>NC_139037.1:19705325-20305325 GCF_964662115.1 Mustela nivalis
ACTTCTAGGTGCACAAGTTATTGGTTCTTAGACCTTTGGCATCAGTTTCAACATGTGGCAAGTGTGTACACTAATTCCATCATAGGGTAGTGGCAGAAGTGACGTGATAAAGCAGGAGCCAATCCACAGAGCCTGTCTGGGATACAGTAAGTGCTTACTGGATGCTGGTGTGGAGGACACTGTGATAGGCCACACTATGTCCCCTTCCATAAAGGGCTGGTGGCCACAGCAGCTTGGAGGGCTCTCGGCCAACCTCCTTCAGCACACAGCCCCTTGAGGGATTCTCTCAGGCATAGGCAGAGTGCCACCTTAGTCAAGGTCATGACTCTGGGGCAGCCTGCATCCAGCGACTGACTGTTGCAAAAGTATACAGCCTTCTGTCCATTTAGAAATGAAATCTTGCCATTTGCAATGACGTGGATGGAACTAGAGCGTATCATGCTCAGCGAAATAAGTCCATCAAAGAAAGACAACTATCATATGATCTCCCTGATATGAGGAAGTGGAGACGCAACATGGGGGGTTAAGGGGGCAGGAGAAGAATGAAAGAAACAAGATGGGATTGGGAGGGAGACAAACCATAAGTGACTCTTAATCTCACAAAACAAACTGAGGGTTGCTGGGGGGAGGGAGTTTGGGAGAGGGGGGTGGAGTTATGGACATTGGGGAGGGTATGTGCTATGGTGAGTGCACAGTGTAAACCTGGTGATTCACAGACCTGTACCCCTGGGGTTAAAAATACATTATATGTTTATAAAAAATAAAATTTAAAAAACTTAAATTAAGTTAAATTAAAAAAAAGGTATACAGCCTGGGCCACCAATGCTGACTCAGAACAACTCTGATGGGCACAAATATCGAATCAATATGCTGCACATATTGAGGCCAGCTCTCCCTCAATTAAAAAATAAATAAATAATAATAACTCCGACAGACCATTTGAGCTCCCGGGTTCAATTTGGCATCAACCACACCTGTCATCGTGCCTCACATTTTCCCACTGTGCTGGACCCTGCTTTCTTCCCCTCTCTTCCCCAGAGCGCCCCTTGGTAAACATCTTACATACTAAGTCCCCACCTTCATCGACTTCTCCATCTACTTGGATCCCCTTCCAAGCTATCTTTGAAGCTCATATTGTCCATGTCAGTGGTGGGGAGGCCTAAGGCAGGCAAAACCAGAAGGTCACGGAGCTAGGTTTGTGTCAGGATGTGTGGTAAGTGCTCACTTGTTGGAAGACAGATTCCATCGGATGCCGGCCGCTTGACAACAGGGCTTGCCTTTGGTCCTCTGCATTCCCACTCTTCGTTGAAAATGTTAATTTTTAGTGTATTCACTCTTCCTCCATTTTACAAGATGAGGGAAGACAGCTTCACACAGGTGAAAAGACTTTACCAAAGTCACACAGCTTTCAGGAGTAGCGCTCTCCTTTCTCTCACCAAGATGGCCCATGTGCATACTTTTCCTTCACTTGAAATTCTCTGAGGCTGCATCAGAGTTGTGGCATCTCCTCACAGAAATGTTGTTTTCTACCTTACAGGACCTTGGGAGTCCAGACAAAGGTCTTTTCTACCATCAGCATTCTATCCAATCTCCCAGAGCTGTCAGCCAGAGATGGCCAGGTAAGTGATGGAGCCTTAAAAGGTTAATTACCATTAATCATTATGAGAAGGTGGCTTATTATCAATTCATAAATTCAGAATAAATTTATTTTGCTGACAAGCAAAATGTCCCAATTGCCCTGTGGACCTGGTTTCCATTCTAAAAAATATTTTTTTTTCCTAGATTATGGTCTTTGTATAAACTGCTGTCTCTTCCAACACACTACGTGGAGAAAAACCTAATTAAATTCATAAGTTGGTTAAATTATTCCAAATGTTCCAAAAGCCTTTAGGATTATGTGTGTCTGAGTGTCTGACCTAGATGGACAGTCGTATCTCTATAAATAAAGATGCACAGAGGTTGTTAGCTAACACCTTTAAAAAATGTTTTACAGGAGATTGGCTCATGGGTGAATCTTAGTACAAAAGTTCTCCAAAGCTTTCGTGCAGGATATTTCTGTAAACAAAATGCTTAAATGCTCATGGTTCTAACCTGCAAAACTCAATCTCACTAGACTCAGGTTATAATTAAGGTATTACTAAAACCATGCCTTCCCATCATCATCCAGGATTTGTTGAGTAACTTTTTGCATTTTCATTAAAGGAGGTATGAAGCAAAATGAAATGATCCAAAATATTAAAAATGGGAAGAGTAATCAAGACTCACCATTTGGAATTCTTATTTTATGTCAGGTACTATCTTGCGATGGCTCCTTTTATGCCAGCATGACTGGGCCATGAAGTGCCCACACATTTGGTCAGACATTATTCTGGGAGTGTCTGTGAGGATGTTTTTTGATGAGGTTAACATTTACGTCAGTAGACTGAGTAAAGAAGATGCTCTCCATAACGTGGGTGTGCATCACCCAATCAGATGAAGGCGAGCTAGATCAAAGGTTGACCCTCCCTTGGGTAAGACAATTCTTTGTAGTTGACTGAGTTTGGACAGGGGCATTGGCTTTTCTTCCTCCCTGGGATTTGAGATGAGACAAATCCTGGATCTCAAGCATGCTGGCTTTTCAATGGATCTCCTTGGTCTCAGGTCTTAAGACTGGGACTGGAGCTACACACTCAGCTCTCCTTGGTCTCTGGCTTGTGGAATCACCAGGTAGATCTCAAGGCCTAGCCTCCTACAATATCATGTTAGCCAATCTCCTATAATAAATCTCTTTAGAACACAAACATATTCTACTCATAATCCTAAACATTATACTAAACATTATGTTAAATATTTTATGTAGCTCAATTACTACTTAAGTGTCATTGAGAGAAGAGCGCAATATTATTCTCATTTTACAGAGGATGAAACTGACATGTTTTGTTGCATTCCCTCCATGGTTAGCCACTCATCCAACTCACAACCTTCTTCAACCAAACCTCAGGTTGCAACCACATGTGGAATCCACCTGCTAAAGCTTCTGGGACAAAAGAACTTGAGAGGAAGTTTGGGGGTAGCCATACCCATCTACTGCAAAGTATGAGCATCCCACACACTCACTGCCTGTGTCTGGCTTCCTGCTTTGGTACCTGAAGGGCAGGGCAGAAATTTACTGAGACCTCAGTATGGAGATTTTTGTGCTGTCTTCCCAGTCTTCACTGATGACTGTCTTGGTCCACCCCATCATTTTTTTTTTTTTTTTTTTTTTTTTGGTTTCAGGGAGAGGTAGCATCCGCTCCCCTTTTCCAGGGACAGAATAACATCTAGGAACATTGACCTCCCCTGCAAACCTGCATCCAGTCTTCCTTTTATATAATCAGAGAACATGGGGCTGATGGGTTTGGTGGAGACCAAGCTCTCTGAACTTCTCTCTCAGGAAGCCCTTCAGGGAATGAGTAGCTCAGAAAGCTGGCATTCCTTTGCAATATACTTAGAGTACTTACTAACAGGATCAACATATAAAAGGCATTCCATCCTTTTTCTTCTATTCTTCTTCCCTCCAAGTCTCTTTTCTTCCTTCTCTTTCTCATCCACCCCCCCTCCCTCTATCCATTCAGTCTCTTTCTTCATTGTCTAGCAATTAATTCTAATAACAAATACAAAACCACAGCTCTTATGTTTCCTCTCCCTGTCCCAGATGTCTGAATGAGAAGGATCCTTCCAGCTCTGCTCTCTCTCTTCTGTTCTCTGCTCCCATAGTACCAGAAGGAGGGTATTCTTTCCCTCCACTCCATACTGACTGTGAGGGTACAACAGACACACACTTACTCAACAAAGGTTGTAAGACCATTAGGCACGTTTGCCTGAACATCATGATGAAGACACTTAGTGATGAAATATCTGAGATCTGGGGAGTTTCAGAACATGGTATCACCAGTACTTTTTCTGATGTTGGTACCTGAAACTTCTCTTTTCTTTTTTTGGCATCTGAAATTTTTAAGCCCATTATTGCAGGTGTTCTCAGAACGCCCTTCTGATTTGTTTGGCAGAAGACCTTGTTTAAACCTGAAATAACAACAGATGTCCTTTCCTGTAAAGACTCGCCTTTCAGTCTCTTCATGTCCTGTGGGGGCCCCAGGTGCAGGTTTCAGAAGCAAGTTACCTCAAGGAGTGGACTAAGGCCTCATCCTTCTTGAAGGAACATGCCTTCCACAGGGAGGATGAGTAGCTGGGAAGATCAATAGATTTCTGCATCCAATCTGCCCTCCATTGCTCGTTCACAGTGTAACCCTGGAAAAGTCTCCTTCCCCTAGGCTGGGATTTTCAGATCTCCAGATGAGGCGAGGTAGTAATCTTCTGGTTTTAAAATTCTGTGATTTCATACACTCTTCTTCCAAATGAAACCCAAACCCACTTTGCTCATATTCCTTCTTTCATTAAGAAATACATTTAAAGAACTTAAATTGATAATGTAAGGCAATGCAAGTATCTATATGATAGCTATTAAAAACGTTTTTGGAAGATATTTTATCAACATGGGAAAATGAACAGGAGAGGATCTTAAAAGGAATATAAGAAAATATATAAAGTTCTATGTGCACAATGATACCCGTTAAGTGGGAAAAAAAAATGATAAATGAAGTCAAGACAGAGAGAGAAAATTTACTGAACGATTAACACCTGCTTCTGAGATGTGAGATGATGTGTGCTTTTTATTTTCTTTACTTTTGCAGCAGTTCCCAAATTCCTCAAAGTGACTGTGTATTCTCATCAGAGGGAAAAAGGTACTTTTTTTTCAAAGAGGCTATTTTTCATTTGAATTGGGAGTGATTTTATTTTTATTATTTATTTATTTATTTATTTTTAAAAGATTTTATTTATTTACTTGACAGACAGAGATCACAAGCAGGCAGAGAGGCAGGCAGAGAGAGAGAAGCATGCTCCCTGCTGAGCAGAGAGCCCAATGCGGGGCTCGATCCCAGGACCCTGGGATCATGACCTGAGCCGAAGGCAGAGGCTTAACCCACTGAGCCACGAAGGTGTCCCTTGGGAGTGATTTTAAATCAAATTAGAATATCACAGAAAAGCCTACTATTTAAGCTTTTCTGTGTCTTTCCTTTATGATTAAGTTCATGTGAAATGTATTCTACTTTTTAAGAAAAGCAGTGTGTCCATCATATTGTATATTTAGATATGCAGGTACTTATTTTAAAGTTGCTCATGGAGCTGATTTCCAGATATCCAATGAGCTTTTGTGAGAAATCTCAAGGAGCCAAGAGGATAAGCTGGCATGAGGCAATGATATTAAAAAGCTTATTTTTATTCCCTCTAATGGAGAGAAATGCAAAAGCATCAGTGACCTCAATTTTTAAAATTCATTCTTCAAAATGGATTTCTCAATGTAATTGTATTAAAAATTATAATTTATCCAAATTCCTCTACTCTTGGAAAACTCTCAGCAATTAGTGCTCTGGAACCTGAACTCCCTCACAGCCATCACCGACTCGCTTGTTATTTGCTATGATAATGCCCACACCTTCATTCCTGCCTCTGGCCATGACGCCAATCTCAACCTGTTTCCAGAGAATGTGAATTGTGTTTGATAAGGACATATGTGTGCAGGAGGAAATCTGAGGGAGATATTAGGGTCAAAGCAGAACCTTGCTTTGCAAGCCAATTTTTTTTTTTAATTTAATATATTCCTTTAAATTCATTCCTTGTGCCGGGAAAAAAAGATTTATTCAGAAGAAGCTGCTAAGGTAATGAGAAAATACAAATCTTTTGGCTGATTGTGGAGATTCCTAAATGATACAGAGAGAGAAACTGAGCTCAGGTTACCAGGTAAGCTAGGACTCAGAGGTCACAATCAACTTTCACTCCCAATTCCTCTGTAGAAGCATCATATTCTCTAAGCCTCATTTTGCCCATCTGTGATGGAAGCAAGGTGTTTCCTCTATCACAGGGTGTAGGGAAACTTAATGGAATCATGGTCATGAAGAGCTTTTGACAAAAGCCCCATCCTGATATAATGTGGTATCAAGACTAAACAATTATCTTGCCTGCAGCCTAGAAACAATTTTCCTCTTAGGCAAGTGTAGACAGAATGATGCATTGGGTCTTCGTCATCTTTGCATACCTGGACTGAATGCACTGGAAAGTGGTTTTCATCCAGCATGAACTCTCTGGGATGTGAGATATCGCCCTCCAGGAGGACAATGGCAGATGATGGGCTAATCTCTGTGGCTGCCTCTTGCTGTCTCTGAGAATATAAATCTCACCTTTCAGGTAAATCTCAAACAGCACTGTTCGAGAAAAGGCATATTGAGACTAGCCTCTCCTCTGACATGGGTAGGTGGGGTGACGGCCCCAGGCCCCTCAGTATGGAAACACCTTCGATATAGAGTCAGTTGGAACCCACAAATTACAACCCTATTTCCACACCTGGGAGCTGACCCTCACCAGTCAGCATCTCCTTTCTAACATCTTTAGATTCCCACTCTCTTCTGTCTTGGACTGTGCTCTGGATGACTGAAAATGAGGTCAAGAAGGAGAGATGTTTTCCGCTTAAACTGCCTCAGCTTAATGCAAACCTTCCTGAAGCAGCTTCTCTTTCCCATCAGTTTCCACCAAACAATCCATAAATGTTGACTCAGTAACAAAGCTGCTAGAAGGTGAAGTTACCAGAGGAGGTGTGTCCATATAGAAGGCACATTACAGATGGAGTCTGGACGGCCTGGGAAGATTTGGACTGTCAGAGAAGTGTGGCACACAGTCCTGCAAAGTGGGCATGACCAGGTGTGTCTTGGGGATAGGGAAGCCTCCACGTGCCTTCCTGGAAGAAACATTCCACTCACCCACTCATTTACTTTCCATTCAGTCAACATTTACTCTCTCCTTACGGTGGGTTAAAACTGCCCTAAGTGTGGGGGTTGAGGCAGGGGAGGGGGGTGATGTTTCAGCCACAGACTGCCTTTGAGCTTCTCCTGGGTTTAAACATATTATCTGAGTGTCATGTACACGGTAGGGCAGGTGTGGGACATAAAGAAGCAAAACCCATCCCAGTTGCACTAGGCTTAGCACATAACATAGGAGGTAATTGTTGAGGTGATTTTTGCGATGGGTGTATGGGGGGAGGGCAGGAGAAAATAACACAGAGAGTCAAGAATTGCTGTAGGAGACAGGATGGGGTATTGGAACAGGTTTTCAAGCAAGAAGCTGATAATATTGGAGATGGGAGGTTAAGAGATTCTTAGATATGCACATTTGCTGAGATAAAGATTCTTCAAAGGATACTAGATTTTCAAGGATAGAAATTTCAGGTGAGTCCCAGGTTTTGCAGGAAGCACTGACAACCCCTCCCCCAAGATTAGTATATTGCTTTGGGCAAGATAATAGAAGACCCAGGAGACAAAAGTATCCACAGAGGGAATGCGAATTCTTCAGAGGCTTGCTCAACACAGGATATCTCCGTATAGAACTTACAGGCAGTGAGGCAGGAAGGTCACCTCGCTGTGTAACCCCCTGTTTGAAAAGATTATTTAGCAGCATCCCTAGGGATCTGAGTGTAATTTTGTTCAAACTTTATTTAAAAATCCACCTCTATGACGACCAATTTTTACTGGCCCCTTAGGTGATAACTTAAGACAGATTTCTCTTTAATGGTTTTATAACTATTTAAGTCTCCAGCTCATTCATCTCATTTTATTTCCCACATCCATAAAAGGAGGCTGGGGTTCTCACCAGGGAAGGGAGAGGAAATCAGGTACCTGGAAGGGAGGGGAGGATTCCTAAAGCCTCTCTGGCTGGTTGTGATTCTTCCTAGGGTATCATCTCCTTGAGGTCCCTGAGCCTGAGCATTTCTGGGTTTGTGGCTGGTGACCTCTAAATGGGTATCTTAATTCTGATATTAAATGACAGTGTGACCTTGAGGAGTCATTAAAACACTACGAATCGGTTTGTGCACCTGCAAAATGGAGATAAGCATGGTAGATACAGGGTGTGACTCAAATGAAACAGCCGTGAATGTGCCCTAGGAAGGTGAGCAACTGAAAACACAGACTATCTCTTGAGCACTGATCAAGACATGCCATGCCACAAAGGGCCATAATCAGCATTTCCATCCTACTTTCATTTTTGGTCCACCATGTCTATTTCCTCCACTATCTATAATCATAAGAAAGAACTGGCTACTATATATGCTGGTTCTTCAAGTTTCCAAAGAAAAGAGATTCCAGGGAGACCAGTATTCAGCTGGTTGGAAGCACATGCACTCTCCCGTTCAGGGCTGTTCCACAAACACGCCTACTTCAGGGTTCACGTGTAGGGATTAATCTGTGTGTGCTGCAAGTATACGCGAATCAATTCTGAATTCATCAACAACATGAGGTCTCCGAGGAAGCGTACCCCCGTGTGCAGAAAAGTCAAAGGGTCAAAAGGAAGAAAAAAATTAAACTTCTCCATGGGTGCATAATTTTCCATTAGCAGAAGACCCAGGACATCTCTTCTTCATTGATCAAGCCACAGTCATTGTCTAGAGTTATGGGTGAACCAGTGTCCTTCTAACACCAATGGTGGGGCATATCCTCTGTTGAGAAAAAGAGACTAGAGCCAGGCTCTGCGAATTTTAGAACCTAGAAAGGTGGAAAGTGAATATAAGACACTGATCCTACTGCCAGTAAATGTAGCTCAAGGCTGAATTTTCAAACTCTTTCAACCTTAGCTAAATATAACTCAGAGGTTTGAATTACTATAAACTCATGTTGCATTTATCCACAGGATGAGGGGAGGGTCACATACTAAGTGCTTTTCCACACCCAAAAAAGTCCCAGGCCATGAATTCATTCTCTTTTCAGAAAATTTTGCCAATGTTCTTTTAGTTGTAAATAGCAGTGATATTTCTATTAAATTCATTTTCTCACTTGGTGGCATATCTATTCCAAATGTGATCTCATTATCTACAAGGAGGCAGATTCCCACTGGACCCCGCCAAATTAGGCCATCAGACTCCCTTGTTTATACCTTTTAAACTCATTCATATAGGAGCAACACTATCTTGTCCTTCGGAGAGCAGAAACTCACCAATCCACTCTGCAAAAGGTAAAGAAAAATGAAGCTAATATTTCTTTTGTTGAGCCCGTATTTACTGCCTCACCACCATGCGGCTCTTTCTGCTACATTCGCCGATGGGCACCAATGCACAGCCTTTTGTTGCAAGTGCAGCTTAATGTGCCCACAGATAAATCTTCTGCCCTGCTCTGTATCAAAAACATTTTGCAAATCTAGGAAAATTATTTGCCACAGCTTGGTTTTGTCTACTAATTTTTTAATGTACATGAAATATTCAGGGTGATTTGTGAGGCATGAAATACCTCTCCTGAATCCATCCCGACACCTCCCCCACCAAGAACACATTTCTAAGGGCTGCTCATGTCCATCTGGAGCAGAAATCTTCCATCTAAATTAAAGATCTCCTTGCTGAAAGGACAGAGGATGGAGCAGAGAGTCTCTTCATGGCTCTTTATTCTAGTCTTTAGCTTTCCTCCTCTGCTTCCTAAATGGTGTCTGGAGTCTAGGTAACTCCTCTTTTTTTCCTAAAGATTTTTTATTTACTTATTTGAGAGAGAGAAAGAGTAGAGCAGGAACACGAGTGGGGGGAAAGGGGCATAGGGGGAGGGAAAAGCAGACTCCCCCCTGAGCAGGGGACCAGACACAGGGCTGAGTAGGGAGCCGGATGCAGGGTTTGATCCCAGGACCCTGAGATCATGACTTGAGCCGAACCGATGGAGCCACCCAGGCACCCTCCTCCTCCTGATACTTTCCGCCCCCTGGCATGTTTCCTAGGATGGAGAATTCCGAGCTGGGACAATTTTTCAACTTCACGGACTCTCAACGGAAGGTCTTTCCCTACTCAATGCATTTGGAGGTGAAAACGAAAGCATGAAAACAAAGTTCTTCGAACGTAAGAGAAGAAAACGGGACTCCAAACAGCTAGAGTAAGGTCACGGCTTTCAGGCATCTGAACTGGACCCATGAACATGGCGCCTCCATTTTAACTGTCTGGTGTGATTCCAAGAACAGGACCTTTTGTTCAGAAATTGGGGCTTGATTTCTAGATTTACCAGTTATTAGTGAAGAGACCAAAGAGATTTCACTTAAGCTCTGTGCACCTCAATGTGCTCTTCTGAAATGTGGGGGAAATGAAGGTTACTGCCATAGAGTCACTGCGAGGACGAAACGAGTGTGTACCGATGTCCAGAACAGGACAAGGGCTCAACCAAGATGAATTTCCTCCCTCCCCTCTACGTTCAGTTTTGTAATCACTCTTTCCACTCCACTACCCTACGTTGCAATCAAAAAAGCTTTCGTGTGGGAAGCTATTGGGCAGGCCATTCACACGGAGTTCTCAAATCTGATGCTCACAAGAGGGCACCACATTGGGCCCTAGTATTCCCACTTGACAGAGGAAATACTGAGGTTACAGAGATTAGGGAAATTGGCAAAAGGTATACTTTCCCCACATCATAATGCCAAGATTCTAACCCCAACAGTATTGTCCCCAAATCTATCTCTGTTCTTTCAAATACTCCACTGCATTCTTCAACCTGCAGGAAGAAAAAAAAAAAAAAATCCCTAGACTGTAACATCTCCATTCTTTTTCTGCTACATTGTGGCACTCTCTCAGGTTGCTCTGCATGTCTAATCAGATGCCTTTGGGGCTATCCCACTACACTTGAATTTCGTAGAGTTTTATGAGCTACATATCTCTCACCAATTAATTAGAGATTTCTTACATTGTTTTGAGATATTTCTTATCTCCATTTTTGCCATATGCACTCTGTTCTTGCCTTTCTATTTTTTTTTTTTTTTTACATATCCATTCCCGTATTTTTATTATCTTTGATGGCAGCTTAGGATTTTAGTATCCAGCATTATTGGCCATTTGTTCTCTGCTTTATTTATTCATTTATTTTCTTCTCCTTCTACTTCTATTTATCACTCTAGAGCTTTGCTATTTCTTCAGTGCATTAAGTTATTAACTCCATCTATTTCTTTCCTGTCTCCACCTACAATAATATGACTTCACATATTCATTCCGTTCAACATTATCTACTGGAAATCCAATATCTGCAGCGCTCGTGTTCCCTTAGCTCCCGTATGCTCTTATTTTTAGCCTAATTATGAGCATATTGAAGTTTTGATCATGATTTTCCAGGTTTCCCCTTCAATGACTTGAGTCATAACCTCCCTAGTTGCCAAGTCTGGAACTTTTACCTCTTGGAAATCTGAATAAAATATTAAATTAGAAAGCCATCCTGTGTATCACAAATATTCTGCCACTATTACTTCCCTTTTTCATTCTCTGCCATCTCAGCTACATTTGGTAATTAGAAATGACCCAGTTTGAAGACCCTTGTTTTTCTGTTCTGTTGTGAAAATGGATTTTCACTGTGGTTGGGTTTTTCAGCGTGCTGACCATGTTTGGGGTCACTCCCAGCATGGTACGGAATTAGAAATGAGTCCTCCAAGGCTCTTCGAGGATCAATTTGAAAAAGTGGCATAGAATTATGGAATCTAAAAAAAGGGGCGGGGGATATTTGAGAATGATCGTATACCATCTCTGCCATCCTGAGGAAGTCCCTAATTCTGCTAAACCTCACTTTTATCCCTACTAAACAGGACTACAGAAGTAGATACCTATCGTATGGAGCTATGGCAGGGCACATACAAGTCAGCATTTTGGAACAAGTCCAACAAAACTCCCGGCACAAAATATCTTCTCAAATAAATGTCAGTTAAATAGGACACTCGTGCCCCCTCCCCCCGTACTGTTGATCCCTAACAAGAGTGGAATGCCAGCACCATGGGACCAGTCGGTCTACAGCTGACCCAGTGGCAAATTTATAGGTGTGCCCACTCTACCACATGACGGTACTGATTCCTGGAGTGTTCTTTCAGTTTTGGGCAGAGCCCATATCACAGTTCAGGCAGTTTACTCAAAACTGTTCTCCCGTGGAGAGAGCCATCATCTGGCTCCATCCAAAGTTCATCCATAGTCTCCTGTCTCTTTGTCTCTTTTAGGACACTTAGGACACTTTCATTACAAGTGTGAGAGTTCTTCAGATTTTTTAATAGAGTTCCCAAAGTACTTCCCCAACAACTTCAATAATACCTCATGGTTTCTACAGTTTCTAGCCCCTCCCTCAGCATCCTCTTCTCTCACCTCTGGATTGTTCCAATGTGTGAGGTCCCAGATCTGACTAAACATTTCAGGAACAACTACACAGTGCAGAATGGAACAGCAATGCCATGTTTCTTATTCTGGATGATCTCTTTCTCTTTGCAAATCCTGAGAACAAAATCACTTCTTGAGCAGCTACGCCCAGCAAGAATTCATTTTAACTATGTTTTTAGTCAGCCAGAATCTTCTGTTTCTTTTCCTGCATCTACAATCGGAAAGTTGAATTTTGGGATCCAGGCTCAGAACCTCACATTTAGCTTGGGTCCACCTGACTCATGGGTATAATCCACTGTGATTCCAAGAAATCGAAGTCCACACATGGCATCCATTGGCCCATTTTACAAATGCCTTTCTAGTACTCAATTTGAGATGCTGCTTCAGGCTCTGAGGACACCACTGGTCAAGAGGACACATCTTGTCTTGCACGAATGGAACTTAGGGTAAATAGTCACTAAATTAACTTCAACAAAAATGATAAAAGTGCTGGCAAAGCAGCTTGTCACAGGAGCCTGATTTAGTCTAGGGGGATCCAGGAAAACTTCCTGTGGAAATAATTTTGATTTCTAAGCATACGGAAATCACTTTGAGATGTAAGGAATGAATACGAGAGTTCCATGCAATGGGAAAGACATGTGGGAAAGTCTTGAAGACAGAGCACCAAGACAAATCAAAGGATCTACAAGGAGAACAAATATTAATGCAGGTAGGAAGAAAAGAGGGGCATAGCTAAGTCTAGGGATAAGTCAGTGTTTTATTGCAAAGGGATGTGTAGGTCCATTAAGGATTTTGGTTGTTTTCTTAAGAGCAATGAGACATTACTACGATGGGACAGGGTGGGGGACATGATTAAATTTATATTTAAAAAGGCTCATTGGGCAGCTGAAGTATGAGGACATGAATTGAAGTGGGAACAAGAAGGATACATGGTAGCTGGTGATGGCAGCAACAGTCAGGCTGAGTGACGGTGGCACAATGGTCATGAGTGGTGGCAGTGGAGAGAAACAGAAGTGCATAGATTCAAAAGTGCATTTCAGTTACTGGACTATATAGAACACCATCATTGCTTTGAAAACGGGGGAGAAAGGAAAAGGTATAAAGGATGATACCCAGGTCTCTGATCTGTACATATGTATGGATGTTAGTACTATTCACCAAGTTTGGGAAAATAGGAAGTAACAGGAGCTGTGAAAGGAGAACACGAACTAAGTCTGAGCGGTGCCGAGTCTGAAGTTCTCACTAGCTATTCAAATGGATACCCAGAGCTGGGTGTTTATTCTTCTTTTTACCTTCCTTCTAGCTGCAAAGAAGCTAGTACACTTTTGTGGTCTCATCATGGGTCCTGGTTTCAATGACCAAGTATGCTAATAAAGCTACAGTGGTGCTCAGGGCACCTGGGTGGCTCAGTTGGTTCAGCATCTGCCTTTGGCTCAGGTCAGGATCCCAGGGTCATGGGATCGAGGCCCGAGTCAGACTCCTTGCTCAACGGGGAGCCCGCTTCTCCCTCTCCCTCTGTCCCCCACCCCCTTGTGCTCTCTTGCTTGCATTCTCTCTTTCAAATAAATAAATGAGATATTATAATAGTACTCCTGATAGTGTGTTCATGTATGTCAATGTGTGTTTGTGTGGGGAGGGGTGATGGGGCAAGAGAGAGAAAGTTTAAGTTGATTTGCATCGATCTTGGTTTTCTCTCGGGTTTGTTTTCATGAAGATTTCCTATAAGCAACACAAGAATCTGGTTTTCCTATACTAAATATGCCTTAAAAAATCTTATTTAATGAGCTACTGCTCACACCGGACTCCTAGACCCTCACCTGCCAAGTTGATTTAACCAGTCAGGTATCTTGACAAAGTAACTGCCCAATTACCACATTTTTATAATTGCTACATTGGGGGCGTTAAGCCTGAAAAATATGCATGTCCACGACCTCAGTGCCTTCTATATTTTTCATCCCTCCATTCTGAGTTTGAAAAATTGGCATGAAAATTGTTTTCTGACACTTCTTTTGAACCCTTAAATTATGTATCTATGACTAATAGCGATGTCTCAGGATGTTCTTGCAGAGAGGAGATCTAGTTTGAAAATCTGTCCTTTGTTTTTCATTCTGTAATTTCCTAAAAAGATCAGTTCAAGGGCATCCTTTGGCCCTTACTCTCACTGCCATACACATAAGCCTACCCCACCACACTCCTAAAATGCAATTTATTCATATTAGCAGACAGTTTATTTTCATTCAGCATCTACGATACGTTAGCAGGGCCCTCCACCTTGAAAGAATTCACCATGGGGTTTAAAGCAAAGACAAGGCGCATGCTGCCCATATCAGACACAGGTGCCCTTTGGAGGCAAGGTGCCCCACAAGCTCCTGGTGGTGAAGGCTGTGGCAGGAGTCCTGAGCAAGCCACATTGCATATGAAGTCACTCATCACACGTAGAACTGTGAATGAAGTCATACTGGGTCCCAAATATTCCTTCCTGTGCCTGATTCCTCTGGACTCTGTCCAGGCTGGCCTGCTCCCTTTAAACCATACACCTTCACTCTACAGACCTCATTCATAAACCAGGCTCTGAGAGTCTCACACTCTACGGTCCCTCTCCTGAGCCTTTTTCCTTAACCAGTCCCGTACTTGCAGTTTCAACCTGAGAGCAACATGCAATCAGAATCCCCCCATCCTCAGCCTGGACCTCCAGGTATTTTGATTCAATCAGTTGCTTTGTCCTAACGCTTAATCTGACTTCTTACTTTCCTGCTTTTGTACCCAAATCCCAGTAATGCAGATACTGACTTCCCAAAATGCGGCTCTCGCTGTGTAGACACAACCTGCCCCCATAAAGTGAGGTCTCGACAATGTTCCCAAGCTCCATGCACACTGGTCACTCACTACCTGGACACACTTGCCCGGCATCCAACCACCTGAGAGCTGAATCTCACCTACACACTGACCTACCCCAGTCCCTCCTTTGTCCCTACTGAACTGATTAGTCCTTTTATTTGGTCAGATAGTAAGTTCCCCCTCACTACACATGATCAGAACCTGAGCAACCTGTGACGGGAGTGATTCAAGCATCAGCCGAAAGATCAAATTAAATTATTTTTGATGCCTCTTCTAATCTTGAACTTCTGACTATATAAAATACACCCTGTAAAATATGCAGAAGCAAAGTTTGCCCAAGACATGCTATTTTATGCAATGTGATTCAGAACTCTTATTACAGGATGTGAGCTATTGAGCCATGTTTATATAGGAGGATTTTGTCCTTTACTAAGTCCTTTTCCCTACAGGGTAGATTTTCAGTGAAGATGGCTGCCTACCTATCTGGATGCGTGAGGGACCCTCTCTGACAATTTTGTAATGCCTATTTGTATCACAAGATGGCTTACTTTATCACAGTCCTCCCCATAGAGATATTGAGGTGGTGTTCTATGTGCCGTGCATTCCTTCTTGTCTTGCTAAGGTTCTGTGGCTTTCTGGTCCCATGGGATAATGTCTGAAGTCCTAAAAATGGCCTTCAAAGCACATGAGGACAGGTCCCTCCTCCCCTGCAATTCCGCTCACATGATGCCCCCATCTGGAGCAAGGCTTTGAGCATCCCAAGCTGGCTATACTTCAAGAAGCACATCAAGTTACCTAGAACTTTCTTGGCTTTGCCCTCAAGGATCCTTCTGGTTTGGATTGTCTTTGCCCCCCACCTCCCAGTCAAAATCCCACTCTTCCTCAGCATTTAACTGGAATGTTATCTCCTTTATGAAATGTTTTTTAAATATGAATTCTCTTCCTCTATAAAAATTAGTCCTTGCACTGCCTAGTTTCTCAAAACCAATGGTCTACTCTTAGACCTTATCTCACTGAACTGAGATTTTGTTTGCTTCCCTCTCTCTCAGTGAGCTCCCTGTAATAGAAGTTCAGGTCTCCTTCTATACCTCCTTCATCCATCCCAGTTCCAGGCATTGGTAAGTACACGGCACATGTAAGCTGAGGAATATATATTAATTGATTAAAAAATAAAGTACAAACCAAATCTCCAAATTGTGTCCTAACTGCTATAGCCACGGATAAAGATATTCGAAAGTACAGATTTCTTGCCCATTTAACAAGACACAACTCTAAATATTCAAAGATAACTATTTCATCACTTTTCAAAATTATTGGAACTCAGGGTCCTGAAGGGCTTTTCTTTATCTACTCAAAATCAATCTGAATTTCAAACTTACATCACCAAAACATTA
The DNA here is from genome assembly GCF_964662115.1 of Mustela nivalis. NCBI lineage: Eukaryota > Metazoa > Chordata > Mammalia > Carnivora > Mustelidae > Mustela > Mustela nivalis. The sequence goes on from NC_139037.1 coordinate 19,721,766, forward strand.
TGCCCTCGTGATCTTCAGCAGCTTCAAGGTTAATTAAGCCCTTGAAACTCTCTCACCAATACTGACGGTGTTTCCCAGAAGTCTAAATTATAGCCCACAGATGCCAGAGAGATGACAGGACCATTTGAGGCCATTGGGGATGGACGTCTAGGGGAATCTCGACCATTTCTTGTATACACTTGATGGACAAAATCTTGGCAAATGGGACAGTATTTTAATCTATATTAATCACTTTGAACTTTACATTGGCTAATGAGGCATGTCATCTGCCAGCCTCTGACAAAGTCACAATATTTTGCAGAATTCTGCCAAACAGTGACATAAGGAACCACCTGAGGGCCTCCGTGGCTGTCAAACACAGCCCAACTGTCTCAAATCTCATTCACATTCTGACTCTGTGAACTGTGCCTCTTAATTATCTACCTACTTGCCTATCTTCCTCCCCTCTCTTCAAGGCCCTCAGGACTGGTCATGGATTCCATACTGGGATGATGAGGAACAAGTTCTTAGTGATGAATAACAGTCCAGAAGTTATCAATAATATGTTCTTTTGAGGGAGATAATAGTGGATTAATTTCCTCATTTTCTGGCACTGATTGATTTGAGATAGTCCCAGTCCTCCAGGAGACTTAGTTTTCTCATTTGAAACCCTCTCTTCATGGGAGTGTCTAATGGCTAAAGGAGGTACAGCAAAAGGTAACTTTGGACCTGCAGAATCAGTTAAGGTGAGAGCTCTGTTCTTGGTTTCCCAACATTTCTTTCCAAAGAGATGTCTAAGCAAAGACCAGACTTCAATTTGGAAAAAGATTTAAGATGCTGCAAACAGGAATCATCTACTTATGGCTGTATTTCCAGCTTCTTAGAGGCTGCAAGACATAGAATGAAAAGAAGAAAGGAGGTCTTGTGGATTTAAACCTACTATGTGCCAGAAACTTCTATGATCATTTTGCATATATTTTTCCATGTAAACCTCACAGTTCTCCTACAAGGTAGCTGCTATTATCTTTACTTTTCAAAAGGTGAAAGCAAGGCTCTGATGCTGAAACTGCTTATGATGTGAGATCTCAAAGTTTATTTTGTAAGTGCCAGATGAAAGCCTAGATACATCTGTCTGCAGGTTTATGTTTTATTTTTCCAAAGAAAAATGGATAATGAGTAGAGACTAAGGTTCTCTCTCCTGAAGTATGTTCTACATGATGTTAAAAGGAGTGACAAGATGGGACATTTTCTGGGATTAGCTTAATTTGGGAACCATTAGATTACACAAGCAAATAAAATATATTCTCCTTTGGCTGGAATTTTCAGAGCCTTGAATAAGTGATTACAGCTAACCTCAAGTCTTCTACAGTATGAAAGAACTACTATATGTAATCCTTTTCCATAGAACATTCTGGAATACCGTGATCTAGGGAGATGATTGTCGAGGACTTGTTCATCTGTTCCACTAAAGGGTCTAAAATTTCAGTATAGTCTACATTATTTAATAAAATAACCTCTGACCAAGTCTGTCCTTTGGGTGCCTATACAATGCCCATTAATAAATCTTAAGAGGCAAATAGATATCTTCAGCAAATATTATAGTGGTGTTTTGTGAAAGGCAGATCTACGCAAAACATGCGTTTTCCTGTAGTATTTTCTCCTAGTCTCTTGTGCACTGCATGGCTCCTGGGTACCAGAGCCCCAGACATCCAACTGCTGTAAATCACCCAAGAAAGGTGATCATTAAATAGATTAAAATGCATGGAAATTACCTAAATGTGGACCATTAGATTAAATGAAGCAGCTACAGTATAATGCCCTGATGGCTCCAGGAACTTTATTTAGATTATAACTGTACCAGTGTTGTGCAAATCACATGATTAAGGGGAATATTACAAATCTTACTACTCCCCCTCCTTCCACTAAGGGTTTGCAATTGAAATTCCTCCAAGGCTTAATAAACAGTTACCTCCAAGAAGGCACTTTGAAACTGACTTTCTAGACCAATCTGCATTTCGATGTGGTTCAGAGCAAAACCTTATCTCTGTGTGGCATGTTTGCAGGAATAACAATGTTTAAATAATGTCTGAAATGGAGCATAAAAATCCTTTGTAACTCAAATGGACATATTGAGAAATCTTAAGCTTCAGCTCACATTACCTTTTTGATATTTCTTTCAAAGACTGACAGTAAGACATCATCACTTGCAGAAAGTAACTCTCCAAGAGCCCTGTGCATATTTTTTGATGTAGTTCTCGCTTGCAAACTCTCTTCATAACTCTAATAAATGCCAATTTGGGGAGCAGGAGTGGTTAGAGTTTTAAATTTTTCATGAAATTCTGTGTGAAATTGAAGTAGTCTATTTCTTTCTATCCTGATCACTGAAGAGAAAGGCAATAAAAATAGCGTACATGTGTGTGCCTTCAAAAAACACCTCTTAATTGGAGTCATTTAGAAAGCTCTGGGTTAGATCTTTTTGACGGAGAAAAACCATCACCCAAGGTGGGCTTCTCTCTCCTTCATCAAGTGCAGTTTTGTTCTCTTACTAGATCGTTGCATTTTATTGAGGCTGAATGCAAGAAAGCAAAGGGAAGAGAAGGGAGCCCATATTGGTGAAGTGTCTTTTGAGTGCCAAGTACTGAGCTTGGTGTCCTTCCTAAGGGTAAGAATTTAATCTTCACACAACCTTCCAGGCAGACACTGTGGACTCACTTACCAACTAATAAAACTGAAGCTTGAAGAGATTAAGTGATGGGCTATGATGGTAGAATCAGCTTTTGAACCTGTTACTATCCTGAGTAGATCCGTGCTCTTCCCACTATATTCTGCTATTCCTTTGAGGGTCACACCTGTGCCAAAAGAGAGCACCAGTCAGCAAAGTCATGAAACACTGGGACTGCTGTGTAGGTGGGAGCTTTGTTGGTAGATGTGAGAAAGTGGACCTTGTGACTAAGCCTACATCCCTTTTGCAAAATAGAAGAAGAACGGGGCGGGGGGTGGCAAAAGGAAATAAAAAAGTACTCAGGTACATCAGGTACTCTTTTAAGCATTTTATACACACTATCTCATTTAATCCTCATGACCATCTCATGAAATGGCTGCAGTTCTTTATACTTTACAGATTTAAAAAAATTGAAACTTGCAGAGAGATAAGCTGCTAAAAGTCGCAGAAGAATGAGTGATAGAACTATACACAAATCTAGGTTATGTGAACCCCAATCCTACTGCAGAAGCACAATGTACTCTTTAAAAGCTATAGAGTAAAACAAGCATGGGTTTTCTCTGATTATTTTTCTTTTTCATTATTTGCTTATTTATTTTTGTTCACCTATATTTTTAAACAGTTTTACTGAAGTATAATTCACTTATTATACATGAACCTTTTAAAGTAAAAATATAACGTTCTTAGTAAATTCAAAGGGTTGTGTAACCCTGTGAATAACCACAATCTAATTTTAAAACATTTGTATCCTCTGAAAAGAAACCCTATACCCCTATAGCAGTGTACTCCCTATTCTGCTCCCAATCCCCAGTGCTAGACAAGCACATGTCTACTTTCTTTCTCTATTGCGTGGCCTATTCTAGATACCTCAGATAAATGGGACCAGAAATGTGTGGTCTTCTGTGACTGGGTCTTTTACTTAGGGTGTTTTCAAGATTAATTCTGTTGTCACGTGTATCAGTACTCTGTTGTCAGGTGTATCAGTACTCTGTTACTTTTTATTGCCAAATAATAGTCCATTATATGGATATACCACATTGCCACATAATGGTCCATTGTATGGATATGCAACATTTTATTTATCCAACCATAAATTCATAGATATTTCAGTTGTTTCACTTTTGACTATTATAAATAACACTGCTCTATGTATGCATATGTAAGCTTTTGTGTGGATATACATTCTCAGTTCTTTTAGGTACATACCTGAAAGTGGAATTGCTGGGTCATATGACAACTCTGTTTGACATTTTGAGGAACTTTCAAACTATTTTCCAAAGTGACCGTACCATTTTTACATTCCTACCAGGATCGTATGAAGGTTTTAATTTCTCCACATTTTTACCAACTTTGTTACTGTCTGTCCTTTTGGATTTAGCTATCCTAGTGGGTCTGAACTAGTATTTCACTGTGATTTTGATTTGCATTTCACTCATAACTAAGAATGCAGAACATCTTTTCATCTTTTCTTTCTTTACTTGTCATTTATATATCTTTCTGCAGAAATGTCTATTCAAATCCTTTGGCCAATTTTTCAATAGGCTGTCTTTATTATTGACTCACAGTTGTCTTTTCACTTAATGAAAAGTGAAAAGTATTTTTGTACTACAAAAAATAGTAACTCTGATGTCATCCAATTTGTCTAATTTTTTTTCTTTTGTCATTTGTGTTTTAGTGTCATATCTAGGAAACCATGGCTAAGTCAAAGATCATTGAACATTTATATTTTCTTCTAAGAATTTTATATTCTTAGCTCTTAAACTTATGGCTTTGATCCGTTTTGGGCTAACTTTTGTGCATGGTGTGAAGTAGAGGTCTTACTTGATTATTTTACATATGCATATCCAGTTGTCCCAGCACTATTTGTTGAAAAGAACATGATTTTTGAGAAAAGATAGCTATGATTATTGTTGTTCCCCCCCCCCCACCATTTCCACGTAAGCTGTGGGAGCTTAGACAAACTGCTCAACCTGGTTGGTTCTTCATCTGTGAAGCTAATAAGAAACCTACATCACAATGTTGATGTGAAGAAGAGAGCAGAATGTGAATCTCCATTTGGGTCCTTTGAACCATCTCCAACACATAGTCATCACTAAACAAATATTCAGCATCTCATATCTCTAGGATATCTTACTGAAATCAAAACCTCTAACATACTAGAACACTATGTATAAACAGACTGAGTTCATGAGTTTGATATTACCCCTCCCCCACATCTCACCTTACCCTCCCAAGCCCCCCCCACCGACAGTGCCCCCAAGAGCCCTCTAGCCATTGTACATTGTTCAACAGTTACTCAGATGGCATACATATGGAGAAGTTACTGGATGTCAGATATTTGAGAAGGAAGGCATTTTCAGGAAATAGATTCCCATGTGATAGTATTCTTATCCCCTTTTGCAGACAAAACATTCCAACTCTCTGTCCTATATATGAACCCACCATACTCTATTGACTCCACTTTTTTTTTTTAAGATTTTATTTATTCATTTGACAGACAGAGATCACAAGTAGGCAGAGGCAGGCGGGGGTGGGGGGGAGCAGGCTCCCCACTGAGCAGAGAGCCCGATGCAGGGCTGGATTCCAGGACCCTGAGATCATGACCTGAGATGAAGGCAGAGGCTTAACCCACTGAGCCACCCAGGTGCCCCTTGACTCCACTTTTGAGGGAGATGCTGGAGAAAATTCAATGACTTGAGCAGCATTTAGATTTTGACTTCTATACAGTATCTTGTCTTCAGGATCCAATTTATTGACTCTGAGTATATATTTTTGTGTTGTGTTCCTTTTTTCTTTTTCTTTTTTTTTTAAAGATTTTATTTATTCATTTGACAGACAGAGATCACAAGTATGCAGAGAGGCAGGCAGAGAGAGAGGAGGAAGCAGGCTCCCTGCTGAGCAGGGAGCCCGATGCGGGGCTCGATCCCAGGACCCTGCGATCATGACCTGAGCCGAAAGCAGAGGCTTTAACCCACTGAGCCACCCAGGTGCCCCCTTTTTTCTTTTTCTGAGAGATTGATTTTGCTTTCCAAAAAATAAGGTGTATATTTTTTACTTTACTTCCAAAATGGCTAATTCTCCTGGCTATCAAAATGAATAGACCCACACCATTCTTAGACAAGATTCCCGAGTCAGGAATATTTGTCACCAAGAATGGAGAATCGTATGCACATTAATGCTTCAAGACCTTGAGATGGAATGTTGGATCTAGCCTCATGTACTCTGCTGGGGACAGGGGACTTCTTCCAACTAAAAGAGGCATGCTTTGGCTTGATTTACATGTGAAAAAAAAATATATGGTAACTCTTCAGTCACAAACCCTGGGCCTTTTCTCAAACTCAAACAGGTGTTTCACACACTCTACCCATTTTCTCCCCTTCATGAGGTTTTGCCATGATAGCCTGCCTAAATACTGTTTTTTTTTGGTTTTTTTTTTTTTTTTTTTTTTTTTTTTGTTGTTGTTGTTGTTTTTGCAGCTGCCTTGACCCATTCTCCCCCAGGGAAGTCTATACCTCAACCTGTAGCATCTCCCCTATTTCTTTATTTTTTCTTTCTCCTGATGAAAAAAGCTTGAAGACCTATTTTTTTTTTTTTTTAACATTTCACTGATGACTGACTGTTTTAGGGAAACACGTAGGGATTAACATAGAAGGGAAAGTAACAGAAGTTCTGGCATTTGACAACTTCTTTACCCATCTTGGATCTTGGCCTTTGATAATCTCAGAAATGTAACTCAAGCTGCCCCGTGCTTCTGTCCTCCCTTTTAGCTGAGGATGGAGTTCACCAAAAACCACTGTTTCTTCCCTCCTTGGAGAAGAACCTGCTGGCTGCCGGCTTTCTCAAGAGCTGCACTTCATTACTTGCTTAGACACCACTTTATGCTCTATCGATACCAAACTACTTAGATTTTTATAACACCCAACATTCCCATGACCATGCCTTGCAAATGTGCTTGTCGCTTCCTGGAATGCCACACCGTTCTCCTTGTTCAAGCTGTAAACTCATTTTATTAGCTTCTTCAAAAAATGAGCTCAAAGTGTAAGCACTTAAAAAAAACCTTTCCTGAGTAATCTCATCACGATATAGAGCTAATTTTTCTCTATTCTGTGCTTATCCATCCTTCTAGGACTAAACTTATCACTTAGCCTGGCAATGTCTTTGTTTGGGTGTCTGTCTTCTATTGTAGACTGTATTTCTTGAGAGCACACTCTATTTTATTTGTTTATAGAAAAAATAAATCTGCCGCCAAAATGAATGACATCTCTGAAACATTCCCATAGATGAAGCTCACCAGGCTCTAGAAAGTTACTTGTACTATGCACACCCATTCAGTTCCCTAACACACCCAGAACCTACAGACACTGTGCCCCGGGATGGCCTTTCATAAATGAACATTCCCATCTCTACTCATTCCTTTAGCAGAAACAAGCTCACAAGTTAATTGGAATAAAGCATAGGGAAAGAGAGTATGAGGAGAGGTGGGCAGAGGGAGGCATTTCATAATTTAGTAAGATGTGAGCTCTGGCACCTCATTTATTTTACAAAAAGAACTGATGTTCACATTTTTATGGGCTGGGACTTAAAACAGGATTCCTACTTCCCCTCCACCCATCACCATCTTTGCAGCCTGTGGGCATGTTGCTGATTCACCAGAGGGTTTCCTGGAATCGCCCTTTGCTCTCTTACCTGGGCCCTCTTCATTCCCAAAGGCTGCTACAAAAATCCTGAATCTATCTTGACTCAAGGGCACTGAGTTCCATGCTCCTTAATCAATACCAAGCACAAAACCAAGGAAATGGCGCCATGCATCTGCAAACCTCCTTTGAAGCAGATCGCCCCATTTAGAATGAATCAACATCTAATCGGCAAGCAATCACACCTAATAATTTTTAGATTTGTTTATTCTTTGAAGTCACATCTTTCAAAATACTGTCAATAGAACAATTATATGGGCTCTTCTCACTAGAAGTCACCTAAAAGAGTGTCTTGTTATATGCCTATAACTATTACTCAAGACAAGTCCATCCAGCTCAGTTCTCTGCAATAATCATAATCATAATAAACACAATAAAACAAAATTGGAGACCTGAATGAAACTGGAGAAACAGTACTTTTTAGGCAAGTCTACATAAATATAATGTATCTGACTATCTGCCAGAATTTTTTTTTTCCTCCTGCCAAATTCTAATCAGTTTATATCACCTCTCCCCCTCCCAATTTGTGTCCTGAAGGGCCAAAGCAACAGAGCTTACAAAACAATCCTTGGGCCTCTATCATCCTTTGCAAGAAATACCCTGGAGTCTTTCCTTTAGATGTCAGCCATCCATTTCATTTTTTAAAACAACATTTTTTTTTTTTTATTGAGTCTGGAGACAAAAAAGACAGAACAAAGGAAAATGTCAGATGCAGAAAGATTAGACCAGATCAGCCTAGGCTTGGAAAGCACCAGAGGTTGCAAGGGTTTTTCTGAAATGCTGCTCTTACACAAAATACTTCTACATCCCGTAAGGCAGGCTGTTTGAGTTACTCGTTGCAAGGAGCAATGACACAGATATGATCTTTCCTTTCCTAGACCAGAGCACCATCAAGGATAGGTCTATGATTTATAACAGGGCTACAAATGGTAGTCTGTACCATCCCTGGTCCAAGTCAAATCTCAGGGGTCTCAAGGATTCCAAGCCCCACCTGTTGTCCTGGAAGAACACTGAGAATCTTGGAGCATTGTGAGGCTGAATTCAAAGATGTGCTCTAGCTACCGTCGGTTCTACTTTTGCTCTCCCTGCTCAGAGTGGTGTTGGCATGTGACAACTCGGGTAGAAGAGAGCACTCTGATGGCTGCTGATGCCAACCTTTTTGAACCCATGCTTGTTGATGTTGATCTGGCTGTGTTTGTTCCTCACTACCACTAGAGGTTACTAGGTTACTCTCACCAACAAGCACCAGTACTCTTTGATACTTCTTAGAAATTACAGAAATGACTCTCGGTCTTAATTGGAAGTCAACTGAGTCTCTATATCATGACACACAACCAGAGACTTTGACAAGATTTCAACCCTCCATGTGTTAGAGTGAATCTCAGGGTCTCGGAATACTCTTTCCAAACAGAATTTCTCCTCTCTCTTTGTTTCATTATCTTAAGCCCTGATGATTTAGGTCCTAAACAGTAGTTTTAAGGGATTCGTCAGCACATCTTCAAGAAGACTCAGTAGGTAGGAATGCAGACTGGCACAGTTACACTTGACAGCAATATGAAGGAACCTCAAAAAGTGAAAAATAGAACTACCCTATGACCCAGAAATTTCACTACTAAGTATTTACCCAAAGGAGACAAAAATACAGATTTGAAGGGCCACGTTTATAACAGCCTTATCAACAATAGCCAAACTATGAAGAGAGCCCAAATGTCCAACGACTGATGAATGGGTAAAGAAGATGGTGTGTGTGTGTGTGTGTCTGTGTGTGTAATGGAATATTACTCAGCCGTCAAAAAGAATGAAATCTTGCCATTTGCAACAACATGGACAGGGCTGGTGTTATGCTAACTGAATAAGTCAGTCAGAGAAAGACAAATATTACATGATTTCACTCATATGTGGAATTTAAGAAACAAAACAGATGAACATAGGAGAAGGAAAACAAAAAGAGAGAGAGAGAGAGAGAAACAAACCATAAGGGACACTTAACTATACAGAACAAACTGAGGGGATGGACTAAGTGAGTGATGGGCATTAAGGGGGGCACTTGTTGTGATGAGCAGCGGGTATTATATCTAAGTGACAAATCACTAAATTCTATATCTGAAACCAATTGTACCATACATATTAACTGAAATTTAAATAAAAAGTTGATTTTTAAGAATAATTTAAAAAATAAATTTAAATTTAGAAAAATGAGTAGCTGAAAAGAAAAAGAAAAAAAAAAAAAGGAGACTCAATAGCTCCTTATGCAATTTGGATTCCTTTTGGATATCCCTGGCACGTCAGAGTTCCCAAGGTGCAAATAAAGATTAAAGCCCATCCCTTGGATCTTCATTAAGGGGCATGCATGTGTTCAAGAGAGACATAAGAAGGAAGTAGGACAAAGATGAGGAGGAGGAAAAGGAAGAGAAGAAGGAAGAAGTGGAGGAGAAGAAAGAAAAGCCATGTCTGTACTCTGCCAAAGCACTTGTGAGTTTAGCTAGGAATCTATCGTCTCGCTTTTCTTTTTCTGGCTACATAATATCAACAAATACTTCATGATTCTTCTTCTTCTTCTTCTTTTTTTTTTTTTTTTGCATAGAAATGAGTTATCTTTTGTGATTGGATTTTCCAAAGGTTTTGCCCTGTTGAAAAAAAGCACTGCCCCTTCCCCCACTGCCCCTTTAAACATGACTTCAGCAAATATCTTCAAGCAAGCAAAATACCTCCCTGGCTCCTTTCCATACTCAATTTCCAGCATTTGCTGCATACCTATAATCACTATCAGTAGAAACCTGGATGTCCCAAACCCCTGACTGAGATGTTCCAGTGAGCACTGCTTTCTCTTAAAATACTTCATTTTATTAAAAAATCACCATGTTCTTCTTTTCCCCAAGGAAAAACATATGGTAATAACTCAGTGATAAGATTCTTATGAACTCCACCCACTCAGTGCAGATCACTATCTTTCTCCTTTCTCTACTTTCCTCCCTCTCTCCCTCCCCTCCCCCTTTCCTTACTCCTTTCTATCCCTCCTTTCCTCTTTTCTTTTAGTCTTTTGGTCATTTTTTTTTAAGATTTTATTTATTTATTTCACAGACAGAGATCACAAGTAGGCAGAGAGGCAGGCAGAGAGAGAGGAGGAAGCAGGCTCCCTGTGGAGCAGAGAGTCTGATGCAGGGCTCGATCCCAGGACCCTAGGATCATGACCTGAGCCGAAGGCAGCGGCTTAACCCACTGAGCCACCCAGGCGCCCTTTGGTCATTTTTTGAAAACACTCCCCTGAGAGTTCCTTTAGCCGTCATTCGGTCCTCCTGGCCTTCATTTCAGTCAGATAAAAAGAGCACGAGTGAGGAAATCTTCAGAGTGCCACAGTATTTACCATTCCTTCCTCCCTCCCTCCCTCTCGCCCTCTTCCTTCCTTCCTTCCTTAAGATTTTATTTATTTGACAGAGTGAAAAAGAGAATGATAGAGAGAGAGAGAGAGAATACAAGCAGGGAGAGTGACAGGCAGAGGGAGACAGAGAAGCAGGCTCCTGCTGAGCAGAGACCCCAATGGGGGACTCAATCCTAAAACCCTGAGATCATGACTTGAGTAGAAGGCAGATGCTTAACCTACTGAGCCATCCAGGTGCCCCCAGTATTTACTGTTTCTTAAAACCTTAAAAGTTCCATGTTTATTTCAAATTTCTCTCTCTGTAACTGACCTCTTTATCACTTTAATGTAGATTCTCCTGAGGTTTTAATAACTAATTGATACCACAACTTGTTTTTATTTTTGGCTTTCATGAGTTTTAGCCTGATGTGTCTAGGGATAGTTTTATTTGACTTGATCCTTTTAAAGTTTCCTGAGCTCTGAAACTGCAAATTTATATCTTACACCAAATTTGAGAAAGTTTCAGCTCTTATTTCTCCAAGTATTTTTTTCCTGTACCCCGTCTCTTTCTCCTCTCTTCTGGGACACCAATGGCACAAGTATCAGGCCTTTTTCTTTTATCTCATGGTTTCTGCTACTCTGTTTTCCCCCTTCCTAATCTTTTCATCTATGTTCTTCAGTTTGCATAATTTTATTGGTATATCTTTAAGTTCACTGACTTTTCCTCTGTTGTCTCAATTGTGTTACAGAGTCCATCTAGTGAATTTCTAATTTCAGATGTATTTTTTTTTCAGTTTTTAAGATTTCCATTTGGTTTTGTTTTTATAGTTTCTCTCTCTCTCTCTCTCTCTTCTCCTCTCTTTCTCTCTTCAAGAGTACTAATCTTTGCCTTTTTGACCATGGTAATAATATCTGTATTAAATCCTCTGACTGAAAATTCCAACATCTAGGCCATCTCAAAAGTTGTTATTTGTTTCGATTGTGTTTTCCCTTGTAAAAGTCAGCATATATATATATATATATATTTTCTTTTTTTCCTTTTTTGTAATAATAGGATTAGGAATTGTTTCGGCTTTTGTGGCTTAGCCATATGGTTTCTGTTACAATGGATAATTGGACACCAGCATGAAAGCTGCTATAAACAATAGAGAAATTAATGAAAGCAGCTGTATTTCAATAAAACTTTATTGATGGACAGTAAAATTTGAATTACAGAATATGTTCACATTTTTAAATATTCTTCTGATTTTTTTTCCAACTGTTTATAAATGTAAAAATATCTTCTAACCTCATAAGACATACTAAAACTGGTGGTGGGGCAGTACTGGACTGTGGACCATAATGTGTCAATGCCTACCTTGAGAATTCGTCACAATTCTTTGGTTCCTTTTAGATAATTCATTCAAATTGTATCCCAGACTAGTCAAATATGTTGTGAGATTCTGACTACTGTTAAAATCTTCTGGAGAATACTGATGTTATTCTGTTTGTAGCAGAGTTGGTTAGGGTACAAAGGACCTTTCTGTGGGAAGAGGTTCTAATACCAGCACAATTTCCAGTCTGTGCTGTGATCTTTGGATATCCATCGTCTACACACGCACTACTAAGAAGTTAATATGGCCATACACCGTCACCAAATGTGGGTCATAGTTGATATTCTAGTTCAGCTCTCGAAGCTTCTGCTAAGCTTCCTTGGATCTCTTCTGTACATGTGCCTCTCAGGGTGAGCTTGCAACTTCTGAAGCACATATACAGAATTAGGAGATCTCCTTTTCCAGCCGTCTTCTCTCCATGATTCCCCTATACTCTCCAGCTTGCAAGAGCACCTTTTCCCTGTTCCTATTCATCTGACCAGGAAAAAAAAGAAAGTGTTTTTCTCAGAATGTATCTGCTGTTGGCCATTTCCACATACCTGGGGGTAACTTCTGGGCAAAGTAGTGAGAGAAAAATATAGAGAAAAATAATAAAACAATGTGGCTCCCCCAAACACATGTGGCCTTCATAGCTCATGTTATCTGACTGCAGAAATGGGTTTTTCTCTTGGAGTTTAATTGCCCACACCTCCACACTGCTGTTACCACCATGTAGTGACCCAAGTTGGCCTTTGGGCATAGCCAGAAGAGAAAAAAGTAAAAAAAAAAGGGGGGGGGTTAGTTTATAAAATTGAAAGTTTTAAAGAGATTATATATAATTATACTTACATATTATACTTAATATCATTACAATAAAAAATGGTAATTATGTGAGGGAATGGAGGTTTTAACCTTACTGTGGTTCACATACACGTGTATCAAATCATCACATTTTAAACCTTAAACTTCTATGTCAACGGTATCTCAGGGAAACTGAGGAAAAAAGGATGAATAAAAAGTAGGTCTCAAAGTATTGACTTGTTGAATTGCTGTGTTGTACATCTGAATCTAATATAACATTGTAACTGTATTATTACATTGTATACATAACTGTACTTCAATAAAGAAAACAAAAGGTGTCTTTCCAGCTCACAGTGACTGCATACACTCTGGTTGGTTTGCAGTGGCCTTTCTTCTAAATAAAGAGAATTTCCCTCAGCTTTTGCTGTCTCTACCTGCTATGCTGTTCTGTCCTTAGCTCAATGCTGGGAGAGAAAGGAGAGGAAAAAAAAAAATCCCCCATCATACTGCTCATTCTTCAAATTCTCACTTCCTTCCCCAATCAACCTACAAGGTTTGACTTTTCAGAGACTTCAGGTAGTTCCTTTTTGCATTTAGTGTATAGATTGCAGTCATAATCAGTAGGGGAGAGAGTATATAATGAATTGACTCCGTCTTGGCTAAAATTGGATGTCTCTACTTGCTCCTTTTAAAGAATCTGTCCAGTATTAAATGTTCTTACTTAACCACAACAAAACCAGACAGCTTCTGCACAAAGTGCCTCCCACTGGAAAGAAAGGAGTCCTGTCTCTGTCCCTACTTCCCAGCCATATGTTCTCTTTGTAATGTCTGATTATCCCATGCCATCCTTACAGATCCCTGTTTCCAAGGCACATACTTATATTCTGGCATTAAATCTACAAAACACAGCCCACCGCACAGGATTTCTTCTAGGAACTGGGAAATGAGGAGGAAAAGCTGCACTTGACTTTATTTAGATCTCTGGAATCAAATACTTTTATTAGTCCACATATAAACGGCATTGGAAGGCTAGAACTCAGGTAGCATACCCTTGGGTTGCAGATTTTATGAATAAGGCGTTAGTTCAAAATCCACTTTGGGTGTATCCAATCAGCCTGTTTTGCAATGTTCTCTGCTGCAAAGGGACTCTGACTTAGCTAACACCATGTTTGAGAAAGCAAAGACTATTCTAATGACTTTGTTTTAGTAAAATGGCTGTGGCAAAGGAAGCTTTGGCAAGAGCCAGTTGGTATCCCAGCATGGCTAAGACACTGGATAAGCAGGATCTCTTTTGGTATATGCCCAATTCAAGGAACAGGAGTAGATGTTAGTATTATTTCATCCAGGGGATAGATAACTGAAGTTCAGGGAGTTAAAACAATAGACTGAAATTACAAAAACTAGTATTCATGAAACTAGATCTCATCTTATACCACTCACGAAAAATAACTCAAAAAGGATTAACACTTAAACCCTAAGGCCTGAGACTATGAAACTCCTAGAAGAAAACATAGGAATAAAGCTCCTTGGTAATGATATTTTGTATATGAGATATAAAGCACAGCAACAAATTAAAAGAATAGGCGAGACTGTATCAAAATAAAAACTTCTGCAGAGCCAAGGAAACCATCAACAGAGTGAAAAGACAATGTACAGAATGAGGAAAAAATACCTTCAAACCATATATCTGGTAAGGGGTTAATATCCAAAATACATAAAGAATTCATATAACTCGATATTTATAATATTTAAGATCTTAGGTTACCTAAACAATCTAGGTGCCCATTGATGGAGAAAGAAGTTTATATATATATATATATTATATATATATATATATATATATATATATATATGTTATATATATAATTTTATATATAGTTTATATATATGTATATATTATATATATATTTTTTCCACACACACATATGAACATATAGGCAGTGGAATATTACTCAGCAATTAAAAAGAAAGTAAATCCTACCATTCTCAACAACATAGATGGACCTGGAAGATACGCTACGTGAAATCAGTCAGATAAAGAAAGACAAGCACTGTATGATCTCACTTATATGTGGAGTCAAAACAAAACAAAACAACAAAAACAAACATCAAAAAAACCAAACTCTGTTAGCAGAAGCAGTAGGTAGGGGAGGAAGAATTGCATATAGGTGGTCAAAAGGTACAAACTTCCACTTATAAGATAAATAGGTAGGAGGAATGGAACGCACAATATGATGACAATACCTAACACTGATGTATGATATAAGCAAAGTTGTCCCAAGAGTAACCCTAAAATGTTAAAATGTCTCAACATAAGGAAAAATTTTTTCTTTTTTCTTTTTTATTGTATTTACATGAAATGATGTTGTTAGCTGAGCGTAGTATGGCAATCATGTCATAATACATGTAAATCAAACCATTATGCTACACACCTTGGATTTATACAGTGACATATGTCAATTATTTCTCAATAAAAGTAGGAAAAAAAACCCTAATATTCACTATCCACATGAGTTTGAAGCCCACTTCTGGTATAGATCTTGTGTTTGTTACTTTCAACAGAACAAACTACCCCAAATAGGTTAGATTATAACTGCAGATTTTTTGCTCATGATTTTGCATTTTGGGATGAGCTTAGCTGAGCAGTTCTTGGGATACTCTCCCTAGCCTAGGTCATTCATGTGCACTCATCTGGTATGGCCTAAGTGAGACTGATTACTTTTGGTGTAAAAAAATACTATAGCAAACGGACAGAGAAAACAATAGGGCCCTAATACACAGATGGGCAAGAAACACGGATAACATAAACAGTAAAGTTCAACAACAAATAATAATCATCAGTGAACTTTTATTTTAAAAATAAAAACTATTTTAAAAATGATAATATCGTGTGCTTATTAGGAAGTCTTACAAGAGTCACTTACAAAGTTGTAAATCGACTTGCAAGTTAATCTGAAAAACTCCTTCCATAAAAATATGCTCATTCCTTTTTTTTTTTTTTAAGATTTTATTTATTTATTTGACAGACGGAGATCACAAGTAGGCAGAGAGGCAGGCAGAGAGAGAAAGAAGCATGCTCTCCGTGGAGCAGAGAGCCCCATGCAGAGCTTGATCCCAGGACCCTGGGATCATGACCTGAGCCAAAGGCAGAGGCTTTAACCCACTGAACCACCCAGGTGCCCCCAAAATATGCTCATTCTTTTCTTCATAGTAATTCCATTTCTGTTAACCTTCTCTTGGAAAGTAATATACATGTAACATATTTGCCATAGAAAGATAATCACTATAGAGTTATTTATAAAGATGCAAACTTAAAGACTACTTTAATTCTCAGCAACAGGGGAGTGGTGAAACAGTCCTTAGTTACATATGTCTCGTGAAAAGAGAGGAAGTAATGAAAATGACATTTAAAAAGGTAATGTAGTAAGATGGAATAGTGTCTATGCAAAAAAAAAAAAAAAAAAAAAAAAAAGATGTTAAGAGAAGTGGCCAAATATTAAGGTTACCTACGTGGTGTTTTAATGCCTACATTAAACAATGCATAACCATAGAAGATAAATATATCAATACTTATAATACCTTTATTTGCATTTTTGAGCCCAGTTGCTGCTTTTATTTTTAAACTGTCCTAGGGGTGCCTGAGTGGCTCAGTGGGTTAAAGTCTCTGCCTTCAGCTCAGGTCATGATCCCAGGGTCCTGGGATCTCTGGACAGAGCCCTACATCTGGGCTCCCTGCTCAGCAGGGAGCCTGCTTCCTCCTCTATCTCTCTGCCTGCCTCTGCCTACTTGTGATTTCTGTCAAATAAATAAATAAGATCTTAAATAAATAAATAAACTCTCCTAAATTTTAATGTACAAACAAGTATTTCATTTGAGCAATAACAAAAGTTACAAAGAAAACAAAGAAATGTTTTAAAAAAATAAATAATAAAGACTTAGAAGCAGCCACAGGTCCAAACCTAGTCACCTGCCTCCAGACAGCAAATCAAGACTTAATTGTAGCAATGTGAATTTAACCTGTCAATCTGGCATTTCCCTATCAGCACTAGCGAGATAATCTGCATGATAAACCACTGCCCTTCCCTCAAAGGAAGCTGATCTTGCCTGAAATAATCTTTTCTTTTACTAATAACTTCCTTGCCCCCCCCCCTGTTCTGCCTGTAAAAGTCTTCCATTTTGTAGAGCTCCTTGAGCCCTGCTCCTTCCCACTGGCTAGTTGGAATGCTGCCCAATTCATGAAGCATTAAATAAAGCCAATTAGATCTTTAAATTTACTCAGTTGAATTTTATTTCATTTCTTAAAAGAAGAATTTCCAATTTCCCCTAATAGCAAAATCTTTTTGTATTTGTCACATGGGGCTTTGAGATGTTCCTTTCTGTTTTTCTATAGTTTTGCTATTTTCTTTAGTTGCTAGATACTACACTATAATTGGATATATATAAATATTATCTATAAACGTTAGCACCTGGGGGTGCCTGGGTGGCTAACGCATGATCTCTGGGTCCTTGAGCCCTGAGTCCAGCTCCCTTCTCAGTGGGGAGACTGCTTCTCCTTCTCCCTCTGCTCCTGCTCCCACTCTTGCTCTCTTTCTCTCTCTCATAAATAAATAAAATCTTAAAAAAAAAAAAAGTTAGCACCTGAGGAACTGATATGTTTAATGCATCCACAGAGCCTGATATATACAAAAAAGGGCAAGTTGGTGGAAGTGAAAAGAAATGGCCATCTGTCCGCTTGAAATCCAGCTAGCAGATCTTTAAATCAGCATGAACACGCACAATGAATACATAAAGATCTGTGGGCGCCCCTCCCTCTCCCCAAAAAATTATGTCTTAAAAACTGTCTTTTTGAAAGTTCTTATGTTGCCTTTTCATTCATGGACACAAATTATGGACTGTTTACAGTCCATATTTTTTTCCAATTATTCTAAAATTGAATATAAATTTTTCTTTCTAGTGTTTGGGGCCCTCCAAAGAATGGTTGCTTTGCCACTGAATCAATGCTAGAATATTCTCCAATTGTTTCCTGAACTTAAATGTTACCTCTCAACTACAACCTGAGCATCTTAGCAGAGAACCCATATGTTGATGGATGGATTGATTGATGAGGTTTGCCCCAGTCTGAAGGCAAAGGGCTGGACCAGACACTCGGCGGAGGGCCTTTCGGCTCAAGGGTTGAGATCACATCCCAACCAGTCTTGACGCTGTCAGTGAGAATCACCAACAGACATTATCCCTTTTTAAGACATCAGTTGTCACCAGAGCTAGGTAGCAGCAGACAGAAGCTACTGATAAAGTTTTTTTTTTTTCTTTTTATTCCCCATTCTTTTTTTTTTTTTTTAAGATTTTATTTATTTATTTGACAGAGATCACAAATAGGCAGAGAGAGAGGAGGAAGCAGGCTCCCTGCTGAGCCAAGAGCCCAATGTGAGGCTCAATCCCAGGACCTCCAGATCATGACCTGAGCTGAAGGCAGAGGTTTAACCCACTGAGCCACCCAGGTGCCCCTTTATTCCCCATTCTGATAATGTGTCCTAGACACTCAGAAATGTCTCCTAACACACTGACATACATTTTCTGAATACAAGAGAGATGCTGTCTTTAAATGTCCACAATTTGATCTGTATCCCCAAATCCTTTGGTCCAGATTTAAGACATTTTGGGGAATGGGGGAGACTCTTATAGCCAATAGACCCCTTGCGGCAGGAACCTATGACCAAGTCAGCACCAGTACAGAGTCCAGGTGAAGGGATCTGATTCTGGTTTATTTGGGGATTAAGTGAGTCCCAAATAGGGATAATCACAACATTTCCCGCATATCGTTGCTATAAAAATTTCTCTTTATTTTTTTAATTAAAACATAGTATTTATTTGAGAGAGAGAGAGAGAATGTTTGCGTGTGAGCAGGGTGGAAAAGCAGAGGGAGAGGGAGAGTGAATCCTCAAGCAGACCCCCACTAAGCAAGGAGTCCCACAAGGGCCTCGTTCCCAGGACCCTGAGATCATGACCTAAGCCAAAATCAGGAGTTGGCCACTTGACTGACTGAGCCACCCAGGTGTCCCAAGGACTTTTTTAAATAGTGAAAAGAGATATTGAGGGGCACCTGGGTGGCTCAGTGGGTTAAGCCTCTGCCTTCAGATCAGGTCATGATCTCAGGGTTCTGGGATCGAGCCCCACATCGGGCTCTCTGCTCAGCAGGGAGCCTGCTTCCTCCTCTCTCTCTGCCTGCCTGCCTCTCTGCCTCCTTGTGATCTCTGTCTGTGTCAAATAAATAAATAAAATATTAAAAAAAAAAAGAGAGAGAGAGAGATTGATACTAATTTCTTAATGAAATGCATGACAAATAATAAGTACTCAAAAACCCACAAGCCATTATAAGGCAGAAACACAGCTTTGGCCTACGAATGGATCTAGCTTATCAGAACTTCAGGAACATTTCCATGGAGTACAGACTACTGTGACCTCCGAGAGACAACATTCATATTCTCAGCTTTTTTTTTTTTTTTTAAGGGTGTTTATTTTCTTATCTTGCTTACAGAACGGCAATAAAGAAAACAAGTTTCAAAATATATTGAACAACATTTGCCACAGAATAATTTGAAAAATAAATCTGAAAATGTCACTTCTCTGCATAAAATTCTTTGACCATCTAAAAAATCCCTAGCAGATCACAAAGGGCCTTCACCTCTGGCTACCCCTCTAAGGTCTGGAGGAGCTACAGCCACAGTGACGACGAGACTTTCTGATCTTCCGAAGTCCTCTACCCTTTCTGGCCTCCAGGCCTTTGTTCCTGCTGTTCCCCACCCCTGCCCCCCTGGCGAGCCCTTTCCCTGTCCCTTGACGGCCTGATTCCTATTCATTCTTCAGATTTCCTTTAAATATCACAGTGTCAGTGGGTCATCCCTGACCCTGCAGACTAATTTTCATCCTGCTCTGTTATTGTCTCTGTATAGAACACTGTCATTTTTCCTTCTTCACACTTAGCGCTTAGAACAAGATTTAATTATGTAATTATCCCGGTGTTAAAAGTCTGACTCCACCACTGGTTTGTCAACGTCATGGGGGCAAGACCACGTCTGTTGTGCTCACCATCACGAGCCAGCATGCGGGGAAGTGCCTGGTATATGGCCGGCGCTCGATGAACAATGGCAAGAGAATGATTTTATGGAAAGAAGATGGAAGGAAGGAAGGAAGGAAGGAGAAATGAACTCAAACAGGCAATGTCATCACTATACTTTCAGTACTGAGGATGAGGACACACTAGAAGATAGCATTTTTGGCCAAAAGTCTTCTGTTTTCTCTCGTGTTTCTGAGCTCAGGTACTCTCTTCCTGCAATTCCTTCACCTTCCCTGCGCGGCCTCCTGGAGAGTGGGGTCAGGAACTCTCTCCCGGCTCCCCACCTCCCTCCCAGGGGCATACATCCTGCACCAACCCTCCCCAATCCTTTTTCCTCCCTGCCAGGAATCTCTGTTCTGGCAGCCTGCTGGATAGGATCCAATCAGCTTGCTCAGGCCATGATTTCAATTACCGATAGGAGCTTCGCGTCGTGCCTTGTCCTGCGGGTATCTACATGCTAATCCATGCATCGACGGGTAACACGGAGGCTCTCTAATGGAGTTCCTGGCGTCCTAGGAGATTGGGGAGGGATAGTCCAGGGAATGGGGAGGGGGAGTGGGAAGTAAGGCTTTCTTGTCCTCCTCAACTCATCTCTGGAGACTCCAAGAATTTTACCAACAAGGTTAGAGATACGGTTAAGTGGGATGAAAACCACACAAACATAGAAAATAAACCACCAGATAATATAAACAGTGGGATCTTATCATGGTGACATGGAAAACGAATGTATCTATAGTGTCTGAGGGCTCTCTCCCTGGGATTTTAATCAGGCTTGTCTGTTAGGGGCGGAATTAGGGGTTTTACATGTATTATATATTTGTATAATTACATATTTGTATATATCATATTATCAAAAATCCTACTGTGCTTTTGAAAAAGGAAAAGAATAAAAATGTTAAAGGAGCTCAAAAGAATGAAGGAAAATAGGCCAGACAGTCCTATGTTCCCTTCCTCATTAAGAGGTTTGGTTTCTTTCTCCCTGTAAATGCACAAGCAGCTCCATCTTGACCAGAGTCCCAACCTCTATTACTCTGGCTTCTCTCTCTCTCTTTTTCTTTTTTAATAATTCAATCACTTCCCTTTGAGGACCATACTCAAATAGAGACAGTGGGGAGACCGACATGAGAATGGACCAGTGTCCAGGAAACTTGGTTACTGTCCCAGATGTGTTGTAGGTTCACGTTGGGTTGAACTTACTTCGAGTCAACTCCCCCTTCTGGGCCTTCTTCTCTGTAAACTGTCCTGGCTTAGATCTTCTCCCAAAAACCCTTTCAAAGCTCAAAACTTCCATGTCTCTGAGTAATGACTCCTACCTCCTATTGCAACTTTATGGGTCAGCAAACTGTTTATTCCAGAAACTTTTTAAGGCCCTGCTGCACTGCAACGTTTGGCTGCTACCCTGCCCTAGTTTCATCTGGGTGTCCTAAGACAGCTATAAGTCTTAAGAGGAACCCTGGGCATCATTGGTAGAGCAAGCATATAATTTATCATTCAAACTAGTACAATGGACATTAGTAATTATGCTTGAAGATCAGCCATCCACTGGGACTATCCTGGGTGCAGCAGGACACTGGAAAGTGTCCAGATTTCAGTCCAGGGAGCCTGGCTTCCTAGTTTAGATGCTTACATTTCAGCTCAGTCATTGGAGTAGACACTCCATGAAGAAAGGGGAAGGGGTTGTTCTATTTGTAATGGCATCTTCCCTTAGGAAGTGTCACAAAAATATGCCTTAAAACATGATTAACTGGAAAAGCCTTGATTTTGTCAAGTGGAAAATCAGGCTAATGACATGTTCTCTTAAGTTTCACGTGGAGTCTGGCATATGATCGTGCAAGTATCAATTTGGGTTGCGGTTGGTGTTTTTTTTTCCTCAATTGTATAGATGAAAGCTCTAAAGCTTAAAGAATCTAAGCGGCATGTCTAAGCTCCAAGTAGGCTGTGATTTTTGTCTATTTTTCCTTTTCCTTTATTAAAAAATCCACTCAGGGGTGCCTGGATGGCTCAGTCAGTTAGGTGGCTGCTTTCGGCCCAGGTCACGATCACAGAGTCCTGGGATTGAGACCCACATAGGGCTCCCTGCTCGGCGGACAGCCTGCTTCCCTCTCCCTCTGCCTGTCTCTCTGCCTATTTGTGATCTCTATCTCTCTGTCAAATAAATAAATAAAATATTTTTAAAAAATCAACTCAATCTTTAAACTTCATTTTGCTTAATATATATTCTTATTTAATTTATAAGATCATGCTACCTGTTGCTGGTTCGGTTTAGACGAGAATCCATGCGGCTATTGATGTCTACACCAGGGTTTTTACAGTTATCCCTCAAACCATGCTTCTTTTCTGTTCCAAAGACATCCTTCTCTCAACTGTTTTTGAACATTTATTTATTTATTTGAGAGTGAGAGAGAGAGAGAGACCACAAGCCGGAGAGGCAGAGGAAGAGAGAGAGAATATCAAGCAGACTTCACACTGAGCATGAAACCCAACACGGGACTGGATCCCAGGACCCTGAGATCCTGGACCTCAGGACCTGAGCCAAAATCAAGAGCCAGATGCTTAACTGACCACACCACCCAGACGCCCCTGCCGCTCCCTCAATTTTAAGCTCCATGAGAGACAGAGAACCTGACATTTCCCTAGAAAACATGGCTCCAGTAACAGCTTTCTCCCTTTTACTACACACACACACACACACACACACACACACACACACTCCTTCAATATGTAGTAGAGAACTGTCTCTAGCAAATATTATTTTGGCCTCTAAAATAAGGCCCCTCCCTTCCCTGTGAAAAGGAAAAACTGAATAATGTTTCCTGAAAAATAAATGCAAATGTTTCCCTGAATGACATTTCTATTGTCTGAGACTTATGTGGCTTTAATGAAAGTATTTATATCAGAAAAATGAGAGAGGAAAGCATAAGGTAACCCAAATCTCTTTCTGGCTGAAAAAGCTCTCAAGTCACTGAAGATGGTTATGCCAAAAAGGCTTGGCAAGAAACAGTGATATTTGCAAATTGTTCAGTGAAACTGCTTTTATTTAGTCAATTTCATTCTGGTGTCCAATGGGTTCTCTGCACAGGGATATGTTTCTTAGACAATGACAAGCTTTACACCAAATTATGAGCAATAGCTGAAAATACAGTAACAGAATGTCACTCCTGATTTGTTTTCTGAGCTGGAGCTACGTGGTTAGAAATATCAAAGGGGTGAACCATGGGAGAGTAAATGTTCATTTTGGGGAGAGGAAAAACTTGAAATGGCTGTGGAATTGGGCACCAAAGCAGACAAGCATGGCCAGACGTAACGCTGCTTGCTCCAAGAAAGGGAAGAGAGACGGTCTCCTGAGCCAGCTGGCGTCTGACCAGTGAGCTCCCCACCATTCCCCAGCAGTGATATTGCCTTCGTCACACATGGGTCCAGCTTTGCAACCAAACTCAGCACTGGAGATCTGAGGCAGGACTTCTCCCAGAGGGCAAAAATGAGCTCTTCAGAGTTTATAGTCAGTTGGCCAGAGGAGAGCCACTCTGTACTGGCTTGAGACACCAGAAAGATCATAAATGCCTAGAGGAAATAGTGGGGAACAGTGCTGAGAGAAGAAGACTGGCTTTCTGGTCAAGCAAGGTGAATGCACAATCTCAGATGTAGCCTGGAACCATGTGGTAGCATTACCACCTCTAAAATCCTCACTTTGCTCATCTGTAAAATGGGGAGATTATTTGTCTCATGAAGTTGCTCTGATATGTGCTTAATGTATGTAAAGAGCCAACATGTGCCAGCATGCCCCTTTCTGTGGTTGGCAAGTAGGAGGATTTCCTTAATGTCCCCCACTGGAATATAAAGTCTCTCTACTCAGACTGGCTTCTTTAGAAAGGATGGCGCACGTACTCGATACTGGATCACATCAGCAAAAGACAGTGACGTTTCTTTTTTTTTTTTTTTTTAAGATTTTATTTATTTATTTGACAGAGAGAGATCACAAGTAGGCAGAGAGGCAGGCAGAGAAAGAGGCAGAAGCAGGCTCCCTGCTGAGCACAGAGCCAGACGTGGGGCTCGATTCCAGGACCCTGGGATCATGACCTGAGCCGAAAGCAGAGGCTTTAACCCACTGAGCCACCCAGGCGCCCAGATAGTAGCACTTCTTGGGGGGAAGGTATGTGCTCTGCTGGGCAGACTGGAGTGCGCCAGTGAGAATGGGAACAGTTTGGCATCAGACCAATGTGGGCTTCTGAGAGGGGAGACCTTGACCAAGTTATTTATCCTCACTAAGCTTCAGGTTGTTCATCCCTAAAGTGGAGATATTGCCTATCGCATTTTTATTAGAAATAATGCTTACAAAATGCTTAACACATTACCATGTATGAAGCCCTCAGTACATGACTATTATAAATATTCCCATTATAAATATTCCAGGTTTTGAGAACCCTCTAACATTCCTTCTTCATATCCTCAATTTAACCACCCACCCCCCCCCCACACACACAAACACACACACACACAAATTTTACAACTGTTTTTATAATTCAAAATTGTGAGGGGAATAAAACTTATTTTAGATTTAAGACATAAAACAAATAATCTTCTAAAGCCCTACATGTTCCAAGGAACTGTTTAAATCACATAACCATTTTTACAGAAGAACAAAGGAATGCAAAGAAGAAAAGTATCTTGACTACATCATAAAAAGAACTATGTGACTGTTTCCAGAAATACTTGGTCATTTGCTCTTTTTGTTAAATGAGGCCATTTTCAGACAGTTATACTAGTGCTGTATGTCTAATGTGGGTGTGCTCCTGTTGGTCTTTGAAACTGTCCCAAAAGGGACAGTCCAGTTAGTATCCAGTGTTGACTGAGCCATTTGTGTGCCGACTCGTATCAACATCGTATTTATGATGATGGAAAACAGTCCCGATTGTCTAAGGTTGTGCAATCCTTACTAGGGCTTTAGAAGCAAAATCTTCCCTTAAGACCTTGATATATGATGAGATCTTGTCTGAACGCTAGTCAGGAGGTCATCCGAGGTGCTCTGTTTTCTTAAATCCTATGACATCTGCCTATTTCAGTAGGAAGATACAGTTGCTAAATGTAAGAGTGGTTCAGTTCCTTCTATCCGTGTGGTGTTTCCGTGTGGTGTTTAGAAGCAGGGACATTTCTGTTCTTATTCCAGCTCTGCTAATTACAAACCCTGTTACTTCAGGAACATTACACAATCTTCCTCAGCCTTAGTACTCTCATTGGAGTACTAAGGGAAGGCTTGAGTCAGTAACCCCAACTTCACAGAGCTTCTGTGATGGTCAGATATGATAGTGTGTAGAAAGACCTTAAGAGAGTGCCTGGTGTGCAAAGGGGTTTGATAAATGACAACCATGATTATTAGCATTAGGAGTTTCTTAAGAAATGTTCAGTTCCTTTGTAATTCTTAAATGCTGTCAGGAATAAATGATGGAACAAAGTGAAATCATTTGGTAAATTCTGCATCTAGGAAACCACTTAATGCCAGGCAAATTGGTTTGCTGTTGACTGTTTGAAACATGATTCATTTTCAAAACTTTGAACTATTTTGAGAAGTTAACTATATCATGCATTTTTAAACAATTTTAGCAGCATAGCTTTTGCCAAAGAATGACATAATTTGACCTTCTTTGAGTAAAGGATAAGGACATAAAGATAGTGAAGAAGAGAAGAATGGAAGAGCTTTATACCAAAGGGACCAACAACAACAATAAAAAAAAGAGTTCAATGAGGATCTTTTAAGAATTCTGTAACTTTCACAAGTCCCAGCTTTTGCCATTTTGCTAATTCATCTCCTTTCCCATGCATGTTAGCAAAAAAGTCTATAAAAGCTCAACTTCTTGCTGGATGTGTACTATTAGCCAGACATGTAATCTTCTGGTTCCGCTGCTTCTTACTCTATCAACTGGGAATAAAATAATGTTTACTTACCGAGTTATTAGGAATATTAAATAAAATAATCCATAAACATAACTTAGCAATGAGTCTTTTTAAAAATCATATTTGAAAAGGAGTTAAAATCAATTAAGAGTAGTTAAATTCCTTCTTCCTTCAGATTTCCAGGTTTTAAAAAAAAATAAACCAATAAAAAAGGAGTCCATGAGCTTAACCAGGGAACAAGGATCATCAGGAGACAGTGATGGATTTGACCATGAATAACTGGGAAAAGTGAGAGTGGAGGAGTCTGAGGACTGGCAGGAAGCAGAGGACGAGACAAAGAAGAGAGGCCTAAGCCTGACACTATAGCAAGACACAAGACCCTAAGTGATCCCTCCCAATGGTACAGATGCCCCAGATAGGGTTGTTCGACCATTTTCTCTTTGGAATGACCATCACCCAAACCACCAAAGGGTCTTTTAACCAAACTCTTTGTGAATTTCACGTAAGTCTTTCCAGAGGACATTCTCCCTGTTGTGAGCAAACATGTGATATGCGACCTCTCAGAACAGCACCATGGGCTGATTGACAGGGGAAGGGGGTGGTACTTAGGATCAGGCTCCAGATAGAAAAGTAATGTCCCGTGTGCACATGTGCACAGGCACACACACATGCACAAAGTGCTTATCTAACACTGGAGTTTATTTTAAAACATGGGCTTCTGGATGAGTAAATTTTACTCTTCAACTAAATACCTCCATAAAGGAGAAATGTCTTCAGCATTACAGTTTAACTACTGCCCAACTGTAATTACTGTCTTAGATTATTGTCTTAGAAAGGGTGATGCCCAGGGAACCTGGGTGGCTCAGTAAGTTGAGTGACCGACTCTTGATTTTTGGCTCAGGTCATGACCTTGGGGACCTGAGGTCCAGTCCTTGTTCTACATCCAGCACAGAGTCTGCCCATCTTTCTCCCTCTCTCTGCTCCTTCCTCCACTCACACACACTCTCTCTCTCAATAAATAATAAAATCTTAAATTTTTTTAAAAAAGATTTTATTTATTTATGAGAGAGGAACCCCATGTCTGAGCAGGGGGGGAGGGACAGAGAAAGAGGGAGAAAGAGTCTCAGGCAGACTCTGTGCTCAGTGCAGAGTCTGATGTGGGACTCCCTCCCACGACTCTCAGATCAGGACCTGAGTTAAAACCAACAGTGGGCCCCGTAACTGACTGTGCCACCCAGGCACCCTGGGTGCCTTTAAAAAATAAATAAAATCTTTAAAAAAAAAAAAAAAAAGAATTCCCTTCCTATCATCTTGTTGAAGACATCAACATTTTAGATCAGTTTAGATCAGATTGATACTCTCCATGTCTTCTCCTCCCTAATTCTCCCTAGGAGAATCGGACCTTTCTCCATGTAGACCATGAGCTTCCTAAGTAGGGAGGCCAATCTACTAGAAACCAAGGCCAACCAAGGCCTCCTGGTGACATATACTCTTTCAGGTGCCCTGGGCATACCACCCTTACTAGGGCCATGATGGAAGGTGAAAAGCTCTTCTTGCCTGTTTTGACAGGATTTCAGCTCATTGGAAAACACACAAACAGGATCCTAGAATCCAGTCAGAGCAGAGCCAGCATTAGAACTCAAAGCTCTAAACCAGCAGGACGATGTTTTTTCCTACTTTATATATGTGACCGCACATAGATGTTATCAGGGATCTAGTAGCTGCTCTATAAACAGTGGTTGAATGAGTCTCAGAAGTGAAATTAACTCTTAGGTTTGGGGAAAACAATTATGATTAAATGCTTCACCTGGGAAGAAACCAAAGCTCTAAGAGGTTAAGTATATTCCCCGAGAGGACCGTACGGCACAGCCAGCAGGGTTCCGAGCACAGTGCTATGTTAGATTGTCCCAGTGGGAACCAGTGAGAGGCATCCTGCCCGCAGTGGGTGGCACACAAATCAGAGAGCTAAGGAAGAAAAGTCAGTGTGGAGTGGAAGAGCCATGTGTCCTTGCTTACACCCCCAAGGTCTTGCATACTTTGCATATTCATAAACACAGATTAATAGTCATGCCCGAATAAATATGACTGTGTGGTGTCAGGCCTCAGTGCTCCTCCCCCTTCTCCCATCTCTGATTTCCTGAGTGACATTGACCATGACACCTCATCTTTTTTCCATCTGTAAAAGAGGGGCAGGGGGAACCAGCGATTTCTGCAATCTCTTGGTCTCCTTTAAGTGGTTCTGATTCTACAGGATGACTCCATGTTTTTATCTCCTGGGATCACTACTGCCTGAACAGCTGCAGAGATAGCCAATCTTTACTCCAGACAACTATCTTATCACACTACACAGAAGAGACAGTACAGAGTGATGTGTTATGGTTCTTTAAGCTTTATCATAAAACAACCAAAAAGGGGGATATTTAGTAAATCCTCTCAATGTCTTGTCTATACCAGGAAGAACTTCTTAACACAAGTGTTGTGAATTCAAAGCAAACGATTCAAGCTATTGGTGAGGTGGGAAGTGAGAGAAACCCTTCTAGAAATTCTAAGTAAAACAAAACGTACTATAATTTGGGTCTGGAGGTTTTTTTGTTGTTGTTGTTGTTATTGTTCTTTTTTCCCTGGGAGCTATCTGCTCTGGCTTGATGCTATTGTTTTTCCCAAGAGAGAATGCAGCTGTTGCTGTATGTCTGGGGGGAAGATATCCATCATCCAGAACGTATCACAAGCTATTAATAATGTATCATAGCAAATCTACCTTGTCTCAATAAGCACCCTGTCTCCAAGTACAGATAAAAGGTCCAGCAGGCAGATGTTGGAATTTATTATCCTTACATTTCCCATTTCCTATTTCTCTAAGGATGGTGTCCAGGATCGGAGTTGTCCTGTGGGGATGGCAGGAAGAGGAAACTAACATTTGCTTAGAAACTTCTGCGTGCCGGATGAGAACATCTACAACCCTGAGAAGTGGGTTTCATCAATCCCATTTTACAGATGAAGAAACTGAGGCTTAGAGAGGAGAAGTAACTTGTCTAGGAACACTCAGCTTGTCAGTACCAGAGAGAAGAGAAGCCTCCCAGATGCCTCGAGATAGATAAAACTCTTGCTCTATCCTCGGTAATCCAGGGTTTGGGCGGCTGCTGTGTTCTCTCTCCTATTCCACCTGCTATAGCTCTGTATATAGTAAGTGCTCAGGCAAGCTTCGCCAAATTTAATTTCTGAGACATGAACATGGAATTGAGCGATGAGTGAAGAGCAAGGAAGACTACTCTCTGAAAAGGGATTCCCACACAGGAGCAGGGATTCTTTTCCTCACTCTTTGTCTTCTTTGCGGTGCCTGACTGAGCTGATAGAAATGTAGCCCCTCCCCACCCCTTGATTAGAGAACAGCAAGTTGCACTCATACTTGTCCATTTCTGTCTAGATAATGTCCTTCCTGCTTGGATGAGGAGGGGGTGTTACATGTGTGTCCTTCAGCTCATATTTTAGCACTTCACAAAAGGGATGGGAAAAATAAGCAGATCAATACTTTTGTCCCTGTATGCCTCAGCCCCTCCCAACCCACTACCACATGCCTTGCTCCTTTTCAAGAGAGACAAGGGAGTTGCCTGACATTCAGTTGGTGGTGATTCACTGCTATTTGGGGTCACGCTGTGCTGAAAGTCTTGGGAATCTATTAGTACGCCGTCTAGAATGAGGGGCCACACCAGCCCACCTCAACCATGCACGTGATCTGGTAAGAGGATGCAGCACCCACTCCACAAGCCCAACTGTTACAGACCCAAAGAAGAAAGATAGAGACAGTTGTATCTCCAATACTCTTTCCTAAAAAATTCTAAACTGGAAGCCACAGAGTAATATCTGAGCTAAGAATATCCTTGACATTATGCTTCTCCATAATTACTGCCATTGTGGGTGGGCCTTCCTACGTCCACAAATCCAGAATGGAAGAGGGGACATAGGCACTGAAATCCCATCCAAATTTCTCGCTACTGTCACTGGGTTCTATTCCCCATGAAGGAAGGGAAGGTGCTAACATTTGTAGCAGAGTTGTGTTAGTGATTCAAATGAAGTGTGCTGACAATTTTCATTCTCGAATCAGCCGTTTTAGGTTACATTTATATAGATGCGAAAACTGAGGCTTGGAAAGAATTCAGGTAGCTTACCCAACTTATAGAGCTGATTAAGGGCAAAGTTGGGATTTGACAATGACTTAAAGACAAAACTCCTCTCTTAGAATCATGCTTCAGCTGCAGCTGTTTAGAAAAAAGCAGTGTATATTCTTAGTCCTCAAGGAAATAAGAAGTGAAACTCAGATTCCCTGGGTATCTGTGTGCCCTGAAAGGAAATCACTCATCCATTTCCCTTTGAAGCACCTCCCCGAGATAGCCAGAGTGCTGTGCAAAGGAGTCCTCGTAAAAATAGGCATTGCTCACCAGGCTCCATTTC
Organism: Mustela nivalis; assembly: GCF_964662115.1. Classification (NCBI taxonomy): domain Eukaryota; kingdom Metazoa; phylum Chordata; class Mammalia; order Carnivora; family Mustelidae; genus Mustela; species Mustela nivalis. Next base: position 19,752,124 of record NC_139037.1, read on the forward strand.
CACAGACCCAGGAGGAGGAAAAAACCCCACATGGTACTAAGAAAAACTGAACAATTTTACTGACAAATTAAAGGTTTGGAAAGCAGCGGTAGAAACTGGTCAGCTACAACTTCAGAGAAAAGTGCACTGTACATTTCAAAGCCTCCACTTCAATTATGGAGGGAGAAGCTGAGGTCTGGGAACTGGTCCCCAATGGGTGTGCGCCAGCATAAAATATGCACTCTTGCACTCACCAGGGCTTGAGGTCTTTTAAGGAGGGACTGGATAGCAGGAGAGGGAGGGGTGGCAAAGAGCAAGAGTGAGAGAGTAGGGGTGCAGTCGTTCTGAGAGATCTGCCAAAGGGAAGTCTTGTTCTGTTCATTAAATGGTACAGCCTAAGAATGGGATTTTAGAGATGAAGTTGGCAAATTGAAGACAGGACTTAAGAGAGGACCTGGCCCAAGCTCAGCTTGGCAATGAAGACCAGCATGGGCTGAAAAAAAATAAATAAGTAAGAAATACTGATGAAGCACATTCACACAATTTTATTGCACATTTTATATGTATAATAGATAATATATATAGTCATCACAATCTATATTCTTTAATCCATATTTTATAGAAAAGAGACTATAGTTCAGAAAGTTTAAATAAGATAATTCGTAAATGGCAGAACAATCCTCTTTTTTTCTAAGTCTTTTTTTTTTTTTAAGATTTTATTTATTTATTTGAGAGACAGAGATAGCGACAGAGATAGTGAGAGGGGCGTGAGTGAGGAGAAGAAGAAGAAGGCTCTCCACTGAGCAGGGAGCCGGATGTGGGGCTCAATCCCAGGACTCCAGAATCATGACCTGAGCTGAAGGCAGCCTTTTAACCAACTGAGCCCCCTGGCGCCCCATCTTTTCCTAAGTCTTATGAATCACTTAGTACTTGCCAAGATGCAATTCCTCCAGGAAGTCTTCCTTATTGCTTCAGATATGATTCTAAACTCAGCCACCATGGCTGAGTTTCTACCCCATCCTAGTACCTGCCTGTTGCATTCTAAAGGCCATTACATCTCTGTCTCTGCCATTAGACCTTAGGTTCCCTAAACCAGGCACCTGCGAAGCCTGTTTATTTTTTCACCCCTACCTCACAGCACAGTCTATGTTCAGTATAAAAATGAGGTTTTTAATGAACAATCTCAGATCTTCTACTCTTCAGGAGGACTATGGATGACTTTCATTCCCACCCAGGGTCCACGTTCTGTCTATCCTCTTCCTCTTCATTCTCCTTCCTATTCCCCCATAAAACCCTGTCAGTTCCAAGTCAAGAAGATTACTGAGTATATGATTTCATTACGAGGCAAAAGTAATAGAAAACAGTATTATTCATTTTCCATCCCAGTGATGTCTGCAGTTGGAATAAGAGAACTAATTGTCATTTGTTGAGATGCAAGTGGTAACATCAGGGCTGATAACAATAGCTGATTTCACCTTGAATTTAGTAAGCCCTCTTTGCAAGCATTTCCTCATTTAATTCTTGTAACAGTGATGAAACGTACAAAGTACCGTTATCCCTGTTTCATTGACAAGGGTCATAGTTGCTAAATCCCTAACCAAGAACACTCCCAATAATTTGAAAGTAGTTGTATCTAATTCTGAAGTCAATCAGGTTTCTCTTACTCTGGCTGCCTTTCCAAAAATATACATAAAGAATAATAGAAACAGTCATATACTGAGCATCTCTTATGTGCCAGCCACTAATACTCTCCATGTATATGTCATCTAATGAGTTAATGCGCCCAGAAATAAAGCTAGTACCTCTTTATGGATTGATTAAAAGGAACTTAGGGAGCTAAGCTGATTGAGAGAGGTTAAGGCAAGCAGCTACATCTAATGACCTCTTGAGTTCCATTCCAGGATTAACAGACAGCATGTTGGAGATTTATAAGCAAAACATCAAGGAAAACACACAGGTCTTTACGTGCAATTTTATCATATAATGAAGGCAGGGACTCTGTCATCATTGCTTAAGGGTTGGTCCATGGGGCTTCACGATGTGGAAACTCGGGCACGTGGCCCCTCCCAAAGGCAGGCCCTGTTCCTCGTGACTGATGGGCCATGTCTCAACACAATCTCTCTAGATTCACGGTGGAATGGCAATTATTTAAAATTGGCTCAGGTCTGCATACTCCACTGGATTCTTTTATCCCACTTTAAGTCTTTCCCTTGGGACAGCTTAAACAGCTCTATCTTTTTAATGACAAACTATCCGTCCACAGGACTGGAAATGAAATCAAGCTTTTGTTTAGCAACCAGTCTGTTTATTTATTTTCCAAGTTCATGAGTTTATATGTATGCTGCTCTTAATGGGCAGAGCATAAAAATGCCTCTTTTTATTTTCTTTTCATTTGCATTGTTGCTGATAATGGCTGTTATCAAGCCATTAGAGGCAGAAAAGTACCGTTTTTGCCTTCCAAGATGGGCTGTATTTGTGTATGTGTGTTCTATGCAGATTGGCCAATATGTTAAACTTTCTTTTTTACTTCTTCCTCTGATACAAATGGCTCTATGTCAGCCACATAATTTTTCTCACTGATGCATGGAATTATATATATATATATACATGTGTGTGTATAATTACATCTATATTTGTATGCACATATGTGTGTATGCATACATACATACACACACATGTGTATATACACAAGCACACTCACACACATATACATACACACATACACATAGAAAATCTGCTTTTTAGATCAGAATGAAAAGTCTGTGCCAGGGATGTGAAATGAGTTCTATTCCACATCAAAATCTGAAGCATTGTTATGTAAATCTGTAACACCATGGTCTTGTTTTGTACAAAAGGCTTGATGGACTGAGTCCCATACAGAGCCCATTTAAGCTTTCATAGTTAAACTAAAATCACTGTCGAGTTGTATTTGAGAGGCGCAACCATATGAATAAAAACTAAGGGAAGTTATTCTTTATTCAGATGTTTCCAAATGTCTACTTATTGTAAAAACACAAAATAGTCAAATTTGGGAAGTGATGTTTTAAAAGATTTCATCGATTCTTGGGAGCAGCCTGCATTGAGTAGAGGTTATGAGATTCTTTCATTCAAGGGTCAGAAGAGGACATTCATTTTTGTTTTCATTAGCATTTTAGGGAAGATGGGTAAAATGACATTAACTAGCATTTATTGGATATTATCATGTCCTAGGTCTTTTCTAAGTATTATTTCACACTGTCCTCTATAAAGAAGGTCATGTTTTAAAATTCACATTACTTCTGTGAAGTATTATCTTCATTTAATTTGTTGGTGGAGCCAGGACCAAGAGTGACTGTTGCCAACACAGAAAGATTAGAGGGACAAGGACCCCAACATGAAGGAAGGCCCAGGTGTTTGGTAGATTAAAAAAGCTAAGGTCAGTCTTGTGATGGAATGAAGGCTTAGAGAGACAGAACAGTGTCTCTCCATTAGAACAGTGGTTTTTTTTAACTGGGGCATTTTGCCCTCCCAGAGAACCCTCGATGATGCCCAGAGACACTTTCCGTTGTCATACTGTAGGTGGGGGTGCTGCTGGCAGACCGTGGGTAGAGGCCACGAATGCTGTGAAACAACCCAGGATGGATAGAAAGCCCTGCACAACAGAAAAAGTACCTGGCCCCAAATGTCAATAGTGTGGAGACAGAGAAACCCTTCATTCTCCACCCAAGACTCCCCACGCTCCTCTGTAGGAGCCATTTTTATAGATCAGCATTCTACCCAAGATCTGGGAAACAAATGTGATGTCAGCATGTGTGTTGGGAGGAAGCATATGGGAGAGGAACCAGATGCAAACCCCAACTCTGCTACCTATAACTGGTACATCTTGGGGGAGTGATCGACCCTCTTGATGACGGAGTTTCCTCACGTGCATGTTAGGGAAATACTAGCATAAACACCATGAGGTTCTTGGAAGGATTAAGTGAGATACTGCTTACAACGCTTTGTGAGACACCAGGTAGAGAGTAAACATTCCACCACTTCGTTGTTTTTATTTTCAAGGCTGTTATTAGTGCTTCATCTTTTATTTCCATTTTTCTGGAGAGCACTCAGTTTTTAATACTACCTTTTCTTTTTTTAAAAAAAGCTTTTATCTCCAGGTTAGGTAGACCTGCTTTCACTCACATTTGATGACAGACTACAACAGAATCAGAATGAGAAGGAGAGGGCCAGGCTGCAGGAGGAAGCTGCGGGCTATTTTTAAAAGAAATGCTCTTCTATGCACAACTCCACAAACACTTTCAATATGGTGTTGTCAGTATCTTATGGACATATGCAAAGCTCCCTGAGAATCCCAGTCCTCACTACATAATCAAGCGGCATCTCTACATAGGACTCATCGAGCACGGGGGACTGGAGCTTGGCCTTCAGCCCAGAGCTGTTGTTACCCGACTAAACAGAGCATCAGACAGCCTGGGAGGGCGCAATGCAGACATCTTGGGTGGCTTTAAATCACAGGTCATCGAGCATGAGGAAGACCGGACGGAGAGATAAAATGGGTGAGGATAGCAGAAGGGAGACAGAAAGCATGAACTGGGTATTAGAGAATTCAGAGGGCTCATTCAAGAAATTTGCTCTCAGTCACACTGCAAATGCAGGGAGCTCCAGAAATACTTTCCTCTCGAGCCTTCTGCTATTCTTCAAACTAAAAGGAGTCTCCTGATTAGAGACGCTATCAACAGGATCCTGAATCCGGGGACTTACAAGAAAGGCAGATCGTGGCAATCTTGTTATTGATAAAACACTGTAAAGAGTGAAATGGAATGTGTTGTTTACTGCCCGGTACAGAAAACAGAGAAATAAGAAATATCCATCAAACTCTCCCATATAGCAAATAAACTTTCTGTTGAAAGATAAGAGGGAATTCCTGTGTTAGATGTCAAATCCTTCTGTTAGTTGTTTTCTGCCTGTGGGTGGTGGGCATCAATCCTGCTGGGCAGGTGGGACTGGTCCTCTTGTTTGCCATTTGGGAGATGCTACTCAATCATCTGGGGCCTTGTGAATGCCTGGAAAATTCTCTGGGCAAACTGTCATTCTAACTAGTGTACATCTATCTCTGAGAAGGAGACTTGAGTTAATACAGAATTCTGAAGCATGTTGAAAGGTTATCCATGACATTTATGCAAATAGTACAGTTGACCATGACCATCAGCTCCACCATCCCAAATCATTATCCTTGTCTTCCGCCTCACCAAACCATAGCTACCACCACTATCATCATCAACATTATCACATAATCATGATCCATCACTACCATCATCTTCTTCATCTTCAGCATCATCATCATCACTACTCCCACCACCGTCAGCAGCAACACCAGCATCATTCCCCTCATCAACATTGCCATCATCATGATCATTGTCATCATGATGACCACCACCGCTATGACCTTCATTAGCACCACCATCATCATGAACGTCTTCAGGATCACCACCACTACTATCACTATTGCTATGTATTAGGGACTGGGCTTGCATTAAATATTTCATTTAGCACTCACAGAGGAGGTGATCTTATTCATTAACATTCCTTTATTTATAGTTGAGGAGACTCAGACTCAAATGGGTGAAATAGTTTATCAGGGAGCATACTTAAAGGGACATTGCCCAGTACATAGCCCCTTGTTAACATCATGCCCACTCTTCTGGGACTGATGCAAAGGTTCTGTCCTTCATGAAGCATCCCCAGATCCTCACTATTTTTTTTTTTTAAGATTTTATTTATTTTTTAGAGAGAGGGAGGGAGGGGAAATAGAGAGGGGGGGAGAGAGAGAAAGAGACACTGCCAGTGAGGGAGGGGCAGAGGGACAAGCAGTCTCCTTGCTGAGCATGGAGCTCAATGACCTGGGGCTCCGTCCCAGGACCCTGAGATCATGACCTGAGCCAAAGTCAGATGCTTAACTGGCTGAGTCACCCAGTCATCCCCTTCTCCAAATCCTCACTGTTGGTATGTCTCTTATGGCAACATAGTCTGAGCTGCATTATGGTTGTTATGTAGAGCAAATCAGTGTCCCATCTAGTCAAGTAATGAGAGGGTGGGGTCGATTATTTCCCAGCACACAGTAAGCACTTAATACATTGAACGGTTGCAATACTGGTGGCCTTTGAATAAATTTTATGAAGGTTCTGAATCTCTTCCTGGATCCAAATTAAAGCACTAAAATACACATTTATCTCTCTAATAATGTAGTAGCTGAAATACTCCTAACTTAAAAGACACAAGATAATGAAAAAATTGTGGTTAACTCCAAGGCTGACCACGTTAGAGGTTCTCTGTTAAAACCAGAAACAAAAACAAAGAACTTTCCGCTAGAGATAGAACTCTTGATTTAGCCTTTGTAGGAGCCTTGGGCCCAAAGCCAGGCCACTCTGTCCCACTTCACAAAGAACTATGAGTCCCTTGCAAGGTTAGAGCCCCTACCAGGCCATGGTTAATTCACTTGTTTACCAGACAGTGAGCTCCTTAACGGCAAAGACTTTTACTCACTTTTCTCTGGTTCCCTATCTTAGCACAAAGCCTACCACACAATGGATACTGGATGAGTTTTTGGATGAACGAATGAATTTGTTCTTTATTTATTAATTTTCCCAACTGTGAAATGCAAGGAAGTATGTTAGGTGAACCCCAGGGAAGAGCTCCAGATCTCACATGATGAAAGGGGATGAGAATCCATTGTTATTAAGTCTGATTCAGAGCAGTGATGGCTGAAGTAGCTTTTGCTCCTATGCAGTTTTAGAGAAGATGGGGGAAAAAAAATAATAAAGGCTTAATCAGGCTGGTTGAGCCATTAATTTGGCATTATCTTTATCTTTGCTAGTAGGAGGGCGCAACTACTGCTTAGGAAAGAACCCAAAGGATGCTTTAGTTTCTTTTTCCCTTTTCTTCAACTCCGATACTTTAGAGCAAGGTCAACTCAACTAATCCAATCCACACCCCTCTACCCCCATTGCATTGAGAAGGAGAGGTAGGAGAAAGGAAATGGGGAGGGGGAGGAGGGGGGAGGAGGAGATGATGAGGATGAGCCTCATTAGGCATAGACAACACATTCCGTTTCATTCTTTACAGTGTCCTATGAATAACAAGTGAATGTGAGTGCCAGCAAGACAAAGGAGGGAAAGAGTAGAGCTGAAGACACCCTTGCCCTCTACCTGAGGCAAAAAACAAGATGGAGAACTGGTTTCCATCAACTTCCAGATATAATAAATCATACACACACACACACACACACACACACACACACACACACACACAGATATAATATATAAAATATATAATATATAAAATAGCATTTAATTCAACTGGCTACTCAGGCTACTCCCAGATGGGGGCCTCTCAAATCAGATCTTCACCAGCTTTGGGGAGGAAAAGCTCAGCCACACCCATTGGTAGAGAAAGGAAATCCGTATCATTAATTGGTAGAGAAAGGAAAGTTTGAGAAAGGCCTTCAACGCACACAAGCCCAAAAAGCCCAACACACATTTTCTCCATACTTGTTGCCTTGAAAGAACGTTTGGGAGGACAATGCTGTACTACTGGGGAGAATTTCTTTAATGGTTTATGGCCCAAACTAGAGGACAGAACTTTCTCTTGTCTACAAAGAGAGACCAAGATAGCTGGCTCTAGAGATTTAGAGACTATGGAGACAGGCCATTGTCCTCTCTTCCCTGACCACTTCAGTGCTGCCTCATGACTGGTCTTCTAACACCCACCCATTCTTACAGCCTTCCAACTTATTCCCCTCACACCAGGAGAGAAATTCAAGACTGACTATATTATTCTCCAGCTGAAACACTTCAGTGCCTTTATAGTGCTTTTCGAGTAAATAACAGCATATCAGTAATCTTAGCAGGGTCCCCCATGACCTGGCCACTGGCCATGTCTCCAGTGTGCCCATGCAGCTCTTCCTCTTGATCTCTGGGTTCCAGTTACATCAGCTTCTTTTTAGTTTCTCAAGTACTTCCTGGAACCTTATCCCTTCATCTACTTCCTTTTGACACAGATATCATCTGTCCTTTAGATCTCAAATCTGTCTTCACTCCTCCAGGGACGTTTGCTCTGAAGAACCAGCCTCGGTCAAGTCTCTCTCTATCATACATCCTCAAAGCAGCCTGCATATCACTGAAATTCAGATGTGTACGTTATAAGTCTACATGTTTTTGTATCCTGTGCATCTACCATATTGCCGGCAACATGGTTAAGTATTCGACAAATATTTGTTAAATGGGAGTTGTGAAACGGTGGAATGCTAGCTCAATGAGAGAGAGAAACAGAAAGAGAGAATCAGGGTCACCAGTGTGGCTAGCTGGAGAATTACCATGTTAGTGGTCCAAACATCTCAACTAAGGGATGAGTAGTTGATCTATGTTTCTATGCATGTGTGTATGTATGTGTGTGTATGCATACACCTTTCTGATTCTATCTTGGTAGGCTAGTACAATATATCCAGAAACATCACAGAAACATTATTGAATATACAGGAACAAAGTCCTGTCAAGAGATAGGGATTTTAGATTCTGGTTCCAAAGGGACTGGTTGTTTGACCTCTGTTTATTTATCATCTCTCTGAGTTGCCCAATTTTCATTTGTAATAACGATACAACCATCTTCCAACGACTTGACTGAGCCCTCTTCTGGGCAAAACTAACCTAGATATCTAGTGAAAATAGAAGGCTCCATCTCAGTACTAGGGAACCTTCCAGTTTAACAGGAGAGAGACAGAGAAATATTTGAGAGAGAGAGAGTGAGCAAGCATGTGCACAAGTCGTGGGGAAGGGGGGCAGCAGTGGAGGGGGACTTCCTGCTGAGTAGGGAGCCCGGCACAGAGCCTGACATGGGGCTTGATCCCAGGACCCTAAGATCATGACCTGACCTGACAGCTGATGCTTAACCAACTGAGCCACCCAGGTGCCCCAATAAATCTTTACAGTGACCAGGAAAATAGCATTTTCAAGATGTGGATAAAGGAAGGAAGCAACTTCATGGCACTGCTTGGGAACGTCAATGATAGCTCTCCTGACAGGGCTGCTCTGAGAATTAAGTTAAAGGAAGAACTCTCCTCCTGCAGATAGAACCGTAGACACCAACACTGGGGCTAAAGAAGACTTAGTGGAAATCCCTCACTGAAAGCAGACTTCCACTTAACTCTCTGGGACCACCTTCCTCATCCACAAAATGGAACTTAACGACCTCTCCTCTGTCACGTGGGGGTGGTATCAAGAGATACTATGCACAAAATACTTCTTAAAAAATCCGACGCACAGTAGGTGCTCAGTAAATGGTAGCTGAACTTAATCGCTTTTCTTATGCTCCATTTCAGTGACTGGCAAGTCAGGGAGTATGCTTTTTAATGGCTTCATATTTCTGTGGGGAATGGTTGGCATAACTACACCAAGGGGCAAAGTAAGACAGCTGAGTGTTGTCTTTTGATGTGTCTTTCCCAAGGCAATTCTCACAAGACTCCCGCATTATCAGTTTCCTTGCAATACCAGGAAATTACAGAATGCCATGGGGGTTTTGCAAGGGAAGCAGCCATGATGAACCTGGGGAGATGAGATGTATGCAGATTCCTGCCAGGGCTTATGCTGGGGCCTAGGAGAGGCAGTGTGGCAGGCCTTGTTCATTACCTCTAATAGCTTGAATGGACCACCCTGACCCCCTTGGGAAAAATGGAGAAGGGCTGAATGATATGGAGAACCACTGGAGTGTTTTCAGGCAGCAAGAAAGGAGAGAATCAGGCAGAGATGACAAGAGTGTGAATATCAAGCATCCAAGTAAATTTGTAAATTTCTAGGCTCAGATTTCTGAGTAACCATAGGAGGGACACTTAGGGCTTTAAATGATTCTAGATTAAGAACAATCAGATCTCAAGCATCTATCAGTTCACTCACCATTCAAGACTCATCCCATTCATCCTCCCTCTAGGACACTTTCTCTAATCCTTCAGGTCAGACCAGCCCCTATTTCTTTCCCGAGTGACCCACTACCGATTCTGTGTCCTTTGCAGCCATCATATTGAGTGAGGAGGACCGGGACCTCATCTCTGTCTCTCGTGGCCTTTCCAAATCTGTCCGCTCAGTGCAATCTCTTTTCCTGCCACTGGATAAATACAGCAAGCATCCAAATCTTTCTTACCAGTCTTAGCCCGGGCAAACAGTTCTCAGGTGAATTCCATTCCCCCCAAAGCAATCTCATTCTAGCAAGTATAATATCCAGCCCCACTAAGGCAATGTGAAGGAAGGAAATATCCCATCACTTCCACTAAGGCAAGCCAGAGAGACTCGCAGTAACCCAATCTCTCTCTCTAAAAGTTGCCTTCTTTCATTTCATATCACTTTTGGTGTAACCGAATCATTTAATAACTATCATCCCAATTTCCCATCTCTAAGATGTCTCTTGTCTTGAGATCTCAGCTGAAGTTCCTATTTTGACATTCCATTTTACCATAATCATTGATTAGTCGGAATAGCTCCGTGCCAAGGGGGACTATTTTAAGGGACTGCAGCATATGGATTAGCATGTACACTAGTTTCTTATTTCTTAAACTGAAGAGTACAAGATTTAATTCCTTTCAATGGTAATCACATTGAAAGGAAAAAGAAAACACAGGAGAGTGGGGTTCTAAATGAATAAAACTCTGCAAAGAGGTTTGAGAAATACTTGTAGAAATTTGTTAAATATACATTACAAAGTCTTCTAATTATTCTGTAATTGGCCAAGGCTATGGTATTCAAGCATGTTCCATACAATCAAAGGGAAATAGATATTTGGCTGATGGGCCAGACACACTCTTTAATCCTTTTAATAAGCATGCCCTCAGCAACAAAGCAACATAAATTTAAAAGCATCTCAGTAACATTGTATGAAAGGGATTGTAAAAGGAAAATAAATGTCAATTAAGTGCCTGGAATGGGAAAATATCGATACCACCTCTATTTAGTTTTTTATCTTAAACATGAGACTTTACACATAAAACACTGCATTTTAACCCATTAGCATATTCCTCAAGCATGAATCATGGGGGGTTTCAAGGACTTGGCATTCACTCTTGGGAAAAGAATCTTAGTTTTCTCTGTTTTTTAGACTAAACTGGGCACTGTTTTCTCTGTTGCCCCCATGCCTGGAAAAATATACTTAATAAACAGTTGTCAAAGAAATGGATAAATTTATGAGCACATAACTTATGGGCACAAAATCACTGTGGGCACAAAGTGATGCATACACAGAGACCCTGAACGCAAGAACCTCGGGTCTAAAGGAAAAGAGAAGCCAGGGTTTAAAAACGATGCAGAGACAAAGTGGACAAATTTAGAAAAGCCTCCCTGAAAAGAGTCTGCAGCTTGTCAAGCCTTCTCATTTCTTTTGGAGTTGGTCCTCGGGATTCTATCCTGTCCCTCAATCTGGGGCTTCAGTGCAGAAAGATCACTGAGGATGATCCCTACACCTGACTGATGAGGGACTGAATCATTCCTCCAAGGTCTTGCTTTGGAATGGGGAAAGGATGGTGGAAGAGGAGTGATTTGCTCTCCAGCTGTCAGCTCACCGAGAAGGAAGAATACAGACAGTGGAACACATGCCTCCAACACCATGACAGATGAAAATTGATCATCCACACGTTCGTTCGACCAATGTTAATTGAGCATCTACTGCATGCCAAACTTGGTTCCAGATTCTAGGGATACAGAGTGAACAAAAGCAGACACAGAGAGTCCTTGCAGTTAGCAGGTTTTAGTCTAGTGGAGAAAATAGGCACTAAGTGAAGAAGTAATAAATAAATAAAATAAACAAAGTGAATGTAAAGTTGCAACTAAGACACATGCTCTAAAATTAATTTTTAAACTATTAAGAGAATGGGTGGCTTTAAATTAGCCAGAGACAGTAGGCAGTGTCAGGAGGTGAATTTCCTGATCCCAAATCTGAACTATTTCTAGGCCACAATGTAGCAAAATTGGTAGTCCCCTGCATGGTCTCTATTTTCTTTATGTTTCTTTCCCCTTTATAAGATCTTCCTATCCCCATTCACCTAATCCATCCACTGGTTCTGAGTAAAATTTTCTTTTCTTTTCTTTTCTTTTTTTTTTTTTTACCATTTGTGCCACATGTTGTAATGCTTGTGATTTCATTTCACAGAAATGCCATAAGGTAGAGATGAGAAAGCACAGGGGACTCGGGTCTTAATTTGAAACCTAGGTCTATCTCTTACCTCCTGTGTGTCTTTGGCAAAATTGCTAAACCTCTCTGTGTCCCTTTCCTTACTTAAAATCACTTTTTTTTAAAATAATGGAATTTTATTGTGTAAGTCACATAAAAGCAACTTCAAACAGAATTCTGAAAACTAGAAAGGGAATCCACCATCTCCTCTCTCTCGTGTTTCTGTCGTAGCTCTTTGCTACGAGCCTTTTGCTATACCTCTTTGCTTCCCATCCTCATAGGTGTAGAATGCCCTTGCACAGATACCTGAAGTATCATCTCAGTATAACTGGACTTTGGAATTCTAGGTCCAATGTTTCTCAGTAATTTGCACAATTAACATCCATGTGCCTTTTAAGTCTTTCTAAAGTTTGCGTTTTTATAGAGGAAAAACAAGTCCAGAATCTACATGTTGAGATAGTGAGTTCCCTAGGACATGTCCCTAGAAAGCCAAGACAGTGACCTGGCTCTGCCTGCATCCCTGAGGTGCATGGAGAGGGGAAGGCACTCTAGAGGAGGTTTCGGTGCTACAGGAAGGACACAGAGACAGGCCAGAGGGCACGAATGGGGATTTCAACTCCAGATTGATCTAGGATTCTTCCCTGATTTTGCCTTTGCTCTCTGAAGTGGTGAGAAGGGAGGGAGGATTTGCCTTTTTAAGGAAGAGGGAGGGAAAAGCAAGCAAAAGAGCAAGAGAGACAGATAAGCTGGTGGGGTGGGGTGGATGTGGGGGCAGAGATTTAGGAGATCAGCCACACAGCCGTGTAAGAAAATGGGGAAGGGCAGTTTCTGGGCTGGGGGGTGTGTGAGAAGCAGGATCTGCAGAGCTGGCCTCACTCCCTGGGATAACTGGAGCCTCATGTGGCTATTTCAGGTCTTTCTTCCATTGAGAATTGTTTTATTCATTGACAGGAAATCCCATAATTAGCTTCTCAGGTTTAATAATAATACAACTAGCATATGTGTTGACTAGCATTTAATATGAAAATTGGAAATTAGAGTTTAAATTAAATTTGACCTTTGAAAAAACAGCAATGATATCCTATTTCAAACCAATACATTATTGCTAAGAGCAATGTGAAGAAGTCATAAACACATTAACAGAAAAATGAATTACATGTAACTACACATATGTGGGAAATTTACAAATATGTAATATTTATCATCGTATGGTGGGGTACTGACAATTTTATTCTATGCTTGTATACTGTTGATACTGTTTTTATATATAGTATGATTTTATTTGTAAACTTGGGAAGTGCTATGTATATACACACACACACGCACACACATATAGGTTATTTTTTCTTTTTCTATTTGACATTATATTGAGAGAATTTTCCTCTGACATTAAATATTCTTTGAGCATAATATCCCTAATTGATGAATTTAGATGCATTATTCTTTATTGAAACATTCACTGAATCATTTCCTGTTGTCAGGGATTTACATTATTACCAGCAGTTCTTTACTATAGGCAACATTGTGTTGAACAGTCTTGTGCATGTGACTTTGCCTGCGATTCATTCTTTGGATAAATTCCAAACAGTGAGATTAGTCAATCAAAAAATATGGGTATTTCAAGGCTCTTGATACTTGATGCTAAATTATTTTTTTGCAAAAATTTATATTTCTATCAGAAACATATGAGTATCATCTCCTGGGACCCTTGCCCACCCTGGGTGTGTGTGTGTGTGTGCACGCGCGTGCGCGGGGTTTATGTGTGTGTGTGTGTGTGTGTGTGTGTAAAGCATTACCAATTTAGTTCTTCCAGTAATATATCTTATTAGCAGGCTAATTCTCATTGTTCTTATGTATTTTTTACCATTTGTACAGTGTTTTTTTCCTTTTGTGAATTTCCTGTTAATTCTCCATGCTCATTTGTGAGATATCTTCATTTACTTTCTTTCTCTGCCCATATCATTTATATTCTACCAGCTTTCAAACGGATTGTTAAGTAACTTGCAGCAAAAGACAAAGATGCAATCAAAACATTAAAATCAAGCCAAACAAATCACGCCTCACACATGTCAGAGGAATACTGCAATTTAATAAACATTATCACCTGCATCCTCCTATTCAAACGTCACCAGCTATCTGGGAAGTCTGGGAAGTACAACCCTCCTTATATCGATGGAGGAACTATGACTCCAAGAGAGGAAGTGCTGGTGCTGGGGTGGATAGCTGATGGCGGCCAGCAACAGAACTGTCACCACAGTGGACTTCATCTCAAACTTAGGCTGTCAGTTTATTCATCCCATAGCTCTTTATTGAGGACCTGCTATATGCCACACACTGTTCCTGGCACTGAGGATACAGCAGGACACGAAAGAGAGAAAGTATTGCTTTAAACTTTAGAGGGGATGAGGGATAGGCAACAAGCAAAGATATGTATTTTGTTAAGAGGATGAGGGCCAGGAAGAGAAATAAAGGAGTGTGGGTAGGAGTAAGGGGCTCAGGGTGGCAGATGCAGGCATTATTGCTTATTATGGGATCTTATCTCTCCCTCTAGTGTGTGCAAGATCTCCAAGTGTTAAGATTCTCCTGAGCAACCAGGCAAGTGCTCTTTAAATGAAGACAGGAGAGAGCTAAGGGGCTGCAGACCACTGCCACACCTCACCCCTCCCCGGTGTCACACAGCTAAAATGTATTCAGAAGTCAGAAGTGAAATTGTGCAAATCCATCATCGACACTGCCTTCAAGGTTACCTCCAGGGGAGCTGAATGCACGCCTCTGGTGGGGGGACAGAACTTCTAGGGGAGTTGTAACTGACAGCAGCTGCTTCTGCAGGAAACCCAAAGAGAGCACAGCGGAGGAAGAGGCGGCGGCAGAGGACCTACTGGCCTCTTGGAGGGTTCAATGTCATTTCTTGGATACAACAAATAGCTTTCCTCTCTTCCACATGAAGCAACGGTCTCTCTGATTGATTTTTCCTTGATTGTGTAACTCTGATTACAAGCACGACCAAGGGAATCCCAGGGCATTACTGCAAAGCTCAGGAGTCTCTGAAGAACCAGACAGCTGGTTCCACAAAAATCCCAATTCCTAGCATGAAACTGGAGAATGAAAGCCAAAGGTGCAAGAAAAGGAATGTGCATTCACGTCACATAGCTGCGGCTGGAGTCCAGAGCTGTGTCTGGAGGCTGCGAGATCACGTTCTGAGGTGCTGATTGGCTTCATAATGACAGCTCAGTCTCAGAGGGCAGTGAAGCTAATCTCCATGGTCAAAGACAATGGTAACCCCCAGGAGACCTGAAAGGCTGTCTGGTGTTCTTGTAAGACACCAGGTAGCCATCTGGTCCTTACCATGCAGACAACGTAAGTAGACAGGACATTCACTAAACCTTTCTAGGTCTGACCCACGAAAAACAAGAATTTTCTTTTAATTAAATGAAAAAGAAGTTGCTTTTTAAATTATAGTTAAAAAAAAGAAAAGAGATCCACCCTCTTTAGCAAATTTTCATGTGCACAATACAGTACTGTTACGGACAAGCACTATTTTGTATAGCATTCTCTCTGGAACCTTTTTAATCTTGCACAACTGAAACTTTAAATGCTTTGAACAGCAACTCCCTATTTCGTTCTCCCCCTCGTCCTAGCATGATTCCACTTATATGAGGTATCTAAAGCAGCCAAACTCATAAAAGCAGAAAGCAAATTAATCTAGGTTTTGAAGTTTCTAAGTTTTCTTTCCACGCTCAGATATTTTAAGAGGCAACCAACTTAAGTGAAGAGACAGTGCATGTCCAGCTTGGAACAGGGAGCACTGCAGAAATACACATTACTTACTGGGAAGGAAGGAAGAGCTTCCATGAGAACACCATAACAGCCACCACACTCATCCTTAGTGGTGGGCGCAAAGGTCTCTCTCAGAGAGGATAACAAGTCATGGCCCTAAGTTTGCACACTTCTTAACAAGACGGAAAGACTAAGTGGTACCTGCACGGGCCATAAGAACCCTCAGCTCACCTTCTCCCACCCAATGGCAGCCTTGCAATCTGTAACCCTGTCTTTTCCGGGGCTGTGACCCGTTTGACAGTGGCTCGTGTGTCCGTGTACGTGCACGGGTGGGTGCGCACGCGTGGGGCCTGGGGAAGGGTGCGCCAAAAGTCTAGGACGCCTGGGTGGCTCAGTGGGTTAAAGCCGCTGCCTTCTGCTCTGGTTATGATCCCAGTGTCCTGGGATGGAGCCCCACATAGGGCTCTCTGCTCAGCAGGGAGCCTGCTTCCCCACCCCTCTCTCTCTGCCTACTTGTGATCTCTGTCTGGCAAATAAATAAATAAGATCTTAAAAAAAAAAAAAGTCTATTTAGTGAGGCCTCCTGTGTTCAGTTAAGGCTGCCATACTTGCATATTCACTTATTTTATTCATTTGGGTATCAAACGACCCTGCAAGACATTGTGCTGGGGACATAATGCCAAATAAGTCATACGAATCCCCTGCCCTGATGAAATTTTCACTGAGATGGGAAAGCCAATAATAGGGCAGTCATTTTAAAATAAGATCCATCTTGTACTCAAGAAATGCATGGTGTTGTGGGAATGGTGATGGGTAATGGGAATGCCTGGGGTTATGTGGGGCCCAAGAAAAGATCTCTGAATGGGGGATGTTTAACCTGCTGCTCGAATGGGTTGTGTGTGTGCCTGTGTGAGTGTATGAGAGACACAGACAGAAAGAGAAAGAGAGACAGAGGGACAGCCCATGTGCTTGAGTAAAGCCAGAACACAGCCCCTATTTCCCATGAAAACTCCCTGGCCAGGGTCCTGCTAAGCTGTTTGCTTAGCACAGGGCAGCACGGAGGCCCCTTCCTCCAGGTGTCCCTGACCTCACTCTTATTGTGGAAATCTCACACTTCAAAACATTGGACTGCTCCAGCCAGATTGTTATCTACATCAAAGAGAAGGAAAAGCTGAAAAGGATGAAGGGTGGACTGAAAAGCATGAACATGGATGTTGAGTGAATGCAGATGGTCAGTGGGGAGCTTCCCTCCAGGACTGTTCTGTTTGTTTGTGAAAAGAGATAGGGGCTAATCCTGACTGCCAATCCCTCAATAAGCACCAGACAGGGCTGAACCCAGCATTCCCGTCTGTCTATAAAGCCCAACTCTCATGTGTCTGCTGGGCTTTGGTTCCTGGACACTTCTCTGTTTGTTTTTTAATATCAAGACACAATACACTATAATATTATAGACCATACTAAATGGTTGCTTACATTTTCTGTTTTAAACCTCACAGCATTTATGTTGGAGGTGCACACCCCTATATATTGCACAAGAAGAAAATCAGAGTTAGGAAGGTGAGTTCCATATCCAATGTTCCACAAGCCTTGCCAAGTATAAGAACCCAGATTCTACCCTATACTCTACACCATACTGGAATGCCAAAGCTTCCAAAGGAAAATGTAAAGAAATAACCCGGAGATTTAATCAGCACAGTGATGCATTTCTTTCCAATCTTTTTTTTTTTCCTTTTTGCCTAATTTTTTAAAAAAAGTTGATAGGTTTGAGCGTGAATAGAATTTTGCATCCTGCTTTTTTCTTAAAAATTGTAATATCACGAACATATCAGCATCAGAAACTCTTGGTAACCACAACTATATATGGTTTTATAGTCTGTGCAGTATTGATAAATAGCATGGATACGTATACCATCATTTATTCAGCCCACTAAGCTCTGGGTACATGTTTGGGTTCTTTCCCTTATTGTTTTTATTGCTTTGGGACTCTAAGTAATGCAGCCATAAGCTTCTTTCTGTATACACTATACTTCACTTATCAGAGTCCAAAAATAGTAACATGTTAAATGTCTTGAAGTGATTTTAAAGCAGGACCTGATACCCTTCTTAATAAGAACCACATCTTAGTAATCATTTCCTCCAGTGAGAAAAATACTAGTACCTAGTTAATATGTTTTATAATTGTTAGAGGATTAGTGTGCACGCGTGTGTGTGTTTGCAAACATGTGTGTGGTAGGGTGTGCATCTGACGCATGAGGAAACTGTGTATTGTTAACTGCTATGATGACAAAGTTGATCATGGTGATCCGAGGCTCTCCCTGGCTCTCCCCGCCTCCCCACTCTCCACTCTGCTTTCCCCAGCGTGTGATGGAAAAGATAGACCTCTGTATCAGACACTGCACACATCAGCTTCTTGACTCCTCACTGCAGCTCTGCGAGGAAGAGCTTTAGAAGAAAACAGAGCTCAAAATGAAGCGATGGCTTCAAGATTATACAGCCAGGAAATATGAAGCTGAAGTCACACACAGGGATCAGAAGCCCACTTCTCTTCCAGCGCATCCTAGCGCCTTTCTGAGAGACCCCGTTCCCCGCCCCCCGCCATGTCTTAACAAAGCTTTAATGCCGGAATTGCCTGTATGAGCCTGTAGTGAATATAATATAAACATATATTTCCCTCTTTCTGTGACAAGTCTGACATAATTCTTTCTGGAGGCTTTTCCTACACATCTTCATCACACGTCAAGGATGTTTCCTCTTAGCACCCTGCGTTTTTGGCTTTCCTACACCTCAGATGTCCCCCACCCCCACTTCACACTTCACATTTTCTCTGCATCCTGCTAAGCTTGGCTGTGGTTTATGGGGAGGGAGGTTAAGCCGAGAGGCGCCAGGCACTGCTTCAATTACACTTAGCCTGTTCCAAGGGCTTTAATCATGACCTCTTTCTCAATGGATCCTTTCAGAAAGGCCGGGGAAGGGGGCGGGTTGGAGAACAGGCAATTGGAAACCCTAGTAGTAATCAGGGTCCCAGACCTCCAACTCCTCGAAGAAACACAGCCGGGGCCTACGATTCATTAAAGGAGAAAGAAAACTGGAAAAGTCTAGCCATTCCTGTTGGAACCATGTGTACTGGGGGCAGGGTAGAGAGTAGACCCAGATCATAAACAATAAAAGGAAAGAGTAGGTGATAATAATGAGTCTGTGGTTTTAATTAGGAGGTCTCTTGGGCCAGATGTTCACTGACAAAGAATGAAGACCCCTCCTGAGATACGTAATGAAACTCAGACCCCTTTGGCTGGGGAAGGGGGTGGGGATGCTGGGAATGGATGCACTGTAGGTTTTCAGGCCTAGAGCCTGAAGCTTCTGTGATGGGGGACTGGAAGCGGGCGCGTGTGACTTCGGTGGAGACCACTCTCTAACCCTGCTGGCTGAGGCATGTGTAGTCTCTCCTGAGCAACCCATTCAACAGAGCACTCCTGCTTCTGATTAATAGAAGGAGGACAGCCAGGCGACCTGAATCCCTGCCTGGGCTGGGCTGTCTGAGGAATCTGGGCCTCTGGGCACTGTCTGGGTCTCATTGTCATGAGAAAAGACTGGGTGAAAACATCTCCGGCATCTTTCTTGGCATTTCCAGCCATCAGGCCCCTGACCTGAGTAGGGTCTGACACATGGCTGGCTTTCACCATGTAAAGAGGGGGTGAGCTACAAGTATAATTTTGCCAACCTTCTCATTTCCCAGACATCTACCTGTACATTAATTTCTTTGCCTAGGCCAGATAATTATTGCAGTATGAGCTACCAGCTATTAAGTGCCAAACTGCTAAATGAAGAAACATGGAGATGGACATCCGCCCAGAGGGGGTGAATGAAGAAAAGACGGTCCTTGTAACAGTAGCTAACATCCATGGGGCACTTTCTAAGCAGTTTCCATGGCGTATCCCATTAAAGTCCCAGGAGAATGCTGTGAGGTAGTTCTAGCCAATCTCGTTTTTACAGAGAAGAAAACTGAAGCTCGAATAATTTATGGAATGTGCCCAAGCTCACACCAGTAGTGAGTGGCCGAGCTGGGATTTGATCCCAGGCAGAATATGTTCAGAGACTGGTCTCTAAGTTCTCATAAAAATAACTGAAGAAGAATAGTATCAAAGGAAGGCAAGATTTGGGGGCACAAAGAACATGGGGGCTGGAGGCAGAAAAAAATTACTTTCCTCTGGGCCACACGTCAACAAACTGGTTCTGCATTTTACACTTTGCAGGCCACATGGTCTCTGTTCCTACTCTACTCTGCAGCTGTAGCATAAAAGCAGTCATGGAGAAGATGTAAATGAATGTGTGTGTGACCATGTTCCATGAAATCTTTATTTACAAAAATACATGGATTTGACCTATGAGATAGAGTCAGTCCCTGCTCTAGGTCATCATCAGAAATTGAGACATGAAGAGGTTCTGCGAGAATATATAATTCAATGCCCTCATTTAGATATAACCACCTTGAGGTTCCTAGAATCCAGGGATTGAGATGTCAGAACCAGTACTTTGTTCATCCATTAATGAGCTTGCCCAGATTCCATGGCTGGCGAGAACTGGACTTGAACCCATGTAAGTCTAATCATGAAATCTTTATCATTGCCTACTGGATTCCATTGACTCCATTAATATTAACTGAAATGAATGTCTGAATGGACACTTCTCTAGCAAGTTCCAGTGTTGCGTAGAGTTCTGCTGTTGTGAACCATACCCTTGTCCTCTTCCCGCTAACCTTGTGACCTTAGAGAGGGATTAGCTTCTCTGAGAGTCAGCATTATCCTATTGTTACCAGGTGTGTTAGGATGATCAACATCTCTATCCAAATAGACCTTGCTCTGATTACAGGCTCTGCGATCTATAGCTCTGAGATCTTAAGCAATGTCACACTCCCCTAGAGATGCCAACCATTGCCCCCCACTCACATCTTCCTACTCACATCTTGTAGGGATACCCCCACCACCAGCCACAATCTGCACACACGGCAGACCAACGCCCCTCACAGGAATGACTTCACACAACTCACTGTTCACTGGACTTGATCTAAAGTGAAGGCGAAACATTCTAAAATAAACCAGTTAAGTGTCTCTCTCCCTAAAACCTGCACTAAGGAGGCATCCTCTGAGTTGCCAGGTGAATTCTACTAAGGGAGGTCAGGAGTGTAAGGACCCGGAAACTCCTGATTCTGAGGTCCCTGAAGGCATAATGGCCTCTGTTCATGCCAAGGACTTCTGTAGTTTAATTTTTCTTTTTTGAATCTTCTATATATCGGACCAGTTTGGTTATAATTCTACTTTTAGGAGAAAATGTGTCCTAAGACTTCCCATCTGTAATTCAAAGATAACTGGTACATAATTACAAAGTTTGTCCTGATAACAGCTAATGTAAAGCAGAGATCTGACACATGCACATGAGAAAAAAAAAAAAATGTTAGGTCCGTTCTTGCTATTTCTTTCCTGAAACAGTGATTCAAAAATCTGATTTCAAGAAAAGAAGTGCAACAGCTATATTGCAATCATGGGTCCATGCACACTTATGAACAGGAAGAGATGGTGAAAGCTATCCTTGACCAACCACTGACATGGCCTACAAAACCTCCTGGCAGCCTCATTGGTAGACTCCTTTCCAGTTCGTACCTAGATACTTCCATGGGGAGTGGGTGGAAACTCTTCTCCAGCATGGTATCTGACTCCATTGCTACATGACTTTCACTGTTAGGTCCTTGTTTAATTGTCATGTGCTACATACTGGCAACCTTTTCATTAGTAACATGGTACACCTAACCTCCCTGCAATTTTTACCACTGGTCCTCTGAGTTTTGGAGCCATAGGGAAGGAAGCACATGGGCGTTGCAACTAAGTTTAGTTGCTTGTTGCAAGCCACATGTACCAGGGTGCTCAAGGAGAATCTGCAAATACATATGCAAATATATAAAGAGGCCTCATGTTGGAATGGTAAAACCATGAAGGTTTACATTATCTATTTTCAAATGTTTCACACTTGGTCAAATGTCTCTTATAATTTTAATAATGGAGATACTTTAAGATTGAAACATTTGAAGATGGGTTTTTTTCCATGCCCTATCTTTCTTATGCTATTTATTCCTCAGTCAAAACATGTCCAAGTCCTGCCATTGTCTCTTATGAGATATAATTTCCATCTTTGGGTTTCATCCAGTTTATCAACATCTTTTGAAAACATGGAATTCAGAAAAAAAAATGCCATAGTCAAACTGTGAGCTGACCAGGGTTATCACTTTTGTTTATTTTTCTACCTGCCTTGCACTAATCAGGAAGATATGGGAGAGTGTAGCTCCCCCAAACCCACGCCCTCATCCTGTGACTCCAATGGGTTGTCCAATAGATAAATAACAATTTGTAAAAACAGAGAACAGCCTTAATTTTAACAACCACCCAGGAAGTCTACGCCAATGGCACAACAATAACTTCATTTCCCACTAGACCTCATTGTCCTCAAGACCTGTCTTCCTCAAATCATCTCCTTATGTCTCATTCTGCTTGATGAGTCTGTAACTTATAGTTTCTCATAGGATTTGGTACTGGTTATTGCTTGGATACCAGGTAGTAGTAGTATCCTGGGACTTCCTGAGCTTATTTTAACCCAAATTTCTAGTTTCTTAATTTGAAGGCCTCTTTCTTTTGGTAACACTCTGGAATAGATTATTACTTTTTTGATATCAGGTTTGCCATGTTTGGTTATGAAAGCTGCCAATTTCCATGTCCTAAAGTGGGTATTCTAATGAAGGCCTAACACAACTATAAGAAAGTCACCAATCTAAATAGGACTTCTTGGCAGAAGCTAGTCCCATCACAGAGATAGGGATGGGCTGGGACATTGATGGATGAGTGCTTGTTTGTTGACTATGGCCCAGGAGGGAGGGTATGCATTTGGACGGCATATTTCTGAAAGGCTGGTTTCTTTAGGACCTAGGGTCATCCACGGTACCTGCTGAGAAGTCAGAAACTTGCTCAGTGGGTAAGGAACTCCACAAGACACGAGAAAAGTTTGCCTCAACGCATGTTGTCATGTTTTGCTTCCTTGCCTCTTTGCATCTCACCGCCTGCAGCCACTGAACTGGAGGGAGTCAGGCTGAGCCATGTGAAAAATTATTTCACTGGGATTTGTTTTCATTGAAGACAGGCAAATCTCATCACGTCTATCTCAGAAGATTCCTGAAGGGTTATTCCTCTGTTCCCAAAACTAGTGCTTTTAATTGAAAGGGACTGGAAGAGACCAGAAAACATCCAGAGGCTGGTCTCAGGGGCTACTTCAAAGGACAAAAGCATGGTGTAGGACCATGGTTCATAGACTTTAGTGTGGATCCAAATCCCATGGAGGACTTCTGAAACTCAGACCCCAGGGTATTCTGAATGTCCATGGGTCTGCCTTTATAACAAACTCCCAGGAGATTCTGATACAATTGGTATCCTCCCAGTATAAAGGGAGGAGAAGGTTCAGAATCAACGTCACATAAGCTCAAGACCCACAGTTGGCACTTAGAACCATGTGGTCTTAGCCACGTCATCTTGCCTCTTCGAGTTAAAGAGTATTATTGTTGCTACTGCTGCCTATAAAATGTTGAAACTAGTCCTTACTTCAAAATACTATCCAAAGGAATTGATCGGATAATGTGTGTCAGAGATAGCTGGACACAGAGCAGGTCATTAGGTTCTTTGTGTCCTCCCATACCTGCACAGGTGGGGCTCAAGGAAATGATGCTACCACTTCATGTCACAACCACTTCCCCTGACTTTTTACTTAACAGAACTTCTTACCATGACCTTCATAAGCTCACATGTCCACCACAGCAAAGAGCACTCAAAGCCACTAGCCTGGCCAGTGGAGACAGGATGTCCCTGTTGTCTCGACATCTGGCCTCTCCAACATAAGCCTCTAATTTTCTGTGGCTCTCTGCTGGCCTCCCTTCAATGTGGGAGAGTGGTGTGGATAACAAGCCCCATCTGTGAGGCAGCTGAGTCCCAGAGGCCCCCCTTCTCCAAGCCTTTGAAGAATCCATCCGCGTTCTGCCTGGAGGTCTCCCATTGTGGCCAGCACCTCTGTTCTCTATTAACAGTGGAGAGAGCATCCATATATTAAAAGAAGGAAGCAAATTAATGTCCTATTCTGGGATATCCTGAAGCTTACCAGGATGGAGGAGGCTGCAGCAGACAACAGTGTCTTGGACACAGACTCTACTTAAGTTGCATCCAGATTGACACTCATTTCTCCCATCACTGTGGAGCAGGCAGCGCAATGAATGAAAAAACATATGATCTGGAGTGAAATAGTGGGGTCTGAATACAAGCTCTACCAAATGGCCTTGATCCCAAGCCTTAAGGCCAGGTGGAAAAGTTCCAACAGGGTCCACAGAGACCTTTGAGAAAGATCTCCACCCTAAATAAACCTAAGATTATTTTTAAAAACAGAAAGAGATAATTAAGAAAATGAGTCTAGTTTATTTTAAGATATTAAAACCAACTGACCATTCTAGACTTACAGGCTTGGGCACTTCAAAGGTGAAGCCCATGAGTTGATTTTCTTTTCTAATCTTTACATTTATCTGTAAAATGATGATCTCCAAATCCCCAGGAAGCTTACCTGAAATCCTCTCTGAAGCCACACCAATGGTATTATGAGTTATTTCCATATGAATGGTTCTGGGTGGATTTTGCCTGAATTCCAGGACTTTGGTTGCATTCTATACCTTCAAAAATTGCTGAATGGGGCAAAAACATAAATGGTGCTGACCTTTCAGACTGTTACTAAGCAATGAGCTTCTGCTGCTTACTATTTCTGTGAGTTTGGGTATATTACTTAATCTTGCTGAGTCAGTTTCCCCAAATGTAAAATGGGGATCATATCAATCCCTGAAAGTTGTGGTAAGGATTGTTTTAAGAGAGATATTTCTGGTAAACATAAGATGCCTAAAACTTACTTTCGGTAAACTCCTTCCCCTGCCAACAGCTTCCTTGAATATGAGTTCTTTTCCAAGTATGAAGTATAGGTGAGCTCTTTCAAAGCTATACGATCTAATTCTGTTTTAAACAAGAGAAAATTATTCATGCTAATGCTCTGTTTAGGAAGTGGTTACAGCAATGGTGTGCTGGTAAATGTTTGGCAACTGGTTTTCTGTGGAGTGAACGGGTGATCTGTCATTTTACAGATGAATTCCGTAGCATGATACTTCCACCACGGCCCCTTCTGAGCAACTAAGGAGATATCGCTGATCACAGAGCTGGAAAGAAATAGGCACAGTTGGCTCTTCCAAGGTAGTGAGGGTTAGCGTATACCAAAGGGTTCTGGGGTGAAGAGCAGATCATTGCAAGGTAGTGATGGGAAAAGGCAAGAATGAGGGAAAAGCAGAGACAAAGAGGAAATAACAGACAAAAAAGAAAGAAAAGGAAGAAAGCAGGAAAAACAGAAAGGGAAAGGAAGAACTGCAGACCTTCAAAACCAACCTTTCAATTCTTCCATTTCGTTTTTTACAGAAAGGGAAACTGAAGACTAGAGAGGAGAAATAACCCTCCTAGGGTCACCAGTGGTGGACTCGGGACAGCAAGCCAAGAGCTTAATACTTGTGCCCAAAGATCAAGCATTCCAGAAGGGATCTAGAATTAATGAGTATAACTAAACAAATAACATGATAATTTGGTAAAATGGTGACTTCCCTGGAAAGGCTCCATCACTCAGTCACTTCCAACTCAACTAGGCAAAAAGAGGTAAAGACTGGTCTTGGGGATCAGCCTATGTGGGTGGAAAAGGGAGCCTGACCTGCATCTAATGTTTCCAGCCCCTAAAGTCTGGAGTTCTGTGACCATTTGGTACTTAGCTGTCACACAGAAACTGGCAGTACGAACCTGTAGCTACAAGCAATGAACATGCACAGTCTTGGGAGAATTGCTGAGAAATCTGGCAGAATTGCTCTGTGATTTCTCCCTCTAGCATTTGTTTTGCAAAGGGAATAATTTCTGTTGTGTTTCAGGTTTTATTCCTTGTGATGTCAACATGCATTTAGACCAGATGTTCCAACCATCTTAGGAAATTCAGAGCTGCAGATCCTTCTTCCCCAAATTGAAAAGCTCAGCATTCCAGTTAATGACACCAGACTCCTGTCTGTCATGATGGTGTGCAATTATTTTGAGACTGAGAGGAAGAACTTAGTTTTCAGTATCCCCAAGGGTCAGAACTCCTAGTTGACCTCAGCCTTCCCAGAATCATGATTCTGTCACTGACTAGCTAGCTCATCTCCTATACCTCCTCTAAATTCTCTAAACTCCCTCTTCTCCATTTGCAAAATAACGATATGGAACTAATGGTAAAATAGTGTAAAGTAAGAATTCCACACCAAGAATACGAAAGTTTGAACTCTGCCTCTGCCACCGACCGAATAGCACAGTAACCTTAGAAAATGGACTTAATACCTCAGAGTCTCAGTTTCTCAGATGCAAAAGCAACAAGAATAGTAGCAACAACCAAGGAAGGAGGAAGACAGTGTAGCTTTGTGAAGATTAAATGAGATAGTATATATACAGTGTTTAGCCCTTATGCCTGAGCAGAAGAAACACTTAATAAATGTTGGTTTTATTTCATACAACACACAGGATTTGTGATCCCATGACATGGATGAAAACAGGAATACTTGAAAGAAGTGGCTTGCCCAAAGACAGAGAGCCAAGGATTCAAGCCCCGGTCTATCAGACTCCAAATACTGTGTTCTTTGTGATAATACATGTTTAGCAAAATTTTCTCATAGGAAACAGAGGAGGAGGTATTCTTAATAATTATTACCATTGCTCTTCCTCCCATTTCCCTATGGTTGGGAATTCCTGAATCAGATGGTAACTCAAGAAGTGAAGCAAAAAGAATGTTCCAAGTTTTGGGGACAAGCTACTTAAACACCCTCCAGGCAGTAGAATTGCAGGAAGCTGGGAATCAATTTTATCATTGTTATTTCTGTCATTCTGGAAGGGAATAGGCAAGAGACAGGGATTGGGGAGAATTCTTAAGCTTAAGCCAGTTTCTAGTCTTCAAATGACTGATCTCATATTACGGACAAGTATAAAAAATGGTAACAAGCACTTTGTGAAACCACTAAGCTGTGTCTTGCATAGCTGGTGAAGTTCTTGAACTGGTCTCTGCCATTTATTTATAGGGGAGAAAAGATATTCTGATGAGAACCATTTTCTAGTTTGACAATTTTATTTTAGTGTTACTTGATCTACTTGGAAGCCTCCTGGGAAATCAATGCTACATTTGACTTCTCTTCATGTCATCGTGTTAGCTATTAGATGGCTAATTCGCTTCACAAGATATGCCAATAGGAGAGGCACTTGGCTCACATTAGGAGTAGAATTTCACCACTCGATGGTCAGATCTTTTATGATTAAGACAGAAGAGCAATCCAAACACAGCAGCCAATGAAAATGCTCTCCAATCACCTGCAATCACTGCTCTTGGGTTTCTAATGGAAGTGGTCCCACTTAGCACCGATCATGCAGTTCTAATTTATCCTAAAAATAATAATGTGGCTTGGTTTGGAAGTTGAGACTGTGGGAAGCCCTTCTATTCTCTCTCTCAAATGCCTCCCTCCTTTCCCCTCTTGTTTTTTCTACATGTTCTTTAGGTAGCACAATGAAGAAGTGAAATTAAGGGAGACCATAAAAGTAGCAATACGTAAAACAAAGGCATTGTTTTCTAAGGCATTTTGATGTAACACACCAGCTTGGAAGTCAGATAATAAGCCTGAATTCTAAATTGCTCATTTGTTATTTATTAGGCATGCAACTTTGAACTAGTCAATAAATGTACTTAGCCCTTAGTGTCCTCATGTGTCAAATGAAGATACTTCTGAGAATTTTTGCAAGGAAAAACTGAGATGATGAATAAACAGCATTACAAACATGATGGGAACTGTTATCGAGCTCCTGAAGAAATATATGGCCTTCACCACTCTGCAGTTAAACAGAACGATATGCCATCAGGACAAGGTGAGCCTTCACTAAACAAAGTTCATTTTCAGACTGTGAGGTCTCTGAGAACTGAAAAGCATGCATTTTAGAACTTCTCATCCCCTTGTTTAGGAATCAGGAGTAGCAAGGATGGAACAAATCTCAACTTTGTGGTCATGAAACATTCTTCCCGAGACAGAAATGAAGGAGAAGTTCTGTGTGCACGTGGGCGTGTGCAGGCATGTGTGCACATTTCAGACTACCATGAAAGAAGACTTTGAACAGACTATATTGGGGTCCACTTTTGCCCCATGGCCGTAGTTGCTTATGAGAGAAAAAGAGAAATAAATCACAAAGGAGGGGGAAAATCCTGGTGTTCTGACATTATGTAACTTTTACGGAACCACAGATGAATGTCTGACTTCAGTTGCCCTCTGGTCTCCATTTCATTAAGTAAGAACCTTCCAGCATCCTTCCCAACTACCCACTTTAGCCATTCTAAAATAAGATGAGAAAAATGTGTACAGAAAGCATTATGATTCTTGAATACTTTTCAAGACAAATTTCATGAAGTCTCCTCATGGAGAATCCAAGGAAACAAAATAGGATGATCTATACCCTTGGCCCATTGCTTGATCCTTTACTCTCCCAAGCCTTGTGTGGAGATGGTCTTTGGTGAGTAAGAATAAAGTAACAGAGATGTTATGGCAAAAACAAAGAGGCTGTTCCCATTAAAAATAAAAAGATGAGTCTGTCAAGGGAGCTGTTCTGGCCTGAAGTTTCTGAGAGATGTAGATCCTTAAGCCTGAGTGAAGACTAAAGCAGAGAGTAAGACCCACCAGCATAACAGTGGCAGAGAAGGTAAGAGAGTCAAATCACAGGGAGAAGAGGAGTTTGGGATATATGTCTAGGAGGGCTTGTATGGACTGAGAGGTTAATTTATGGGAAATACAAAATGGCATATTTTATAGACATTCTTTAGATCCTTTGTGGATAAAAAATGTATTTCAGCTATTAATTAGATTTTCACTATTCTAATGAAACATACCAGCATTAGTGAAAGGATTCATCAGAATTTATCATCTCTACTATGGGCTGAGCCACCAAACAGGTAGACACCTGGGGAAGGGCAGAGGGCAGAGGGTCAACCTAAGGCAGGCTTCTCAGAAAATGAAGAACAGAATAAAATTAAATACTGGTGGTAGGGAAGGGCCCTGTCCTATGGGTGGGGGCACCTTAGGAAGGGTTGTACTTATATTCATAAGTTGCATCCAGCCACCATCGGGTGGGGAATCTGAATAGGGTGGCATTCATTCATTCATGCATCCATCCGTTCAATCCCTTATTCAACGTTTGAGTGAATGAAAGAGTGTCGGCAGCATCCAGGATGTGGGATGGATGGACGAGATGGTCCCTCACTGGTCAGGGCTTGGTAACTCCTTAGGAATTAGAGTGCCAACCATGCAGACCTGTATTCAAGGAGAAGTAAGATCAAGGTTGGAAGCTGTCACCAAAGCCAAGGGGGGGGAAAAAAAAACCAATGGGTTGTTAGAGTGCATGTGAGTGAGTGCTAAGACGCTCTCTCACTCTGCCCTAGACAAACAACCTAGAGGAACAAGATGAATTAGAGACTGCAACAAAAGCAGTGACCCAGGGCCACCTGGATGGCTCAGTGGGTTAGGCCTATGCCTTTGGCTCAGGTCATGATCTCAGGGTCCTGGGATCGAGCCCCGCATCAGGCTCTCTGCTCAGCGGGGAGCCTGCTTCCCCCTCTCTCTCTGCCTGCCTCTCTGCTTACTTGTGATATCTGTCGAATAAATAAATAAAATATTTAAAAAAATTTTTTTAAAAGTATACTTTCAGTCATGGTCAGTGCTGGTCTAAACAGTGGGTGGGACAGGACTCCAAGGTGAAAGTCTTCAGCCCCCTAACCTAGGCCAGTTTAGACTGGGCCACAAAACCATTGATGCATTGATATACACTAAAGCACAAGTCCTACAAATATGTCCTCATGCCTCCAAACAACTACCAGAAAAGAGCAGAAAAACAAAACAAAAAAGCCAGAGCGATGTGTTTGCAAAGAGAAGCTGAGCTATTAGCCATGCTGTCTTTGTTTGTGCAGGCTCTCCTGCTTGGGGCAGGGTAAAGGTGCAGGACTGGATGGGAGTCCGAGATGGCTAGGGGAAGAAGCTTCAGTGCTTAATTGGGAAGAAGTTCTGAAAAGGCTGAAGGCAGAAGCAAAGTGTGTGACAGCATCCACCCTGCTCTGAGTGGTGAGGCTGTGAGGAGGAGAATAAATAGATTAGTGTCGTTTTAGAGATGTTCATTCTCTCCGTTCAGCCACATAATGCAATTATTTAGTAGTTCAGGATTCTTTTAATTCTGTTTGAAGAACTTAAGAGGTTAAGGGCTTGAAATGATAAATGCATTATTAATGTTGCCTCATAGAAACATCCAAGTCTATAATTTCTGAGGCAGAGAAAAAAAAATCTAATAGGTTTTTACTCACTTTTTTCCCCCCCTGGTAAATTAACCTACAGGACCTGTGAGAAATGTATAAATTAGACATTATTAGAGAAAGTAATAATGGACCAAAAGCCATCATCTGAAGGTCTGATTCTTTAGCAAGAGTGATATGTGCCTCCTTAGTTTTGGGGTGTCTTCTTGTACTAAGCCCTATACAGCTGGGGAGAAATAGGTTACTGGCACAGGAAGAGGCAGGGTTCTCACCAGGAAGCATACACATTCTTACATACGACCTCACACAGTCCCACTAGTCCATGTGATCATTATGGAAGACAAAGTATACAGACATACAGAGCCTAGGTTTGAGAATACAGACCTAGGTTCACATACCAGTCCAACCAACTATGAATTGTGTGGCTTCACAAATCCAGGTAGGCTGGAAATGAAGGATGGAAAAGAAGATATGTGAAAGAGCCCTAATCCTAAGAAAGATGAGTTTCGGGCTGTGTTAATACCAAAGTAAACTTTAAGACAAGCAGTATTACCAGAGAGAAGATGTTTGAAAACCTTCTTTTGAGTTCTTCGTTGTTATCTTTCAGTGTCATAACCTCAAAATTCTTCTTCATTTGGACATCGTGTGTCTATAAAATATCTGCATCACTCTTTATTCCTACTCTAAACTACTCTGAGTGTGACTACTGAAAGTGCAGGAGAACTGAGGCTGAGAACGAGCCCCGTGTAGGATGTCCGTTAGCTCCCTCCTGGTGAGTGGATGCGGAGGTCACACTGATGGGCTAAAGGCATTTCTTACCACGAGAGACTGCTTTGATACAGTTGTGGGTCTTATGAATCAGCTAACCAAATCCCTTTGTTTTATTTCATAAACATTCTTCAGGCATTGTTTGTGTAACAGATATCAAAGTACATTTAATGTATACAGAGACAAACTTGGTCAGGATCACTGTCTTCAGAAAGCTTACAATCTGCACTATAAGATTATATTGAAACATAATACGTTTACAACAAACTTGGGGCAAATTTTGGGGAGATTTTACTTTGGGCATTCCCAAATCAGTATGGAGAATGAAACTTCTTTTAAGGTTGCACTACCCAGTGTGAATCAAACTGTGTTTTGAGTTATAGCTTTGTGTTCTGCAACCTGGTTTGGGCCACTTTTACAAGATGATTCTCAGTTACTCTCACCAGCCAATTTCATACATGGCCTCATTGTTCTTTGACTGGATATTACATTCCCCCTCCCTCTCCAGGCCCATCATAATCCCATGAGTCTACCAGGGCTTAAGGCACTTTTAACTACCTGACTCTAATTTTATTTACTATAGTCTCTACCCTGCCTATATCCCCTCAACACAACCCATCTCCATGTTGATGGCTTCCAATGCAAGCAGTTGCAACTCTGCCCAAAGATTATCTCCAGCCACCAAAGCATGCCCAGCAAGCCAGAAGTGCTAAGAAGTTAAGTGCTCAAGGAAGCAGTCCTACACCAATGGCTAATGGGAGCTGGTGGAAAATACCTCAACCTTCTTGCTCTTTAGGAACATAACTCCAAAGGTTATTTTACATTGTATCTGAAAGTCCTCCAGAGAGAAGGAGTCCTGATTTCTCTCACCAATAACCTGGGGGATAAGCCAGTCTTTATTGTCTTCTTTCCCTTTCCTGAGTTATTTCTCCTCCCTTCTAATAGTGCTTCCTGAATCATCTACCAAGTGGACTGCTTTCAGAAAAACAATTTAAGATTAGACTTGACTGTCAGAAAAATTAAGAGGATGAGCAGAAGCTGGTAACCACAAAATGAGGAAGCCAGAGATGCTCCTTCCAAGCCTCACCCAAGGACCCAGAACAGGTAGCTAGAGCCCTAAGTTTGTCTCCTTCTTGTGACAGAGATCCTCAACAGAATAACCTGAAAGTTAAGGTCTGGGGAACAAGGACCTCCCATGCTCCAGTGAGACCTTGAAAGTCAGAATGTCTTTGATGAGCCTGGATACTGTGGTCATGACCAAGGTTCCCAGGACCTTAGTGATGTGGAAGCTCTTGGAGAGGTAAGTCTGAATATCTGCACGCCTGTGTCAAATATGTTGTGTTCCCTGGGAGGTACCCAGATTTTTCCACCAGGGTTTGTTTCTGGAATAACTAACCTAGGATAATCTACATCTAGAGGCAGAAGTATTTGTTCTTCATTTGCTCTTTCTTTGGGTCAAACAAATTTAGATTACTGTCCAGTTTCTATAGTCAGGTATCTTTCTACTGTGACTACCATACACCTCAAATTATTTTCAGCTTGTAAATAAGGGGACTTATTTACTCATATAACCAGGAAGCCAAGGGGTTTCATATGGCATCAGGTAGGGTTTGATATAGCCCCTCAGTGATATTTCTTAGTTATCTCTTGGTCTTGATATCCTCTTTGTCAGCTCCATTTCCAGCTGGACTCTATCCACAAAATATTCAAGTAGACACATGACCTAGCAATTCCTTCAGTGCCTAGAATCTGTAGAGGACTGTCTTGGCAAAGTTTTGAGTTACATGGAGGAACTCTGAGTCTGGGATGCCAGTAGATGTTCTACATTTTAGGTCATGTCTGGATCACATCTCTGTTCCTACAGCCTGCAGCAATGTCAGCCTCACAGAAATGACGTAGACTAAGAATGAGGGAGGAGAGTGTTCCAAAGGGAAAAGAAGGAGCTCTGTTACCAGAAGAGAGAATAAATGTGGGCACAGCACATTGTATGAGTGACCAAATCATTTAGTCTTATTGTTTAATGCAAAAAAGGAAGGAAAGAAGGAACACCTGAAGAAATGACCCAGAGCATTGGATCTAACTTTCTCAGTTATGGTGATTCCTCTCAAGTCTGACTTCTGTGCCCTGTCATTCTGACCATGTGGTCTCATGTTTCACAAACATCTCCAATTCGAGAAGCACAGAGAGTATGAATTGACTTAAGGTCTAAGAGACAGGCAAGAATAAGCACAGATTCTTATTCCTGTGACTTAATAAAATGTAACACACAGCTGACTCTTGAATAATGCAGAGGTAAGGGGTGCTGAATCCCTGTGCAGTCAAAAATTGACATATAACTTTTGATTTTCCACCAAAACTTATCTACCAATAGCCTAATGCTGACCAGAAGCCTTACTGAAGACATAAAAAGTCTGTTAATACATATTTTGTATGTTGCACATATTAATACTCTATTCTTACAATAAAGTGAGCTAGGAAAAATGTTAATAAGAAAATCACAAGGAAGAGAAAATAGATGTATAATACTGCGCTATTCTGAAAAAACTCCACAGAGAAGTGGACCAGTGCAGTTCAAACTCTTGTTCAAGGCTAATGAAGCAGTAGCTATCATGGGCTGAATTGCCTCCCCCCTTCCCCAAATTCATACGTTGAAGCCCTAAGCTCCAGTGCCTCCAAAGGTGACTGTATTTGAAGATCTTTAAAGAGACAATTAAGGCGGTTAGGGTGGGCCCTAAACCAATCTGACTATTGTCCTTACACGAAGAGGAAATCTGGGCATTAAAAAGGACACTAGAGGCTTGTGCACAGAGAGAAAAAGACCGTATGAAGACACATTGATAAGATGGTCATCTGCAAGCCCAGGAGAGAGGCCACAGAAGAATCTAAACTGGCCAGTACCTTGATCTTGGACTTCTGGCCTCCAGAAGTATAAGAAAATAAATTTCTGTTGTTTAAACCTCCCAGTCCAGGGAGTGTTGTCTTGGCAGCTCTAACAAACGAATACAGTAGTACCAATGACTGAACATTTACAGGATGGTAGTCATTGCCCTAAATGTTTTCACAGAGAGGTTATTTAAGTTCAATGGCAGTCCTAAAAGGTGGAATCATGGGTATAAAAAGTACAGCATGGGGCATATGGTCAGTAATGCAGTAATAATATTATACGGCAATAGATGGTAATGGCACTCGTCCAGATAAACACAGCCTACTGTATGAAATCGTCAAGATGACACTGTATGTTAATGATCCTTCTATTTTATGAATTAATTAGGTAATTAATTAATGTTTAAAAAGAATGATTAGTTTACAGATTGTAGAGATGGACAAATTGACTTTTGGAACGATTTAAGTCCTATTTAAAGCCATGCTGAGAGCCCATGGTTCTAATCAGACTGTACAACTGTCTACCTGAAACCTCTCCTTGAACATCCGAACGTGACAAAAACCAAACTTGACATCCATTCAGCAGACCCAGTTTTGTTATCTGAAGTTTTCTCCACCTAACATTTATAAGCCAGACTCCAAAAAACCACTTTTTTTTAAAATAAGGATTTTTAAAAAATTTTATTTATTTATTTATTTAAAAAAATAAATATATAATGTATTTTTATCCCCAGGGGTACAGGTCTGTAAATCGCCAGGTTTACACACTTCACAGCACTCACCATAGCACATACCCTCCCCAATGTCCATAACCCCACCTCCCTCTCCCAACCCCCTCCCCCAGCAACCCTCAGTTTGTTTTGTGAAATTAAGAGTCACTTATGGAAAAAACCACTTTTTTTTTTTTTTAATTAACAATGTCCTACCTTGTCCTTCAAATCAAACCCATCATGAAGTCTTGCTCATTGAACTTCATCTTTTCAAACAGTGTGTGACACAATGGATGCCCAGTAGGAAATTATTAACTTTGTGGAGGTAGAACTGATATGCTTAGCAAAAGAAGAGATGGGCATCAGTGTACATTAGAAGGAAGATCAAAGATTATGCCAAGATTTTAATTCAGAGAAAAAAGGCAGTCTGCAGGAAGTTCGGTTAGATCAGCCCTGAAGAATGCATCAACCTCACAGTCATTCTCCCTCTGTTCCTATGCAGGTCTCTCTCCTGTTCTCCGTGCCTGAGAATCTGCTACAGTCTAGACCATTATCTCTCATGTGGATTAGTTCAGCGTCTCTCTGTATGCTTTCTCTGATGTCATTTCCACTACAGCCAGAATAATCAGTTGGACTAATTCTCCTTAAAACACATCATGGGTTCCTTCACAAGGTAAATGTTTGTTGTATGACCCAAGTGATTTTACTGACTTTCATTCTAACCTTAAATAAGGCATAAATGGAAAAAATGGGCAAAGAACTTAATTTGGTCAAGGTTGTAACCACAATTGTGGCCCAGTCATTAAACCACAGATTATTTTTAATGTGTCACACCAAGTCAATTCCCAGGAACCCTGGTATAATACAACAGTGATATTGAGAACAGAGTTCTCTTTGTCTGTGCATGGAGGAAAGAGACTTAGGTCGGACTCCCAGAAATCACATCTTGCTTCTGTTATGATCAGAACTGTGATTTTTAAGATAAGTCAGTCTTTCAAAACTTGATTGCCTTACCTATAATGTTAGGGTTTGTGTACTGCTCTCTGTGTACTTTTCCTGTTCCACAAAGAAATTATAAAATCACTGGTCATGTTACTGAGAAGAGACAAGAAGATCTCAAGATGAACTAGAGACAGAAGAGAACATGCGGTAGACAATTTGAGAAAAATACTAGTACTGAAAAAGGAATGTGTGGATGCACTGCCTCGGAAACCAGTGATTAAGAAACTTGGGTTTTTCCCCACCCTCTGAGTTTTCTCTACACTTGCCCAAGGAATGCCAAAAATAAGAGCTGAATTTTCTCTGGAAGCAAACGGGATAGAAACCAGGCCTCAACACCCACCAAGACTGAGTAAGGATCCACCCAAGAGGTTGTGGCCAGGAGAGTAGGAAGTTGGGGCCAGATCCTTCCCTTTCCATTAACATGGCTATCCTTTGGGGGGGAAAGACCTCCCAAAAGGATCACTTGCTAAAAGAAACAAAACAAAACAAAACCCTAGAATCAGATTCTAAGAGCAACAAGCTATCTTGGGAAACAGCTGGAACTACATATTCATTGCTCAAATGAGAAAATTAAGGCACAGGAAGGTCAGATAACATATCCAAGTTCACAGAGCCAGGAGGAGATATTCAAACCCTGGTTATTCTGACTCCAAAATCTGTGTTCTTACTGTGATACATCTTCCCAATGAAAGGTGCTATGAGAATGTCTGGCTGACACCTCTGTCCTTCTTAGATGGGTATAGATCTCATTTATTGTTGTCATAGATTTTTCTCCCCATACAAATGCAACTCTTGCTCTTTAACTCTTTGGTATTGAGGAGCTATCCAGGAAATTCCAGGATCTCATAGGACTCATACAAGTCCTAGTATACGAGTAAGTTATTATTTTTAAAAAGATTTTATTTATTTATTTGACTGAAAGCAATCACAGGTAGGCAGAGAGGCAGGCAGGGAGAGAGAGAAAGAGAAAGAGAGGAGGAAGCAGGTTCCCTGCCGAGCGGAGAGCCGATGTGGAGTTCGGTCTCAGGACTCTGAGATCATGACCTGAGCCGAAGGCAGAGACTTAACCCACTGAGCTACCCAGGTGCCCGTGAGTGAGTTATTTTTGATGCTGACACCCAGTTCCCTATACTGTTCTGTTTCTTTCATCAGGATATTGGAGCTCAAGTTAATCACTTCCCACATGGGTATGGCTTTTTTCTCATTTGATAGCAGATAATGGTCACATCAGTAGGTAAGCATTTAGTATGCAGGAGAAAAAAATAAATCAGAAAATTTTAAAAAAGAAAATAATTTGAACAACTGGATGAATAAACTTTATCCATCCTATCTCCTCTCTGGGGGTCAGTGTGCCCATCTGGAACAAGGGAAGTGTGATCAGATGATGTCTCAGGATCTTCGTGTCTCCAGCCATCTTGAATCCTGTTTATGACTGAGAAGAGGAAAGGAAGGGCTCCATAGCATCTCAGTAGAGTAGCCAGGAACCCAGGTGGCAGTGGACCTTTGGCAGCTCTGGGCATAAGGGACCTGACCTTTGAATTTCTAGAACATTCCCCTCTCCTTCTTTATGAAGGTTATGTGCTTTCCCTTTAGCCAAAGTGACATAGCCAAATATTCTGGACCTGAGGTAAAGAAGAAAGCCAGCCCCTGGCATTCTTCTCCAATAAGCTTACAATGAAAACAAAATTACCCATCGTTACTTTGTAACTATAGCCCATTAATGAATAAACCAACCTTCCAAGTCTGACCTAATTGGGCAGTGGCACCATTATTTATCAAGTATTAGATATAAAGTTTCACCTTGTTTTACTAAATAAAAATTTTTAAGGTTAATAAACATTAATATCTTAATCAAAATAGCTTGACAATCACTAATAGCTCAGTAATCATAACAATAGCTATTATTCATTGAGAATTTTAGTAGATATCAGACAATTTGTTAACTGTTTTACATATTTTTTTCACTAAATCCTTTCCAACATTATAAATTAGGTTCTTTTATGATTCACATTTAAAACACGAGGCAACTAAGCCTGAGAGAGGTTAAGTAATCAGCCCAGAGTAACATAGCTAGAACGTACTGGAGCCAAGATTCAAACTTGAACTGACCTAACACCAAAGACTACTCTCTAAACCATTCCGCCTCTCTAAAGCCCCATAAAAGTTGCTCACCTTTAGGATTAAAAAGGTATTCTCTTCTTTGGTATGCCTGTTCTTGTTGGAATGGAATGATCTTTTGAGTTTTTCCATTTGCTTTGGCCAAGCTAAGAAGCCATCACATTTCCTGATCTGTGATTTTACATATCTATCTCTTCCAACAGAAACTAAGCAAGTTAGTCCCTCAACCTGCCAAGTTAGTCTCTCCGAGGGTAGGGTCAGATCACACAGGATGACAACTCCAGCAGCTAGGGAGACAGAAGCTCAGAGCTTCACGAGGCCGAGGCACAGCTAAGAGGCCAGGAGGATCTCAAAGGTAGGAGGGATGAGCCTGGAACCTCCAATGTCACAACATGGATCCAAATCACACAATGGATATATATGTCAACTACACATTTCAGAGGAGAGGAAGGAGGAAGGGTGGAGGATTTCCACTTGTGACTCATTGGCTAGCACAGTGTTACATGGTTATCCCTCGCTCCAGAAGAGGCTGAGAAATGTCTCTAGTGTAGACAAAGCCAACAGAAAGAAGAAAGCCAGAAAGAGTATTGAAGGAACCAACCTACAGTTCCTGGCACCTTCCTTGACAGTTATCCTGATAAAATCCTCAAATAATGAGTGATATCATGCATAGTATGCCCAACCAAAGGAAAAGTCGGGAAATGGGAAGCTAAGGAAATGTGGGAAGGTATGAGTTTATCAAGATGACTAGGGTGTATCTGAGAATGACATAATTGTGTTGTTATATTCCAAGCTTTAATAGAAATTACAGGGTGATCCATCATTGGAGTTAGACACCTAACTCCATCACTGACAATAAGAAAGGGCATTAAACATTGTCCTGGTTTATTTTATGTTGCATTAAATGTACGAAATTCCCTTATTCAACAACAGACATAATGCCGTCTGCACCAAGAACAGCAGAGGGAACTAAAGGCAATTAATGTAGTGGGTTTCTTTTGTGGAAGTGAAACTGATCCAAAGGACCCATTTTATTCCATCCTCTGAGAGGCATCCTCTGATGTGGTGGAGGATTAGTTCAACTACCTCTCAAAAGCCTCAGATAAACAGGTCTCAAAAATCATCATACTAAACTACTAAGATACTTTCTGAAGTTCAGGCTGACTTATATGTCTAGAATAACAGACGGGTGTATTCTGGCAAGAGGATTCTACAGTTAAAGTAAATAATTTGAGGGGCATCTGGGTGACTCAGTGGGTTAAAGCCTCTGCCTTTGGCTCAGGTCATGGTCTCAGGGTCCTGGGTTTGAGCCCCACATCGGGCTCTCTGCTCAGCAAGGAGCCTGCTTCCTCCTCTCTCTCTGCCTGCTTGTCTGCCTACTTGTGATCTCTGTCAAATAAATAAATAAAATATAAAAAAATAAAATAAAGTAAATAATTTGTGATCAAGCCTGTAGCTTTGGTTGTAATGAATTATTTTCCTAGGTCTGGCCAGCTCTGAATGCCATCACAAAGCTCAATACTGTTCCTTGGACCTTGCTGACTCCATTCTATAACATTCTTGTGCCCCCACCCACCCACCCACCCACACACTCAGTGGTTTTTTCCATATGGGCACTTAATTTCCCTAGATAATAGGTCTATGTGCCTGTTGCCTCTTTTAATTCCAACAGAAGGCAGACTCAGCTCAATAATAATAATAGAGGGAAAAACATTTTCACAGTCATAGTTGTCCCAAGTGAGATACATTGTCTTGGGTGGCACTGGTTCTCCATCCCTTGGCAGAGACTTGCAGTGTTAGATTTTCCGTATCACAAGAGGGTTAGATTGTAAATCATTTTTGTCTCTGAGGTCCTCTACTGTCCTGAAAACGTTTACCTCCATATTCTTTGAGTCAATTTAAACTTGGAAGCAGTAGGAGGTGTGTGTTTAATCACTCATTGACCTGTTCACTCATTTTTAAAAAATTTATTCAACTAATAAATATGTGCACGTAATCCACCGTGGGCCATGCCATGTGGTAGGGGCTGAGAAAACAGAGAAAAAAATTAAGCAGTCTCCCTTCCTTAAAGAGGTCATAGGGATGCTTGATGGTGGTTAGGTAGAAAGTGCTCTGACAGCTAAAACCCATGCATATACACTCTACCAGATGGAGATGAAAGTTGCTAGTGGGAAAGCTTTCCAAAAATTTAAGTTAAGAAAACGCATTTGTTATCTAATCTGAAATCTTCCAAGTATTTAATAAAGTTCATTGCTACTATGTTTCTACACAGAGTTTCTGTGTTTCAACAGCACAGACATTGGGTGGTTATCCAGACATTGGGTGTTTTCCAAATTTTTAAGCAGGCATCAGTCTTATTAAAAAAAAAAACAAACATAGGTTTCAGAACTAAAAATGTTCATCACTAGATCATCAAACATACTCCTCTCATGTATCATAGTGAGAAACTAAGGCCAGAGGAAGTCCAGTAACTTGTTCAAGGTCCCACTGTAATTTTTTTAGAGCCAAGGCTGGAATCAGGTGTTGCATCTCTCATCCTTGTATCATAACAGCTTGACTTATTTTATGATTTACTTTTTATTTTAGAAGATGATGATAAACATGTATGTACTGATCACTTTGCCTGTGTCAGACTACTTTCAAAGTGCTTTAAGTGCTTGCCCTGTTGCATCTGCAAAATAAGCTTAGAAAGCAGGTGTTAGGGTCTTCATTTTATAAGTAAGGAAACTAATCACCAAATAAGTTACAGTTGACCTTTGAACAACACAGGTTTGAATTGTACAGGTTCACTCATATATAGACGTTTTACAGTACAGTAGTGTAAAACTGTACAGTACAGTAGTGTAAAATATTTTCTCTTCCTTATGCTTTTCCTGTTTTTTTTTAATATTTTATTTATTTATTTGACAGATCACAAGTAGGCAGAGAGGCAGGCAGATAGAGAGGGAGAAGCAGGCTCCCCACTGAGCAGAGAGCCCGATGCGGAGCTCGATCTCAGGACTCTGGGATCATGACCTGAGTGGAAGGCAGCGGCTTTAACCCACTGAGCCACCCAGGCACCCCTCCTTATGCTTTTCTTAATAGTCTCTTTTTTCCAGTTTATTGTAATAATACAGTATGTAATGCATAGGCAAAGATTATGTTAATTGACTGTTTAGGTTATCGGTAAGATTTCTGGCCACCAGTAGGCTATTAGTAGGTAAGTTTTGGGGGAGTCAAAACTTATATGTACCTAATACCCACACTGTTCAAGGTGGAACTATAATTACTTTGTAAAGACACAGCTAGGAAGTGGCAGAGGAAGGATATGAACCCAGGTCTGTCTGACTCTCAAATCTCGTTATCAAGCATTATACCTTATGACCTTCTTCTAGTATGCTCTGATGGAGTGCCTGTTGATTTGTCCTGGATATCCAGGATAGGAGGAATCAAATACAAGTCTTAGAGCTCAGCTTAGAGCAGGCTAGTGTTCATGGAGTCTTAGTGAGGGGAGACCAAGGTTAGCTGATACTCAGTAGCCTTCCCATCCCCTTCTCCCTGTGATGACAGCTCTCTCCAGCCAACTGAAACAACACCAAGAAATGGAACAGTGACAAGTAATCTCGGGGCATGACCCATCCCACTGGACACATTCGTAGCCGTTGCCATAACAAGAGCAGGAGCTGTGATAAGGAGCTGGGAAAAATTCTGTTACAAAGAAGACTACACCCAAATCAGACTGTGGAAACAGACCATAATCAGCCTTGGAACTCACACCGTATGGGAGAGCAGGCACAGATCCCAGGGTGCAAACTGTGTTTCCCTTTCCAAATGGCTCCTGATTCCTGAGGGAGGCTTGGTCTTTGCAAAGCCAACCCCTCAGGGTTAGGAGGGGTGAGGAGCCCTTTTGGATTTGGCTCCTGGCGGACTCTTTCGCTTCAGATCTTGTTCCTCCGATACATTCATTTTATTTTCAGCCATGAAGAACTGTATTTGTAGGTGCCAAAATGCTCTGTGCCATTTCTTAGCTCTCTGCTACTGGATATGTTTCTTTCTACCACTGTCATTCTCGTTCCTTTCTTTAAATTTGAGACTTTCTATTCATTCTTCAAGGTTGATTCAGTGTGGCACCTTATCTAGAAAGTCTTCTATATTCCACGATTGGTATCAACTCCCTCATTTCAGAGGAGAAGAATTTAGTTCCTCTCTAGGGCTGTCATAGTACCTTGGGAATATCAGTATCAGAACACTTCCCATATTATATTAAATTAAAATTGAGGGTTTGTGTTTTTGTCCTCCTCTGTAGACTGCTGCCTTTTGGAAAGCAGGGATGATGCTGTATTTACAAGTAGTAAAATAAACATTACATTCCCAATAAATACTGCATGAATGAATATATGAATGCAAGAATGAATAAACTGATGAGCTCAAATTAATTTCATAAAAGAAACCCTGGTCTAGGAGATGGAGCCAAAATTAATTCATCTTTTATGTCTTTTCTGTGGGCTGGATCCACGGTACCAGGCACAGAAAGAACAGTTCTTGTATCATCATGATTCAGAGTGTAGGAGGGTCCACGGAGAGGACGCAACTCTACACTGTCCACACAGAAAACAGGTCTGGGAAGGTCAGCTGACTCTCTAATTAGCATTCCTCTCGGGGATGAATCTCAACCAGGGACCAACCTAGTCCGTGCCATCAGTCAGGGTGGTGATATTGCCGCCTTTTTATGAAGCAAGTATATTAACTGAGTATTTATGATGGGCCAGGCTCTATGTTGGAGCTGGGGGTCCAGTAGGAAGCAAAACAAAGAAGGTCCCTGTGTTCTAGTGTTTACAGTCTGGGCAGGGGAAGGCAGATGAGTACACTGAAGTATACAGGGCATGAAGGAGTGTGGCTGAACCTGGAGCTGGAGAGTCTAAGTTTTCTTGGAGGAAAATTCAGGCTGTGGGGGGGATTCATAATTTGATTCACGTGAGCCCTCCTGGGTGTAGTAATGACTATTTCTTTCCACTCATTCGCTAGGACCTACTAACGGCCAGGCCTGTACAGAGTGTTTTACGTGCTTTACCTTTTTAAATGCCCCCAGTTTCTCCTAAAGTTAAGTTTGATTGTCCCTAGTTCACAGATGAGGAGGAGACGGAGGCCCCAAGCAGATAAGTGATAGTGAAATCACCCAGCTAGTAAGGGGTAGAGTTAGATGATGGACCCAGGTCCACCTCTGCCTAACTCTTTACCTCCCAGTCTGCCAGGGCTCACTTGGAAAATGTGCTCCAGGTGTTGGAAGAATTGTCATTCCCAGATTTCACCAAAACGTCTGCCTTTCCCTTCATGACTGAATGCTAATCACCGGCAGAGACTGCTGCTGGGCTCCAGAAAGATATATGAAGAGACCAAAAAGGACTTGAACTGCTAAAGGGCCAAGAGTCCTGAGAGAGAAAGGGAAGGAGAGGAAGAGGAGAAGGACAGGGAGAACAATTAAACGGCAGAAGTGCCAAGAGAAATACCTCAAAGCACGGTGGGAAATACAAAAGGAAGTGATTCACTTTGCTTTTCAAGGTCAGAGAAGCAAATCCTATCATGACTGCTTGCTCGTTAAAGGTCAATTTCTAGAGATTTAACTTCAGAATAAAAACCAAGTCCTCCTGGTGAACACAGACTCAGGAAATACAAAACAGAATCCAACTGGTGAGTTTTACCAAGGGTGACTGTGGGAAACCTCTTTTAGGTTCAAGAGCTCTCCCCTTCACCTGAGCAGCTCATCTATTCAAGAGATAGAGGCGAACTGATCACCTAGCAGCTGGGTGGGTTTCAAACTCAGCTCTACACTAGAAGCTTCTGAGGAGATCTTTTTTTTTTTTTTAATTAACAAATGAAAAAGTTTTTCCCTATTATAGACAGAAAAATGAAA
Organism: Mustela nivalis; assembly: GCF_964662115.1. NCBI lineage: Eukaryota > Metazoa > Chordata > Mammalia > Carnivora > Mustelidae > Mustela > Mustela nivalis. The sequence continues at coordinate 19,795,879 of NC_139037.1, forward strand.
ATAATCTGATAATCACAAAATTCCATTTTCATCTATCAAACTGACACAGGTTAGATACGGTAAGGAGAATCAATCATGGCTGGCTAGATCAAAGTAACAATGACACTGATGGTGGTGTAAACTGCCACAGGTGACCTGAAGGGTAATACAGCAATATATACCCAGAGCCTTTGACATGACTTATGTATCTTGATGTAGAAATTTCATTTCTAGGAAACTACGGTAAGAAAATAACATGTATAACATGTACAGATACAGATATATTGTCAGGGGACTTATCCAAGCAGGATTTCTCTCTCTCTCTCTCTCTCTCTCTCTCTCTCTCTCTCTCCTCTCTCTCTCTCTCTGTGTGTGTGTGTGTTGTAGAAGAGCAAAACTTTGGAAACATCCCATACGTTCAGAAAAAAAGAAAAAAATCATTAAAAAAATACACGAGGCATCTATGTGATAAGCTTTTAAAAATTAGCAATACTCAGGCCACACTTCAGACCAATTAATTCAGAATTGTTGAAATAGGAGTCACAAACTAGTAGCTTTAGAAAGAATACACACTACCTTACCATGATTTTAACCTCCAGCCAGTTGGGGAACCTGATGCTGTGTGGAAAAAGCAAATGGTTTCGGCAGCACTAAAGCCATAAACAGGCTTAAAAAAATATTTATGTTAAATGTAGGTAATCCTTAAGATAAAAAGTAGGTAATGGTCATTGTTTGGACAGCTCTCTTCCCACAGGGCCTTTGCACAGTCTCTTCCTTCTGAATGGATCATTGTTTGCCATTTCAACCCATCCTTCCCCATTTATTTATTTAAATTGCAGTATAATTAACATACAGTGTTATATTAGTTTCTGGTATACACCATAATGATTCAATAATTCTATGCATTTCTCAGTGCTCATCAAGATGAGTACATCCTTAATTCCCTTTATCTATTTCACCCATTCCCCTACCCCCCTCACTCTGGAAAACACCATCCTTCCCCAATTTTTTTTTTAAGATTTTATTAATATATTTAAAGAGAGTGAGAGAGCATGCATATGCATGCAAGAGCTGGGTGGGGCTGTAGGGGCAGAGAGAGAACCTCAAGCAGACTCCATTCTAAGCATGTAGCCTGATGTGAGGCTTGATCTCATAATCCTGAGATCACGACCTGAGCTGAAATCAAGAGTCAGACATTCAACCAATGAGCTACCCAGGTGCCTCTATCCTTCCCCATTTAATTAACTCTTTATTCGGCTACATTTAATATCTCTTCCCCAGTGGAGGTCACCAGGCAAGTTCCTCTTCTCATCTGTCCTCAAAGGACCTGTTTCTTTACTTCATAGCCCTCATGTCATCTTATAATTATACAAAACCCAAAAAGGTAATGTACTGAATAAAGTCCATCTTTCCCACTAGACTGAAAACTTCCAGAAACAGGGACCATACAAATGGTGATTTCCTCTGTCCATAATCAGGACCGAACTCAGCAACTAGCACAGAGGAAGCACTCAATATTTGTTGAATGAACAAACAGATGAATGAATGAAAAAGGAAAGGAATGGATTACACTTTAGGCCATAAAACAAAACCTGTATAAAACTAGGCATTTTTATTTTTGTTGTTTTTCTTCTAGTCTCCAGGCAATTTTTTTCCTGTTTTCTCAGCATTTCGACATTAAATAGTTTCTCCCATATCCACATTTCATCTTTTAAAGCCTCATTCCTAAACCTCCTGCATCATGCTTCCCCAAATCATCCCACAGGAAGTGAATTCCCTCTTCTCTACAAACTTGGAATTCTAATCGGAATGTGTTACTGTATGTTGTCTTGGATACATACCACCACGCTCAAGGATTATAAGCAATTTAGAGGTGGTAACTGTGTAATTCACATCTGCCTTTCCCCACACAGTGCCCTCTGAAATACCTGCCACACAGTAGGTATTCTATAATTATTTGCTTTAATGCTTGTCTGAATGAATGAATATATATCATGGAAAAGAGGGCAATAGACTTCTGCATTCATTTTTCAAACTCAAGCAAAAGGACAATCACAAAGATTTTTAAGCTCATATGTATTCCAAGGATTTAGTCTAGGAAAAAATTACTAATCAGCCTTCTTTTCTCTTTTCCTTTTTAGACCACACTCTAATTTTTTTTTTCTTTTACTGGAACAGAGGATGGAAATAAGACAGTGATTCTGGATAAGTTTGGATAATTACATTTTTCACATTGCTTAGCGTTTAGGATTGACAACTACTGATTATCCAAGGCAGTGTGTATTTTTCAAAATAATTCACAACACAAAAAGTAATAATTGGATATAATTGCGAAACCAATTAATATAGTCTTAGCACATTCTTGAGTTTATGGACCTCAGTTTCCTTGACCTTAAAATAAAAGGGGTGGAATAAATCAGTGTCTCTCCGTGTTTATTCCCCTATGACACACATAACTCATTCAAAGTTCACTCATTCATAAGGTAAATATTTAATGAGTATCTACTAGGATAAGTGAAAAACATCTTCTGGTAGAGACAGGCACTTGTCAATAAACATATAAATATCTTTATTATTGCTACATCTAAGAGATAAAAATATTTTAACAGAGTAGTGGGTAGTATGGAGGTTTGACCTAGACAGAGAGGTCAGGAATTACTAACAAAATGGCAAAAATAAGACAAAACACACAAAAAACTTCTTCCTAGAGTAAGGACATGTATTAGGGTTCTCCAGAGAAACAGAACCAAATGGTTGTCTTATTTTAAGAGAACAAGAGTCTTATTTTAAGGAAATGGCTTATGAGCTTGTGGTTGCTGGCACATCCAAAATCTATAGGGAAGGCTGGGCAGCCTAGAGACCCAGAGAAAAAATGATGAGGTCAAGGGCAGTCTGGAGACAATTATCTTCCTCAGGAGACTTCAGTCTTTTTTCTTAAAGCTTTCAATGGATTGGATGAAGCCCAGCTACATTAGGGAGGGCAATCTGCTTTACTCAGAAGTCTACGGATTTAAATGTTAATCTCATCTAAAAAATACCTTTGTAGTGATATCAACACTGGTATCGACCAAATAATCTGAGAACCAAGGCCTCACTAAGTTGACACATAAAACTAACCATTACAGAGCACACAGGAAAGACAAGAAGAGGCCAACTATGGGGGGTAATGCCTGGGGAGAGTATGGTAGGAGACAAGACTTAGCACAGACAGAGGCATGGCATACAGGGTCTCTTGGGCCATGTAATGCATGCCTGCTTTTTTTTTCCCTACGAGTAGTGTGAAGATTTTCAGGGGTTTGATGTAGCATTTTTTCATGATCAGACAATGCTTTCCAAAAGAGTTCTTTGGTGAAGGTGTGAGCACAATATTGTGTGGCGAGACTGATTTATTAAGTTGAGCAAAGGAGAGGTGAGGATGAAGATGGTGGTAGGGAAGATAGGGAGACTCAGTACAAGGCTGGAAGAGCCAGGTGATGGGACTGATGGGAAGGGTGATGAACCAACAGTCCCATTTTTAGTAAAGAAAGTCCTGTGTCCTGGGGCACCTCTTAGTACCTGGAAACTGGGATGGTTGTTCACGACGGAGGAAAATGTCAACTATGGTATTTATGTTTCTGGTTATAGAAGGGTCAATCTGAATACTCTCTAGCTAAGTTAAGCGTTTTATGTAGAAAAGCATGTGTGATGTCACCTACTGGATAAAATGTCCTCCAAGTTCACTTCTAGCTCCATACTCTGTATCCTCTAAGCATGCAGGAATGAGTGCAAAGGCAGGATCTCTAAAACTAGTAAACAAACAAGCATCCTGAGATCTGGACTTTCAATGGACAAAACTCTTCCACCTGATATACAAATTATAGCCCACCTCGTGATTTCATTAAGCTCTACAGCGACTGCCTCAGTCCAGCACCTAGCTAGTATTGGATAAGGACATTTAGAAGGGGACACTGAGGGGCGCCTGGGTGGCTCAGTGGGTTAAAGCCTCTGCCTTCGGCTCGGGTGGTGATCCCAGGGTCCTGGGATCGAGCTCCACATCGGGCTCTCTGCTCCGCAGGGGGCCTGCTTCCTCCTCTCTCTCACTCTCTGCCTGCCTCTCTGCCTACTTGTGATCTCTGTCAAATAAATAAATAAATAAAATCTTTAAAAAAAAAAAAAAAAAAAAAAAAAAAGAAGGGGACACTGAATCCATCTATTTCACGCACAGTTGCCATTGTGGAAGGACCAAGTTGACAGAGCTTTGTCTTCACCCAACACAGAAAAACTCAATGAAGGGTTTTCTCCACCTCATATTATTCTACATGTCCTCTCTCTCTTCCTTTCCCTCTGCCCCTCCTCTCCAGCTACCTTCCTGCCTCTCTCCTAGCTCTCTATATTATAATATATGTATTTTACCTTAAATATTTTGAGTTACTTGAAGACAATTTGCCTCTTTACCCTTAAACATTTAATGTGGATCTTCTAAGAATAATGACATCCAACACTGATACAGCACTATTACCTAATCTGCGGTCCATCTCCAAATGTCACCAATGGCCCCAATAATTTCATGAACATGCCTTCTTCACCATTCTTCACATCCCCACCCCCAATGCCTGCCACCTTTATGTACACGTTAATTTATGTACTCATTTTTCATTTATCAATTTCCAGAAAGTTTTTTTTTTTTCATTATAAAATCAATTGTGCTCACGGGAGAATGAGAAAAGAGAGATGGAAAAGAAGCATAACCTCAGGACCAGAGTTCAAGAACAGCTTAATTCTGTTCTTTTTTATAAACATTTTAGTAAATCTTTATAAGCCACTATATTGCATTATACTGTTACAAATATAATATTACACTTGTTTATTTAGACTCATATCTTAATTTTATCTCTCAGCACTGGAATATTAATATTGCTTGTGTTGTATCAAAGCCTTTAAACAGTGTTCTTAATAATTATATGATAGCTCAGCAAATGTGTATTGCACAATTCACTTAACCATGCTGTCTATTGATGAGCATGCTCAGTTTGATGTTTTCATATACAAAGGAGACAACATATTTATGCATAAACTCTTCTGTATTTCTGGTGATTTCCTTAGGTTAGATTCCCAGAAGTAGAATTTCTTGGTCAAAGGGCCGTTTAATGCTCCTGATATATGTTGCAAAACTGCCTTCCCAAAAGGCTGTAGCTATTTCCATGCCTGCCAAAATGCAAGGCAGTGCATATGGAACATGCGAAAACCTACACTGGAGGACATTACAGTTAAAAAGGATTATATGAGGGACTCCCTAACATGTCTTTCCATAAACAGAGCACCAGAATTTGCATTTTCCAGCCAGGTGAGTTCTCAGTAATATACACATTACTTTAGAATAATTCCTAAAGGAAGAATTTTATAGCAGCGATGGGATTCACAGACAAGTTTCATGGAGTCTTTGACTTCTTCGATTCCTATATAACCTTTGGCTTTGGTTTTGTGCTTATATATTTGCTGATTTCCTAGGAAAATGCTCAGTTTCATCAGATTCTTGGGAATACCTGTGGTTAAACCATTGTTGTTTTGCTGTCTATGATTCAACATTCTTCTAGTAAAGAGTACTTATAATCTTCCTTGGGAAATGACCATTTCTCACACTTACCCTCTTGGTTTGAATGGAGCTGACCTCTCTAAGAGAACCCTGATTGGCATAAGGCTTTTGGTGTTTTCAATATTCCTAGATACAGTGATTGGACCAGACTGGCCATATGACCCAACTCAGGATAATGATATTCATGCACAGAATCCCTGTTCAACTGTTGAAACAGACAAGCTTGTTTCCCTAGATGGAAACTCTGGACTTTATAAGCTCATCTGACCCTTCTATGGCATTTAGAAAAGAAATCTGCACATCTTAAAAAAAAGGCTTACAAGTGAGAGGAAGATGCTGGGCTCTGATGACATCATCTTTGTCCCCTGGATCAGCCCTGCCTGAATGTAAATCTACCCTGAGCCCTTCAGTTCATTAAGCCAATGATTTTATATTTCACTAAGTGGGTTGGGTTCTGTCATACACCCTAGCTCATTTAAGATGCATGAAAGAAGTAAAGTTAGGACATAATGAATTTCAACTTCCTCATTTTATATCTATGAACATGCCGGCTCAGAGAGTGTCACCGGCTTGGCCAAAGTCACCTACAGACAGAACTGGGATGTAGTCTCCTTCTTTCTAGTATAATGCTCTTACCAAAACCTTGATTCCCTTTGCATTTCAAGAAAAGATCAACAGTTGTACAGGAAATATTTTCTAATTATTTCTGTGTCATTTACAAAGCAGAGTGGTCTACATGGAAGACTCTGTACATCCAGAAAATGTACTACACACATTACAGTTATTGGAAACACAACGTTTTGAATTTTCTCAGGATCTATTTTTTATAATCAGAAAGTTTCTTTAAGAAAAATTAGAAATTCTTCAAACCTCTCAGAACCCACTTCAAATCATCCCCCTTTATGGGCTCACCTTGAGCTGGAGAAAGACATTTAAAGAGAAACCCAATAGTTTCCTTACATCTTTGGCACAATCTAGGCATTGTTAGGCAGTTGGTCATGAATGGAGTCAGCACCTTGGGTACCCCAGGTTTGTCTTGACACCATCCAAGGGGGTTCTTCTGGAACACATTCTAGCACATGATGCAAGCTCAGGATCTTTCCAATTTCTGGTGCCATGACTTACTGCTGACTGTGGGAACTTTAATTTTCAGGATAAGCTTGAAAACATAACTAGTTAAATAACTTAGAAGGACTTACTACTGGACAATGTTCCAAGGACAGAGAACCTGACTGCACATGTAAACAAGGGGTAGCTTTCATTCTCACCAACTGATAAAACTTTCACCATAGAAGAGCTGAGTCTTCCTCATTGGGAGGAGCAAATCTCATTGTTCAGGGGTACAAGTCAGGTTCCAAAATAAGAATGAAGGCACACAGGGAATCTGTGGTAGATCTAAGACGATTTTGTCTTTCTGTCTAGGAGTCTTTCCAGGGAACTGGCTATTATCTCTTACTTACTCCTCTGTTAATTTGGCACAGAGAGAATCTCCATTGGCTTCTGAAAGTGCAGCTGCACTGTCACAGTCTTGGGTTATTGAGCTAAGAGTGTTATCTTCTCTTTTCATAGCCCTATGAAAGATGACTTCATCATTAAAGGTGTGTATAACTAAGTTTTCACCCTTTATTTCTATGCTTGTATGGGTCCTGTGTGGCCCCCAAAAGCTACCAAGCCTATGGGGCAGGCTTCTGGAAGCCCACACAACTAGTCTGTTGTGATTCATCAGGCTGGAATATACTAGGGGCTCCCAGCCAGTGCTACCCACACTGAAGAGGCAATTTGGGGATATTCTTTACTGCTGTTCATGGCTAAATGTCTCTATTCTGTCTTGTTGCTGCCTTAAATTCCAGGATTGTAAATATTAGCATTATATCCCAAATGCTGTATGTTTTGTGTCCTTCATTTGCCTAGTTATGGTTGAGAGTGGTTAAAAACACATACACAGAAAGGGAGAAGTCACAGGTGATAATTTGATGTGCAAATTTTATTTATTTAACATTAAAGTAGCTTTGCCTAGTGATGCTCTTCTAGGGAACTAATTCCTAAATCACTGGGGTTCTAGTAGCCCTGAGCTCCAGGACAAGTGACAAATTGGTGCCTAAGCTGCTTCTTTCCTCTGAGACCCCACCATCCCCATCTGACTAGCGTGGTGGTAATCATGATGGATTTCACAACCTTAAACAGCTTTTTCTAGATACTTTTTCCAGAAGTAATGATAAGAGACAAAAACACAGGGTGTGAGGAAAAAAAAAAATCACAAAATGGAGTAATTTTTTAAAGTCTTTGTTGGTATACAAAAGGCTTTAGTCCATTTCTATCTAGGCTTCTGCTGAGTGACTGCTTCAATGGGTAAGAACAGGACCCTCTCTGATTTTTTATGTTTCAGTCTACAGTGAAAATTCTTTTCTTCGCTCTTCCTTTTTTTTTTTTTTTTTGAGAGAGAGAGAAAGATGGACAGCAATTTGGGGGTGAGGGTAGAGGGACAGAGAGACAATCTTAAGTCACTTCTGCACTCAGCATGGAGCCCAATGTGGAGCTTGATCTCATGACCCTGAAATCATGACCTGGGTCAAAATCAAGAGTCAGACACTTAACCTATTCCACCCAGGCATCTCTCAGTGACAGTTCTTGATAGGCTTTTGTTAAGGTTAAAATAAATGATTTTTAGAGTTAGAAAGAATATTAATTTCCACTACCCCAAACCAAAATATAATCTTAGAAGTATCCATTTTTCAATCTAATTCCAGAGTGGCTAAACAAAAATGTGTCCTGGGAGGCTGGGGAATGGGAGTGGTCAGCAATAGATGAAGACCAGTTCAGTCCTGAGGGGCTCAAAGTAGAGACAAGGCCTTGGCAAACAGGATCAAATCTCAGCTGAGGAAGAGCAAGAGATTATGAAGGTCTCAGTCAAGGGATATGGGCTTCCTGGTGTAGTCACTGCTCCCTCAACAAAAATCAGCTTTTTTCCAAACCTCAGTGGTTGGGCTCATTTCTCATGTCTTTTCAGACACAGCCATATTGGGGGAATTGAATGAGATCTATACTGGCAGAGGAGGTCTTTTCCGTACAATTAAGGGAGATAGAGAGGATCCAGATTTCAGGTTCAGTTGGGAAGCCAGAGTCAAACAACTCAAAGATCCAGTTTTTACATGACCATTGGAACAACATGGTTAAAGTGTAGATTTCAAAGGTTCACAGCTAGGATGTCAAAGGTGAAGACAGTAGGAATACCCATTTCATACCAGGAGGAAGCAATCTTTAGAACATTCTGTGCGCTGATGAGTTTTCTGTTATAGTCAACATAGTAGATGTGGATGGGTCACAGTTCCTAGCACCTAAGATGGGACAGACACTGATAGGGCCTCTGGGATAATCAAGACCTGGAACTTAGATAATCCCATGAGAGATGTGATCAAGCAGAACCAGAGAATAAAATCTGCCATTGTCTTGGGAACAATTTAAGAGGATAGGGAGAGATGGCACGTATAAAAACATGGTGTCAATGAGCTCCAACTACTGGAAGGGAATTTTGTTCTAGTCCCCCAAATGAGCCAACTGCTCAAATCCAAGGATATTCATGGTCATTTCGCCAGTGTATGATTCTCTCCAATTCCAGAAGAAAATCCTTGTCTTTCACCCTTTTTCTCAGTATGTCTTGTGTCCTTCTTTCTCCGTCAGCACTTCCAGCTCTTAAGGGTTTGATTGCCCTGTGATTAAGGAGGTTTGTTGGGGTCTAACATACTGAGAAAGGGGTGTGGAGAAGGAAATAAATATTTAATGAGAATTTTGCTTCTGAGCCTTCCTTTTAGAGGGGAAAATGGAAATCAAAATCTTCACTGGAACCCCTGTTGTTGGAGGACAAAGAAATATTCTTGCACTGCTGTGAAAACGAGCTGCTGGCACCTCAGCAAGAGGCAGCTCTGAGAGGGGAAGTCTTAATGAATCATGGAGCAAAGAGCCCTTTTCGAAGGAATTATCCCCAGTGCTTTCCCTAATAACCAACCCAGGCCTCAGCCTGATGGATGTGAGGTGATGTCTTTAGAGTAGAAACTTCCAGGTTATGAGGTTGAGATTCATGCAGCATTTCTTACCAGAGCTTTGCACCCCATCAAGATGAATCATGCAGCTTGCTGGCCCACACAGAGGGGCTTTTGGGAGGGCTTCAAACAATGATAGACTACAGGACAAAACTTTCCTAGAGGAAGCCTCAGAACTGGTGAGGAGTTGGATTTGTGACTATGGATAAAGTCCATGAACCTCTCTATTCTTTGGATTTCCAAGCCTATAAAATAGAGGTAATACTAGTACCTGCCTCATGAGGACTATCTTTGAGAATTTAATGACATAATATTAAAAAAAAATCTAGAACGACTGACATATAATAAACACTCTATATAATATTTATCTATTTTTACTGTTGTCATTGCTTTGGTGGTGGTGATCTTGGTGGAAGTTGGGGTTTGAAACTGAAGTGCTGGGTAACAGCTGCCATGTGAAGAGGTGGGAATGTGGCTGATAGCAGGAACACTCCAGATCTTTTTAATAGTAGGAGTTGATATGTATTGATTCCTTACCATGCTCAAAGTATCTGTTATTCATTATCTTGTTGAATGCTCACAGTAACCAAAGATAAAGATATCACCACCACCATCATTATTACCACCATCCTCATTCTGAGGGTAGAAAGCAAACTCAGGTCTGACTGATTACAGAGTCTTTTTCTGCTCTTTCTCCCATAATCATCTCTGCTGACTACTTCAAGCCTTCCATTTATTCTGATATTGAGATAGCCAGAGGTTATTATTATAGCCTCTTATGCTTGCCTTCCTTCCACCATGTCCTTTTTTGGGTCCACTGCCATCACTGGTAGTATTCACTTGAGCTCTCCATTATGTTCTTACCCTGAGATAACCTTGACCAGGTCCATTATCACTGTCACACTAAAAGGTGTCTTATTGCCAAGAGCCCTAGCTCTCCTAGGTCTTTGGAGAACTCTGAACATCAAATCCTTTCTTGTCCTTCTCCTTGCTCCTATGACCTGTCCCAGATCTCAGCCTCCTCACTATGACTGCAAGTATCTTGGCATTTCATATCAAAACCAAATTTCTGCATCGGATTTTATTCTCAATTGTATTAAATTAGGTCACTATTACTTGTCTTGCTACTTGTCCCTATGTACGCTGCACTTGAGACCTCTCGATGGGGAATGGTCTGATAGAGTGCAAGATCACCCAGCATCATGGGCCACCATGAACTCATGAACAGTGTCTACTGTTGCCCCTCACTTGACAGCTTCAGACTTCAGTGTCAGTCAAACCCCACATCAAACAACAGGACAGCTCACTTGTTTCCTCCCTGCTTTATTCAGATTTAGAAGAGGCATAAGTAATACTTACTGAATGACAGAGAATTTAGTCTTGTCTGAGGATTGATTTTCCTCTATCTAGTCTTTGTCTGGCTTCCTTTGTTCTATTTCAAGATGTCTCCCTGTATTCCATGTCCACATCCTCCTCAGTCAGCCTGATCTTCTAAAATTTCATCACAGAGGATGACCCCACCCAACTGAGCCATTTTCATGTCACCAAGAATAACCAACTACCTGAGTAGATGCATCTGTACGTGGCCCTGGATCAATCCGTCCATGCCATATCTTTGTTGGCTCCTACCACGTCACTCCTCAAATTCTGGGTCCCTATTAGCTCTCCTTCCATGTTTGAAAGTTGATTTGATATGGAAAGGTGAAGCCCATTAATATAAGTTCAGTATCTTCAAGGATTTGGTCTTGACCTCCTTCCTATAGACATTTCTGTGCTCACTTTGTTCATAGAATAACATGCTCTGGACTGTGAAATTCTTGGGGGGCAGAAACCCTGATGGATTCATCATGGCATCTCCTGTAGGACAGTGCCCATGACCTACTGGAATCTTGGTTCCTCATTTTACCTTGGGTTCAACAATCTCTTTGAAAAGGAGATGACCTGATACCTATTCCTAAGGCAGCCTGAGATGGTTAAAAAACTTAGGCTGTTTGGACATGGTCTGTCTGACTTTTCACAGGTGGTCTTCAACATTAAGGGCTCTATTGAAAGGTTCTTCCCTGGCGATGTCCCTTCCCCCATGAGAATAACACACTGGTTGTAAACAATTTATTTAATGAACATATGAATGTCTGTATACAGAGTCTCTGCTAAAATGGTCTGCTCAGCTTCAGAGGCACCCCTGAATGTCATCCATTGGGGAGGAATAACAGATTGAGGGTCTTACAAGTGAACAGATGGGAAATTTGGGGGAACAGATGCGAGGCCAGGAAGGTCAGATTTAAGAGGCTCAAGGTCTCTTGAGTGCTGGTGGCATTCAGGGTGGCTACAATCATACTACCTTACCAGAAACTCTGCAAGGCCACAGGGCACGTATCTGAGTCCCCCCCCCTTTTCCCTCCAACACGTGTTCCCAGTTCTCTGAAGGGACAGCTGGACACAGTCCAGGTGAACTAGGAGCCTATATTGTATTCACCTTTCATTCCACTACAACAGCTGGCTGATTGCTCTGGGTAGCAGGGGTTTATGGTGACCCTGTTAATTGATGCACAAAACAACCCATCAAAAGGTAAAGTGATAGCATGGCTTCCTGAGGCAGCAGGAAACCTTAGTCTTTGCAGCCTGCCTTCTGTTGCTTGTTCTATACCTGAGGTAATAATGACTCCCCAGTAAACACCAGCAGGGAAACAGTTAAGCATTGTGTGGTATGTTTCACTCCAGGAGGGCAGTTCAATGTGTGATTGAACATTCCATCATCATTTGCCGTCTTCAAATTGCCCATAAGAAACCCCAACATCTAGATGTGGTGTTAGAACAAAGAGGGCTGGTTACTTTGCATTGTAGGCAGTGGGCAGGAAAATTTGAGTGAAGGCATTAGGATAAATGGGATGATTGGAGAGATGATAGAGAGAGAGATTTTTCATAGACAGCTTTTGTTGGTCATTTTTCTTTTTAATGTACAAAGGTCGTATTTTGTAGGAGGAAGAACAAAGAGTCAAGAAATGTGGTGTTGAATCCCAGTTTCCTTTGATGAATACAGCATTCACCCTGACATCTTTCTGCATGTATATGATAATGTGGAATACATATAGATATTCAAGAAATAATTTTTTTTTTCCTACCTGAGGGGCTGGAGTCAAATCTTCCTTTTAAGGGAAAGCTAAAGTATTTCCAATGATTTCCAACTTTTTTTTTTTTTTAATTTATGCTATGTGCATGACCCAGTGCTATGACTTTTATGGTCATTAGTTCATTTAATCCTGACAAATAATGCCCCAAATAAGTATTATAATGCCCATTATAAAAATGAAGAAACCAAGGCTCAAAAACAGAAATGGCTTATAATGGTCATAGTGTTAATATAATTTGAAGCTAGTCTTCTAAACCAGGATTATTATTATTTTTTAAAGATTTTATTTACTTATTTGACAGAGAGAGATCAAAAGTAGGCAGAGAGGCAGACACAGAGAGAGAGAGAGGGAGAGGAGGAAGCAGGATCCCTGCTGAGCAGAGAGTCTGATGCAGGACTCGATCCCAGGACCCTAAGATCATGACCTGAGCCGGAAGGCAGAGGCTTTAACCCACTGAGCCACCCGGGCACCCTAAACCAGGATTATTTAACTCAAGGGTTGGGTAAGACAGAATAGGAGTAAAAAAGGTCATTGGTTATCTGACCAGGTTGAATTTTGCTGCTGCCACATACATCTTGTGAATGTCAGATTTACTTTACCACTCCAAGGCTTAGTTCTGTTACTGAGTATATCAAGATAATGAAAGCACATTTCCCACAGAGTTTTCTGATTACTAAATGAAGTATTAATGCCATGCACTAAGTAAAAGTCCTGACACAGAGTAAATACACAATAACTCGTAGTTATTGTTGTTTTCATTACAGTATCAGGATACTTGTAGCCTGTTAGGGAAAGAACCCTCTTTTTCATAAATCTTGTATTGGAAACTCTAAGTTTAGGTGATTCATAGTTAAAAGATTATGTACATTTTCCCTAAGAGATATGATAAGGCTAACATAGTAGGAAATGAGAATAAAGGATAATGTCTAAGGCAACTAAGGTGCAAAATGAGAAAGACCTTGTGCACTGGCAATGCATGCAAGAGAGAAAAGTCAAGGACATGTCCACAGGTTGCTGGGTGAGTCAAGTTGTTGGCTGGTTTGTCATTAACCAACATGGCTAACACAGCTGGAGGAGGGAGCAAAGGAGGCATGTCTTATGGACATGGAGATGTCTTATGTAGAAGGGTATAAATCTAAGAACCATTCTTTTGTGGAAATATTAATAAAACTCTATCCTTAACTAAATTTATGTTTTATTATAAATAGAGAACAATTAGCAACTGGCACCCAGCTATGGCAGAAGTTGCTCTAAGAGGGGCGCCTGGGTGGCTTAGTGGGTTAAAGCCTCTGCCTTCGCTTCGGCTCAGGTCATGATCCCAGGGTCCTAGGATCAAGCCCCACATCAGACTCTCTGCTTGGCGGGGAGCCTGCTTCCTCCTCTCTCTCTGCCTGCCTCTCTGCCTACTTGTGATCTCTCTCTCTCTCTCTCTGAAATAAATAAATAAATAAATCTTAAAAAAAAAAAAAAAAGAAAAAAAGAATTTGCTCTGAGAGACTCAGAAGAAAATACCCATGGGTCAAGGAGTCTACTACATCATACACTCTGTTCCTGGAGCCATGGACTCTGTGTTCATATTTAATAATGAACCAAAATTCACTGTAAAGTTCTTAGGTACCAGTTTGCAAAAGCTCTCATTTAATTAAATCAGATTCACTTTTGCCCTGCAAATTGAAGGCAGACCAAGGTCGAGGTATAAATTGGGCTTGATCAGAGCAGTCTTCTAATGAAGGCAACAGTTCCGTCCCTGCCTCCTCTGTGTAATCGTTAACGCAAATCAAAGCCCTTTCCTTCAGTTGGAAACTTAAAAATGATGCTGAAGTCTAGCAGCCTGAAGGAATGGATGAGGAACCATGGAACCATTTCTTCAAATCAAGAATTTCTCAAGTGAGGGTTTTCCTAAGAACCTGTCTTGGCCATTGTTCCACAAAGGCACATGATTTGCCTCTTTAGGGCAAATCTTGGACTTGAAGGATGGCTGGCCAACAGGCCAGGAGAATTGATTGTGTGCCAAACCCAGCAGTGCTGGGTTCAAAGATTCAGTGATTCAACATCTATTTATTGATTCTTTTCAAGGTGCCAGGCATTGGTACCCATAGTGGGATACAGGCTTTTGCCTTCATAGAACTTCTGTTCTTTGGGGGAAACACACTACTAACTAAAATGTAGCTCTTGCCAGGGTGCCTGGGTGGCTCAGTCAGTTAAGCATCTGACTCTTGGTTTTGGTTCAGGTCACGATCTCGTGGGTCATGGGATTGAGCCTTGTGCCCATCTCTGGGCTCATCCCGGCATCTGCCTGAAAAGTCTCTCTCTCTCTCTCTCCCCCTCACCCCACTCTCTCTCCTTCTCTCTCTCAAATAAATAGATCAATATTAAAAAAAAAAAAATGTAGCCAGCCCGTGCCTTCCTTGAGCTCAAAGCTTAAGAGATGTTGAGCTTTCTAGCAAGAGCAAGGAGGGATAACAACCATCTTGACCGAGGGCACAGGTTTTGGAATTAAACAGACATGGTTTGAGCTCTGGATCTGCCAGTCATTTGCTTACTGATCTTGGAAAACTTACCTTAATTCTCCGAGTCTCTGAGTTCTCACAAAAGGCTACTAGGAAAGTCATGTGAGCTATTCTGGGAACCAGCTGATGCATGGTATCTGCTTCACATTATGTACTGCATAAACTAGAATGCCATTATTATTAACAACATAGCCTCCAGCAAGTTATTTAACCTCTCTGAACCTCAATCTCCTTATCTGTGAAGTGGGGATAATCATCCCTCCTGCAGAGTTGTGAGAAAGATTAAATTTGGTACTTTCTGTAAGGGACCTAGCCATGACTAGAGTTCAATAAATAGCAACGATTATTGTAAGTATTAAAACACAAAATGCTATAAGCTAAACGCTCCAGAGTCAGCCTTCTGTGCCCCTCTACAGACTGTGGGAAGTTTAGAAGGTGTTTTTTTTTTTTTTTTTTTAAGTCTGCAGACTGGAAAGTTCTTTAGAAAATCATCTCCCTGGGTGTCGTTAAAGATATATTTTGATGAGGACATAAACAATTCACAGACCAAGAAATTGTATTTCCCTTGCGGTAAGTGTCATCCAAAAATCTAATGGGAAAAGGATTGCAGCAGACATTCGGAGCACGTCCACTCAGAGAGTAGCGAGTTGTAATAAAAATCACCATCTGAGGTTGGAGCTGTTTGGGGTTTTCTCTGAGAGGATAGAAAGGGCCATTTTTTGACATATATACCTGTTTCTCAGAAAAGCAATATTAAGTAACTCCCACTTCCATTTCCAAGAAAGCAAAAGAGACCCTTTTAGCAGCTATCATTTATGAGTTGGAGATTTTTCATTAAATGAATCCTGTTACTACAAACCCACACTGGGTCACTGCTAGCAGGAGCAGAAGCCAGAACAGACTTGGGGTCTCAGAGGCTGCCCACCCCGAGGGCCTACTGTCATCACCGACGTCCCCAGCTCTGCGGGGTGGTCTGGGGCCCCTTTCCGCAGGAGGCCCTGCATGCATGTCTCTCTCCTCCTGCCCTGCCTGATTCCCTTTGTCTCCAACTTCTCTGTTTGTCGTCTTTCTCACTGGTCCCCTTCTCCCACCCACCGCCCTGGGGCCTCAGGGCACCTCAGCTTTTTTGCTTCCCTCCCAGTCTCCGTCTCCGAAGAAGGCTCTGTATCTCTGACTGTCATTTTGTTTCTCTGTTAGCCACTCTGTTTCTCTTTCTCTCCCAGGGTGATGGTGTCTGTTCTTTATTTTTTCTCCTGTTTTCTTTCCCCCAGACTGGTCTCCGCCAATGACTTTTTCACGACATTTTTCTCTCTGCGTTTCAACTTTCCCTTTTTCTCTTTGGCTCTACTTGCTGGTTTTTGTTGCCCATAAACCTGTTCTTTCTCTCTTCGTCTCCATCTGTCTGCATGTCTTATCATGTAACTCTCTCTTTCTACTTTCCTCTTCCTGTGTTTCTATTTTGTTTGGCTCTTTTCTTTTGCATTCTCTCCCCCACTACCCCTCACTCCCCACTCACTGTATATTTTTCTTTTTTCTCTCTTCCCTTGCCTCTCTCTCTGGTTCCTTGAGTTTCTCACGGTTTTACTATGTCTCATTTTCTCTCCCCTCTCTGAAAGCACACACATACACACACCACCACCACTCTCCCCCTTCCTGTATTCTGACCTGCTGGGCCCTTCCACACAGAGCAGGCTATAAATTTAAAGGGGCTCCATAACACCACTGGGTGTTGTTTGGTTTACGGTACCTTCATGAAATCACAGACACATATTTCATTCCTGCAGCAACTTCTTTCTGGTTGAGTCAGCATCGCACTCAGTACCCAGACTTCTGCAGCGCAGCTGCCCCCTACCCATATTTCTAAGACCCCCTTAGGCCCAGCACCCCTGAGGCCTCCTCCCTCTGCACTGGAAGGCCTTCCTCTCTTACAACCCACTGCACAGTCCCTAAACCAGACCCGACTCGGAGGGCTTCAGGGCAGCCTTGACTTAGTCAAGCCAAATTAAATTGAGGTTGGAAGAGTCAAAGTTAATAAATAAAAAGAAGCCTTATTTATTTTTTTTTTTAAGGGTGGGGATAGGGGCGCCTGGGTGGTTCAGTGGGTTAAAGCCTCTGCCTTCGGCTCAGGTCATGATCCCAGGGTCCTGGGATGGAGCCCCGCATTGGGCTGTCTGCTCCACGGAGAGCCTGCTTCCTCCTCTCTCTCTCTCTCTGCCTACCTCTCTGTCTACTTGTGATCTCTGTCTGTCAAATAAATAAATAAAATCTTAAAAAAAAAATAAAAAAATAAAGGGTGGGGATATCTGCTCCAAGAAGGTAAGCTGCCTCACAGATAGTTACTCCCTGGGAGTAGCAGTCAGAAAAATGCAGACAGGGTAGGGTCCCAGCCCTCCAGCCCACTTTGTGACTCTGCCTTTGCCAATCTATGTAACATTTTCACTGGCACCTGGCTCTGATGGCAAGAGGGTAGGATGTGACTTTAGAAGAAGTGGGTTGGAACCCTTTCTCCATCCCCAACATGAGCAATTAAGCCTGGACAATTTTCTTAGTTGACTTTGAGTCTCAGTTTGATCAGCTGCAAAATTAATTCCAGATTCAAGCCTCCATCTACTGAGCAGACCCCAGACATCAGGACGCGTGCTCAGGACTACAGTCCATCTTCCCTTGAAAGGGCCATTCTCCCCCACTGACTTGTGGCCAGCTAGGATCACCGAATGATTTCTCTGGTAGGCTCTAGTTCTTCCTTCAAGCCTCGGCGTTCATGTTGCCCTTTGTGCCGGGAGACCATCACGAAACAGATCCCTCCTTTTCACACTCTATCCGAGCAATGTGTTTATTCTCTTTTTAGGGCTTTGGCAGTTTATAGTTCCACATTTATGCATTTGTTTACTTATTTATGGCCTATTGGCCCTCGTGAGACTATAAGCTTCACGTGGGAAGGAGCCATTCTCCATCACACACCCAGTGCCTCCCATAGTAGATATGGAAACTGAGGCCAGGGACAATGAATGAAGTCACCCAGGGACACCCATCCTGAAAGGGCTGGCTCTGCAACGGGACACGGGCAGTCATGTGCAAGCTCCTCCTCACCTCCTTGACGGATGACATTTGCCACCCAGAATCCATACAAGGAACCAATGCGATGTTATATATGCCAAGGGCTTTGCAAACTGTGTCTTGGGAAGATGTTATTTTCTATAAACTGGGAAGGTGAAGCCAGACCACCTTTCAACATCCTTAAAGTACACAGGGGTTTATTTGAATCGTAAGCAAAAGTGAGCAGTCACTATGGAGGTCAAGAAGAGCCAATTAAATATATTTAGCCCTAGAAACTAATGAGTGGTAAGACCCTACAGGGGCTCTACAGATGCTCAGGGAGCTCTGTCCCCTTGGGTGTGCTCAGCAATGCTTTGAATTCTCTGAAATTGAGAGAAGATTTCCTGTGGTCTAGACAAGCTTGTTCCATGCCAGGCCCTGCAGCCAGGCGACAGTGAATTGCTGCTTCCCCATCTCCATTATGCGATACTAGGGGGTATCCGGGAAAATTCTTTTGTTTTCCATAGTCAGTAGGGTTGTAATTATTATTGGATTACTGCAGTTTAAGACCCACACCAAGTGTCTTCTTTTTTCCCCCAGATATTGACACCTGATAAATCATGGGCACCTGTTTTTCTCAACTTTTTTGAGATGTCTCAAGAGATTTGGGGCTCAGATTCTTTGGTTAGGGGTAATATCTGGTAAATGGGAGGGGGTGACTTCAAGCCTTTCTTGGTTCACACTTTGTTAGAAAGAAAAGTAACAACTATTCCTCATGCATAGTATATTAGGTATATAAGGCATAATATTTTATATCAGATATATGAGGTATAACTAGAATTATAAATATTGATGTTCAATATAATTTGCTTGTGGTATTGTGTAAGGATCCCAACAGCCCTCATGAGAGATGTATTATTGTTAACCCCATTTTAGAAATGAGGACTCTGAGGCTCAAGGAGATACAGTAACTCACCCAAGGCTAGAGTGCTAACAGAAATCAAAGATGGTAACTAAGGCTTGGCTGACTCTAGATGTTGAAGCTGACATTGCTATCTGCCACACTATTTCTATCTCTATTAGACTCTGAGCTTTTCAGATGATGAACTTCCTAGTTAATTCCTTCTTTCTCTCTTTCTTTTTTTGGGGTCTTCCATTGCCACTCCAGGCTACCACCACCTCTCAGTGGGCATACTATAAAATCCCTAACTTGTCTCCCTTCTCCTCCAATCCAGTCCCCTCTATTTTCTCAAAGGTTTGCTCTAGCTTCAAACTATTTTAATGGGAAATGACTCTTCCCAATACATGCCTGTGAACATTAAGCACTGCTTTCTTTAATGCATGTGTGGTTTTTCTCTCAGGGATTAGGGCCACTCACAAAACTCCTGGTTCTCAGCTCTGATTCAGCAGATCTGCTCTCTCCTATGCTACTCTCACCAGGCCTTGCTCATCTCCCCTCCCTGAGAACTCTTCCTTCCAGGAGCCTCGGACCAGGATTTCCTCTTCCCAGGTAAAACCACTGATTCTCAGATCGTATGGGGTCTGAAACGGATTGGGAAGTATCATAAGGATGTTCTCCATAGCTAAAAGCCTCACCAATAGGAAATTTAATGCCTCCCCAAACAGCGCATTTTCTCTGGCCACACCAATGTATACAAACATTCACGCATAGCCAGCAGTTTTTTTTTAATGTTCTTGGTGTGCTAGCCACTCCGCAAACACTGTAGATACTTTAAATCCTCCCCAAACCCTGCAAGTAAGTTTGAATAAACCCACTTTACAGAAAAGAAAATTGAGACTCAAAGAGGCAAAGTGAGTTGGCCAAGATCCCAGGGTTAAGTGGCAGTGCCTGGAACCAAACCTGCATCTAGAACATGCTCCCCATTCTGAAATGCTTTCCAAATAAACTGTAACCTCACACTATGCAGCATTCCTAGGAAAGGCTCTGCATTTTTGTGCTTTCCACAGCTCCTTTTGCTGACCGCAGCATGCATTGCATGGTCTTTGGTTTTGCCTCCTCAGTAAGACAAACCTTCTTTGAGAACAGAACCTTTTCCATACCTGTTTGCAATAAGCACAGGGCCTAACCAAAGTAGATAAAAATATGTGTTTATCTGGTACATGTGAGACGAGCACTGAGGTTATCTTGATCCATCCATGCTACCTGGATTATGTCTTCCAACCCTTGCAGTAGGTACGAGATTACCTTTACCTCATAGATGATGAAACTGAAGCTCAGACTTCTTCCCATGGCATGAGGACTTCATGTGCCTGTCAGATCATCACAGAACTTGCCTTGTACCAGCGTGACCTGGGTCAACCAGAAGACCACTCACCTCTTCTTTGACATTCACTTTCAACTGTCCTTGAGAACAGGGTTCAGTCCACGCAATCTGAGGAAGACCTGGACTTGGTTGTACTGAGCAATGCGACTCTAGGTTTAAGGGCAAGTCACATGTGTATATTTCCCCTTTCCCTCCTACTTAGCATTCCCTATGCTTTTTCTCCTAACTACCGAGTTGGGCACACTCTTGCTCCTCATGAGCCAAATACTAAGTCACATATGGATAGACTTAAACACTGCAAAAATCCTATAAGGCAAATATTACATATTTGGAAACTAAGGCTCAGATAAAAGTGAGTTGTCCAAGGTCACACAGCTAGTGCCAAATGAAACTTGATTCAAATTTGGACATGTTGACTTCTAACAATATTAACTTCCCATAATGTTCTTCTTCTTTTCTTTTTTTTTTTTAAAGATTTTATTTATTTGTTTGACAGACAGAGATCACAAGGAGGTGGAAAGGCAGACAGAGAGGAGGAAGCAGGCTCCCTGCCGAGCAGAGAGCCCAATGCGGGGCTCGATTCCAGGACCCCAGGATCATGACCTGAGCCAAAGGCAGAGGCTTTAACCCACTGAGCCACCCAGGCACCCCTCCAATTATGTTCTTTAATGCATTTCTTTTCCTCCTGTCCCTGCTGCCTTCCAGAAATATCATACAAATTAGGTTTGAGAAACCCCATCAGGACTTTCTATCTCTGGTTAAGATAAGCAGATCTCTGAACCTGGATTCAAGTCTGAGATTTGCTACTATTAGAATGTGAGTGTCCAGTGAAGGCTGGTTTCCCTTGGTTCAGATTCCACGGACATATAATTTAATAGCTACAATAGATTAGAAAAGTCCCTATTTGATCCTTACAACAGTCCTGTGAAATAGCGGTTATTATTCTTATTTTATAAATCAAATCAAATAAAAATAACTGGGTGGCAGTTATCAGAGTACCTTCCTCCCAGCATTGCTGTTTCTACTAATGAGATAATAAATAGGGATGTGTTTTACACACGGAATGGGGAGTGCAGATATTGCTGTTATACAGAAACTGTAATTGAACGAGTGGATGTTTGTGACCTTGACTTTGTCTTTCAACATCTTAATTAGAATGTGTTCAGAGGCAATGCAATGTTGGGACACAAATAGGACCCAGGGGATGTGGGTGTGTGTAGGATGGGTCCTAGGGAAGCCACTGCAGAAGACAGGACACAGGACACAGACTGCAGCCCCCTGAGTGCAGGAGTCAGTTGTCCTTTCTGACAATGAGACGGGGATGCTAGCGACTGTGCTGGGAGCCCTGTCTCCATCTACCCAGGTCTGGCTTGGGCATGGTTCAAAGGAATAGCTCCTGAATCTCTGCAGAAATGACTTGGCTTTCACTTATGCATGAGAAACCAATGAGCCTTCCTGGGGTATTTTTCTTACAGATTTCCAAGCCTGGCTATTGGCTTTCTGTCACTTCTTTCAGGCCTGATTAACACAGTATAAAATTGAGGGGTTTTCAGCCATTCTTCAAAGAGGAAGAATCAGTTTTCTTTGCTTTCATTCTGAAATAAGCAATTGCATTACCTCCATCTGAATGGAGGCCGGGGACGCAAGGAGGTGGGATCAATACATGGTGTGGAGGGAGGCAGACACGGAAGGACCGATGAACATGGCACACCACTTGGGCAGAGCTGCTGAGTCCTTGACCCAAGGGAATATCAGAGGGGACAGTCAGTGACTTCTCTGAAGCAAAACACTGGCACTGGCCCTGGAAGATGGGGTTTATAACCACAGTGATTGCTAACATCTACTGGGCACGTACAATGTGCTGCACTAAGTGGCATGAATATCTCATTTAATCCTCACAAAAACCCTGCACGGTAGGCACTGCCACTGTGCCAACTTCATAGTCGATGGAAACTGAGACTTGGAGAGGTTAGTGAATTGCCTGAGGTAGCACGACTGGTGAGGGAAAGCTGTATTAAATCCCAGGCCATCAAAGCCAGAGCTCCTCTCTTGATCAACACACTCTAATGCGTCTAGGGTCGAAGCCAGAGGAACTTCCTAATTGGGCCTATTAGCTTAGCCTATCATTCTGGGAGACAGATGGAGGAAATCTTGAAGACTCAATAAAAGTGTCTTCCTTTGGGGCCAAGAAGCCGTCTTTCTCACTGATGAAAGTCTAAATTCAGAAGTCCCCAGAGGGGTTAGTGTGGTGTGGGGGAAGTAGCACAGAGAGATGGAGGGTTCAACGTGCCTCCCAGCTGTTTCCCACCTTGGGACTATGAACCAGGAACCTGATCTCTCAGAGCCCATACTTTCTGAGCTGTGGGATGAGGGTGGTGATACCCATCTGTCAGCAAGGGGCCTGGCCCATTATAGGTAACTAATATCTATTGGCCCCCTTCCTTCTTTCTGGGGGCCCAGATCCCCTGGGGCCTCTGAATATGTCTATGAGTCCACCTTCCACTTTCCATTTTCCCAAAAACTTGGCAAAACACAGCACTCATACAAACAACCTATGGGGAGCCAGACTTGAAGCTGAGGTTCATTGCTCGGGGTTGTGAACTATATTCTGCTGAAGAGAAACTCCACTTAGCAGGAAGAAAGTCTTATGAGGAGATATTTCAGCAGGAAAATGCATTCAGCTTTCCAGCATCAAATTTATGGGCATATAGTAGGAAAGATAAGATTCTTGGTGAAAAGTTTTGTGAACTCCTACATTGGATTCATCTCATTTATCATAGATCAGTGTTCTCCAGCCCTTCCCACCTCCCCCAGCCCCCACCTTCTTTGGACATGCTGCTTTTTTGCAGAATGCCCGTGTGAGACTCACAGTAGTTACCTGACTGCCTCCTTGCGCCGCTGTAGCCATCCTGCCTCCTTAGACCAGACATAAGAAAACCCACCTATGAAGTAAATGACCTTAGAAACCTTACCATTTCTGTGACTTAAATACAAATAAATTGATCAGTTTGTCTAAAATGGTCAACATGGTAGCAAAGAGAAGATTAACTAAGATTTGAGCATTGACTGAATTAATCTTTTGTGAAGGTTGGCAAGACAGGGTTGACACAGTCCTAAGACAGATGACCTCTGCCCCATACCCAAGTTTCATTACCTCATGCCTACATCTACAGAGGCAGTTCTCAACACTAAACGCATATTAGGATCACCTGGAAAGCTCTGACAAATCCCCATATTCAAGCCTCTCACCAGATCACATAAATCACAGTCTAAGGATGGGACTCAAGCATCTGTATTTTTGTTTATCTTCCCAATGACACCGATGCATTGCTAAGGTTGAAAACTGCTATTTTCTGGGGGGAAAAGGACTAGAATAATTCAGAGGAAAGGTGTTTATCCTAAACCCCTCACTCACCCTTTTCCCATGACTGTGCTATGGAATTCCCTGACAACACCAACTCTGTTAAGAACCTTGATGGAATTTTCATGTGACTTCATTTCTGAGGTCTGGGTGTTTCAGGATGAGAGCCGGCTGGTCAATGATGTGTGTGTTCACTGACAACAATTCAGCAGCGTTTCTTGGTGTGTTTTAGCTCAAAAGGCTGAAAGATAAAGACCTCACATTAAACTAAGGGGTCTTGCTCTGTCTCCTTCAATCTCCCCAGGCTGATAAATAATGGATAATGAAGAACGGTGCTATTACATGCATAAAGCACTTGGCATCTGCCTCCAAGACAGCACTTTCCATCTAATCTGAGGTCCAGTTCAGCATAAAATCTGTTTGGTGGTAAGGCCAAGCCCCTTTGGAGGGTTCTTTGATACTGCCAAGTTATTCAGTGGAAAAGGGAAAGAACTCAACTCTTGAATCAATCACAGTGTTGGTTTCTAAAGGCCAAAGGGCTAGGTTAGCATAGATGGAGTTTCTCTCCCTCGGTAAGAGCAAGACGTGTGGAATCTATCTAGTTTTGAGGGGCAGACCAGCCAAGCTTCTCATAAAGTCCCATCTAAAATTGAGCTCCCTAGAGCTCTGCTATTGTGTTTCTCTCTTTATCTCATCCGTCACAACCATCAAAGCCTGCATGCTTAATTGTTTGTCTCCTTCCGCTGAAGTATAAACTTCACAGAGATGGTACCATTTCTGCTCTGTATCACTTTTGCCTAAAACACTCCTGGCATATAGTAGGTACTCACATACTGGTTGAATGGACGCTGAAGGTGCAGTGTGAAACACCTGCTTTACATCTGTTTCAGAACATGTTTTGGTTCATTAGCTATACATTCTGTATAACTCTTGGGGAATTTAGGTCCTTTGAAAGGTGAACAGGCAGCATGGAGTTGGAGGCGATATTTCCTCTTCATTAGAAATGCCATCTGGGGAACCATGTAAAACTCCCACTTGAGCACAGAGCTGTGCAGCCTTGGAGAAGTCACACCCTCAGCTTTCTGAATAGAGGGATTCCATTCCAACTGCTCTGATCATATCAATGCTTCAGTGAGACAATGAACCAGAAGACGGAGACCCATCAGTGAGCCTGGCATGTAGCAGGGGGTTTTTCTACATGGTGGCATAAGCTGATATGGGAGAAATAATCACACATGTGAAATCTCAAATGCAGTGTGGGCTTTTGGGTCAATTACTTAGCTTCTCTGGGTCTCAGTTTCCTCATTTAAAAAATAACCATGTTTAAATGGCTACTTTATTAGAATTTCTGTAAAGACAGTGTTTCACAAAGTATGTCCCAGAGAACTAACTGGTCTAACTCACACAGAGAATTAACTGGTCCAATGCCTTATGGATAAAAGGCTCTGTTTGCAAATAAGTTTAAAAAGCACCACACATTCAATGCTTTTTGACAAAGATTCAGCAACAAGTATTTTGATACTTATGTATCTTATGTGACTACGTATATAGATACCTCTACTTATGTATCACAGAGGATACACCAGTGAACTGAAAAGACTTAAATTCCTGCTCTCATGGGATTCATATGTTACTGAACGGAAGGAGAAAATAAACAAAATAAACGAGAAAATACGTGGTGTGGCAGATGATAGCAAATGCTATGGTAAAGAAAAATACAGCAAAGAAAGGAGTTGGAAGGCTCTGATTGGCTCGCATGGTTCCCAAACTCACCCTTAGACAAACTGCTGTTGCAGAAATCTCATGGGCTCTGTGACTGGCCAGGTATGGTCATGTGAAGCTCAGGAGACAAAGTCAGGTTTCAGAAGGAGGCAGGGGATCAAATTTACACGGAAGACATCACCACCTGGCCACTAGACCCCTCATGGAGGACAATTTTTTTTTTTAATCAAATAAGAATTCTGAAAAATGCTTCAGTGAATAAATATATATCTTCACTTAATTCAGTAGTTCTCCAGTCCAGTTAACCACATGTTTTCATGTAGTATCTATTAATGCTGACAGGACACACTTTGATAAACATCAAGCTGTAAATGTATATGTATATATACATGTATGTAAATGTAAATGTATATGATTTCATCCATCCTCCCTGTATAGTTCATAGTATTATTAGTAAATCTAGATTCTAAATTCTTTAATTTTTAAAGAACTTTCTAGACTGGAAGAACTTTATCTCCCTTTTTATCTTTCATGAAAGTACATGTTGGTACAAGTGTCTTTCCTCGAACATAGAAGTTTGAAGGAATTAGCTTCTAAAGGAGATCTACCTCAATGGTTTAGCAAAAGATGTGCAAAGGATAAAATGAATGAATCAGGAATACCTCGTTTTGATATAAGAAGAAACCTTCCAAACTACCTGGTCAAATTAGTCTAGTTTGATGAGAAACTCTCACGATGTTTTATAGAAATGTTTGTAAAATCACAGCCCTGTAAAATGTCATGTCATCTTCCTTGTGACTTTGGGAAATGTCATGAAGCAAGCTATACCAGTAGGGTTCTTAATGCTTCCAATAAAAGTTTCTCATGGAGAGGCAAACAGATATTTACAATTGCTGTTGAGCCACAGGTCACAAAACATAAAGCAGCTGGTTGAATGATAGAAGCAGAAGACCCCAAATTATTCACAGCAGCTGTCCACGTCCATGAACAAGGTCCAGAACTGACCCCATTATCAAGCCACTGATTCATTCCAGCAAGTCATTTCACCCTTTAAGGACACTGGATTCTCTCTCAGTGGACACCAGGATAAGAGTAATGACTCCTGAGGTTTAGGAAAAAAGGTCAGTGAATTTGTTGACTGAGGGACCACTACCAATCTTTTCCTTCAAACAATTTTTTTTTAAATAGTTCTGGTTTTCTTTCACTTTAAAATCCAAAGCACAGACATTTATAGAATGTTAAAATGTAGCAAGAAAAAGTATGCATAATTTCTCAGCTGAGAAATAACCATTATTAAACTTCTGGTGACACGTTAACTTTTACATGCTTCTCTTTATGGTTTTGTGAAATACACAAATGAGTGTACAGTGTGTATTGTGCATTGGCAAATAGGCAGTTCTGTGTGCTGATTTATCTTAGCTTTACATTATAAATATTGCCCCATGTCATCACAAAGTCTTCTCATGTATCATTTTAATGGCTATATAATAGTCCATGTATTAAATGCACTATAATTTATTCAATGTTCTATTATAAATAGGAGATGTATGCTGCACCCGTATCCTGATGTTTTGCCACTATAAATAAAACTGATGTAAAGATTTGCACACAGGACTTCAGAAAATATAATATTTAGGAATGATGGGAATTTTAGAATGAAACATATGGGCTAATTGCTGATTTTCCAAGTAACAGAGTTTAGAAAGCCAGTGTTTCCATAGTTATGTCTACTGCTGATGCAACACAGAAATCTGCTTAGATCCTGAGGAAGGGTTTTCTTTACATTGTTGGAGGGAGAAAATTTCAAGAGGTTAAAAAGTAGAAATTACTACTATTTCCACCAAAACAGGAAAAAAGCAGCCATCAAACAAAATCATTGGGAGGGATCAAAACATTGGCATCATTGCAAGGAAAAAACTGACAACTGATGAAGGCAACTGGTAGCGTTCAACTCTCAGAAGTCTTGAAGGCCCTCTAAAAAACAGAAAAGAGGGGTGCCTGGGTGGCTCAGTGGGTTAATCCTTTGCCTTCTGTTCAGGCCTTGATCTCGGGGTCCTGGGATCAAGCCCTGAATCGGGCTCTCCACTCAGCGGGGAGCACGCATCCCCCTCTCTCTCTGCCTGCCTCTCTACCTACTTGTTCTTTCCCTCTGTCAAAAAAATAAATAAATAAAATCTTAAAAAAAAAAATCTCAATACCTTAAATAAATAAATAACAGAAAAGAGACAGGCTAAAGAAGGGGCAGGAGTAATCACTCCCCGAACGATAGGCTTCTTCACCCCTTTGATCTGTTTTTCCAGAGAGGTTAAGAATGTAGCATATACCCAATGATACTGGAGACTTTGTGATACATAAAGCAATAGAATATAATCGTTCGTATGTGTGTGTATGTGTATACATGTACACATATTCTTTTTCATTTTTCCTCAGTAAGTGTCTATTAAGACTTTAGTAAAAAGAGGAGTGCAGGGTGCCTGGGTGGCTCAGTGGGTGAGGCTTCCATCTTTGGCTCAGGTCATGATCTCAGGGTCCTCGGATCGAGCCCCACACCGGGCTCTCTGCTCAGCAGGGAGCCTGCTTCCCTCTCTCTCTCTCTGCCTGCCTCTCTGCCTACTTGTGATCTCTGTCTGTCAAATAAATAAATAAAATCTTAAAAAAAAAAAAAGAAGAGTGCAATTCTTTCGTTGATTACCCAAGTGCAGTGGTGGAGTTGCTAATCCTGCCATAACATACACTTGTTCAAAGACAAAGCTGGCATTCCTAAACAAGTCACACCGACAGATCTCCTGGGGAATGTGCACTGTGCTAAACTTTGCCACAGTAGATCATTATGCTGGTTTTTCAAGCAAATGGAATCTGTCCAGTTAGTTATTTGGTTTTCTGGTATGTCCCACATCTTACCAAGGAAGCGATTGCCTTTTTAGTCTCTACATCTTCAATGAATACTACACACCTTTTTAAGCTATTCTGCATCATTCACCTGGTGGTTTAAAACACTGTCATTGAGGTCTGGATCACTCACCCACCGTTTCCAATTTAGCCAGAGTGGAACCCTTTAATTATTTTTGAGAAACAATTCCCAGATTTTTCTTTTTCTTTCTCTTTCTTTTTTTTTTTTTCTTTCCAGCTAGGATATTTTTTCCCCTAGTGGGAGTGATTTTTTTTTTTAAAGATTTTATTTATTTATTTGAAAGACGGAGATCACAAGTAGGCAGAGAGGCAGGCAGAGAGAGAGAGAGAGAGGGAAGTAGGCTTCCTGCGGAGCAGGGAGCCCGATGCAAGGCTTGATCCCAGGACCCTGAGATCATGACCCGAGCCAAAGGCAGCAGCCCAAACCACTAAGCCACCCAGGCGCTCCAAGTGGGAGTGATTTTTGATGGGTGGTCGAACATTTGACTGTGCACTAAAATCTAATTTTATTCCCTGCTGTTGTGGTAACGTAAGCTTCATTCCCCTGCACTGAGGATGGAAGGCGTCAGAGTGGCGACCTAGCCAATTTCCCATTGATCCTATCCTCATCAATGGGACAGAGTGGGGAGGGAGAACTGACCTACAGAAACCTTTGGCTCGGTGCCCTCAGAAGTCAGGGTGTTAGTTTTCAGCCTCCGCCAGACACCGTGGCCAAGGCCAAGGGTGCTCCATCAAATCTATCCATTTCAATTAAAGGCTAGAGAGTTGGGAAGTAAAATAATCAATTTTGCAAGTGGAACTCAATCATCCTGTCGACACGTTATCTTTGCTCCGGATATACTTGTGCAGGATATGTTTAATATGACTCTCACGGTATTATTCACTGATGACACTTCTGGTTAGAGATTGATCAAAGCTACTTTGTAAAAGTTATCAAGCTAAGGAAAAATGGCAAAATTTTTTATGGGTGTGTGTGTGTGTGTGTGTAATACAGGTGCGTATGTGGTATACAAAATGTCTTTTTGCCAAAGAGTTTATCTGCCATTGAAAATTGCCACATCAAATTTAGCCCTTGTCAGCTAAATTGTTACTTAATGTATATCTAATGCTTCAAATTTGTTGATTAACACATACCCCACAAAGACACAGACTTTTACTAATGCCCTTTCCTTCAACAGTGATGCTCTCAACCATTATTATCCCTCAGTGCAATGCTTTAGTCATTTATTGAGCAACTAGGATGTACCAGGCAGTGCATCTGGAGATATCCATACATTATCTGGTTGGATCCTTAAATGTCTGGAATAGACATAAATTCTAACAGGTAATTGGGCTCAACTTATTTATGTATCCCATTCTATTGTAATTAATTTTTATATTGTTCTTGTTGAGAAGGGATCAATTCAGTGAAAGCAAGGACTGGGTCTACCGTATTTACCACCCTCTAGCATCTAGAAGTGTGTGTCTATTGTTAGACAACAGACAAAACATAGTTACAAAAAGTGACCTCTGAGAGAAGGAATGCAAATGATATTAGCCCTACAACTACAAGAAGTTTACTGCATGGAGGATCTCCAGGCCATAGTAATGGAAGAGGGAACTCAAAAGCAGTCTTGGCCTCTCTGAGTGAAGGAATCAGAACTGAGAGTTTGGAGAGGCCAAGATGGATAGGATTTACAAGGCAGTATTTAAGAGGACTAAAGAGGAAATGAATGCATGGAGATAAGGGGTATACAAAGAGAGCTCTGGAGACATATGGAGGGTCCTCCACAAGTCTCCATCTGATTATTGATCAGTTCATGCATGTGAGGACATGTCCAGAGGCTGGCGAAAGAGCCACCTGGAAAGAACAGTTGTAACAAACCCCGCAGTTCACACGGGGCTAGAAACAGATTGTGCTTTCACGAGCCAGAGTAAAAAATAAGAATAATAATAAGAAAAACCCTTGAGAATATGTGTTGCATTGAATACACAAAAAGAATACCACCTCAGTCTTGGGGCAAAGTAGCTGCACAGTAGAAATATTGCTCTGCACCTACTTAACAAAGCTGAAAAGCAAACCTTGAAAGTATGAAACTGTTTTCAAACAAATTATCTATATCCTCAGAACATTGCTTAAATATATTTAAAGAAATACAAAATTTTCCTGCACCGGATAAAATAAAATTCACAGTGCCATCCTTCTACTAATAAATTAATAGGCATGCAAAGAAGCAGAAAAAATATCATTCATAATGAAGAACAAAATCAACTCACAGAAACAGGGATTACACAGATGACAGAAATAATAAAGTCATTAAAATAGGTATAATAAATATATTTCATATGTTCAAGAAAGTAAAGGAGAATATGAACATATTCAGAAAGATATGGAAAATATAAAAAGACCCAAATTGAACTTGTAGTGATAAAACTGCATGAAGTATTTGAAGTTAACATCAGATTAAACACTGAAGAGGTTAATGAACTTGAAGGCGAAGTCATAGGTGGTATCCACTTACCAGAACTGAACTACTTCAAGTGGCTTAATATACAGGTAATTGTAATCCCTGAAAAGGGAGGGGGGTCATTTAAAGAGATAGTGACTAAAATTTTTCCAAATTTGAATAGTACTTTTAACCCCAAATTTAAGAAAGTTGTATGAACCACATTTATAAAAATCATGAAGAATATTATACCAAGGCCATTGTATTCAAATTTCTTAAAGATAAGGAAAAAAACCTTAAAGCATACATGGAGGGGGGGAGAAAGGGCACTGTGTCTAGAGAAGAACAAAAGTAAGAATGAAAACGGAAACAGGGCAAGCTAGAAAACAATAGAGTAATGCCAGGAAATTACTTGTTAGGGCAGGGGAGGCAGGGTGTGTCAACCAAGAAGGCTAGATCAGGTGAAGGTATCTTCGAAAAATGAAGGCAACATGAAGCCACTTTCAGAGAGACAAAATAGTCCATCAACAGCAAATCTGCAGTATACGAAATGTTAAAGGTATTCCTTCAAACGGAAGAAATATGCCAGATGGAAATGGGGAACCACAGAAAGGGATGAAAGAACTCCTAAAATGAAGACTATCTGGGTACATATCAAAGTTGCTTTCACTTATTTTTAAAAATCTCTTTAAAATGTTTGATTTTTTAAAGCAAATTAAAAAAAATTATGTGGCTTAAAAATACACAGCAATTTTTATCTTACTTTATTTTTCCTTCCATAGAAGGGAGACAAACCACAGGAGAGTCTTACTTGCAGGGAACAAACTGAGGGTTGCTCTAGGGGAGGCTGGTGGGGGATGGGGTAACCGGGTGATGGGCATTAAGGGGGCACCTAATGTAACAAACCCTGGGTATTATATGCAACTGATGAATCACTAAATTCTACCTCTGAAACTAATGGTACAGTATATGTGAACTACATGGGGTTTAAATTAAAAAAAACAAACAAACCTATAACTGCAAAATGTAAGGCAATCATAACACAAAGGCAAGGAAAGATAAAACAGAAGAATACTTTTTTAAGATAAAAGATAACCACTATAAACATTAAACCAGCCACTACAGAAGAAATACAAAGGGCTATTGCCAATAAGCAAATAAAAATATCTGAATATGTAAATATATTCAGTTCAATAACTCACTGTAGGCTCCCTGTTTCTGTGCCTGTTCAAATGTCATCTCTATCCTTTTCTGCTCCACAATACCTGGCAAACTCCTACTCATCTTCAAGAATCAGCTTAGTTAACTCCTACTCTGGTGAGCCTCCAATGACCTCTACAGCATGCATACTTTTAGAAAAATAATTATGTAATGACTTAGTATTGTTTGTTTCCATGCTAACTCCTTACTAGACTTTAAGTTCTTAAGAGCAGAGGTGATTCATTTTCATCCTCATATCCAGCAAAATGGTGTAACTCTCCCCACAACAGGTCCTTAGCAAACATTTATTGAATGGATGAAGAGACTACAGTCCATGCTTTTATTATCTCTAAATGACCGTTTTGAGTCTTGCCATCCAAAGCAGATTTAACTTGCTAGCTCCTGATGACCTCCTTAATTCTAAAATAATCTTTTGGAAGACTGACAACTCAGGTTAAATAATATGTATTCTTATTACTCCTGAGGTCATCAAATATTTCTTTTTTTTTAAGATTTTATTTATTTATTTGACAGAGAGAGATCACAAGTAGGCAGAGAGGCAGGCAGAGAGAGAGGAGGAAGCAGGCTCCCTGCTGAGCAGAGAGCCCAATGTGGGGCTCGATCCCAGGACCCTGAGATCATGACCTGAGCCGAAGACAACGGCTTAACCCACTGAGCCACCCAGGCGCCCCAGTCATCAAATATTTCTAGCAAAATATTAAGACTAGCTCCAAGGAGAGCTCATGTGTTATCTAGTTCCAAGAAAAATCCAAGATGTCTTTGACATGTTCTATGAGCCCCTTTCCTATCAATAGTCTGCAAGGTTCCACTCACATGATTCCTTTTCATAAAGTCTTTCCAGTTTCCCAAAATAGAAATCATCTTTGGCTTCTTCTGAACTCCCTTGGTTACCTGCATATCTATTTGACCATCAGTTATAATTATTTTTGGATATAAACTGATTCTGTGTGCTTAAATCTCTTCCTAGACTATGAGTTCCTTCAATTTTATTCATCTGTCCATCCTTCTCTGGACCCTATTGACAAATAGAACATAAGTTCAATTGCCGTCCAAAAAAATGAAATTCAGAACACAATATGCACAATTTGATAAAGCTTGTCATAACTCTATGGAACAGTGGGGATCGACTGAACTAAGATTTATACAGGGCGAAACTGAGGCTTAGAGAAAAATGGCAACAAAGTATCTCTGCAAAAATTTTTTTTATCATTCATCTATAATTCTATACCAACTTTATGAAATTTTAGGACATACTTTACTTGAGATTTCTTAAAAAGAGACCAAAATTCTATTTTTACTTTTGTTTTCTTCTTTAAAAATACTTTTGGAAATACCGTTAGAAAGCCATACTGTTTATCAATTCCCAAGTCATTCCGTTATTCACTCACTTACATATTCTTTTTTTTTTTTTAAGATTTCATTTATTTATTTGACAGGCAGAGATCTCAAGTAGGCGGAGAGGCAGGCAGAGAGAGAGAGGGAAGCAGGCTCCCTGCTGAGCAGAGAGCCCAATGCGGGGCTCGACCCCAGGACCCTGAGATCATGACCTGAGCTGAAGGCAGAGGCTTTAACCCACTGAGCCACCCAGGCGCCCTCATATATTCTTTCCATACATGTTCATTGAGGGTTATCTAAGTGCAAGTCATGGTACCACCAAAGGATGAAGAGACAAAGATCAATAAAATCACCATCTCTGCCCTGAATGTGCTTCTGGTGATGGAAAAGAGGGACATAAACAAAATAGTGGTTTCACACATGTACAGATTTAAAGATATAGATATGGGGAAGGGATGCCTATCCAAAAAAAAAAAAAAAAAAAAAAGTGAGGGGCAGAATGGGCATGCCTGAAATAAAACCTTCTAGGTGGGGGCAAGCACAGAGGAGAGAAGGGGATATACAGTAGTAGAACAAATACAACAGGACAGTATCGAGAGAGATGTACCTGCAAATGTAAGTAAATGACAAAGATGAACAAAATTCAACTTTATTCTGAAGACAGAGAATCACTGAAGTGTTTTAAGAGAATGACATGTTTATATTTGCATTAACAGAATGTCAGTGAATTGTATAGTGGGTGTGTTGGAGAGAGAAGGAATCCAATGAGAAAGATAATGAGCTTGCACTGGGATTCATTTTCCTTACCTAGAGAATGAGATGAAAGCAACAGAGGATTCCCAAGGCTAATAATCTATGATTTTCTAAACGCGGTGTCTCTCCTTTGACACGGTGAGGGATCTCAGGTATGGCACTTGCCTCTAAATCTCATCATCTCTAAAATGAGGAATTTGGGCAAGGCAATCTCCGAGGTCTCTTTTCACACAAATAACCCATGATCTTAAGACCAGTTTCTTTCTTTCTCTCAGGTGATAACAGAAGTGTCAGAGTGTATAAAACAATGCTCAATAATTTTGCAATGAAAAAAAAATACAGGAAGATTGCACTCAGATGTCTACTCATCTCCAGCAATTAGAAAGTAATTATACTGCAAGTTTTTAAAAAGTCTCTCCAAACTTGATAGCTCAGCAGAAATTATTAATTGAAACTAAAAATAAACATGTGATCCTCCTCGTGTTCCCCTTTTCTTCTACCCCAGTGTGATATCCCCAGTGAGCCCCTCCCCATCTCAGCAAGTAAGAAAATATGCAACGACCCTTCCATTATTGATTCTTTATTAGAATCATGTGTCTTGCTTGAACAGAAAACTCTGCGGGTGACTGAGGGCTCCCGGTGCCCACTGGGTAATTAAGCCCAGGATTATGAAAGTTGGAATTGCTTACTCCTGCCCTGGAGCTCCTAGAAGACCATCGCAGCTGACCCTAAATGCATATGGTAGATACATCATTTGCCAATGGAAAAGAAAATATAAATTGGAACTCAGAAGTCCAGGCTGCGGAGGGAGGATACCTTGGTTTTCCAGCCAGCTCCACCTCTAAGAGTATGATCATGGGAAAGCTCGCAGACCTGTATAAAACTCAATCACTCCTCTAAAAGAGCGATAATAATGACAATACCCACATCATTTGGTGAGTAGAAAATAAGACACTGAGCTCCCTGTTTACTACTGGAAACGACCTCCTTCTGCAATTGTGCCCTCTCACCCAGCTCAACCTTTTCTTCTTAGTGTGACACTGACCACCTTCCGGCATATACCATATAATGCACTTAGGTATTATTTTTATGCTTATTTATTTCTCTTTTTCAAAAAAAGATGGATGTCGTTATGTGGGAGAGAGAAAAAGAGACGGCTGGAAGAGGGCAGAGGGAGAGAGTCCTAGGCAGATTCCACACCGAGTAGAGAGCTCGATGCAGGGCTTGATCTCACAACCTTGAGATCATGACCTAAGCCGAAAGCAAAAGTCGGGCACTTAACTGACAACACCACCCCGGTGTCCCAATGCTTACTTATTTCTCCACCACCGTGAAGAATAGGCGATCCGTGAGGGCAGAACTCTTTGCTTTGTCTGGTGATTATCCTAAATGCCCCAAATGTTTCCTGGCACATAGTAGGCACTTGATAAACATAAACAGTTGCTTAATTAATTGATTAACAGTGACTTTGGAAACTAGCATATGATGAATGTTAGATTAATTTATTGTCATTGATATCATCATCAAATTCTATGTAATTTGGTATTTTTTGCACTTATCAAGAATTGCCTTATTGAATCTTATTTTATTTGCCCACCATTAATAGCATCTGTGGTTACATTTGGAAGAGATGATGAAATCAGATTTGGTTCCTCTGGACTCAGCATGGTTGATTGCCTACTCTGCCAGGCACTTTGCCACATGCTGAGGAGATGGAGAAAGGGAGAGCTAATTCCCAGCCTTGGAAGCATACAAACACGGTGGTGATTATTATCTTGCAATTAATGAACTAAATCTGAGGCCTCTAATGAATTCCTTCCTTATCTAATTATATCACCTGTGATGTACACACACACACACACACACACAGATAAATGGCCTTTCCTCTCCTTCTCCAACCCAGGAACTTCAAGGAGAACCTAGGGCAACTTCCATGGCAGGAATAAACGGGGCCGTTAATTCTCAAATAGGGAAGGACTTGCACAAAGAAATTCTGGCTCAGTAGGTCTGAGGTGGGGGCCAGAAATCTATATTTTTAAATACATCTCCAGTGATCCTTTCTCCGTGGGGCTGCAGACTACACATGGAGAAACAGTGAGGTAGATGGTGTATTTCATCTGGGAAACAGTTGTCAGAGAAGGTGATAGTTTTGGGATTCTGGGTATAGTGCTAGGAATCATGAGTAATGTTTGTCAAGGGATAGTGGAACTGAAATATGCATCATAGCTGTCAACAGTGGCCATGGCTAAGGAAGTGACTGAAATAAAAGGGGGAGAATCCAGAAATTCTTAAGAGACCCAGGATGATCTTCTTAGGGGGACAAACTTGCTCTGAACATCAACTTAGGAAACAGTGGACTTGCTGCAGAGAACCATCTTGTCACCCTGTAGCTCCTTTCCTTTACTCGGGGCTTTCCAAGAATTAGAGGCATGGCCTAGGGTAAACTGAGGCAACAGATGGTCATTGGCCTGGCTTTCTGTCTGTCTGATTGTATTTTTAGTCTCTCTCTTTCTCTATTGATTGATTGATTGGTTGGTCTATTTGAGGCACTAAGGGCAGAAATGGGCCCTTTAAAGATAGACACTGATGAGGACTAGGCAGACTTTCCTCTAAAAATTCCATATACAAAAGGAATACAGGTAGATAAAAGTTTAATACTATCTGCATTACACACTTGACTTGAGAGATGTTCAGGACTCCAGATGCTCAATATTCTCACCTGACATTTTAAAAAAGAGAGAGAGAAGTATATAAAAGAGAATGGTTCTTGTATCAGGAACATACCCAAGAGAGCCCAGTGGTCATGGGGGAGGGAAAGGAGATAGAGCTTATTAAGAAAAGAACATAACCCTTTCGTAGAGAAGCAAGCAGAAGAACGCTGAACCAAGACACTGAACTGGGAGTCTCAGTTTCCCTCCCCCAAATTAAATTTGTTATTATCCCACAGTGTGGTCTTAAGAGACATTTATTTATAATCCTATCAGAGTCCTTAACCCCCATCTTCTCAGGTGGAGTCTTAGAGTAGACCACAGAGCGGTGTCAGCCTCATATCATTATAGTATTTGATAAACTTGTGAAGAAACCATGTGCGTGAGGTTTCTCCCTGTGATATACTGAACAGAGAAATCTCCAGGTGTTCACATAAAATTCACGTTTCATTTCTGAAAAGCTCTGTCAGGCCCTCCATAGCCAGCCAGATTCAGAGCTCACTCACAGCTGCAGGATGGTTTTATTTTACTGTCTCCCTCTCTACTCCCCCTCTCCAACCCAGCATGGACCACCAACAAAGCCTTCTTGTCATAACTTCCCTTGTGCACAAATCGAAAAACTTGATGGGCCACATGCCATTCAAGACCATGTTGCTGTTTCTCAAGAAGAAAAAAGGGGTGCTGCTTCTTTCCCTCCGTAGGGATGACAGTCTTCAGTCAGACCTGAATCTGGTAACTGTTCAAGAGAACAGTTACTTTTCCAGCATTTTCTATGTGACATCCACGACAGTTGTCCATTCTCTTTTTTCACAAAGATCCTGTGATATTGGTTATTTTTGAGGAGGCAGGCTTATAAAGGAGATATTTGTGAAATTGGTGCAAATGGCCTTGGATTCTCACCTCTGGAAGACAAGGTCACAGACTAACTTACCTGGACAAGTATTTCTTTGTCCTACTGATCGCCGAGTCAGGTTCTGGTATACTGTTTGATTTCACCCATTTTGTGATTGGTGGAAGTGAAAGTGTCACCGGTGATAATTACAATTCTCTTTTGTCTTGGAATGGTCTGTCTTTACCTTTTCCCATTTTGATATGGAAGAATAATACAACTGAATCAGTTGTTTGTTCAAGTGTTGCTGGTCTGTGGGAAGAGCACTGAATAAGAGGGAGTCAATCATCATCATCTTGGGGGCAGGGGGGATAGTCTCAGAAATATCTGAGTTCATCTGAAAGTATGTGAGTCCTTACAGGTCAATGTCTGTACTGTATGTCACAAGATTCCTGAATTAATTATGCCACAATAAAAAGATCAGATCACTGAAGACAGAGATCTTCAGATTATGAATGAAGGTTGCATTATAACTCTCCAACCCATCTCAGGAATGGTACAACTTCTTCTTCCTTTTTTTTTTTTTTTTAAAGAATTTATTTATTTATTTGGCATACAGAGAAAAAGAGAGAGAGAGAAGGGGAAGCAGGCTCCCCGCTGTGCAGAGAGCCCAATGTAGGGCTCAATCCAAGACCCTGAGATCATGACCCCTGGTGAAGGCACAGGCTTAACTCACTGAACCACCCAGGAGCCCCTAGGAATGGTCCAACTTCTTGCCACAAATTGGAATTGCTATGTGTTGGAAGAGAGCCAATATCAGAGGAATGGTATGCAAATCTTACACTGGGACAAAGGATTTTGGACTTTAGAAAAGTATACTCCTTTGAGTCAGGGTTAAACTACACATGGCCTGCTTCCCCGTCACCAGTAGGCATCCATGAGGCTAATAAATTTGTTCCAGGTTCTATGAGCCCAGAGCATCCCTGATTCAGAACCAAAACCACATTTAATTATTGCTATTGACATTTTTTTAACAACTTCCATAAGT
Source organism: Mustela nivalis (assembly GCF_964662115.1). Classification (NCBI taxonomy): domain Eukaryota; kingdom Metazoa; phylum Chordata; class Mammalia; order Carnivora; family Mustelidae; genus Mustela; species Mustela nivalis. Next base: position 19,834,742 of record NC_139037.1, read on the forward strand.
ACTGTAGTGAAATAAAAAAATACACTACCGTGATAAATGATTATATGATTCCAAATAAAATACCTAATATACAAGAGACTTTTTCTTAAGATAGATCTGGATCTCAACATAAATGAGAGTCTTTTTACTTCTTAATGACACTGGGGCATAGGCTACTATGGGAAATAGAAGAGCATTAAGACTTGGTTGCTAAGCCTGTCATCGGTCTTTGATGAATGGGGAGGGGGGGAGTCTTGGGAAATTTCCATTAACACTCAAGAGGGCAAATAACATCAATCAAATCTGTCCCCCAGAGGAAATATTCAAATAAAACAATTTTCAGGTAAAAATGTTTGAATTTGATAAAACAACAATAAAGTTTTAAAATAGCAGCTATTTTGCTAGAGTGGCTGTAGCCAGAATTTGGCAATTCTCTCACTGTTGGACACACGGAAATCCAACAAAATAAAATTAACTTTATTTTTAATCAAGGTGAATAAAGATGTAGGAATTTAGGGGCTGACTCAGTCAAAGGAAAGTTTCTTGAGGTGATGGTTGATTGAGGAATAAAAATGTTGTTGAGAAGAAAATGCAGCATCTCTCATTTATGAAACAGCTCACCTCTTCCCTCAGGACTCATGTTGCATCTGATTTGTAGTTTTAAACCAGAACATATATTGGAACCCTCCTAGGTGAAACCTGGACACAAATATAAGGTAGCTACACGGGTGCTGGGAGGAGCAGAAACAGCAGTAGCAGCAATGGTCACACTAATAATGGCAGCAGCGGTTGTAGTAACAGTAGTAAGCGGTTGTAGTAACAGTAGTAACATCGGCGATGGTAATAGCATAGGTACCGCTTCTACTGTGAAACCAGGGTGGGCAAACTGAGAGGCTACCTTCTGTGTCTCTCCCATTGTACAGCCCAAGAAAACTAGTCATGAGAGGACAGAGGGCTTATCTAAGATCTTAAAAGAAGTAAACAAAACACCCTGGGAGATAATTCAAATTTTGTAATTCTCAGTCTTAAAAGATGTTAAAAATAGAGCTAGCTGCCCTACAACCAAACAATCGTACTACTAGGTATTTACACCAAAGATACAGATATAGTGAAAAAAAAGAGCACAGGCATCCCAATGTTCATAGCAGCAATGTCCATGATAGCCAAACTGTAGAAGGAGCTGAGATGCCCTTCAACAGATGAATGGATAAAGAAGATGTGATCCTGGGTGCCTGGGTGGCTCAGTGGGTTAAAGCCTCTGCCTTCGGCTCAGGTCATGATCCCAGGTCCTGGGGTCGAGTCCCGCATCAGGCTCTATGCTCAGCAGGGAGCCTGCTTCTCCCCATCTCTCTGCCTGCCTCTCTGCCTGCCTCTCTGTTTACTTGTGATCTCAGTTTGTTAAATAAATAAATAAAATCTTAAAAAAAAAAAAGAGTGGCCCATATCTACAATGGAATATTCCTCAGCCATCAGAAAGAATAAATACCCACCATTTGCATCGACATGGATGGAACTGGAGGGGATTATGCTAAGTGACTTAAGACCAACAGAGAAAGACAATTATTCACATGGTTTCACTCATATGTGGAACATAAGGAATAGAAGAAAGACCACAGGGAAAGAGAGGGAAAACGAAATGGGAAGAAATCAGAGAGGGAGACAAACCATGAGAGACTCTGGACTCTGGGAAACAAACCGAGGGTTACAGAAGGGAAGCAGGTAGAAGGATGTGGTGATTGGGTGATGGGCATTAAGGGGGGCATGTGATGTGATGAGCACTGGGTGTTATAGGCAACTCATGAATCACTGAACACTACATCAAAAACTAATGATGTACTATACGTTGGCTAACTGAACATAATAAGAAAAAAACAGAACATAAATTTATGATTCTCAAAGCTGTTCAAGAGGTGGGAAATTTGGAAGTCATGGCAGTCTTTGTGGAGCACTGAGACATATTATGTAGCTATGCCTTCATATAAACTAAGAACACTCCTAGCAAGAAACCATGATTTGTGCTCTTTACCGACAATGTATGCAGTAGGTGGGGTGAGGGGAGGGGAGCTGCTAACATATCCTAATTAACAGTTCCTGAGTCTACATTAACATTTTTTTCCTTAGTGGGCATTTATTTGGACTTTTTTTGTTTTTTTTTAAGGAGGCCATAGGACAATGGAGGTAGAATATTTAAACAAGAATATTTTGATAGGTGGCAGTGGGAAGGGTTATTTGTCAAAAGAATCTCATGTGTCCATATGCGTTTCCAATGAAAGATACATCTCCAGCTTGGGTCCAATCTTAAAATTACCCTTTAAGTAAAGCTTTGGAGCTATTGCTGGAAAAAGAATCTAGAGACCTGAGAATCCAGAGTTCTAAAATGTGAGAAAGAAATCCTTAAGACTGAAATAAGAGAGAACAGACATTTCCCAAGAGGGCTATGTGGCAGCAGTCTTGTCTGCCAAAGATAGTGTTAGGAATTAGTTGGACAGTTAGGTAGTCAGGGCTGGGATCCCCAGTAAGAAAACATGGTGTCAGGACAGGTAAAATAAAGCAGCACTGATATCCTGTTTCATACCTTAGACAGGACTGTACTAACATTCTGCTTTGCAGCCTTTGCAGAAATGACTTCTGCAAAATGTCCTAAAATAAGGCAATTAACTACAAAGCATTTTTCACTACCACAGGCAAGGGCAGTTTAGACATTAGCCCCCAGATGTCAGCCAAGAAAGACCATCAGCACAGAGACATTAATAGGTAGACAGATATGTGACCAAAGCCTCAGCACACCCTGGTTGCTTAAAGAGTTCATAAAAACCCCTAAACATAGAAATTCTGACAGTAGTGCTCTCAGGTCTCTTCCCTCTTTGGGAGCTTTGTACTATTGCTCAATAAACTCTGCTTTCCTACCTACCACTTTTCATCCAGTATAACTCTTCATTCTCCAAAGCAGCATGACCAAGAACTGCAGGCACTAAAGGCCGAGAAATCCTGCAACAATAGTAGAGGGCTAAAAAATAAAGGTTGGTTGAAGAAGTCAACCTTTGCATCACCAACTAACATGGGCTAGGATCACCTGGAAGATACAGAAGGGAATCCTTAGAAGATTCCTTAAGGACAACCTAAGGAGATCAATCTTCCGACTTCTGTTTTATGCAATTCCGTGATAAAAAGAGATTAGAAATCAGTATGAGAAATCTCCAGAATGCCATTGGTAGCATATTGTATATAATTATGCCTCAGTTAACAGTGTATTATACAGTGTGTCATTCCTGATATGGTTCCGGCATTCTCTGCTCATCCTATCATCTCTATGAAATCTTGAATTAGAGTTCCTCCACTGATTATCATAAATAGGGAGTTAGGCTAAGGGGACATTAACTGACCATCAAAGTCAAGATCCACGTGTGCGGACTGATAGACTCCACACTGACAAAATGTGTAGCGGCTCATTCTTAAATGTGTAATACTGTGATGATACAGTGTTGCCAGCAGATAGGCAACAGCAGATGCAAACATTTAAAGGGAAAAAAAAAAAATAAAAAATAAAGGGAAAAAAATAATGGAAGGGAACAAGGAAAAGAAATCCATTATTTTCCCCTGTAATTTTTACAGGAAAAAAAAATCATTATTCCTCTATATTAGCTCTAGATCACAGGATCTGAGAATTGTATGACAAAATATTATTTGGAGACAACTTTCTAGATTATCAAAGTATCTTCCGCCAGCTCTTCTCCTAGTCCCTTAAACCACAGCTGCCTTTTTCTCCTCCCCACTGCTCTAACACCTTACATTCCCTTCCCTTGTCCACCTTCCACAACCCATTGACTTATAGCTGGTTAACTCCCCTGATCACCGTGGTCCAAGCCCTCAACCTCCCCCAAACCAATTCTCCCACCCTTATCCTCCCAAGAATCAGACCTTACTAGAATAAAGTCGCTTTCATGCTTTTGGGGAAAACAAAACAACAACAACAACAACAACAACAAAGTTAAAACAAAACAAAACAAAACAAAATCCACTAGGTGCCTATCATCTTTAAGGATAGCCCCTACATTCAAGCATTTGAATAAAGATTTCCTTTGCAACCTTGCCAAATGAGGAAAGGTCCCCTTCATGCTTTGTTTTAATGGGTACGGCAGACAGAAAAAGTAGAGGTTCCACCATTATAAAATGTGCTGGGGTTGCCTACAAAGACTATCAGTGACCTTTGGGGCAGAACAATGATATGGAGCAAATTTTAGTACTGTAATTCTGCCCCAGGCACTGCCGGAGTCTGCAGCAGAAGCCTCATGCTCAGAGCTAACTCTACTATTTGGCCTCAGGAAAAGTTTCCTGGCCAAGTTGAAACCCCTGGAGACTAGGAGTGTATAATTTAAGCACTAATATAAGCTAAGAGGGAAAGCAACAATACTAGCGCTCCCATAATGGAAAGATCATTATTTTTAGGTTTGTATAGAAAGCAGAGCCGGCAGCTGTGAGAGAAAATGTACCCTTTGAAAAGAACCTACCATTGTTATATTTAAGCTGTTGGGATACAGCTTTTGACTCAGAGGCAATTGTCATCTGCTCAGAATTACCCCATGAACAGTCACAGGCTTAATGCTTTCGAAAGTAGCAATATACAAACAAAAGACGGTGAGAGGCCAGGACTGAGAAGTGTTTTATGACCCATTAGTTCTTTTGTCTGCTAAAGAATTTGTTGCCATACTAAGAGCAGATGGAAAATGATAATGCCACCTTGTAAAGAGCGGAAATTTAGTTTTTTGCTCATAAATATTTACCTGTCAGGATAACAGAGAGGTTAAGTACTTGGTCAAACAGACATCATTTAAAATATTAGGTCTGCTACTCACAGCCGTGTGGTCGTCAATAAGTTCCTTACTTTTCTCAGTTTCCAGTTATGTATATGATAACAAATGGACATAATAATAGCATGTCTCAGAGAGATGAGGCATAAAGTTTCATTCACTTTACACAAAGTCATTGGCAGCTACTAGTATCTGGTGCTAGAAGTACAACAGACAACAAGACAGAAACAAGATCCCTGCCCTCTTAGAACCTTATGATCTAGTCAATCAGATGAGAAAAGAATGTGTCACTGAGCACGGTGCCAGCAGGAAAGCAGAGATATGTATCTACATGATAGGGTTTATTCAATGGTAACATCTCACTATAAAGTTCATTGTGCATGGGGGTTAAGCTGAGCAGCCTTGGTCCCAGTTCTACTCCAGAAGAATGACTTGGCTGGGGGCAAGCCCTGTAAAGTGTCTGAGTTTGTTTCCTTGTCTGCAGATTAGGGGCAGAATCTATCTCCCAGGGTTGGGGTAAGGATGAAATGATTACCTCATAGTTTCAGGCATTCAGGAGAAGTTTTTGAATCAGAAACCCATCAGACTGAGATACTGACAAATTGATAATGGCAGAAGAGGATTGAATATCTGAGTCTGAAAGCCAGTGAAACAGCTGGCCAATTTTGGCCTTCGTACTACCTGATTACCCTTTATTAACAGCTGCTATATTCCACGTATCACACTGTGGGCTGTGCAGGAGGCAGAAGTGAAAAGCACAGCTCTCCAGCTGGGGGATGAGGGAGAGGCAGTCCCATGGGGAAGACAGAGAAGTAAGTAGCTAATTCTGAGACTGGGAGAATTCAGTGGGTGTTGCAGGATAGAAATGAGTGGAGGGGTATGGGAGGCACTGGGATATAGTCATGTCTGACTCCCAGGAAGGATATCTGCCATGCAAGTGAGCAGACCTTTAGAGCAGTGAGTACATTATAAACATAGTTATTCATCATTCTGCAATCATGAATACCTACCTGGGGGGACACTTATTGTCACATATGCATGCCACACTAAACAGGGGGAGAGGACCCCCCCCCCCCAAAAAAAAGCATCTATGGGGAATCCACTGGAGGCAAGGCACTGGGCCAGGTGCATTAAACACCTCCCTTGATCCTTCCAACAATTCTGTGAGGGACATGTTTCTGTACTACATTTTAAAGGTATGGAAACTGAGATGTAGAGGGTATAATTCACTTGAGCAAGATCAAATAATCAGTAAAAGACAATGCAATGTATGTATACCCAGATCTTACTGATGGAAATGTTTTTCCCCCCTAGTATATATCGATGCTCCTCACTGGTCATATATAGACTACAGTTTTCCTTGGGGGAAAAAGTAAGTTAACGAAGGTATAAACAAAAAAATTGATTCAAAGCGTCATCCAAGAGCAATGCACTATATATGTCAAAGGTTCAAAATAACCCACAGAATTTTCCAGGTGAGTAATTTACCAAAGAAAGTGAGGTGTGTTTCAGAGCCAGTATTCAAATTGTTTTTATGCTGATTTTTGCTTGATCCCTTCACAGGATATAATAAAACATGACCATATGCCATAGACTTCTAAAGGGCACGAGTATACACCTTGATTTTGACTAGGAACCCAGGACATGATTTTGAAATCACTATGGTGGTTAATGAGCATGTTAAAAGGGTTATATCATCTGGAACTGTTCATGAATTACAATATAATTGAGTCAGTTGGTACACATTATGGAAATATGGATTCAGGGAGAGAATCAAGGTAACTAAATAAACAATGTGTGGCCAAGGATCAGGGTCTTAGAAGAGGAGACTAAGTTGTCCCTTGAGAGGTCAACTCACCAAATTCATGAGATTAGTCATCCCAAGTAATTTTCTTTATGACAGATTTATCTAAATTCAACAGTAAGAACAGATGTGCTTAGAAATTCAGTCAAGGCTTGGCAGGACGTAAAAGAATTCTGTAGCTTGGTCAATGGTACTATTAAATCTGATGTTATGTATGTTCAAAAAAAAAAAAAAAAAGAGGAGGGTATTTTCTGTATCCAGGAAGAATAATGGGAGAACAACATTTTGTCAATATTGATTCAGTGTTGTCCAGGAAAAGAGACACTAAATATAGCACTACTCATATTCTGGACCCCAAGGAGAGTTCAAGAGATGTCTCGTCTACCTTGAGATGCAAGATATCCTAACATCCTTTTTTGATCTAATTTTTGTTCACAATGAAATAACTGCAAAATGATGTGGATTACTTAGAATTACTGATGTATATATTCTGATTATTTGCAAGGTACAACCTGCAAATATATCATTCTAAAATTAAGATAATTTTATTTTTTTATTTTTATTTTTAATTTTACAAAAAAAAGATAGATATATCTTTGTATATTAAGTGTGAATTATTCCCAAGTGGTCACTTAACCTCTGAGTTCCTTGGCATTGTTTCTGAACTAATGATGCTTTGGCAAGACCCTGGGTCATTATGGTTACACTCAAGCCTACAGCCCAGAAATAACTTGTCTGGACATCTGACCAGCACCTTTAGTGTTAAGATTCTAATTTAAACCCATGTGAGTATCAAAATATCACATTTTCTTTTTTTAATGTAGAAAGTTATTCCCTGTGCCTTAAGCTGGAAGACAGTGGGTGTAGCTCTTTCCCCCTCCCCCAATCCTATTTGGGTGGCTCTTGCTAGGTGACATTCAGCAGTCATACTGCCTTCCTTATATTAAAAGGTACAGAAATGGGGAAGACAAAAGGACCTCTCATCAAGTACTAAACTAGATGGAGGGAACCATTCATACATTCATACATTAATTTATTTATACTTGCATTTATCCATTCATACACACATTTAAAAAATATACATTGAGCATCTACTATGTGCTACGCTCTGAAGATCCTGAGGTGATCAAAACAGACAAGTTCTCTGACTTCGTGATTCAATGACAAAAGAAACAATGTGGTCCCTACTTTATACAGAGTGGTAATGAAAGGCTTCTATATTAAGGCAACATTTAAGCAAAGACTAAAAGATATGAAGAAATGAGCTACATGAAAAAGGAAAAGGAAAAGAGTATTACTAGAAGAAGGAAATATCAAATGTAAGGGTATGTTGAGCATGGTCAAGGAACAATGTGGAGTGACATGAAAATATGTAAGAACAGTAGGGGGTAATTTTAAAGAGTTAATGGGGACAGGATTATGTAGGACTTTGTAGGTCATGATGAAGTCTTTAGTTTTTCCTTGAAGTAAAAGAGAAACTAGTAGAGGCATTTAAATAGAGGAGTAATGTGATGTGACATTTTACAAAGATTATTCTAACTGCTGTGTGGAGAACAGGTTGTTGGAAAGCAAGGTGAACATAAAGATACCACAGAAAAACTGCATTCAATGCTGTGAGAATGACTGTAATCCAGTCATTTGGAACACTTAATTTTGGAACAATTAATCCATGTAGAGAAATCTGTGCCTGTCTTCAGAAGCTAAGCCCATGGGCCCAGGGATAATTTCTGCTGGTTAGAGGGCTGGCCTTCAAGAGGAAAAAAAAATAGTGGCACATGATCTATGGAAAGAACACCAGTAGAACATTTGCCTGGACTCTACCTGAGGTTCAATAAGTTACCATTTTCCAAAAGAGATTTTATTTTTTTATTTGAGAGATGGCAAGAGAGCCACATGAGTGGAGGGAGGGGCAGAGGCAGAGGGGGAAGCAGGTTCTCTGCTGAGCAGGGAGTCCAGTGCAGAGCTCCACCAGGATCATCACCTGAGTTAAAGACTTAACTGACTAAGCCACCGAGGTATCCCCAAGTTATCACTTTTAAGCAAGGTAGGAATAAAAAAGAATAACAATTCAGTCTAGTACACAAAAGGAAACTCAAGTGACTCACTTCTTACCATATTCCTAAGCCCACTCTAGTCAGGGAACAATGTAAATGCCCTCAAGTGGTAAGGAAAAAATGGAGATTCTGAGCTGTCTTTACTAACTGAGAAACTAACTGAGAAAAAGGGAAAGAAATGGTAGGAATCTGGAGTGTCCTTCTTGGGGCTACATTTTAATTTTTTTCCAAAGGTTGAAATGGAAAACTCCCTACCATCTTTGGGAGAGAAAGGACATGGCGTTAAGAATAGTGTTGGCAGAGGCCAGCTAAGATGCCAACATTTGTGAATACAGTGGCCTTGAAGATGGCACAGATGCAGGAGCATCTGTGATATGGAAAGAAGATGGTGAGAACACCTCAGTACTAGAACAGTGACTCAAGGTACCACAAATACAACCAAGAAAGAGACAGTCAGCAAAATCCTGACTGGAGACCCTGAGGCCATTATTTTCTGTGGTCACTGCCAGATAGTGGACAAGGCACAAGCTGGAATGGAGGTGGGGAGAGTAAGAGATGCACAGGGAGAAGATTAACAAGTGGACCAGATACTGATGGGAATTGGGAGAAGTGGGGTTTGTAGTCTAAAAGAGAGGTGATGGTAGTGGGTGTATCAGTCGCCTCTCAATGATCAGGTAACTTATCACAGGTGCATACAATTCTTCCTTCTATCTCCAAGTTGGAAAAAATACACTGTGTTGGGACTTACCTAAATGTTAAACTAACAAAAGACATACTTGCTCCATAATCTACCTCGGCTTTATTTTTCCATTCTAACTTGTGTTGTTCTAAAACAGATGCATGAAAAGGTCTGTGTTGTAATAAATGTGGCACGTATCAACTCCTACTAGGAGTTGGAAAGGAGGAAAAAGTACAAGGCATTATGAATAAATCTTGCCATGAAAGGAACTCTGATTCTTAGATAAGATGTAGTGCCATGGAGAAAGAACTGTGCTTGTCATTGCTGGAAAAAGTAAGAATGCAAGCCTGGTGTCTGTAGGGTAGCTGAAACCAGAGTTCTTGGGGGAGAAAGAGTCTGGGAAATAAGATGCATGTGAGAAAAAGGACTTTGAAAAACTCTCTCATATACCAGGTAATGGAGAAGGCCAAGCATATGTTTGGGCCAGGAACAGGCTCAGAAAAAATCCAAACACTCCACACTTTCACCTTTAGCTGACCCTTAGACTCTGCATGAGTACGGAGACTGAGGCAGAGTTGTAAAAAGTCCATCTAAGCATTGGGAGTGCCCCAAGACAGAGTCAATCTAAAGACTAGGAATATGTCTATTTTCTTTTCTTTTCTTTCTTTCTTCCCCCCCCCCCCCCCCGTTGTTTAAGGAAACTCTGTCAAAACACTGGATGGCTGGTAAGTAAGTGGAATACAGAATTTAATGGGCATGCATGACAACTAATACAGAATTTACAAAAAAAGTTTAGAAATTCACTAGACAAAATAAACCCAAACAAACAAACAAACAAAAACACCCACAGCAAACAGCTACAATAAACTGAGGGGAGATGGAATATCTGATTTCTAGACGTTCCATATTTTTTTAAGATTTTATTTATTTATTTGACAGACAGAGATCACAAGTAGGCAAAGAGGCAGGCAGAGAGAGAGAGGAGGAAGCAGGCTCTCCACAGAGCAGAGAGCCCGATGTGGGGCTTGATCCCCAGGACCCTGGGATCATGACCTGAGCCGAAGGCAGAGGCATTAAACCACTGAGCCACCCAGGCGCCCCAATGTCCACATTTTATTATTCAATATATCTGGCTTCAACAACAATAAAAATGATGCATGCAAAGATAAAAGAAACTATGGCCCATTCCCACATAAAAAATAAATTAATAGGAACTCTTAAAGATACGGTTTCCCAAAAACTAATAGGTAAGTGGGCAAATAAACTATGGTAAATCTGCATCATGTAATATTAGTCAACATTAAAAGGAAATGAACAATCAAGCCACAAAAATACATAGATCAATCTAAATACACGTTACTAGGTAAAGAAGACAGTCTGAAAGGGCTATATATTATATAAGTCCAATTATATTATGTTGTTTAAAAAGCAAAGCCATAGAGACAGTAAAAAACCCGTGTTTGTGAAGGGAGTGCATGAAAGGGATAGGACAGAGTGGTGAAGAACAGGATATTTTACAGTGATGAAATTCTTCTAGGTAATACTGTAATGATGGATATATGACCCTAAGCATTTGTCAAAACTGAGAGAATTTCACAGCAGAGTGAACCTTAACATATGTAAATTTTAAAAATATTGCTTAGGAGCACATAGGATCCCCAAAATGAAATGCATAATGTGATAAAAGAATCTAACCATTTTATAAATTTATGAAATAACCACATCTGAGTGGAGAAAAGGATGATAACTACATGACTCCAGAACTGAGAAGAGTCCAGAAAGTAAAGGCAAATGGAGGTGTACATAAATACTGTATTCTCATAAATAAGCTTGTTTTCAAGGGGGAGGGCTTATTAATTCTCACACCATCAGATCAACTCCTGGAATTGGACCCTTAAGTAAATCATGCTGAATAGTAGCAGCCAGGGTTCTCACTGTTGAGTGGGAGGTTACACAGAAGCAAAAGGAAGAGGTCAGAATGATCTATGTGGTAATAGCATATAGTTAGAGATATCAGTAAGAATTCATGCTTAGCTTAATATAGATGCAGCTGGTTTTACATAGAAATATTTATAGATATGTATATACACAGTTTTAGTATATAGACTTACATTCCCCCTAGTCTGTCTAAGAGAGTCTAGATTCAATGACACCCCAGTGACAATGAGCACACTGAACTCACAGATGTTGGTGTCTAATACCATTCTCCAACTAAAGGAAACAAAAAGTGTTGGTAAAATGGATTATTTTCAGACAAGACCAGAAAATATACAAGAAGAAGTTTTGTCATCTTTAGTGCCAGAAAGTAAGGAAGTGCTGAAGATAAATATCAGTAATGTCAAGGGGACACAGGGGCCAACTGAAAGAGCTCCCAATGGCCAAAGCTGCAACAATTTGAGTAACAAGACAAAGTAGTATTGGATTAAAATTAAGAGTATGAGGTAAATAACTGATGAATCCATACTGATACAAATAAATAATTGAATAAATAAGTCGATGTGGGAAAAGAAACAAATCTTCCATGAAAAAGAATTCCAAATAATTTATGTAGGGGTTCCACACACATGGAGGTAGAACAAAACTCCCCATTTCTTTAGTGTGGGTTGTACACAGAACCTTCCACCCAAAGTCTATAGGATGGAAAGGTAGATATAAAGAAGAATAACTTTACAGCACAGACACTTGACAAGCACTATCCCAGCCAGGTGACCAAAATTAATATCAACAGTAATAAGTCATCTTGATAGCATGTATGTGGTCTTGATATGATGAGAGGAAAATGGCACTTTACATCTGTAGTCTTCCTCCCCCAAACACATAACTTCAGTCCAATCATGAGGAAGACATCAGACAATTCTCAATGGACCAGCATTTTAGAAAGTGTCTGAATAGTACTTCTCAAAAATACCAAGATTATAAAAAACAAGGAAATTCTGAGAAACCATCATAGCTAAGAAAAAGAAGCCTGCAGAGAAACAATAATGATATAACATGGTATCCTAAGTGATCCTGGGACACATAAAAGGCATGGGCAAATAAGGAAATCTGAATAAAATGTGGACTTTAATTAATAAAACAGTATTACTTCATTAACTGTTACAAATGCACCGTACTAATGCAAGATGTGCATTTTAAGGAAAACTGGTTGTGGCATCTAAGGGAACCCTCAATACTATCTTCACAAATTTTTGGTACATCTAAAATTGTTCTAAAATGAAAAAAAAATTATGCATAAAAAGAACAATGACTAAAATCATTTCCTATTTCCCATAAGTGCCTTTTCCTATTTATTTTACATGTACTTACATAATCTGTTTTTCTGTTATTACATATATATATGCATTCACTCTTGTTACTAAAAACCTTTTATTTAAAACACTGCAATTATAGCAAAAATATGAATGAAGGTACCAGAATTTACTTAGTCTCTATTACTGTACATTAAAGTATTTTAAAACATCTTTACTTATAAAACACATCTTCCACATAGTGAAGAAATTCAAGGATTAGATATGGGTGGTTTTTTCCCACTGATTTTCAAAGATGAGTATCAACGATGTGACCGTCTCAAGGGCAGACAGCAGAAAAGAGTGGGATATGCTAAACACATTGTTTCTCACATTTTCACATACATAAGCTGGCCTACAGATCTTGTTAGTTAAAATGTGGATTCCAGTTCAGTAGATCTGGGGTGAGAGCTGAGGTTCTGCATTTCCAATAAGCTCCCAGAAGATGCTCTTGCTGCTGGGCCAGGGACCCCACTACGCATGGCCAGGCAGCAAAGAGCACTTGCCTGGATTCAGGTGAGCTGGATTGTCTGCTTTACCATTTCTCTTTTCTCTTTCCTGTGTGACCTTCAAAAATCACATGCCTTCTGAGAAGCATATGCCCCCTCTCCCTGCTCCTCCGACCTTGTTCCACTTTCCTCCCTCGGTTGTTGTAATTTAGATCATGAATGTAAAAGTTCTCTGTGAACTAGGAAATACCTAGTATGAGTGTGTTTGTGCTCTCTTTCTCTCTCTCTCCCACTGGAAAACTCACTGTGGTAAAGTCCCCCACACTGTACATTACAAAAGTGTCTCAATCACAAAAATGGCAACATTAGCAAGTAAGACATGCATGAAATGGCTGCAGCACCATTAAGGTTCTTACAGCTCTCGTTGCCAGGAGTCAGACCGTTTAATCCTCATTAGGACCGATACCATTAACGGAAGGAGTTAGGAGACATAAGTGGCTATAAAACCTGAGCCTTGTTTTCAAGGAAATTGACATTCTTAGCAGAGCTGGGCAGGGTACGGGTTGTTAGGGATGGTGGAATCATCATTAAGCAAGAGCAAGTCAATCACACTGAAGACGGCAGGCAAACCTTATGTTTTCCCAGAAACGGATGCTCTCAGCAGCATATTCCCATCAGGGGCCCACGAAAACACTCTATCCAAAATAAACAGGCATGTTGGGGTTTGCGTCTCTGTCCCTGGGATGTGAACATGGAGTTGTCAAGTCACGTGAGATCCAAGAGCTATAGATTCTATGCAAACAGAGCCAGTGTAACCTCACAATAAAGGAAATATGCTTTATTTCTTTTACTTAGTTGACTGAAAATAAACCAAATAAGGTAAGATTTTATCTTATTATGAAGACTTTGCCAACACTGATAGATGGACGGCTGGGTGGATGGATGAGTGGATGGATGGAGGGATGGATGGATAGATTGATGCATAAATGGGTTAATAAATAAGCAGAAAACTAAGCAAGTGAATAAGTGAAAGAGTGACTGAATAGGCATTTGACAGACCCAATCATTTGGGACTTGGTGAATACATTTTTAACATGCCAGAAACGCCATTAAACCCAATATTTTAACTAGTATATGAAGAGTGCAGGCAGAAAGCAGGCAAATCGGATGTACAGAAAGCAGGCAAATCGAATGTACCTATGTGCAGATTGTGAAACTGGGAAAGAAAAGACAAAACAACAAAAACATTGATTGAAGAATCTGTGAGGGCAGGAACCAAGGCTATCCTACCCATGACTGCATGACCAACACTAAGCATAATTCTTCACATATAATGGGAGCTTGATTAATACTGTTGAATGAATGAATGTACAGGTGACTGCAGCAATTGCTCTAAAACTTTAAAGTGTATGAGAATAGGGGTGCATGGGTGGCTCAGTCAGTTAAGTGTCCCACTTTTGATTTCACCTCAGGTCATGATCTCAGGGTCGTGAGATCAAACACTGCACTGGGCTCCACACTGGGTGTGGAGCAAGCTTAAGATTCTCTCTCTCCCTCTTTCTGTGCCCCTCCCCCTGTTCTTGTGCATTCTCTCTCTCAAAATAAAATAAAAATAAATACAGTATATGAGAATCACTTGTAGAATACACTCAAAGCCTCCATTTCCAAAAATTCTGATTCTGATTCTATCTGGGGTACTTACTTCTTCAATAATTATCCTTAAATGACTCAGATACAGGTGAGTCTCACTGAGAAACCCCAATCAATTCTTTATGAAAAGTTATTTCCAGATGGCCCCAAAGAGGCAGATGTGCCACATGGCATTCTGATACGGACATTTTCATAGCTCAATAGTGAAACTAGATCTTTGATTCACGTTTAAGACTTTGCCTCTGGAATGCTAAATTTGCCAGCCCATTGGCTAAATAGACATTTCTGTAAAGAAGTTATACTGCAGGGTACCTGGGTAGCTCAGTGGGTTAAAGACTCTGCTTTCAGCTCAGGTCATGATCTCAGGGACCTGGGATCAAGCCCTTCATCGGGCTCTCTACTCTGTGCGGAGCCTGCCTCCCCTCTCACTGCCTACTTGTGATCTTTCTCTGTAAAATAAATAAATAAAATCTTTTAAAAGAAGAAGGAGAAGAAGAAGAAGAAGAAGAAGAAGAAGAAGAAGGAGGAGGAGGAGGAGGAGGAGGAGGAGGAGGAGGAGGAGGAGGAGGGGGAGGAGGAGGAGGAGAAGAAGTAGTTACACTGCAAACTACACTGTATGTTCGAAGATTTCCAACCTTTTCCAAAATATCAGTTAGTACATATGTTACTAACCATGGATTGACATTAGAACCATCTGATGGAGGCATTTGAAAAAGACCAAGACCTGATGTACACTGTAAGCCAGCAAAGTCACCAATCTGGAGACAGGACTTAGGGATCAGTATGTATACTGGTGTCCTTGATACAACCAGCTTGAAGGTCTGCACCTTTTCTATACCTGCACCACTTTCAGTGTAATAGCTCCTTTTATCTTTTTCCCCACCATTGGTTGTTTTATTTTCTGAATTCTCCTGAATTAGAAGTATTTTATGTCCTGAATTCTGGTTAAAAACAAGGGAAAAGACGACCACTGCATTAAAATGAACTGGAGCAGAAATAAACTGGGAAAGAATTCATTTTGAAAATTGTAGTTTCATGTCATTTACTTTTATTTAATAATTTAGTTTGGCAAAGCCATGGCATGTTCCACTATCATGAAGCTTGGATCTGGGAGGTGGAAAAATTTTGCAAAGCCAATGAGTGACCACTGCTATCTTCCTAGCGTGCCCCTTGAAATGACCATAAGACCGGGGCTGCTATCCTCAAGTGGGAGAGGATAATTCATGGAGGCATAACCTCCCTTTATTAATTAAAATACATATGTGCTTTATATATCTTCTACCTTGCCCCAAAACAGATTAAGGAAGTTTAAATGCAGTGCAGTATATAAAGAAGACATACATTTGGCAGTAGTCAAAGACACTGAAACAGAGACAAAGGCACGTCCATGCAATGAAGCCAAATATGAACCCACACCAGGATTCATTTCTCCCAGGCTTCGTGGAGGCTCCCAGGACCTCCCCGGCACCCTCAGCCGGTGTGGTCCTCTCCTGATGCTGACTTCATCATGCCATCTCTACCTCTCCCCGGTGACACACCACACCCATTTCCCTGCCTAACATCTGTGCTGCTGTAATATTCCTACAGCTTCTGATGCATCCGAATCTCCTGGACGGCTTATTAAAACCCAAATTGCTGGGCTCTTCCCCCTCAGTTTCTCATTCAGTAGGTCCAGGGTAGGGCCTAAGAATTGGCCTTTCCCATAAATTTCCAGGTGTTGCTGATGCTGCTGGTCTGAGGACCACATTGAGGTCCACTGCTCATCTGGTCATCAAAGCATGTGTTCTTCAGATGAAGAGAAACTATTTTTCTTGTGTATAAGGCCCTGGGGTCTTGGCTTCTACCTTCTTCTTTAGGTTTGTTTAGCATCACCATCTCTTAACTCTGTAAGCTCCTACCCCAGTGCCCTTCACCCAGTATCTTAACTGAACCATACTCCCTTTGGGGACAAGCCCTCTGAACATGCAGTTCTTTTTCACCATCAGTCTCATTGCACAACCCCTTCCCACTGCCATCTTCAACATCCTAACTGTCCTGTTAACTTATGTGTCATTTCCACAGGAAATCCCTTAGTTTAAATCAGATTTTCTTCTTTAATGCTCCTACAGAACCCTATTCCTTTCCTGTACAACACTTACTTCGATTGATAATTATACATTCATGAGTATGATATGTGGATTAATGTCTTTCTCCTCCTCTCGACTCCAAGCACCATGAGAGTGGGAGCCCTTTTTTTTCTTTTTTTTGTATGTGCATTCAATTATCTTTAGATGCCAGCACGCTACTTGGGATTAAGGCAATCCATTTATTTTTAATGGAGTAAGATTTCATACACTTGCTAAAATTGACCTCACATTTAGCTCTAACTTTTCAGCCACAATGTGAAAAAAAAAATCCAACAACACATGAATTATGCAATTCACAGTCTTTCTCCACATTACTCTGGAGTTTGCAAGGAAATCAAATGTTCCGAATGATCACAGCCATCTCTGATTCTCAAACTAGGGTGGGAATTACGTGTAACCCAAACATTCTGGTCAGCTAAAAGTAACAAAACATGCATTGGCATCATCCCAAGTACAGCCCCATTCATCGGGGTCTTGGCTCCTGCCCTTCACTCATTTCCCAGAGTGGGCCAGGGGAAGACTTCCAGAACATGCCACGGTGGTGACAGCTGGACAGAAGGTGATCCTCTGCAGGTACACTGCTGATGGTAGATGGTCCGGCTTAATCTAGAGTTGATTTAAGAGTCCTCAGAGGAGTAGATGGACTCTATATACTCCAGGCCATACTCCAGGAACATTGTTTCTCTTGCCAAACCTTTGAAAAATATTGGACATCACCAATGTGCTTAAGATTTTACTCCCTGGAAAGTCAGTGGAGGTTATTTTGATCATGTTCCATTAAAAAGTAGAATCCTCTGTTTAATAAACCAGCCCAGATGAGAAGCCTCAACTTCAGACAGGCTGTCCAGGCTGCCTGAAGTAGTCCGGGTTACATCTATGATCATTTTATTTCTCATATTCTGGCCTACCTGATCTGTAAGCCTAAAACTTGCAGGCTCTAAATGTGTTGCAATAAACTTCAAGGGAGGCACAAAAACTCATATAGTGAGAAGAATGTGGGCCGAACCTGGATCATGGTAACTTGGGTTCAAATCCTGCCTGTGCATGATGGCTGGCTTGATTAAATGATGTAAGCCATTTCTTTCCTTTTTTTATGAATTATTTTTTATTTTTTTATTAACATATAATGTATTATTAGCCCCAGGGGTACAGGTCTATGAATTGCCAGGTTTACACACGTCACAGCACTCACCATAGCACATACCTTCCCCAATGTCTACAACCCCACTACCCTCACCCAACCCCCCTCCCCACCCCTCTGCCCTCAGCAGCCCTCAGTTGGTTACATAAGCCATTTCTAAAACCTGGTTTCCTCACCTGGAAACATTACGTATCCTTTTGAAAGATGAAGAATAAAGAAGATAATGTATGTAAAGTGCCCAGCTTAGGAAGTATAAAGAAGCTATTTTTGTTGTTTTCCATGACAACATGGATAATAGCTTAATCAGCTATTATTTTAATAAACCCAAAGCCTGACATACCACCACAAAGTGATGTCACAAGAATTTTTCATTTGTGAAGCAAAACAGAATTGAGGCTAAGCCTGGCTACCGGCCTTTGTTCTCATTCCCTCTAAAGCCTTGAGAAAAGACCCAATGGATGCTTTTTAAAATACTAAAATAGAAAAAGTCATGATTCCCCAGGGCCTAGTGGATAATGAGGCCAAAAAGGATCAGGCTGCCTACCGCTCACAGACCGGAGGCAGCAGAGCAGGCACCGGGGGCCCACCTCAGGGACTTTTGTTTGCAGCAGAGCCCGACAACTGAGGGTGCTCACAGACACCTTGTAATTCAGGTATTAACCTGGCATGTTCAGCTGCCAGATCCTCTCCCCAGTGGTTTCTGCAAAGAGTTTTAAGTTTGTCAGCTCATTTTTCACTTGCAGCATCTAACTCTGGAGATGGCAAATGGTCTTGGGCTGCCCCCAACTCTGAGTAGCGCACACAACATTTTTTAACAGACTCTTCCATTTTTCATATTGCTTGGAGCACCATAGTGAAGCAACACTCACTGGGCATCAGGAGACATGGTTTCGAGTTGACTCTGCCCCCAAAAGAACATTCAAGGAGAGGGAACGGCGTGTGCAAAGCTGTAGGGGCAACCAAAGGGACCTGGGGTATGTATAAAGCATTCAGAAACTCAGTGTGGCTGGGACCTTTGCAGTACTTAAGGTGGTGATGGAGACTAAGGTCATGCAGGGATGCTGGGAACAGACACTAAAGAGTCCTTCTTGTTCTAGGGTTCTTCTTCTCATAAGCCACAAGAAATTGGAATGTGTAGGAGAGACATGGAGATGTTGGCACAATCAGATCATGTTTATGAAATGTCACTCTCACTCGGGCAAGCTCTGTGAGGGGGTAGAAAAGATAATGTAGACAGAAGTAGACAAAACAGGATGTTTCGAAGTAGTTGTTGAAGTAACCCAGATTTTAAAATTTAATGTCCATACATTTTTTCCTTATGTACACATCTTAACCACCCCCTAGCTGTACACAAGCATGCATGTGTGCACACACCAGCACGAGTACACACACGAGTGTGCGTACTGTTTAAACAGAGAAATCAGTGAGGATATAAAACAGTCATTAAACTGAGGATGTGATCTGAATGTGGTACCAACTGGATGTGGGGAGAAATGGGGGGAACGATCAGGCTTTTCCTTTGCTGACTTCGTATGACTGGGTGGGTAAGGAAATTATCATGAGGGAAGCTTTAAACAAATGCCTTTCCCTCAAGGGTCTTGGTTTTACCGTTTGTAAGATGAGCAGATTGGAAGACAGCACTTCATTGGGGGTAGAGGGAGAAAGTGTGACGTCTGCTGCAACCACAGTGTCACTGAAGAGAGCCTGGTCAGCAAGCAACAGCGGCATTTTGGAAGGAAGTTGGTGATTTGAATCTACAGCATGAAGTCCTATATGCAAAGGTTTTAAAAACCAGGGTTAGGGGCACCTGAATGGCTCAGTGGGCTACGCCTCTGTCTTTGGCTCAGGTCATGATCCCAGAGTCCTGGGATCAAGCCCCGCGTCCCGTGTCGGGCTCTCTGCTCGGCAGGGAGCCTGCTTCCTCCCCCTCTCTCTGACTGCCTCTCTGCCTGCTTGTGATCTCTGTTTGCCAAATAAATAAATAAATAAAATCTTCTTGAAAAATTAATTAATTAATTAATTAATTAATTAAATAAAACCAGGGTTAATGTTTCAGGGCACATTGCATCCTTGGATCCTAGGGTACGAATTCTGCTTGATGAAATAATTCTATAATGTGAGAGAGAGAAACCTGGCTTCTCCGTGAGCCTGGGCGCTTTAAAGGAAAACTGAACCACTCTTCCAAAATGGTGAGTTCTCTGCAGCAAGCATCCATGAGCTGGTTCTCTGGCCTTAGATAGTTTACATAAATTGCCTCAGCCTTTATTTCCTTGACTCTAAATGGGGCTACTAAGACTGACTTCGTCACACTTTAGTGAGAACAGGATGAGAGAAAGTTAGTAAAATGAGCACCACACCATTTGATATAACACAAGAAGTCACTTGAAGTTACTCTTTCCATCCTTCTGTTAAGAGGATACAGTCTCATGTCATGGAATTTCTGAGGATGTAGAGTCAAATAGCCCTGTAGTCTATGGGGACCATAGTTCACATTCTTACGAACCTCAGTAATTAAGTTCCTCAGCCTCAGTTCTCTCATTCATAAAATGGAGCTAGGAGTAGTTACTTTACATGGTTGATGTAGCACAGGCAATAATCTGTTTTCATTTACCTTTGTTTAATGTATGATCACAATAAATTGTATCAGTTGTTACTGAATGAGCTTCAACAGGAAGTTGGGCATGCTTACGAAGGCTTGCTAAGACAATAACCAAGCCAGGAGAGAAAGAACTGGAACATTCCCTTTAACTGAGTTAATTGGTAATGAGTATGTAGGGGACATACAGTTCAAATCTCTAAAATCACTAGGAAAGAAGCAATGTCTAAATACTCTTCTTTTTTGTACAATTTATTATTTAAGAAGATTATAACAAATTCACAGCGAACAACATATCTGAAACACTATGGCACTGATGAGACACCTCAGCAAATATAGTTCTAGATTTTGAGAGAAATAGAAAAAGTAGAAATAAGAATACATAACCTGCTTCCCAGGAAACATAACCTACAAGGAGGTAGGAGTTTGATCAGATTTTAAAGTAATAGTAGGCACATTTGTAGCAATGCACAGAACCCACTTCTTAGCTTTCTTTCTTTTCCTTAGGTGACCAATGCTTGCCTTTGCAAGAATTCCTCAGTTAGGAATACACCCAACAATTCTGACTAAAGAGCTTAAAGCACAGAGTTAACAGAAGATTGCGCTCTCCAAGAAAAGCTCACTCAGAATCACAAAAAGACCCTGAACATCTACAAAACATGGGCCTCCAGTGAGGGAAGCAGAATGCATTTTCTATTTCTAAACAAACTTTAATATTTTTCATCTGGAGTTATTTCTATACTGTCAGCAGAAAAAAATCTTTGCATGTGGTTGTGTATTTATGAGTGAGTTTTATCTCTAAACAGATTTGTAACTAAAAACAGAAATATCTTTTTATGGGAGACAGCTGGTGGGGAGATTAAAGATACACATGGAGAGAGAGGGGGCTCAAATTAACAAACATTCCTAGACATAGAATGTCTGCGAGTATTAGGAATCTTTTAACTTATGACCTCAAAAAAAAAAAAAAAAATCTAATACCCACCAGTTTCCCAGGATAGGTTTCAGCTTATTTGGCATTTAAAGAAAAAAAAAAAATCTTGGTAAGCCTAATACAGATCTGTAACTCTACAAAATCTCAAGGAATCATAGATAACCTATAAATACTATGTGAACATAAAATTCCTAAATATGCAGCTCCATTTATGGGATTCAGGGAAAAAAAAAAATTAACCAGTCAAATCAGGCCAATTCTGGGCTTACTTTCTCCCTCTCAGAATACAAAAAAGATGTGCTTCTGAAATTTTGGATTTGATCTCCACATTTCAAGCATCTGCCACATGTTTGTGCTGGAAGTGTACCGGCATTGCAATAAAACCATCCTTGGGTTTATTTCCCAAAGGGCAGTGGCAAACATGAATTTTCAAACCTTATAATTGAAGCTGGGTGAAACCCTTTGAATTTTGCAAACCATTCCCCCAAATTGGATTTACAATTATCAATGATCAAAACAAATCCAGTTATTTTCATCCTAGTCTAGGAATGACTTTTCAAATAAATGGCCAGAACTCAGGCTGGCTTTATGGGAGGCTCTTGTCATTGTCCCAGGGACACGGGTGGTAGAAGGTTTGAGAGCAATTCCTTCCATGGGGTGAGTTCCATGGCCCAACTCATGTGCTTTAAGCTGACTTAATTTTTGCAATTGTCTGAACAAGACCAAGGCATAGAGTTGGCTGCCCTCAATGATTTTTTTTTTTTTAAGATTTTATTTGTTTGAGAGAGAGAGAGAGGGTGAAAGAGCACAAGCAGGGAGAGAGGGAGAAGCAGACTTCCCGCTGAGCAGGGAGCCTGATGTGGGACTCAATCCCAGGACCCTGGGATCATGACCTGAGCAGAAGACAGACGCTTAACCATCTGAGCCACCCAGGCGCCCTGCCCTCAATGATTTTAAAAAAGTAAAACTGAGGTTGCAATCATCATGGTTGGCTGATATAGGAAAAAATTATGCACAACCCATTTCCCACCCTTCCTCCAGTCTAGCTGGGTGTTTCTCAAAATTCCATTATTAAAATTGAAGTACATGTTTAACTTGTTTGAAAAATAAATCTATGCCTCTCTCATACATGGAAAACCACTATTGACTGCTACCAGTGGAAGGTCATATACAAAATAAATACATTAAAAGTCAAACAGTGTTAAAAACTGTTCCTTCCTGAATCAGCTCAGTCTGCTCCCTATTCTTTTGTGGCGGTTGTTCAAAGCAACTCTTTTTTTTTTTTTTTTTTTTTTTTTTTAAAGAAGGCTCCAAGCCCAGTGTGGAGCTTGAACTCATGACCCTGATATTCAGACCTGAGCTGAGATCAAGAGTCAGATGTTTAATTGACTGAGCACCCACGGTATCCCGAGAGGACAGCAACTTTTAATAAATGTTAAGAACAAATTACCAGTGGGGAGCCTGGGTGGCTCAGTCAGGTGAGCATTTGACTTCCACTCAGGCTATGATCTCAGGATCCTGGGATCAAGCCCTGTGTTGGGCTCTGCACTCAGCAAGGAGTCTGCTTGTTCCTTTCCCTCTGCCCCTTCACCCACTCGAGGTCTCTCTCTCTCTCTCAAATAAATAAAAAAATATCTCTTAGAAAAATACCAATAAAGCTGTTGAATGGGTTGATGGATTACTGCAAAAGTTATACTTTGACACCTTGTAATATTTACTGGCATGTGGTAATACTCCATGAACAATCAACTCTTCTTTCCTTCCTTCCTCCCTTCTCTTCCTTCTTCCTCCCTCCTTCCTTTCCTTTTCTTTTCTCTTTTCCTCTTTCTTTCTTTCTTTCTTTCTTTCTTCTTTCTTTCTTTCTTTCAGAAGGCTCCATGCCCAGAATGGAGCCCAATATTGGGCTCAAACTCACAGTCATGAGATCAAGAGCTGAGCCAAGATCAAGAGTGGGACACGTAACTGACAGAGCCACCCAGGGGCCCCGAACAATCATCTTCAATACAATCAGTGGCTTCTATTCTGTGCCTGGGGAAATCACTAGGGGACAGTTGCTACTACTATACAGAACTCATTCACTTGATAAAGTACAACTCTTAAAGATCTTAGTAGTCATTAGCCCCTGGGAGTAGATAAAATTGAGATTCTTGATTTCTTGCAGCCCATCAACCCTGCCTGCTTCACCTTCTTAATTCTACTGCTGAAGCCTTTCTTTGTCCTTATATAGCTCCATACTTTTATATACTGTACATGGCTTCCGCGACCTAGAAGACTCTCCTCAAGGCAGCCCTTCCCCCCACAAACATGACTTCAATGGGCTTAGAAAACTTCCACTCACCCACCGGAAACTTTAGAAGACAAACTGATGATAGATATATATGCTACATTTAAAGGACTTCATTAATCAGGAATCATTTCTTTTTTAAAAATATTTATTTATTAATTTGAGAGAGACATAGAGAATGAGTGTGGGGAGATGCAGACAGAGAATCCCCAACAGACTCCACGCTGAGGGTGAAGCCTGATGCGGGGCTCAATCCCAGGACCCTGAGATCATGACCTGAGCCAAAACCAAGAGCTTCACCGACGGAGCCACTCAGGTGCCCCTAATCAGAAATATTTTCTTGAAGAAATGAAAATGTGAGTGATTATTTTAGCATTGTTTGAAAAACCAAAAATGGAAGTAATGGCAATATCCATAAACCTAAGACTAGCTAAATAACCATGCTTCTGCCATAGAACATAATATTTTGAAGTGGTTAAATAGAAGGGAGCTATCTGTACACATACATGGGAAGATAGCCACCTAGTTTATATAATTTGCTGAGTGTCTCCTTGCTTTTTACCTGAATTGATCAATTCACTCACTGAATCAAAATCACTAAGGAACAGCAGTATTACCCCATATGATAGATGAGGAACTTAGCATATAAGAAGGTGAAGTCATTTGCCCAAGGTCACCCTGTTAGTGAAGAGGCATGATTTAATCCTGGGAATTTTAATGCCCTACATAGTTCTTCTAAATTTGGGGCTGATTGTAGGTCTTAAAGAATGTACATCAAATTGTTAACTTCATTTCCTTGGAAGGCAGTAGCATATTCATACGGGACATCTCTGCATTCCCAACAGAGCAAGGGGAGTTTTTTCTCATTGCCTAATTGGCTGATGTCACTAGGCCCTACTTAGAGGGGAGAGATATGAAAGGGGACATTCCTATTGATGTTCTGGGTCCAAATATCAGGCTCATAGTGTAACTCTGCGAGCCCCACCGTCTGGGACAACTTGCTACGGCAGAACTGGATTCTCACAATCACACACTTATGGATCTCACCTGGGCTCACTAGCTCCCAGTCACGATTCCCCACCACTTCCTGCCTCCTTGACCCCTCATCTTGGCAGTGCTTGTACCTCACTGTTTCGTTTTTACCTCTTTTAAGATGTGGGGTTCTCCTTAAGGTTTTCAGAATATCAGAGCTCAACTTGTCCCCACTTTTGGTGGTGGGGAGATTTCTATCTCTAGAGTAATGCTGAGCTTGCACTATTGTCCCCAATTCAGGATAGGTGTCACTGAAGGTGATGTCAGCCTGTGGTTTTAATCTTTGGATGCCATCTGTCCTTTTTTTTTTTTTTTTTTTTTAAAGCAAAGTCTTTTTATTTCAAAGTGAATAATCTCCCCCAATTTATCTTCTTTGTATGATTTGAAAAAAAAAAAAAAGAGTCTGGTACATGAACTTCTGATACATGGGAGTTTGAGTTTGTGCATGACATAGTTGAAAGAACCCTGGGTTGAGTCTTTGTCTGAGCACTGCAACTGATTGACTCTGTACCATCTGTCTTTTGAAGGTGAAGCAGATAGATATATTCTAGGGAGCTGTTGATGAAATCACTGAGACAGGGGCTGGCTTATCTGAAAGTACATTATAACAACTATTCGCAAATTTATTTTGATAACCTCTCTTCGAAAAGAAAGCTCTGGGCAGTATGACAAGCATCATGAAGTACCATTTTCTTACTGACAATAACCTAATTATTATTATCATGGTTATTATTCCACAGAGGTTTATTTGCAAACTTTAAGTGGCAAGTATTTTTTGTGTGGTTTCCTGCCGGATATCAGGTGTTCCTTTCACTGTCTTGGCTAATAATACCTATAAACAAAGTTGGTAATGAGCCTGTCATTCTCTGAACATTCCCATGATACAGAGTGCCAAAAGATGACTGAAGGTCAAGGGACTGAATTAGGGCCACAAGGTCAGCATCCCTGCTGGACTGGATATAGGGTAAACATTACTATGTTCTTCACATTCATAATCTCTCATACTCTCAAGAAAACGTCAAGGTAAACATAATGAACCCATTTCAGAGACTGAGATATTAAAGATTTGGGAGGTCATGTGATTTGACCAAAGTCATCAGTAAGCGGCAGAACCTATTTCAGACAAACACCTTTCTGATCTATCACCCCAACATATTGTCTGATTCCAATTTCCACAGACAAACCACAAACTTGATTTGGTAGCTTGCCATCTTTGAAA
This sequence comes from Mustela nivalis, assembly GCF_964662115.1. Taxonomy (NCBI): domain Eukaryota; kingdom Metazoa; phylum Chordata; class Mammalia; order Carnivora; family Mustelidae; genus Mustela; species Mustela nivalis. The sequence goes on from NC_139037.1 coordinate 19,860,784, forward strand.
GGAGCTCCTTTGAGAAATCTGAATGCCAAGGAAATTCCTCTTTAATTTTTGGGTTGTGGCTACCATAAAAGGGCAGGATATACGGGTAGGAGTTTGCTTTTCTCTCTCCCAACCACAGCTATGCACTTCGGGAGCTCCCAAACATCGACACTGTGCTGTATCAGCCCGCAGTTGTGGGATGTCTTCCAGAAAAGACGTTTATTTTCACTGACCCTTACTCTCCCATGCTTTAGTTTTGTTTCATTTTTTATGGGCTTAAGTGTGAACAATCACCATCCACATGAAATATTCCAGCTGCTTCTGGAGCCCTTTGGAGTCTAAATTCTGAAAGCCATCGTCTGCCTGCCCTTTTGCCCTTACCCTTCTGTTTCTGAGGGAAGAACCCTAAGGACAGGAACAAGCCTGGGTGGGAAAATATAATCCAAAGACTCCTGGACCCTTGGCAGCTGAGAGGGACTAGCTATTAGGATGATCAGAAGACACAGAAAGCCCTTCCCATCTGCTCCTGTTTATTTCCCTACTGGTCCTCTTGTGAATTTCAAAACTTGCTTCTAAGTGATTCTCATTTGGTCCCAAGCAAAAGGCCCCAAGACTTCTGTCAGGAGCTACAACTTTCCATCTGATGAGAAGGGAATGAGATATATTGGATACATTCCCAGTGTGTGGTATTGCATTATGCACTTTAATAAAACTTTTTGAAAATGGAGATAAAATTCACATTGCATGAAATTCACCATTTTCACCATTTTCAAGCATCCAGTGAAGTGTTTTCCAGAACACTCAAATGTTGTGCTCCATCTGATTTCGGAATTTTTCCTTCACATCATCATCCCACTGAATCCCATCAACAATACTGTGAAGCAGATGTTCCGTTTACACCTGACAGACGAGGAAATGGAGACTGAGACCTTAAGTGACAAAGGTTACAAAGGTGTGAAGTGGTGGAACTGGGATGTACATACCAGAGTTCCTTACTTCAAAACTTGACCTCAGCCCATTCACCAGACGCTGCTCATAGCAAGGTTACTGTCTACATGGAGATGTTTAATCACCATTAAAAGCTATGTTTTGCTTCTTCTAAGAAACCCAGAAAATCAGATGGAGGAGAAATAGTTGGTGGCATCAAGCTTTAAAATCCTATCAGGGAAAAATGAGATACCAGAAGATGGCAATCTGTAACTTAGGATGGGCTTAGGAGGATTATGACTTTGACATAAACAATGCAGAGGGTATAAATGAAAAAACCCCAAAAAAGAAAACCCAGAAAGAGTTCCCACCAGAAAGACTACACTTGTGTTGGATCAGTATCTCACTATCTCCACCTTAGTCATATATGCAGATCTCTTCCATATATGTTACCCTGATGGATAAACAGTCTATACTTTTATCCACATATCAGTAGTTTAGCTAATAAACTAAGCAGTTTGTATAGGGCAAGGCCAGGTGAGTATAGTTGGGGACCAGTAGTTGGGAAGAGTGGCTCCAAGTGTGAGGAGAGGTCATGCCAGATGTGTGACCACTTAGCACTGGGGGAGCATGAACCCAGGAAGGAAAGACAAGCAGCAGAAGAGACTCAAACATGGAGGGCTCTGATGTCTTACATCCCAAATGCTGTAGGCAAAACCACAGAAGAGAGGGAAACCTGCACAGCCCCTGAGGCCACACCCAAACTTCTTTTACTTGAGCAACAGGAATCCCAGATGCTTCCCCCTCTGTGTGGGTAACACTTTGTCTCTCAGAGATGTTACCCCTTCATTTCAGAGCTTCGTCCACATGTGAGTAATTATCATCTCCTCTTCTCATGGGGCTGGAGGTGAAAACTGAAGGTGGTCTTCCAGAAGGACTTTCATCTCCCTTTGGATCTAGAGGACTGGCTTCAAGATCAGAGTTATGACTTTCTCCTCACTCCTGGTCAGGAAATTCCCTGGGGTTCTTAATCTCCAAGTTTATGCTGGTTTGGGATTTGAGGTTTATATCTGAGCAGTCACCCTCAACTCTGTTTCCTCAATGGTTCCACCTTTAATTACATACAAACTTTTTAAATCCCTTACTCTAAAACCACTGTACTTCCCAATTCAAAGCAAAATATTTAAAAACACTCTCTTGAAGAATCAACATAGTAAAGATATTAATTCTTCCAAAATTTATCTATAGGATTAATGCAATTCCTATCAGAATCCGAGCAGATTTGTTTGGAGTTTTGTTTGTTTGTTTGTAGATAGAGACATAGAGAAACCTATTCGAAAATTTATATGGAAAGGTAAAGGACTTAAAACAGGTAAAATAATTGTGAAAAAGAGGAAAAAAGGAGTCATCCTATCTGGTGTTAGGGTAATTATATGGCCACAGTTATCCAGACAGTGTGATACAGGCAGTGGATAAGACAGAGCAAGGGAACAGAACAGAGAACCCCAATACAGATAGACCTCTACAAATATACACAAATGATTTTTGATGAAGGAACAAAAGGAGAGCCTTTTTCACAATATGGTACTGGGGCAACTGGACATCCACAGGAAAAACAAACCCAAACAAACAAAAACCTTGACCTAAACTTACAACTTGTATAAAAATTAAATCAAAACAAATCACAAAATTAAATGAAAAATGCAAAACAAAACTTTTAGGGAAAAAAAGGAAAACAGAATAAAATAATCAGGATCTATGATTATATTTAAAAAAAAGTATTTAGACATGACACTAAAAGCATAAACTCTGAGAAGAAAGTACAATAAATTAGACTTCATCAAGATTTTTAAAATTTGGCCTACAAAGACCCCAATAAAAATATGAAGAGACAAGCTACTAGGGGAAAATATTTGCAAAACATATACTGGCAAAGGACTAATTTTTAGACTAAAAGAGAATTCTTGAAACCCAAGAGGGAAAAAAAAAAAACCTAACAAAAACAATTCATTAGAAAATGCATGAAAGACATGAAGAGATTTCACCAAAGAGGATATGCTGATGGTGAATAAATACATGAAAAGATGTTCAATGTCACTAGCTAATTGGGAAATGCAAATTAAAATCACAATGAGTTATCATTACACACCCATCAGAATGATTAAAATTTCCTGCAAAATTAAATATTCAACTAATTTATATAACTCAGCAATTACACTCTGACATTTATCCTAGAGAAATGAAAAGTTCACATAAAACTCTACATGAATGTTCACAGAAGATCTACTCATAATAGACAAAACCTATAAACAACCCAAATGTCCTCCAACAAGTGAATGGTTAAGCATACTGTGGCACACCTATCCCCTAAATACTATGCAGCAATGAAAAAGGAATGAACTATTGTTACACATCACAGCTGGGATGGATCTCAGGAGAATTATGCTGAATGACAACAGCCAATCTCAAAATGGTCCATACTATGTAATTGCATTTATATAACATTCTTATAATAACAAAATTACAGAAATGAAGAACAGATTAGTAGTTGCCAGGCTTTAGGATTGGGGTGGGGGATGGGCAGGCATAGGTGTAAAGGAATAAGAAAGAAGCCTAATATGATGGAAAAATGTTGCATCTTGATTCGACTGTGGTGATGGTTATGCAAATCCACACACATGATGAAACTGTATATACCTTTATTCACACACACAAAGTGGTACCTAGATGATTAGGAAAACCTGAATAAACTCTGTGAATTTATCCAAGACCATTTCCTTACATTGACCATTGTACATAGTTATACAAGGTGCCACCATTACAGGAAAGTGGGATATATCCCAAAGGATATATGGGACCTTCCCGTACATTCTCTTACAACTTCCTGTGGGTCCATGATGACCTCAAAATAAAAGGTAAAAAATAAAAATTCCCAGGAGCAAAATTTCTCTACAAATTGATTCCCATTTTTACCTCCAATGGAGAAACTTGCCTCCTATGTTTCTTTCTCTCCTTAATTCTATCACTTACTGTCTCGTTTCCCTCCAACCAGTTCATTCTAATTATTTTCCTGGAGATCTCTGGTAAGGAGTTAGTCTGTTCTCTGTCTTCCAGAGGGATTTGAACATGCAGTGCATATTCACCAAACTCTGTCCTGAAGAACGTTAATTTGATTAAAGATATTTGAGTAGGAAAATGGATAACGGAATCTGTTATTCTAATAATTTCTAAAATGTGGAGTGAAACAACTTGCTTTACGACTAAATTTCTGAGAGCCTTTAATAAGGTGATTTACTTCATGAGTCTCTAAGAATGTCAGAGCTCGAAGTAATCCCCTAAGTATCTTTCCACAGAAGCTTTCTTTCAAGGAGCTAATTCATGGGGCTGGTGTTCCATATGAGACCACTTTTGGAAATTTTGCTATGCAGCATATATCCCCGACACCCCTATATGCCCCAATGCACTTACACATCATTCTGTTTATGCACTCTTTCTATGACCTTTGTGCTTCTTCAAGATTCATGCTATCGGTTCCATTAAAGTCTCTCTAAAGTCTCATTATATTTCTTCCTCACGACCTCCCATCCTGTTTCCCAAACTATAACCTTTATTGTTTCATGAGATTCAGCATTCAGATGCACATCTTTTTATTCTGTTTGCTCCATGTTGGTGTCAGATTTCATGGTTTCATTTATCTTCATGGGGTGGCTTTAAATTTGTCTCATTAGTGATACCCTGCTTCTCTAATACCCACTCACATATCCAACCAACAAGTGGACATCTCCATTTCAGTGCTGTGGAAAAAAAAAAACCCTCCAAACCAACTTATTCAAAGATGAACTGCAATTTCCCAATCATGTTTGTTACATACTGAATGTCTGTATCTCCCCTAAATCCCTATGTTAAAGCTCTAATCTCCAATATAATATTTGGAGGTGACACCTTTGGGAAGTAATTAGGTTTAGATGAGCTCATGAGGGTAGGACCCCCATGATGGGATTAGTGTCCTTATAAGAAGAGGAAGACAGACCAGAGCGCTCACTCTCTCTGCCATGTAAGGAACAGCAGGAAAGTAGCCATCTTTGATCCAGAAGAGGAACCCTGCCAGGAGTAGAATCAACTGGCACTTTGATCTTAGACTTCCCAGCATCCAGAACTGTGAGAAATGAATGTCTGTTGTTTAAGATGCTGTGGTGTTTTTTTTTTGTTTTTTTTTTTTTTTTTTTTTTTTATAGTGGCCAGAGCTAAGATTCTACGATTCTTCTCAGTTTCCTCATTTCAGGAAAAGCCACCTCCACCAGCCATTCATCTAAATGAGATATCTGGAAGTGCTTCTGGACCCCTACTGCCCCCCTCTTCAAATCAGAGTATTAGAACTAGTATTTATGGAGTACCAGTACTTTCCATGTGAATGAGGCAGTAATTACCCATCCCCTTAAGGAAAACATGACTTAGATATTAAGTCATACTAAAACAGAAGTAATGGCCTTATGTCATAAACCCCTGTCAAACGCTAAAACCCTGAGTCTTTTCATAGCCCCATTCCATTTCCTTTAAACTTCATCTTCCCACCACCTCTAATATCATTCTCCCCCTTCTATTTCCGCTGCAGTTCCTCATGGTTTCTTTCTTAAACACCTGCAACAATTTCCTTAGCTGGCTTTTCACCTCCAGTCTTTCCCTTCTCTATTTCATATTTCACACCACCACCGGATTTTCATGATTTTCAGAAACATTTATTGGCTTCTATCAGACACTGAATTGTTTATAATTTTTAACCTGGAATTTTAAAATTTTAAATGACTTACAATATGTTTCACCTTCTATCTCCATCTGTACATGTAAAATTGCACGATCTCTCTCTCTCTCTCTCTCTCTCTCTCTCTCTCTTTATCAAGCCCTCCCCTTTCTAACTACTTATTTATATCTATGCTTTTGGTTTACACATTTATTTACTGGTGTCAGAATCTCTAGATTGGAAGCCCTGGATCCTACTCCTAGTCTTTATCTCACTTAATCTTTTAACAAATTGTACAAAATAACCTGAAGAGCTGTTACGAACATATGTGGAGAGGAAAACAGATGGGAAAGAGTGTGGTAGCAAGAAGAGATTAATGTGAATTCAAGTCACTGCCCACATTCAATCTAGAAGGAGCTTTAGAAGTGAGTGGAAGGATGGATGCGTTGATAACAAGCATACATGGAGAGGTGGCAGATCACAGTGTGTGTTACAGAATGAGCCTCAAATATGTGAAAAAAAAAACACAAAAAACAAAAAACAAAAAAACTTACTTAACTTTCTACATCACCCAGCCTGAGATACCAAGCAGGGAGAACTGCCTTTGGTAATCTACTGATGAAGGTATGAAGGTCCTAATGCTTCCCAACCCCTAATTTTCAAATTCCCCCTCATTTCTGCCAACTTTGGAGTAAGACTTGCTTCCACATGAAACAAAAAGATACATTGAAAGACCATAAAACCAAGGGCAGGATATATTTCTCTGCCTCACGAGTGGATTTCCTACAGATTTTAGTTTCCTTATCAGTAAACTGAAGAAGCTGGGTAAAATAATGTAGAAGGCTCACCCTCACCCTGATATGCTGATTCTCTGGGCTTCTGGCTAGGACTCAGCTGTTAGGGAAGCTTTTTGCTCATGTAGCGTCTACTAGATTGACCATAGAGTATCAGGAATCATTTCCTGCATGGGCAGGATGGCACTGTGGAGTCTCAGTAGATCACCTGTATCTATCAGACCTTCCTTTGGGCAGCCCACCGATCTGCTTCATTTCTACTGCAGGTGTGGTCCCCTAAGATGGGAACTTTATTATGGGGCACTCTTAGGATCATCACCAGGGGAAGGGTAGGGAAGAAAGCAGAACTGAACAGATGGAGAAGTCAAGCGCATTGTGGTCTCAACAAAGGATTTCAGTGACTTCATTCAAGTGCAGCTCCAAATCCTGGAAGTTTGGAATGGAGGGATAGGACTTAAAAACATGGTGTTAACCAGACCCTGGTTACAGGCTGCTCCGGTGAAGCAAAGCAGTACTCTTTAGCCGAGACACTTCCAGAAGAGGGCTGGCTGCTGAAAACTGCCAGGGACACTTTGAGTAACTGAGTCACAGGCTCTTTAATCCTAAAAGAGGATCTGGATGGCCCAGTATAATGAAGGATTCTGTTCCCGGGTGAAACATGGTGCCTGGAAATCAGTAATGCCAGGTAAACATATAGGTAGGCTTTGTGCTGGCAGCGGTGTTTTATTTTATTTTATTTTTATTTATTTATTTTATTTATTTTTTTATTTTTTTGGCAGCGGTGTTTTAGAGAGTAGTTGGAATTCCTGTCTCTTTCTCACTGTGGAGAGAATGATCTGGCACTAGTTACAATTACTTACAGATCCTTCAATATGCTCATTGCCATGGCCATCGGTAGAATCATTTACTGGCTGGCCTGTAACCTCTTTTTCCCAGTTTTTTTTTTTTGGTTTTTTTTTTTTTTGGTTTTTTTTTTTTGCCTGGCTAATTTTATTTTTCAATTCTCAGGTCACATTTTGGTCCCGAAATAATCATTTTTCACTCTTTTCTGAATTGGATAGCCACTGCTTTTTAGGATGGATTGATTAAAATAGTTGGTACCACGTAAGTGTGACTTTATGGGTAAACAATTTGATGGGATAAATGGTGAAAATGGATGGATTTATGGATGAGTGAATGGATGTACAGGTATCCTCCACTTTTTGAGAGTTTGCTTTCTGTCACATTCATTTTATGAGAGTGCTACATTAGTACGCATTTTTGCTAACTAAAAGAAAATTGAAATTGAAAATTGAAGCATTCAGCGTTTCCTTGCAGTGGACCATGATAGAAGCTGCATACCTCGAGCAGTGAGAGTGGCCCTGCCAAGCGCCTTCCCCAGAAACCACACTCAACATCTCAGCATCCAGCCACCAGAGCTTTGAACTGTGTCTGCGGCTCTCTGTGCTTTATATCCATTTATTTTGAATATCCATTAGCAAGCTGTGTCTTAAGGTATCAGAAAAGCCTAAGAGAGGCTATTTTGGGGGTCCGGAAATGCTAAAACTTTTCCCATATGAATTCGTGGTAATTACTTCCTTGCTTCATGCCAATTTGGCTTATGAAGGATGCTGAAGGAAGCCTCTGCTTTCAGACAGTATGGGATGCTCTCACCTGATGAAAAACAATACTCTCTGGCCAGCTATCTTGAATTCCTCCCTCTGTTCCTTCTTTTGCAAGACCGAGGAGAAAGAGTGAGGTTAAAACTGGAACTTTGGCTAGAAAGAAGAGAAGAAAGTAAAATAAGGTACACCAGTGCCAAAGGGGATCAGTCCTGCTGGGGTCAAGTACACCATGCTCGGGTTCATCTGTTTCTCCGTCCATGCAGCTGTCTCCACCTCTGATTTCCTAGCCTCTACTCTGGTTCTGCCCAAATCCCACCCATAGTTCCTGATCCAAAAGAATCCTCCTATACTATTCTTTCAACAACCTACCTTATTTTCTGAACCAATTTAATACTCTCTGTCTTAAATAACAGAACTTTAGGTTAAAAAAAATTTACTGATCACTTATCCTGAAGGAGGAGCGTGTAATGACTTCAAGATTAAAGAAGAATGGCCCAAACTCAGTTCTCATAAGAAATCTATTTTCCGTGGGTGCCCGGGTGGATCTGTCAGTTAAACTTATCAAGTCTTCGTTTCAGTTCAGGTCATGACCTCAGGGCCCTGGGATGAAGCCCCACGTTGAGCCCCACATCAGGCTCCACACTCAGTGGGGGAGTCTGCTTGAGGATTCTCTCCCTCTGCCCCTCCCCCAGTCTCTCTCTAAAATAAATTAAAACATCTTTTAAAAAATTTGTTTTTCTTTTTTAATGTAGTCAGTAACAGTACAATAAGATATTGGCATAGAAGGTGTAAGACGTGTTGACAGCAGGTATATAGTAAATTCTCACTAAATTTTTTAAAATAAATGAATGAATAAAAAGGCTTGCATTTTAACCAGCCATCCGGAATGGGTGAATAAAGTTATGATTCAGGAAGACCAGGTTGTCTGACATGAGATCCTGAAACAGGATAATGGCAGAGAAGTCAGAGAACTAGCTGGATAGTTAAGAAAATAGTGCCCTACTGAGGACCACACACACAGCCATATCCGGAATCTATCATCAGTGCATGTTGTGTCAATGCATAAATGATGACAAGGTTTGCACCCCGTCACATCCAAAGCGGTAAATCCACAAATTTAAAGAGTTTGTTTCCTTTTTCTCACTATTTTAAGCTTTCATCTTGAATTTTCACATTTCTCCTTTCCCTCAGTTTGTAGCAAATGCATGTGTAGTACCATTTAAATAAGGGAGCATTTTATATAGCTTTCCTTTCACATTTAGATAATCAGTCGTTCCCCCCAAACATATCTATATTAACACATGTTGTAAACCAATTTGTAGTTAGCCTTATACCAAACACATATGAAAGGTGAATTTTAGCAGTTTGCCGATGAAATAAAACAGGTTGAAATCTGAGTTGTCAAACTGCCGTTTTTTGGTTCAGGAATGACCAACTGAGGGAGTGCAGGCCTTCTCCTAAGCTCAGGGTTGCACGGTCAAGCACCTCATTTCTTGCCAATTTGTTTTAGACACACAGTTTTGAATTTTGGATTCAAGCATATTCTCACTGGGCTTGGGTTATAAAAGACAACTCATTTTGCCCCCAAAACACTATGTTTTTTTTTTTTTTTCACTCCTTGTGCTTTTGTTCATAGGCTTCTTCAGTGACAAATGCTTTCTGTAACACTTCTACCCTATTGCTATTCCAGATTTCCAACGTGAGAATTAGCCATTGTCTTCTCTGTCTAGCATACATCATATTAATACATGTTGTTATTAATGTCTGGCACAAAGGATATGTTTGACAAACATCTATTGAATTAAATAAATGCAGAGCCAGAAGAGAAAATAAAAGACCAGGAAAGGAATGCATTTATAAAATTTCAATGGATGCACACTTCATATTTTTGCATTTTGTTGTATATAAATCTTTACATGAAAAATAATCTATAAATAAATCTATATATATAAAAATATATATATAGATCTATAAATAAATATTAAGCTCTAGTTAGTCATGTGCATACTGAAGTAGTTAGGGGACATGTATAGGTGTTTACTATCTCCTTAAAATGTGTAAAGAAATAGATGGATTGGGGGCACCTGGCTGGCTCAGTGGGTTAAGCCTCTTACTTCAGCTCAGGTCATGATCTCAGGGTACTGGGATCAAGCCCCGCATCGGGTTCTCTGCCCGCCTGCCTGCTTCTCTCTGCCCGCCTCTCTGCCTACTTGTGATCTCTCTGTCTCTGCCAAATAAATAAATTTAAAAAAATAAAAAAAAATAGATGAATTGCTGCTGGACAGAGGGATGGATAGCATACGTGATTTACAAAGCAAATAAAATGTTCATGATGGAAACTAGGTAGTAGGTATGTGGGTGTTGACTATAAAATTCCTTCAACTTTGTTGTATACTTAAAAAATCTTATAATAAAATGTTGGGGATAAAAAGCAAGGTGAAAAGAAAAGATTAACCAAAGAATATAGAAATATTAACTAATCAGTATGATCCCTGCTGACTCTGACAATCAGCATTAACTCAATTTTTTTCATTAACTTATTTTTAAGCACTCAGTATGGTTCACATAACAATGTTGTGCCACAGGATAGGAAAAAAAGAATCTTCACAAAATGGGAGAAAGAAACCATGAAAGGTCACCCAGGTGGTCTCTCTCTTCACTCTTACCCCAAAATTTATGCATCAATCTGAGATGATAACACAACTCCTAAGTTGAGAGATTGATAATGGATGATATGTGTTTTTGAAGCAGGGGCAGGGACAGTTTATGGAAACAACCCACCCAAGATTTGTAGCAAGATCACAGGGAGCTCTGGCCTGAAGCCATTACATCATTCGTATATATATTATTTTATTTATTTGGATTTCCAGGAAATAAATTAAGGATACATTTGAGGAGTGAGAATGAAGCTCTGGAAATCACATATATCTTCCTTCCAACTTCAGAGTTCAGAACAGACTAATAAATAAAGGACTGTGGCTTAGTTAGATCTAAGGGAAATGGAGAAAGCACTGCAATACTGGGAACCAAGACTGAAAGCCAAAGGCAGCTAGTCCCTTGGGAAGAGCACCTAATTCACAAACTAATTCACTGACCTCATACCTCACCTATGCTACAAACTCTCCTTAACTGCCTTAACTGCCTCCTCTGTGAAATGGAGCCATAGACACTATCTTTTTTTTTTTTTAATTTTATTTATTTATTTGACAGAGAGAGATCACAAGCAGGCAGAGAGGCAGGCAGAGAGAGAGAAGGAAGCAGACTCCCCGCTGAGCAGAGAGCCCGATGCGGGGCTCGATCCCAGGACCCTAAGATCATGACCTAAGCCGAAGGCAGAGGCTTTAACCCACTGAGCCACCCAGGCGCCCCCCCATAGACACTATCTGTTCTTCTTATGGACTTCCTGCTAAAGATGGTGGGCCAGACGTGTTGGTTTGCTTCTGATCCCTAAAAGTTCATTAATATCAGTAAAAGCAAAAAAGTCTAAAAGGGCAAAGAGAACAAAGGAGGAAAGCAAAAAAAAAAAAAAAAAAAGAAAAATGGAAACAAAGTTTAGAAGGCAGAAAACGCAGGAAAGAGGGAAAACTAACAAGAATGCAAATAGCAGGGGGAGCGAAGGGACGCAAGCCACTCGGTCTGAGGATGGGAGCGGGTTCCGAAAACAGATGCTGCGTTTGTCTCAGAAGACGGGATGGGTTGCGAGATAACTTAAGAAGCTTCTTGAATGTCTTTATGAGGTTGCTCAGATCCCCCGGTAACCTCTTCCACTCTGTGGGACCAGGAAATGCCAAGCTCAGGCCGCGAGACCCAGATGAGGATATAAATGTGACCACATACAAAAAAAAAAAAAAGACAGAGATGAAGTGATTGTCTACAGACTGAAAGGGGGGGGGGCTCTGCCTCAAACCCCCTTTCCTTTTTCAGACTTCTGTGATTCTCCTGAGTAATTTTAGGATTGTAGGAGGGGTGAGGGTTCTTTACTGGGAAGACTTAACCATCTCAATATAAAGGGAAAGATAGATGTAGTGATGATGGATGGATGGATGGATGGATGAAGTGGGGATGCACGGATGCATGGTTGGATGAAGGGAGGGAGGGGTGGGTGAAGGGAGGGAGGGAAGAAAGGACGATAGAAGAGAGGGAGGGGTGAATGGAAGGAGGGAGGGGGAATATATACAAAAGAGAGAAATATATAAAGATTGTTTCCGAATATGGAGAGAGGGAGAGGGAAATGGAATGTTTGACAAGGGGGAACTGGATCTCATCTTCGCCCTAGGAAGTCAACCTAAAGATGAAAACGAGACATCTTAAGTAAGAGCGTATTATTTAGAAGTCTAAAGACAAATACTTCATGAAAACAAGCAAGGGATTTGAGAGCAACCGTTTCTGGTTAGAAGACATAACCTTGGGGAGAGTTGGGGCAAAAAAAATCTTAATTTTTGTTATCTATGTTATGTTATGATTTGGTAGCATTTATGCAGATATTTCACTTTGACAAAAATCTATTTAGCATAAGGTTTAGGGCTTATCAATAACAGATTATTGCATATGGGGACAGTGGGGTCCTAGTAGTGAAGATGTAAGCTCTCAGCTAGAGAGAGGAATCCTTGTCTGGATTCCTAGTCTGACTCCATTCCTTACAAGACGTGTGGCCTTGGGCAACTTATATACATTCTCATTGTCTTAATGCTCCTGTTTGTAAAATAAAAACAATTTAATAATAAAATATAGGATGTATTTTATAGCTCTGTTTTGGGGATTAGAGAAAATAATTTTGGTGGATTAGCACAGTTTCCAGCAGGTAAGAAGTATAGAGTTATTATTATGTGGAGCCATTTAAGAATGATGTTTACACGTAAAAAGGTATAGTAATTAATGAAGGATACTAAAGTCTATACTGAAAAGTTTGCTGTATTTTTTAAAAAATGGGATAATCCTGGAAATACAGCAACATGTAAACAATGATTTTCTCTTTGTCATGTTTTCTGAACTTTCAAAATATTCTATAGTGAACACATCTCACTTTTTTATAACCAGAAATAAAACCTTGATTTTAAAATGCAAATGAGATCTGGAAGATAAATCTGGCTGTCGTAGGGAGAAATGATGTGAAGATTAAATGAGAAATAGTAACATCTGGTGCATCCAGACAAGATATTGGCTTTGTCCAAAGGTAATATTCTGAAAACAAGGCGACTTAAGCTGTTTTGTCCAGTCTAAGCTCCTACTGTGGTCTGGGTCCTGGCAACACATATACCCACCTCCACCAATATCTGGAGCAATTCTTTTATTCATATGTTTGCAAAATTGATAAAAAAAAATTTAGTCAAAAATTACTTAGGGGTGCCTGGGTGTCTCCAGTGGTTGGATGATAGGACTCTTGGTTTCAGCTCAGGTCCTGATCTTAGGTTCATGGGATCAGGCACCGTGACTGCGTCCACACTAATCTCAGAGTTTGCTTGTCCCTCTCCTTTCCCTTCTGCCTGCCCTCCTCCAGCACTCATGCATGCTTTCTCTCTCTCAAATAAATAAATTAAATCTTTTTTTAAAAATTAGTTAAACCATTACTCTTAAGTACTGCTATATATCCATGTTTAACAAGGAGAAAACAATTTAAAAGTATTTATTGATTGGACAGTTAAAGACTCTTAAGCACTGCATATAGCTTACTATATCATTATCTAAAGTGCAATTATGTAAAACACACTAAGAGTTGCTGATTGTATTCCTGATACAAAATTTTCATTCCCTATTCATTAGGGAACTAGTCAATCCTGTTAACAACACTGTCATGGGGCAATCATATTTGCTGAATGTTAACACCTTACTGGACATAGGGTTCGCATGTACCTTTTCCCTTTCAGTAGGTTGCCTTTTCATTCGGATGATGGTTTCCTTTGCTGTGCAGAAGCTTTTAAGTTTGATGTAGTCCTATTAATTTTTGCTTTTGTTTCCCATGCCTTTGGAGTCAGATCCACAAGACCAATGTCAAGGAGCTTACCACTTATGTTTTCTTCTAGGAACTTCATGGTTTCAGGTCTTACGTTGAAGTCTATAATGCATTTTGAGGTAATTTTTGTATATGGTACAGGATGATGGCCTACTTTCATTTTTTTGCATGTGGCTGTCCTGTTTTCCGAACACTTACTATATGTTCTTGGTTCCTCAGTCATAGATTATTTGTACATATATATGTGAGTTTATTTCTAGGCTCTCAAGTTTTCCATTGACCTGTATGTCTGTTTTTCTACCAATACCATACAATTTGGATTACTATAGTTTTATACTACAATTTAAAATCAGGTAGCATGGTATCTCCAGCTTTGTTCTTTCTCAAGTTTGGCTCAGTTATTTGGGATCCTTTGTGGTTCCATACAAATTTTGTAATTATTTGTTCTAGTTCTGTGATGTATGCCATCACAAATTTGATAGAATTTGCTTTCGATCTGTAGATCATTTTGGGTAGTATGGATATTTTAAGAATATTAATTCTTCTAGTCCATGAGCATTGAGCACTTTTCCATTAATTTGTGTCTTCTTCAATTTGTTTCATTAATGTCAAAATTTTCAGTATACCCATCTGTTACCTCCTTGGTTAAGTTTACTCCTGGGTGTTTTATTCTTTTTGATGCAACTGTAAAGGGGGGCAGTTTCCCTAATTTCTCTCTTTTGCTTCATTATTGGTGTATAGAAATTCCACCGTTTTGTGTATATTGGTTTTGTATCCTGATGCTTTACAGAATTCATTTATTAGCTCTACATGTTTTTTGGTGGATCTTCTGGACCTCTTTCCTTGTGAAGCTCTAGCTCTGTTGATTTGCTTCTATTTACTCTTCTTTGTCCTTTTCACATTGCTCTGCATTCAGCTGGACACTCTATTGTATTAGAGCCCTTGTACTATTATATATAACATTCCTGGCTTTAGCGAATGTTCCCATTAATGTTCACTTTATGGAACTTAACATTGTAAAGGAAACTTTCTTCCCTCTAAAATATATGCCAGATGTTTTCACTGACTCATCCATTCATCTATTTTGTCAACAAATAAATACTGAGAATATACTAAGCCCCTGATGTTCTCTGATGAACAAAACATAAATCCTGACCTCAGGAAGCTTGAAGCTTAGTAGAGGCAAGTTATTTTACTTTACAACCAAAAAGGGGTGAGGCATGCCTCAAGAGAGATAAATACAGGTTGCTTGAAGACATGCCTAAGAAAGCAACTGATTCAGACAGGGTGAGTCAGGGTGGACTTCTTGGGGAAGGAAAAATGTGTATTACCTTCTGTCCTACCTCTCTTAAGTGGAATGCTTTTCATTCTTCCCAGCTCATGCTACATTTTAGCCCTCTGTTCTTCTTGGGACAGGCACAGTTTTCTGATATGAATGTGAGTTATAAATGGGTCTTCCATTGGTCTGAAAAATGATCTTCCTAACACATCAGTATCATCAAATAAGCCCTACATTTATAACAACTCAGGGTCTTCTGTTTAACTGTTTCTCATTCAATGACTCTAAGCAAAATTTTGATTTCCCTAAGGACTTACAAGCACGTCTGTCTTAATGTTTGAACGCAAGTGTTCATGCTGTTTCTCACATAGTAGGTATTCCATGAAGGTTGGTCACATGAGTGAATAAATGAATGGACCACAGAAGAGTCAATGTCCATTCATCTTTCTCATGAAAGGGCCAGATGAAGTGACTGTCAAGTCCTATTTTAGCTCAGGAATGCAAGTGAATCCTTTCAGGAGAATGTTGGACCCTCTGGGCTTTCCTTTAACTTGCCATCAGGTGCTTCAAAGAAAATACTTCAAAGAGTAAATCAAGGGCTTTAGAATCAAATGCTTATAAACCAAAGGTATGGCAGAATGGACACAGGCCCTGAGTCAAACAGACCTGGGTTCTTATCCTGATGCTGCCAGTTACTAATTGTAAAGCCCCAGTTCGGTTCAGTCCCACTCCCTGGCTCTAGCTTGTATCATTTCCAGAAGAGAGATAGCAACGGTGTGCGTGATATATAGAAGGCACTCAAGACATGTTTGTTGAATGAACAAATTCCACAGAAAACTAAATGAAATAACCTATCTGTATCACCTAACATTAATGTTATTAATGTTCAGGTGTTCATTTCCTCCTTCCATGCATTTTGTAATCAAATACAAGTAAATAGGATAACGGCAGGGATGAGAAGTCCTCGGATGTCGAAAAAAAAAAAAAAGTATGCATCATGTCAAATTTTTATGGGAATGAAACCGCAAGACTTTCCTACTTTCCCATGGAATTTAAATAGAAAAGAACAAGCGAAACGAGACGAGCAATTTATTAATCCATTTCACAATGGGCCCATATTACATTATCTTCAGGGTCCTTTAACAAACAAAAATTAATTTCTAGACCCACAAGTTGTTGGCACATTGATAGACTCCTTAATTACAGAGTCTTTGGTTTAGAAAATAATGATTGATTATTTTAGACTGTATTTCACTTAGTTATGGATGAGACCCTGAGTATTTGCACAGAGAAATTATTTCAAAGTTATTATGATTAATAAGTGTTATAGACAGGATGTCTGAGTTATTGCAAAATCTGAGACAATGAAAATAATTTTCTAGAGTATCTGAAAGGGTTGTTCTGAGGTAGATGACAGGAAATTGCGAAAATGAATTGTGCTTCTGTTTATTTATTCCACAAATATTTACTTGATACTTTTTAAATACCAAACCTTGTTTTGGACACGGACGATACAAAGTTAGACGAGGCATGATTCCTGCCCCAAGAAGATCACAGGAGAATGGAGAAAACCAAACTCCAAACAAATAAATGCAATGTGACAACAGAAGGGCTCTGATGGGAGTTTGGAGAGGGGTATCCAATGGGCAATTTTATCTGATATGCTAAACATACAAACACCACCTCACAAAGACGGCATTCCAACGCTGGAGAGATGAAGAAGGCCTTCCTGGGTGATGAATAAGGGCAAGCAAGGTGTGCCAGATTGATGAAACAGCACGAGTAAGGGTATTGTTATGCTTAGAGACCACGTCCAGGGACTTGGCTATGAAGTGGAGAATACCAACCAGTGAATGGCAAGGATGAGGCTTAGGGAGATAAACTGTCCAGTGGCAGTTTGAAAACAAGTAAGGAAAATATTCACGTCACATTTTAAAGAGACCATTCTGTGCCAACATGAAGCCTGAAAATGGAACACTGGCTCCATGAGGCTCTTTGAGAAGCAACATGGATACGAAGGAGAAGGACAATGCTGTATCCAAATGGCAGTGGGATACAGTAAAGGTAGGGATGACCCTCAGGTTTCTGACTGAGGGTACCTGGTGTTGGGTAGGGAGTGAGGTCATTCATGGAGGTATGGAACTCAGGAACAAAAATAAATTTGATGAACTGGATAGATTTCAAAAAGCAAACCACACGGATCTGAACTACAGATTTTTTTGTTCATTTGAGATAACTCTTAACTAGATGTGATAAAGTGTTTGGTGCAGGAAAGTCTTTGTTTTCAAAGTAGAGATTCAGGTTCTCCCCAACCCTCTTGTTATCATAATGCTAAACAACATGCAATGCTTGATGTTTGAGCATTGCCAATGGAATATGGAAGGAAAGAGGGTCAGGTCATTTTTGTGATGGCTGTTCTTTCTTTGGGATTCACCATATGTTGTAAAAAGGAAAGAGACTCCTCCCTGAGTCACAAGGCAAGGATGTCAAAGGAGATCTGGCCAGGGTTGAAGAAAAATACAGAAACTCATGGACTCTCTGAAGCTTGGTTCCAAGCCCATGATGGTGTTCTTAGCTAAATAGGAATAAAAATTATAGGAGAGTACAATCTAACTCCAGAGTGACTTAAGTGACGTCCAACTTCTCTCTGTGAGTAGTCCTTGAGATGTCGTTCTGTTTGTATTTTGTCTGTCCCTTTTGTGTTCATCTGCATCAAATCCCTTGGCAGGAGGAGCTCAAGGAAGGAACAGGGATAAGAGAAATTAGAGGATGCTAGATGGCCAGTTAAAGGGCACACCAAGACAAATATGGTGAAAACAAGCTTAACTTCTGTGTGTAAAGATAGTGCCAGGAATTGTGAAAAAGCAAAAATTCAGAGATGGGACTATAAAGCCCTGGGCAGGCAGAGTCTTGTTATTTTTACTTCCAACCTTTTGGCGCAGTACCCCGTAGACCAAATTCTTCTGGAGAAGCAGCCTTGTGTACTGGGACCTCCCAAATGGGTTGGAACACTAGCTCAGCCACTTGCTACCTATACAATCTGGGGACAAATTATTAAATCTCTCTGATTTTTACTTAGTAATACATTCTTTCATTCATGGAGGCAGGGCAACACAATTGCCATGTATTAGGCAGTGATTAAATGAAAGTGAATTCACATTTTACAGGTGAGGAAACTAAAATACATAGAGAGGTTACAGGAGGTTCACAGTAAAGACTTGACCCTGAGTCCACTGATAGTGACCACAAGTATTTTCCATAGGAGATGGTATAGGAAGACATTATTCTGCTTCACAGGAACTCAATTTGGGTTCTTTGGAATCACATCAGCATTTTCCCTCTGTTCTTAGATCTATTTAGGGTTATGGGTCTTCAATAAAAACTTGGGCAAAAATATTTGAGTTATTTATCAACTCTCCACTTTGCTTAGGCTGTGCAGCTCTGGCCTAAGGGAGTCAAACCAGGAGCCTCGCTCACCAATGAAGCCCATCAATCATTCAATCCATCCTTGTCCCCAACCCACAGAGAAGAGCTGGAGTTGCTAAAGGGAAATTTGCTATCATTTAGGGAACAGCCAGTGCATAAATTTGGTCATTCAAAAATGCATGCCTTTAAAAAAGAAATTGTTTTGCAATAAAAAGAAGTGATGATTATCAGGGCAAGAACCATGAAATAGCAGATTGGAAATAAAATATGCTTTTATTAAGTCTCCATTTCTATGTGTCAGGAAGAGAAATAAAGAACAGAATACAGGGCTAGGGGCTGAGAAAATACTGCCAAGGGTGGAGTCTAATGACTGTGAAACAAAGACCCAGCTTTGGAGAGAATTAAATATGTTGGTGAAATCAGAATGGATTTTCAAGTTCTCCACTGACCTTACACGCAACACTTCTTCATTTCCTGACTTTCAAGCTCAAGATGGACTCTTTATTTATTTTTTCTTTCTTTTTTCTAATCTCTCTTGATTTCATTTTAAGAAGTACTTAGCCATTGTCAGGCTCAAATAAATCCTCTGATTCATTAGGATTCATTGAGATTTTATAATATGGTATTTTAAATAATACTGCAATTAACATTCTTTGCGCTCTGTGTTTTTATTCTCCGATAATCTTTCTTTTGTCTCACCTCCATGTACTGCCTTGAAGCTATCCTAGTCAATTTCATATATATGAAATTATACACACACACACACACACACACACACACAGACATATGCAGTTTTGCTGGTAGGTTGTTGAGGCTGGAGTGTGACTGCTTTTATTTTGTAGGTCACTGCAATGTCATAGTCACATTGAAATCTTTAGTAAATTGTGCTTTAAGCTCAGAGAAAAGTACAAAAATGTTAATTTTCCTTCTCTCCTATCATTAAAAAACCCCTCATCTTTAGCATCTTGATGAATTTATAAATCAGGCTTTAAGGTTTTATTAAATTTCAGGTAACAGTAAATTAAAATCTCATTCACAGATGCTTCATTAATTTCATTTGTTACCAATAAATGCATCTACATTTCTTGATACATTTGAATGTGTCCTATAAATATATATTAACAATGAATTCCCAGCAAGAAATATAACACATTGTTGTGTAAAGCATATTATAATGACAAGTATTTTTAAAGTATGTGTTTAATACATAATTCAAATTATCAAAATGTGGGTGTATAAATCATAGCAGAGTTTAGAAATGAACTTTTCAAATTTGTATATGTAAATTTTTAGCAAGAATCTTCCTATTTTTCTTGTGAATGTGTGGGTTTGAATAATTACTTGATAGGCATCCACACATATTAATGGTTTCTAAGCATGTCATAATTAATCTGTCTTCCTAAATGTAGTGCAGAGATATTTTTTTCTTTAAATTGCCTTAGCGGCTGCAATGAAAATGCTCCAGCTTATGTCTACCCAATATTCTAGCCCTAGACAGAATATTCTCCTCTTGGTTCAATGAGCAGTTCAGACACTAGGTAATATGGGTCATTATTTTTGCCTTTGTGTGATTCAGATTGAGCACTCAAGAACTCAGAATTAAGACTGAAGAATTAAAGAACCAGAAACATCTAAGCCATCTTCTCTCCCTGGATACTGTTGCTTTGAATATTTATTCTGAGGGTGTCAAAAATAAGTATCATCTGCAGGGAAGGGGGCTGACATTGGCTCTAAGTAGATGAGATGAGTTCGATCTAGTCACAGGGGATTAAATCTGAACCTCTGGGTGAGTGAGACTGACCCAACTTGAGAAGTGTCTCTGACCAGCTCACAGTATCCTAACATGAGGAAGACAGGCTAGAGGTAGTGAGTTCCCACTACTGTGAAGTACTGATGTAAAGGCAAGGGAACTACTTGACAGGGAAGGCGGTTTCCTCTAGTTGCCCATAAAAGGTTCTTACGATTTGGTTATTTTATGATTCATTCCTGAGCCCAAAGTCTTCAGAGGAAGGACGGTAACTCTCATGGACTCTTAACAGGTCAAATAGTTTTTTGGTCACCTAAGTTGGTTTTATCCTCTGTGGAATACATGTGGAGTCTGGTACCTCAAGATCTTAGACTCTTGAAGCAGAGAGCTTCCAGACATGTTTTCGGCAAAGACACATCAAGTTAAAGAAACTGGTGTTGAAGGATAGAGAGTAAAAATGATTTAATTAAAATTACAAAGTGAACAAAGGTAAAGCCTTGTTAGGGGCTGAATTTTGTCCCCAGAGATTCTTATGGTAAAGTCATAACCTTCAGCCCCTCAGAATGTCACCTTATTTGGAAACAGGGTCACTGTTTCCAAATTAGTTGGAACATAATTAGTTAAGTTGAAGACATAATTAGTTAAGTTGAAGTCATTAGGATAGCTCCTAATCCAATATGACTGATGTCCTTTAAAAAAAAAAAAAAGGAAATTCTGAACACCAGGAGAATATCATGTGGAGATTGAAGGTATGTTGCCACAAGTCAGAGAATTACTAGAAACCAGGAAAGTGTCCCAGAATACATCCTTTCCTAGCATCCTGAGATGGAGCATGGCCTTGCCAAATCTTGATCAGACTTAATGGCTTGACCTCTCTTGTAGAATATATCCAGTTCCCACTCAAGTTTGGAGACAGATCAAGAACAGACTTTCTTTTCACCTACAATGATATCCTTTTTTAGTATTTGGACATCTCTTTGAAAACAACACCGTTTATTACTACTTTCCTGAGATACAAAGGTTGAAGTACATCTTTCCTTATTTTCTTGGTTCACATAGCAGACACTGCCTGGCTAAGGAATATGAGTTTTCCCCACTAAGAACAATTCCTGACCTGTGGGGTATATAAACAATGGTGGCTCTGCTACCTGGGTCCCTCTGGACTTTTATTTATGTTTTGATTGATTTGCAAAACACTTCGACACTTCAGTGACCTAAACCCTTCCCATTGTCAATTCTAGAAAGTAGGCAAGGAGGCTGGTATTTCTATTTCATATTAAAAATGGCCTCACTCATAGAAATGCTAAGTGAACTGCTTATGATCACACAGTAAACTAATGACAGAGTAGGGACCAGCGTATTGGCATTTTGTGCCAAATGATTTTCATCCAGTAGATATCTGCACATATTTCAATCTTCTCCTTTAATATTTCAAATTGTTTGTTTTCTTTGATACAGGACTCTGCAATACCTATCGTGTCTGGCTTTTGGAGAGGGTTCAATATCTTGGCCTCACTGCCTTCTGGTCTTGCTTGTGTGACTCACAAGGTGAATGAAATATGATGAGAAATAACATGTGTACATGCCAGCAGAAACTGCTTTTTTTTTTCTTAAGATTTATCTATTTTTTTTTTTTTTTTGAGAGATAGAGCACACATAAGTAGGGAGAGAGGTACATGGAAAGTGGAAGAAGACTCCCTTCTGAGCACAGAGCCTGACACAGGGCTTGATCTCACAAACCTAAGATCATGATCTGAGACAAAACCAAGAGTTGGATACCCAACCAACTGAGCCACCCAGGTGCCCCTGTAAGCAGGAACTTCTAAGTCATTGTGCAGTCACAACATGCATGAGTGGTGATATTCCCAAGAAAAACCTCTCTTAGCTTGAGTTCTGGCATAAAAATATCATGGTGCAGGCCACATCCAACACAAGAAGGTCATATCATGGCAATAATCCTTGGCTGCAAACTATTGAGATCTGTGGGTATTCCCTTAGCATAACACAATGTGAGCTACCTGACAAATATAGACTTCAAAGAAGTTGCCTTCTCTATCCTGCCTCTGGAGGGAAGAAATGGTTTTACTGTTATTTAAAAATCAATAGAGTAAAAATAGAGACTGAATGTATTAGGTAGAATTAATTTATGATGTGCTCTAATATATTAACACAGATAGATTAAATCCCTGAGTGTGATAAGACCTAAAACCAATTGAATATCTACGATGTTTCTAATAAGCACATATTTATGCCTCATTTTCGCTAACATTCTCATGTCAACCCTGAGATGCGGTGTGGCGGAAGACAGAAAGTTTGATAAATTCTTTCCTTTCCTACACCACGCCTTCGCAATGTAACACAGCAGGTCCTCCATATGATGTAAGAGCAAGGAAGTTCTTTTTTTTTTTTTTTTTAAATCACATTTCCTTCTTTTGAAAATGTGAAAATTAAATCTCAAAGAGAGGAGGATGTTTATTTAAGATTCCTTATTGAAGGTATGTGAGAGAGGCAGTATTAAGCCCCAGTATTCTCAACATCAGTCCTAGCATAACCGACTACTTCAGTAGAAAGAACTTTCTAGACAAGTGTTGGGTTTGTGTCATCTCCCTCTCATCTTTAACAGCATTAATCAAAAGTTTGTCCATGTATAGAATGCTGAATTTCTCCTATTTTGTACAAAAATTTACTTTTCAACCTTTTTCATGATTGGTATCATCAGGGCCTAAATTATAGACCCATTTTATGATGTGCAAAAAAAAAAGGAGCCCAGGATCTTAAACCAAAGTTGGAGCAGAAAACGCTGAGACAGGATTCAAGGGAATTCTCAGTCATAAGGACATCTGTGAAGGTAAGTGTGTACATCTGGAACTAGTCAATCAAAAACACAAAGTATAAGAGACCAGAGACAAAGGTGAAAGGTAAAAATCTAGCTGTGTTCTCTGAGGATCCAAACAGCCATCACACCTTTTTTTTCCCCCAAAAACATCCTTATCTGTGGATGTGGACACAGGTCCTGACCTGGCCTGGCCAGCCAGAGGTGGGAGATGTGACATCAGCAATTCAGGGGTAAGGGAAGTGAGGAGGCTGTGGATTTGTCGTGGCAGCAATTAAAAGGTCACTAGAGAAGGTGGTGTCTTGCAACTGGCCTCACAGAAAACTACAAAATAATCCAAGAAGTGAGCACAAGCTGTAGCACCAGTCATCGCCGCAGGTTTGAGCAGGAAGATGATGAGAAGCACCTGTCCTCACATCTCAGAGAAGTGAAAAACAGTACATGTGAAAACACGAGAGAACTGTTTAAAAAAAAAAAAAAATGCCCAGAGCAACTGCAGAAGTGGTCTGACATCAATCACTGTTGATATTTTGGTGCGTGCAGTGGCGGGGGAGGGGGGGGCGGGAAGGGAGGGAATCAACTTAAAACTTGAACTATTTCAGGGGCACCTGGGTGGCTCAGTGGGTTAAAGCCTCTGCCTTCGGCTCTGGTCATGATCTCGGGGTCCTGGGATCGAACCCTGCATCGGGCTCTCTGCTCGGCGGAGAGTCTGCTTCTTCCTCCTCCTCCTCCTCTCTCTCTCTCTCTCTCTGCCTGCCTCTCTGCCTACAGGTGATCTCTGTCAAATAAATAAATAAAATATTTAAAACAAAACAAAACAAAACTTGAACTATTTCAACAAGAACGAAAAGCAAACAACAGGGAATAACCTGTAGTGACCAGGAGAGAAGAAAGCAGAAATTCAGGAGAGCAATAGATAGGTCTTCGATTTAAGAACATCATGCACGAGCCCATGTGTATGCTGGCATACAGGTGGACAGGACCGCCTGTGAGCGCACGAGGTGCCAGAGGGTGGGGAAGGATGAGCTAATATTTTAACACAGTTAGGCCTGTGACCTGGTGATTATCACCACTTGTCCCTGGACCTCTTCTTGCTAAAATCACAGTTCTTTCTAGACTAGCCCCTCTGGAAGATCTGTATGATCTGATATAATGAAAAAAAAAAAAAGGCATTTGCAGGAATCCTTCCAGCCTCCTGTGGTTTCTCATTCTAATGAAGCTCACCTACAGTCCCTAAGTAAAATCCTAATGACTGAGGCCTTTAGACTCTCTCTTTGAACATTTTAAAGCTTTGCTGAACTGTCTGAAAATTCATTATACTTTATTTGACTTCCTTTTATTGGACAGAAATGAGGAGTCCCTGATGGAATTCTGGAATCAACATGTTTCAGGAACTGCGCACAGCAAAGGAGAAGAGAATCTTTAAAAAATGATGCTCTTCTGGAAGGCAGTTAAGTTTTTATACACACTTGTATGTTCACACACACAAGCATAGGTATACACATCATATTCACGTGGGTATCACTTGTGACATGGTTATGTATTTCCAGGGAAGCCAACTTAGCACACCTTGACAATAAAACCTACTCATCTTTAAAATATCTTTAAAATAAAGCATGCATGGGAAAAGGAAAAAAAAAAAAACTCAAAAAGAAAGCAATTCAAAAGGGTGATAGAACAGAAAGTAGTAGTTAATTATGATTTATAAACTTATTAACTTGCTAAGCATTGTAACGAACCAAAGAACAAATTTAATTTTAAGTAACATTAAAGAAGCAAAGTTGCTTAGATGAAAACACAAACCAAGAAAATGTATTTAAAGACTAAGAAATCACATTTTTTAAGGAAATAGCCCAAATGTCACCTTTTAATTCAGCTTTCATCCATTTAACATGAACAGAACTAGAACTAATAAAGAATAATAACAACTCAACATTTCCTAGATAATTGTTATTAAGTATAATAATGTGTTTTTTCTTCCTTTGACACAACTTGGGTATTACTTGTAAAAACAAATTACCGTGGCAGTTTATAGGTTTGAATTCTAATGTTCCTTATGTACCTACTGTGTACAAATCATGGTCTACCAGTCTATATATTACATATATACAATTAAGCAGAAGAAAGCATCATATTCTCTACTTTGGAAGCAAAACAAAACACCAGTAAAATAATAAAGAAACTTTGATATTATAGAAATCACTTTCATAATATGTGATGGCAAAGATAACTTATTACATTTGATTACGTAATATCATACCTAAATTACATTATAACTTTGAACTTCCTTGTTTTGCCCACTAGCATGTGAAACCAGAAGAAAACTGTAGTAGAAAATAAGACAGAAGTTACTTCTTTAGGCAGATTCCACTTGCTAGTGATTTAGCACCTGGGAAGTGATTCTTTTTCTATCCATTCACTCCAATTTTAACGTGGATTGATGATCAGACATAAAGAGAATGAGGATGTCTCTTTATTACTTAATAGTTTTAAGGAGCTAAAAACTTTACATACCCTCACCCTTCATTTAATGAATACTTTTGGACAAAGCCCAGAGGTTTAGGCTCATTTCCTCATTTTTTGTTATTGTTGTTTATTTGTTTATTTGTTTAATTTGAACTCCCCAGGCAGAGGTTATCTGTGACCACACTGAATCTAGCTCTTTCTTTTTCTCTGTTGTTGTTTTTGACATAATAAAATTGTACATGTGCGTACTGAGCACTTATTCTATGTCAGACACTGTGTAAAGGGTTTTATAGAGATAATCTATTTCCTCCAAAAAATAAACACACACACACACACACACAAAAAAAAAACCATTCATTGATGGAGGAACTAAGTGTTAGAGACTTTAAGAAGCCTTCCTAAACTCATCAGTCTGCACTGATGTTGCTGGAAATGGATCTCAAGCAGCCTAACTCCATATTGTGTTCTTAAATCTCATTCTGGTACTGCAGGAGGACCCATTTGGTGGATGGGTGGATGGCTGCTGAATGAATCGGTTGATTGTTTTGTCCACTGGTTTACATGCTGTTGCCAATAGACTGGGAGCTTCTTGAAAGTACAAATGATTATCTATTAATTTATTCTAGAAGCACTGATTATCTACTACATACTAGACACTTCTCTGCCTTACCAAGCTATACGAAGGAATAAAATAGAAAAACAAAACAAAACACCACAACATACTGGAGTCTACTTTCTGGTGGGCAAAGAAAGACAAAAACAACTTTATAAATAGATAGTGTGCTTGGTATTATAAAGTTCTATGGAGAGAAATAACCCATGATGTGGGATAGAGAGTACTAGTGATTAGAAGGTAGAGGACCCATCATATAAATGGCCATTAGATGGCTTCATAATAATAAGGTTTTACTAACTGCAGACAAAAGACCAGTTATTGCAAAGGCCATGAAGCTCTATGAACTATGAATATGAACTACGCAGGTAGGGTCAGCAGTTTAAGATGAGGAAGGGCTCCATCAGATAGAACCTGAAGGCCATTTTAAAATCTTTTATTTATGTATACAGTGCCTGATACAGTTACCATTCAACAGACTTACTTTATAATTAAAAAAAAGACTTGACCTTGACATTGACTATTGTCATTCATGGTCATTCATTGTCTCACTGATATAGAATCATCATCAGATATATGAGAGGGCTGGTAATGGATTCCTCAACCTCCGCAAAACTGATTTTTAAGTTTCATAAGTAAATTCATGTTAGTATAAAAATCTATTCTTTAATGATTAATAAAATAATTAATCTTTAATCAAGATCAATAAAGTCCTAGAGAGAGATGACATTAGACCAATCATAGATGAACTAGAATATGCTCATGACTATGGTTTTTAAGAATCTGGTTATTGGGCGCCTGGGTGGCTCAGTGGGTTAAGCCGCTGCCTTTGGCTCAGGTCATGATCTCAGGGTCCTGGGCTGGAGTCCCACATCGGGCTCTCTGCTCAGCAGGGAGCCTGCTTCCTCCTCTTTCTCTCTCTGCCTGCCTTTCTGCCTACTTGTGATCTCTCTCTGTCAAAAAAAAAAAAAAAAAAAAACTTAAAAAAAAAAGAACCTGGTTATTTATGGGTTAATTTAAAGTGTTATATGAGGAATAAAGCTTGACTTATTGACATAGGCTACTACAACATCCACAGCAAAAGGATATGTGAGGGAGAGAGAGAAGTAAAAGAAGAAAAATGATAAGAAATGATTTTCCTAAGAACAGAACCTTGACTTTGGAATGAGTCAAATCTGGGTTTAAACCCCAATCCCTCCATTTGGACATAAGATGACAGGCTGCCTACTACAGACATTCCCATCCCCTTTCGTCCTTGCTCA
The DNA here is from genome assembly GCF_964662115.1 of Mustela nivalis. Lineage (NCBI taxonomy): Eukaryota > Metazoa > Chordata > Mammalia > Carnivora > Mustelidae > Mustela > Mustela nivalis. The sequence continues at coordinate 19,888,402 of NC_139037.1, forward strand.
CTTGATCTTGTCTCTATTACCCTATAAATGAGCATGGTTTCAGGGAGACTGAGCCCACCTCAACTTCATGATCTGATTCTTTCTTGGTCTAAGGTCATACCATGACGGTCTCATATATCTTGCCAGTTCAAATGTTTAGGTGTGTGTAGGTGTAAGAACTAGATGAATCTATAGTCAGGATCTGGAAGGGTTTCTAGAAAAGTTTTCCTTGATCTTATAAAAGAATATTCCCTTAACTCAGTCTCCAAAGAGGGTCAGCTTCATGTGCCAAGCTGCCTTATTTGGACAAGCTACAAGTTAAGGGTAGAAAAATGTGAATGTGGTGGAAACCTAGCCCACTGGGATGATGCTGAGCCCTTGAACTAAACTGTCTTGAACTTGAAACAACAATAGTGTCATTAAGCCACTTTCAGATGGGTTTTTTGTTTATTGCAACTGAAAGGTGATTAAGTAATAAAATTCACAACTTATCTAGTAAATCTTATCCACCAAATACTAACCTGATTAACCATGCTAGGAGTGAGGGTACAATGGTAATAAAGTTTTAGTTTCTTAGACTTCCCATGATCAACATATATGAACTAATTCCTCATCAACAACTCTGTTTCTCTTATCTTATGTAGGTTTTCCCAAAGGGTTTTCACCAACATACTATGTGTTTACTTTTCACATGCCATATTCCTCATTATATGGAGAACAAGGTAGTGATTTGGTTGATTTTGTTCACTCTTGTGCCTAGAACTATATCAACAATGTCATAGTCTCTACACAAATGTCTACTGGGAGAATAAATGAATGAAGGTATTAATAACCTATGGTCATACAGAACACATACACAAATAGTTACATTATAAATGAGCAAATTTAGCATTTGTATGCATTTCTGTATTATATTTTCCTACATACTCATGTATCTTTTTTTACTTTTTAAGATTTTATTTATTTATTTGACAGAGAGCGGGGGTGGAGAGAGAGAGAGAGAGAGAGAATGCATAAGGCAGGGAAGCAGCAGGGAGAGGGCAAGGAGCCCAATATAATCCCAGGACCTTGGGATCATGACCTGAGCTGAAGGCAAATGTTAAACCAACTGAGACACGTAGGCACCCCATTTGTTTTTGTATTAATTTGTCTTAGGGAGTGGAAATACTATACTCATTTTATATTCTAAATTAATTATTAAAGCCAAATCATCTTTATACATGATTTTAAATTTTTTACATGAGTCTGTGATAGTAGGGTAACCTTCCGTCCAAAAGATGAGTCAAATTTTACTTATCTATCTGCCCATTACTGGACATCAGGTTCTTTCTACATTTTCTTCATGTTTCTTATTAATAAGATGAAAAGCATTTGTATCAAGTAATTTTTTTATTGTTTCAAATACTGTCCTGGGGGGGAGCACCTGGGTGGCTCAGTGGGTTAAGCCTCTGCCTTCGGCTCAGGTCATGATCTCAGGGTCCTGGGATTGAGTCCCGCATTGGGCTCTCTGCTCAGTAGGAACCCTGCTTCCTGCTCTCTCTCTCTCTCTCTCTCTCTGCCTGCCCCTCTGCCTACTTGTGATCTCTGTCAAATAAATTAATTAATTACAAAAAAAATAATGTCCTTGGGATTGGGTGAAAACAGGAGGGAGGGTGGGTTTGAGTTTTCTGAGTGAGATTTTAAAGACTGGTTATATAGCCTTGCAGAAGGGTTAAGCTTAATTATACCCCAACACTGGGTTTCCTTGGCCAGCCTTTAATGTCATACTGATGTAAATGCATTGCCTTGATAAACTCTTTTCTTTTATTACTAGTGCACTGATTGATTTCTCCATTCCTAGCCATTTCTAGAAACACATGTTTTGGTCTTATCTCTGATGCTACAGAAATAGTGATTTAAAATATATATATTTATGGGGCTCCTGAGTGGCTCCGTGGGTTAAGCCTCTGCCTTCAGCTCAGGTCAAGATCTTGGGGTCTTGGGATCCAGCCCCGCATCAGGCTCTCTGCTCAGCCCGGAGCCTGCTTCTCTCTCTCTGCCTGCTTGTGATCTCTGTCTGTCAAATAAATAAATAAAATCTTTAAAATATATTATATATATATTTCTTAAAGGAGTTGGAGCACCCATATTTTGGCAGTCAGTGAGACTCACATGCTTTTCCCTATGGAAAAGGTATAATGTGGAATAACTTTACTATTTTTAGTACCATTCTCCTTCTCAAAGAATTTAACCATTTATTTTTTTTTTAATTTTTTATTTTTTATAAACATATATTTTTATCCCCAGGGGTACAGGTCTGTGAATCACCAGGTTTACACACTTCACAGCACTCACCAAATCACATACCCTCCCCAATGTCCATAATCCCACCCCCTTCTCCCAAAGCCCCTCCCCCCAGCAACCCTCAGTTTGTTTTGTGAGATTAAGAGTCACTTATGGTTAGTCTCCCTTCCAATCCCATCTTGTTTCATTTATTCTTCTTCTACCCACTTAAGCCTCCATGTTGCATCACCACTTCCTCATATCAGGAAAGTACCATCCATCTTTTTCAAAGAAATGGAACAAATAATGCTAAAATTTATATGGAACCAGAAAAGACCTCGAATAGCCAAAGGCATATTGAAGAATTTAACCATTTATATCAGTCTTTCCATGCCCTGCTTTCTCTCTGCCAGATCAGTTAATATGAGTGTTCATACTGGGTCTTGTTATTTAAGAAAGTGACTTGCATACTAGGGTTTGGGGCTTCTCTTTGTCCCCATGTCAATGTGGGAATCACTGTGCCTTTTTTTTTTTTTTTAAGATTTTTATTTATTTATTTATTTAACAGAAATTCCAAATAGAGAGGCAGAGAGAGAGAGAGAGAGAAGGGGAAGCAGGCTCCCCGCTGAGCAAAGAGCCCGATGTGGGGCCCAATCCCAGGACCCTGAGATCATGACCTGAGCCGAAGGCAGAGGCTTAACCCACCGAGCCAACCAGGCGCCCCTCACTGTGCTATTTTAAAGGGAGCACAGACTGAGTTAGTTGGCCACAGATGCAAACACCAGCTCTTAAACACACTAACTCTGTGACTTCAGGTACATTAATGAGTCGGCCTGAATCCAGCTTCCTCAGCTACAACAAAAGTAGAACAATTCATATCTCCCAGGTTGTGGTCAAGATAGAATGACAGCTAAGTGGGAAGGCACATAAAGTTCCTGGTAAACTGCAGAGATATTAGCTTTCCTTCTCTTTCTTGAACAACCTGCATAATATTTCTGTTTGTCATCCATTCTTGTTGTCATTATGGGAGTTTCTGTCTAAGACTGTACAAAACTACACTGTCAAACTTGAGAGGGCACATGGACTGCTTTTGCCAATGAAATGTAGATAAAGTGATTATTTTGTTTCTGAGCAAGAGCACTTTGGTCCCTCATGCTTTGCTGTACTCTAGGTCATGATGATGGTAAGATCCCACCATTAGCATGTGGTGCAGAGTGAAGGTGACAGAGAATGGAGCTACATCTGACCTTGAAAGAACATGCAATATACGAGAAAGCAACAAACATCTATTTTTTAAGTCACTAGGGTTGAGGTACATTTATTACCACAGACTACTCTGACCACCCACCCCATCAAAAAAAAAAAAGAAGTACCTATTATGGTCAGGTGAGGGAAAAAGCAAGCAAACACACGAAAAGTAAACAAAAAAGCCATACTAACTTAAAACCAAAGTAAGAACAAAGCTCTTTGTGAGTTATGAAAATTATTTATAGATGCTATTTGCCCTCAAAGAGATCACAGTCCATTATTCAGCCTATGCTGTTATAAATTATCTCTTTTCCCTTCACACAAGGGAAGATGTTCTCTGACCTGGAAACATGAGGAAGATGTCAAAAAATGTCCTTCTGCAGAAAGAGTATGCAGCGAGGATAGATTTTCCTCATTGTATCTCCATCTCACTCTACATATAGCCCAAAGTGACTAGCTCACTGCACTGTCTGTTATTGTAGAAAGACAAAAAGCAATTCCATGAGCTATTTTAGTTTTCCTAATGGAAAAACTAGATGCTACAGATGAAAGAGTTATTAGAAAAATAAGTCTTAGCTTTCCTATAAAAGCACCCGAAATGTGTGGCACGTCTCGGCCAGTCCATCAGCACTGTGAAGGTGTACATTAACAGACAGGATCTCTAATCAAAATCTATCTTATATTTAAATACCTCTTTTCCCCTAGAAAGTAGTCAAAGGAGAAAGAGGAGACAGAAAAGACAATTAAGGTTGAGTGAACATGTTTCAGCCCGATTTCTGATGCACCCTCTTTGCAAAGAGAAGCCTTGTGGCTGGAAGTCAGCCAGGCCACTCACCCCACTCCATTTTCTCTCCTCCCTTTCCTGACATTAGGGCTCCTCGTCTCCATTCTCAAGTTCTGCTTTTGATCATGTGCCTCCCTATTCCTGATCCTTGTCATTTCTTCTTCTTTTGTTCAAGCTTAATGGTGATAAAATACATGTAACATAAAATGTACTGCCTTAATTATTTTTAAAGTGTACAGATCAGTAGTGTTAAGTGTGTTAACACAGTTGTGCAACCAATCTCTAGCACCTTTTCATCTGGCAAAATGGAAACTCTCTACCCATTAAATAATGACCCCCCATTCCTTCTCTCCATTCCCTGGCGGTTGTCATGCTTCCTTCCTGTCTCTGAGACTCTGGCTACTCTTGACATGGTGCATATGTGAAATCACACAAATATTTGTCTTTCCATGACTGACTTCGCTTAGTATGATGTCCTCAAGTTCTATCTATATCACAGCAGGTATCAGAATTTCCTTCCTTTTTAAGGCTGAGTGATATTCCTCTGCGTGTGTGTGTGTGTGTGTGTGTGTGTGTGTGTACACACCACATTTGGCTTACTTATTCATCAGCTGATGGGCATTTGGTTGCTTCCATCTTTTGGCTACTGTAAATAATGCCACTATGTCCATGGAAGTGCCATTTCTTCTTACTTTGCACTTTGTGCAAAACCTCAGCACAAGATAAAATGAGTTTTCTTTTCTACCCCCAGTCGCATTTGGGCAGGAATAAAAGAGCAGAGCTGGAAGTGGAAGGAGCTGGGGCATGTGTCTTGGAGATAAAGTCTAAAACATTCCAAAGAAAATCTCAGCAATCAAGGCCCATGGTATTTCAATGTGCTCTTTTAAAATATCAAAATGAATGCAAAAAATCTGTGATAGACAAAGTATAAAAATTATAAGTAAAGAACGGAACAAGAGGGTGCCTGGGTGGCTCAGTGGGTTAACCCTCTGTCTTTGGCTCAGGTCATGATCTCAGAGTCCTGTGATGGAGCCCCACATCGGGCTTTCTGCTCAGCGTTCCCCCACCTGCCTCTCTGACTACTTGTGATCTATCTCTGTCAAATAAATAAATAAATTCTTAAAAAAAAAAAAGGAACGGAACAAGAATGATACATCCACAAACTGTACACAGCCGTATTAGGAACGAAAGCAGAAGAAAAAATTAGTAACACCAATCCTGACTTTATTTAAAATCCTCCATTATGTTAATAATGGAAATTTGCATCATTATGTTTTAATTATGCATCAAAACATTATTTACCTTGATTACTGAGCTTTTTGGTACCTCCTTTAGATAGTGTGATACCAGTGACAAGAGCCTCACTTTCCACAGCCTAGCCCCAGCCCTGTCAAACAGATGAAACTCATGTTCTTATGTTCCCCCTTGGCTTTATAAAACCAGATCAGGCCAAGCAGTTGCTCCTTTATTACCATCTTTCTTAAATCTGAGAAACAAGCCGGGCTCCATGGTGTAAGTTATCATCAATCTGGCCCATGATCTTGTCAAATACATCATTTTTTGAAACACCCCTTTTGCTGAAAACAAATTTTTCATGGCCAAATTAGTTTTGTAAATGATCAGTCGAACAGAGCCAAACAGATATTACTTGAGAATGTTAGGTATACACATGCTGGATGTGCTGGTGTGTACTGGAGTGACAGACATATTATGAGTCTGAGGTAGCTGGAGCCTGCAGTATTTTCATATTTAAGCAAGAAAGCACGATTTTCAAGGGCAATCCAACTCGGACATCCAGGGAAATGCCTCCACAATCTTGGGGAAGGGATTGCAGTAAGCTCTCTTGGAGAAGATGCACACACCTTATGAAAAGGGAAACTGGCAACAGGCATGCTGACACCGCCTAGAGAATGGTGTCACAACCAAAAGTTGAAAAGAGCTCACGTGCCACTCCGGGAAAATAAAGTTTACACTGCGTGATTTAATATCCACCTGTTAGATAGCACCCAGCTTCGTGAAGAATAGAATAGGAGAAAGGTGAGTTATTATTCACAATTCTTTCATAGAAGACATACTTCCACTGACAAAAAAGCACCATTTCACTAATTTCATTTTAACTTACATAAGATCATTATTTAGAGGTGAAAGACAGGGCCAAAGCTGGCTTTCCAACAAGGTAGGAAAAAAAAACTGAGTGATTAATTTGAAGGCATGGAAAAAGGCTTCTCTTTCAGCATTGCAATGGTGAAATCCATTTCTCTGGGTGAGACAATGCAGAGGAGTTTCCTTTTATTAGATACTGGCAGACAGTGGTCTTAAAGACATCCCATTATAAAGAGCAGACAAGGTTTACTGGTTGCTCCCCATATGCCAGACCCTACATTAAGCACTTATGTGGACTATCATTTTTAACATGTATGACATCCCATGAGGTAGAAACTATAATTACCCCCATTTGACTCAAGAGGAAGTTAGGTTCAGTGAGGTTAAGTCATTTACCAAACTCACATATTTAGAAGATGATGGAGCTTGGATCAGAAGCCAGGCTGGATCAGAAGCCATGCTGACTTAAGTTGTTCCATAACCACTGAGGCTAGAACCTCAAAACCTTTGCCTTCAAAGTATCAGCAGACTTGAAAGAGGGCATGTCTAGTGATGAGCACTGAGTATTGTACACAACTAATAAATCATTTAACTCTACATCAAAAACTAATGGCATCCAGCTGACAGCAAGTTCAGGTTGGAATCCAACTATTCTGGCTAGGACCAATGTAAATAATGCTATCTTAAAGGAATGAAAGAGGAACCAATGGAAGTGGGGGCAGAACTGCAAGCATCAGTATAAATAGCTTCTCATTTTTCATGAGCAGAGTGGTCAAAGAGAAGACAAGGAAAAGTACTCCATGCCAAGGTAGAGTTATCATGGTAAAGGTATCACTTCCTAGGAAAACAGAAGACTAAATCTACTTCAACTGCATCAAATCCACAAGCCTCTAGAGAAAGAAACTTAAAGGTGAATGATTCTCAAAACTTGTCTGCGTCAAAGACATTGACTCTACTTGGAAAACCTATGTTCTCCTCCATGTTTTTCCATTCCCTTCCAAGAGGGTCACGTGATTAGTTCTGACCACTGAATTTGGCAAAGACTTAGGAGCTAGAGCATGACCTTCAGCTTCTCTTGCTTCCTGCAAGGGCATAAACATTTTGATGACAAAGCTAAAGATAGAGAAGCTTGGATTGTTATTGCAAAGAGAACATTTTCTGAATAATATTCCATTGTATGTATATACCGCATCTTCTTTATCCATTCATCCACTGATGGATACTTAGTTGTTTCCATATCTTGACTATTGTGACCAATGCTACAATAAACATGGTAGTGCACCTCTCTCTTCGAGATCCTGTTTTCATTTCCTTTGAATAAGTTACCAGAAGTGGAATTGCTGAATCACATAATACTTCTATTTTTAATTTTTTTGAGGAAAAATCCATACTGTTTTCCTAAGTAGCTGGAGCCAGTACACTCCCACCACCAGGGCATGAGGGTTCTCTACATCCTCATGAAATCTAAAAGAGCCAAACTCATAGATATGGAGAGCAGAATAGTGGTTACCAGAGACTGGGAGGTGGGAGAAATATGGGAGTGGGGGTGGTCAAAGGATACAAACTTCTAAGTTATAAGATAAATAAGTTCTGGGGAATCTAAAGATGAGAGTGATTATAGCTAATAATACTGTATTATATTCTTGAAAGTTGCGGAGAGTAGATGTTAAATGTTCGCAACACACACACACACACACACACACACACACACACACACACATTATAGGTCCACATTCCAGTCTACTAAATCAAACTTCCAAAGATGTAGCTTGAATCTCTATCTTTACAAAACCAGGGTATTCTAATGATTATCAGTTTTGAAAAACAGTGTCAGAAATACTGTCAGACACAATCCCATTCAGCCTTCCAAACTGTTTTCTCTCTAAAAGCATACCATTATCAAAAGAAAAAGAAACAAAGGAAATCCACAGATATTGAAGCTTAGTCTCGGGTGCCCCAGCATAGTATGGCAAGGAGCAGGATTTGATGACCAATTTTGCTATTTACTACTGGTGTAGCATTGGCAAATTATTTAATTCTTCTAAGTCTACTTTTTTTTTTTTTAATCTAGAAATTAGAGCTAAAAATGGCATAGTTGCCTTTTTTTTTTTTTACAACAGTTTCTATCACATATATATTTTTTGAGTATGTGGGGTTCTTTTATAATTATTTTTTATTATTATGTTTGGTTAGCCAGCATATAGTACATCATTAGTTTTTGATGTAGTGCTAAATGATTCATTAGTTGTGTGTAATACCCAGTACTCATCACCAGACATGCCCTCCTTAATACCCATCACCCGGTTACCTCATCCCCCCGCCCCCCTTTTTCCTGTAACTCTCAGTTTGGTTGATGGCAGCAATGTCCACAATAGCCAAACTGTGGAAGGAACTGAGATGCCCTTCAACAGATGAATGGATAAAGAAGATGTGATTCATATTTATGATGGACTATTACTCAGCCATCAAAAAGGATGAATACCTACTATTTGCATCAACATGGATGGAACTGGGGTGCTTATGCTAAGTGAAATAAGTCAAGCAGAGAAAGACCATTACCATATGGTTTCACTAACATGTGAAACATAAGAAATAGCATAGAGGACCACAGGGCAAGAGAAGGAAAACTGAATGGGAAAAAATGAGAAAGGGAGACAAATCATGAGAGATTCTGGACTCTGGGAAGCACAGTTTTCTTCTTGATTGAAGTACTGGCTACACAAATGTGTACATTTGCCAAAACATATGAAATAATACCCCCTAAGGTGTGTACATCACTGAATGTAAGTCTTACAGTAATAAATAGTAAAAGTAAAAATAGAAACAGTACCTACTTGGCAGAGACATTGTAAAAATTATATCAGATAGCCACAGAGAACACTTAACATGATATCTGGCATCTTTTATTTTTTTAGTTATTTTTTTTCACAGATTTTTATATATTTAACTAACAGAGAGATAGAGAGCATAAGTAAGCAGAGTGGCAGGCAGAGGGAGAGAGAGAAGCAGGCTCTCTGCTGAGCAGGGAGCCTGATGCGGGCGGGGCTCAATCCCAGGACCCTGAGATCATGACCTGAGCCAAATGTAGAGGCTTTAACCACTGAGCCACCCAGGCACCCCATATCTGGCATCTTTTAGATATCTGGCTACTATTAGAAATTTTTTTTCTATTATTTTTCATGTACCATTATCAGAAGGTCTTCCTAAGTTACACATACCTAAAGCCATGGTAGATTTGGTAAGTTGTAAAGAGAGCTCAGACTACGTTAGATTGTGAATTGTGTTATCAAAGTATGTTTCTTCACGTTTTAAGTACATAATTTTTCTTTACCAAAACTATTTCATGAAACAAATTTCATATTACTTTGTGAGTTTCTTACAGAATGTTTTGGATTCCAACCTCAGCTTATTCATGATTTATAATTTTGCAAATGGTGCATGTTCCAACACACAATATATATTTTGTTATGCCTTTGCTCTAATTAATCAAGCAAAAAATGAGTATTATATTTCCTAATGACAACTTTCTGCTGCAAAGAAAAACCTTGCCACAGTGTTAATACATCTATATGGTCGCCTGAATCAAAATGTACAATCCTTAATTCTAATTTCAAGCTTTAATTGCTATGGGCCATAATAATAAAGGATTTTTGTAAAAAAATACACTGTGTGTAGGCTTTCTCTTTAAGAAAAGCAACACAGTATAATGATAGATGACACACAGAAAACCACATGATAAAAAGTATCAAGCATTGCAAATGTGTTTGGAGAGAGAGAGATTAAGTTGCTACAAATTTTAATTTTCTGGAATCCAAGAAAATACACTTAACAATGACAGATTTTAAGGCACAAGTTTTTGTTGTAAGAAATGTGTAAAATGTAATATAAACTCTTCCATTGGGAGGACCCCAGGAAATATCTGATTGTTTATTGAGCTTCTATTCTATGCTTTGTTCTAATCTTGAAATTCTAGGGATGATGACAATGGGAAAAGCAAGCCGCCTTGCCCAAGCAACATATACTTTGTGTAGGGAATGTTGCTTATAGTTGGGGTTTTCATAAATTGCCAGTCTCCTGTCTCTGGAACTCAGAACAATAGCAGCAAGAACAACAAGCTGAGATTAAAACCCTTAAAATAGAACAACTGATAAATATGATCATCACAAAGAGACAAATGACTCCTGGACAACAGAATGATCTGGCTGTATCAAGACTGCTTACACTAATGTATCTGAAGAAAAGTATGGCTATCAAAAGCAAGAGGAGCAGATGAGACAGAGTTACAAAGTATCCCAGCAAGGTATAGGGTGGGAGGTGGGAATAACAGGACAGACACGCCTCTGTCCCCTTTGACAGGGATAGTTCTATTACAGGAAAGGCAAACAGCCCACAAGTCTGAGGCCACTGGCAAGTTGGATGGACTGTCCCTGTGCTCCCCTTCATTTGTGAGGCTTCCCAGATCGGTAATTATAACAAATCTTTCCAGGCCATTCCTAACACACATACACACTTTTCTTAGTCTTCTCACTATTACCAACTTCATTCACATGTTTAGTTTCTTATGAGCACTTGATATAAGCTGGCTTTCCCATAAGACGATAATAAATATATGTTGAGTATGTACTAATTCCATATGGTTTACATTTTGTTTTTGTTTAATCCTCTTAACAGCCCCCAAACTAGGTATCATTACCCTAACATTATGTGCAACCCAAATATCTTCTCCTCCTTTAGTTTATAAGGTGCAGGGAAAGAATGCAGACTCATAACTCAGTTCCTTTAAATACTCCCCCCCAAAAGAATCCAGTGTCATAAAAGCATTATCAAACATGATAAACCTTACTGAAGGTGTTTGGCAGGAAAATAAGAAGACTTAGATTGCATCTACACAGGGGGAAAAAAAATCTCCATTACACATTCTTCTTCTCCGTAGTCACTTCCTAGTTTTGATAGAAGGGGTACAACCTGCATGTGAGATGTAGCAGCTGGGTATAATTTATATCTACCTTGACTCTGACTCTCAATTTTTCACCTCTCAACAATTCAAGATGTTTAATCAAAACAAACCAAAACAAAAATCTGGAGCTCTGCTGTCCTTGAGAAAGTAATTTGGGAACCGTTTTACTCCACTGAACATTTTCTTGCATTCACTATTCATTCCACATATTATTTAGTTGTTCAGAATGGATATGGAACTCCTTTTAGGAGAAATTCTGCTGAATGAGGTTGTCTTCATTGCTTTGCAACTAGTTGGGATTGTGAGCTTCTGTTTTGTCCAGATCTCCTCCACTTAACATCCAGATAACTCAAGTGTTAGGTAAGTACAATAAATGGTCCGATCAATCATCATCTCTGGAACTCAGACAAGACTGAATTCTTGGACTTGCAAAGCTAAAGGTCAAAGTCAAAGTTAGTTTTCCCTGTGAAGTCACATGAAGATCTATAGTTAGTATCTCCCCAGGTACTGGAACTGACCATGTACATCTCCTTGCACTGACACAGGAAAGAAAAGGAGTCACATAGAACATGATTCTGAATCTAATTTTTTTAAATATTTTATTTATTTATTTAATAGAGGTCACAAGTAGGCAGGGAGGCAGGCGGTGGGTGAAGCAGGCTCCCCGCTGAGCAGAGAGCCCAATAGGGGGCTCGAACCCAGGACCCTGGGATCAGGACCCGAGCCAAAGGCAGAGGCCTTAACTCACTGAGCCACCCAGGTGCCCCCTGAATCTAATTTTTTGATGCAGAGGATAGCTTCTCTAGGAGCTTGAAAGAAAACCCCAAGAATCAGAGAAGTGAATACCAACTTCCTAGTGGTGGTAGCGCTTGAAAGGTGGTGAGCAAAAGTGCGACGCTTGTGGGAAAATAGGCACAAGCATGTTCCCTACTTTGATCCCAATGAGGCTGGCTATTTGTCTGAATCAGCTCATCCATCATGGGTTCTCTAAGTACCTTGGGGGAAGAAACTATCAAAATTGTTTAGAGCCATTTGTCTTTGGATACAGGCTTAATTTTATTATTCTTGATATACTGATAATAACTCAAAATACTATCTTTGATCTTCCAATCCTATTCAAGTTCTTCTTCTTACCTTACCTCAGGCCCTCTTGATTTACCTTCTCAAGAAGATGCGTATGAGCCACGCACATCAATTAATCTGTTCTCATGCAATTGTGAGGGAGGTCTTCCTATGAAGGTGTCCACAGAATCCAATGGATTAATTTGAAAAAAAAAAATCAGCAGATGGGCTGTCACTGATAATTGTAATCTATACAACTGGCAATGTATAGTTGACACACAAGAAATTACACATTTCAGGAGGAGAGTATCATCTTTTCCCAAAGTAAGTCTGAGTTAACCCTAACATTACTACATATTATTCCCTCCTTTGATCTCCTCTGTTCTGTTCTTTCCTCCCTTTTCTTCCCCCCCCCCCCCACCTAAAACAAAGAGACAACATAGTTGGAGATCAGACACACAATGGTCGGAGGGTTATTATCTGGCTAACCCTGTAAAGACTGCTTCATCTCCTAGAGCCTCAGTGCCCTACAACTGCAAAATGAAATGGGTAACATTGCCCCTTCAGGATTGCTTGAAAGTTAAGTGACATGGTGTATGCAAAATGCAAAGTGTCTAGCACAAGGACTATGCACTGTTACACAGTAGCTACTCTCCAGAGGGCACCTATTATTAGAGGACTATGAGTAGTAATTGCAATACTAGCAGTAGTTTTAACATTAATAGAAATAAACTTTTGTTCAAGGCATATGGGACTCTAAGCAGACCTGTTACAATTTCTATGAAAATGTGTACTGGAAAGAGATGGTGGTGCTGTAATAGTCTTCCCTACTTAGAGCACAAGTTCCCTGTGAAATGTGAGAATTTCTGTCAGATGGTCATACACTCTGAGTTCCTCTGCCTGAAATGAACCAAAGCTCTCTATTCCGAAGAGCACAACATCTAGTGGCAGAGACCTTTTCTGGCCAGAAATCCTTCTGGAAACTGAGCAGCATTCATGCTCCCTCTCCAAAGCCGCCATCCGTTAGTCTCAGTTTTGTACCCCCTGGGGCCAAGCAAAATAAATCTAATCACTCTTCTTTATGACAGCACTTCAGATATTTGAACAAAGTGATCATGTACCCCCAGAGCATTCTCTTCTCCAAAGTATACATTCTCAAATATTTCTTGATGTGGCTCACATTCCAGGCCCTTCAGTGTCCTGATTGTCATTGTGACATCCAGGACTGAAAACACGAACAGAGTCTGTGGCAGAACACCAAGGGCAGCAAAGCACCTGTTACCTGTGCTGGGTGTTTATCAGTGTGGCTGGCAGTTTCTTTGTGTTAAAACTCATCATGTGTTTGATGAAGTAAAATATCCAGATCTATGATGTGTGCATGTTTGCATAGGGAAGTTGTTATGTATTTTTGTACACATTCCTCCCTCCCTGTCTCTTTTTCTCTCCCTCTCTTTCTGTGTCCCTCTCTTCTTCCCCACCTCCAGTAGAAAAGATCCTTTTAGGTAGTTTCAATTTCGCATTCATGTTATGAGAATTAGATCAGTCTACGTGTAAAGTACTTAGAACAGTGCTGACCTATGTAAGCAAGAAATCAATGCGAGATATTATTCTTATTTTATCTTCACATGCACTGTGACAGGTTCTAGAGATATGCATATATCTGGGGATATGTACCCCCAAATCAAGTACAAAAAAAATGGCTGCTACCCTTAATGAATAAGAGCGTTGGGAGGATTTTGATTTTTTTTTATAAATTATCAAATACTATATCAGAATTAGGCACATGGTACACAGAACATAAAGGAAGGATATTAAATTAATACTGTTGGCAGGAGAGAGGGAGGGGAAGGGAGAATCAGGAAAATATTTCTGGAGGATAGGACACTTGAGCAAAAGATTTTCAAATAATGTATTGGAATTACCTGAAGCATGCCTGGGAAAGCTTGTTCTAAGCAGGGGGAAGGGAGTATACAAAGACAATGATGCTATGGGCATTTGGAGATGCGCAGAGTTTGACAGGTTTTCATGCATTTGACTTCAGGATATAGGTGCATTATAAGGTGTTAAATGTCCAGTTTCTAGGAAGTCTTCATCCTATCAGACTGAAGGCTTGTCAGTTTCCATCTGAGAAATGCCCACAGGGCTGGAATGAGAAAGCTACAGGAGGACCCCCAAGCCCCGCAATGTCTAAGTTGTATAAACGTAGACCTACAGCTTATCACGTAGCACTGTAGTCTCCCAAAATGGGTGTAATAAGATTGAGCCATAATTTGGGGAAGGCACCTCCTTTCTACTAACTGATTAGGATGCTACAGCCTTCACTGCTGTGAATATTTTCTGTTTATAACATGATATTTAAAACAGATATTGGCCAAATAAAACCTATAAGTATTCTAGAAGCCACACAGCTAACAAATGGAAAGTAAAAGATGTTTATCGTGGAAAAGCAATTACTGGGTGTTGGCATGAGGGCGAGGGGTAGGGTTAGGAGGAAGAGGATAGAGAGAGGACTACAATTTTCAGCTGCTTTCCTGCTTTGAAATCATACCCCCATTTAAGTGATGGTTTGGCTAAATCTCTCTATGTCTTCTACCAGAATCTTCTGTAAATACGCAAACTTCTGGCTGAAAAAAGATACCCGTGTACTTCATTTTATACATCTGCCACATCCAAAACAGTTTTATCTGATGATTGATCATTTTTGTAGTACATCTTCCCATGTTTGCTTCCGTGACTCATCTGACTTAAAGGAATTAGACTGTCTGGGTGCATTTTCCCCCTTCCGTTGATGTAAGCAAAGCTATAGGAGAAGAGCACTTCACACTGCAAATACACATGGTAAATTCTGCTTCTTTTGATAAACATTTCTTAGTCAATCAAGACTTGCTTGTACTAAGGACTAAATGATGAGTATATGTCACAAAGCAGAGAACTATTAATGCAATTTGAAACAGTTAATGGATTCTGCTTTTACTATTTTTCCTTCGTAGTCTATACCAAAATCTCTTTTGAGGAGCTGGCATGACATGTGGGATTTTTTTTTTTTTCTTCCTCCTCTCTGTCATTCCTCTTCCCAGCCATCCTTCTTCAAACATCATCTTTGGCAGTAAAGGTTAGCACACGTTTATTGAACACCTACCATATGCTTGCATGCTTGAGATACAATGAGGAAGTATCAATAATTACTGGTCTCTAGATACCTCTCAGGGAGAGATGGGAGTGAGACAAGCAAACAGGGGATAATGACAAGGATCAAATTATACACTGGATTCTCTGGGGCAGGGAAAGGTCAGGGGATATTTTCCAAAATGTGTGATCCCTAAGCTCGGTTCTGAAAAACGTAAGATAATAAGGAATAGAAGGCAAAGGAGTGGTGGCGGGGGTGGGGGGAGCAGAGGGAGAAACACATTCACTGAATATTTACTATTTTTTAGGCACCGTGAATTATCACCTTTCTAACTTAAAATACTTCTCTGAAGTAGGTACAGACATCGTTACAACTTTATAGATGTGGAAACTGACACTCACAGAGGTAGAAGATTTGCCCACAGCCCATAACCAGGATTCACACGTGGGCAGCTTGATTTCCAAGCTCATTCTCTGTGCTGAGGAATTCTGCTCCCTCTCCTGAGAAGAGCATGGAAGGAGAAAACTGGGGCAAGCAATGGTGTGGACACATTAGGTAAGAAGGAAACCTGCTGACAATCCCTGGATGCCATGAATAGCAAAGAATTGTTGATAAATGGCCCTACATCGCAACATGAGGGAATCTGACCTCTGCACTGAGCAGTGGGGGTAACTTGAATGTCTCTGTGTATCTTCTGGCCATTACCACTGCCCCAGGTCCTGTTTCACCTGGGTGTCAGGACAGGCCTCCAACTGCACAGAGTCAATATAAATGTATCTTTGGGCATAGTTTTGAAAAACTGTGCCTGGAGTGACCATCAGCAGTAATCATGGGCTTTTAGAGAGAAACAGAAATGCAGACATCATTCGGGCAAGCCTCCTGATTCTGGACAAAAAAGAAATGGCTCAGAGCTCAGAGTGAGGCAAGTATTTATCCAAAGCTAGAGTTCAGAATCCAGGACTTCTGCTCACAGTAGAGTGATTTAAAGTCTTCGCTAAATAAACATCAGGGGGCACTGCCTCCCTGACCCTGGAGGATATTTGTGGGCACAGGAAAGGAGAGCAGCCTAGTACCCAAAAAGGGCTCATAAAAACTGCAGGCTGGGGAATCTTGTTTCCCACACCTGGTCTCATGCTCACACACCTGGTCATCCCGCAGACTTCTCCTACTCAATAACAAGCACCCATATCCACCCAATTGGTTGAATCAGTCACATGAGAGCGATCCTTGACATCTTTCTCTCTCTCACCTGCCATGACCAATTCAACATAAAGTCCTGCTGGCATTTCCAAAACACACCTTGTGCATGCATCCCTCTTTGTTGCTGCTGCATATTCCAAGCCAGCAGGCCCCTCCCCTGTTTAACTGCAGTGGATTGCCATGGCCATGCATTCATTCTTGTTTTCATTGGCTCACAGCCAAAACACTCTTCATCAACAAATACAATCAGATCACCCCTGCTTTAAAAAAATAAAAAATAAAAAAACAAACAAACATAAAAACCCCACATTGCCCATTGCATTTGGGGTACAGTTTCCTTGTCTACAAAGCCCTGGATTATTCATCTCTGTGCACTTCCTCAGAGTACATTAAGCATCAGGCTTACAAATAAATCTCTTTTAGGTTCCCAAATGCCCCAAATCCCATCTTGCCTCAATGCTCTTACACAATCTACTCCTTCCATGGAATGTTCTCTCCCTACTCTTAACTTTTCTGCATATTTTAATTTTCAGCTGAAAAAGAATACCTTTAACAAAAGCTTCACTTACCTCCCCTTACAATCTCTCCCATATAAATTAGTTCCCCAATGATATTCCCTTGCAGACTCTGAGCAATTACATCACATTTAATTATTCATTTATTAGCAAACTGTGTGACTTGGAGTAAGCCGTTCAATTCTCTGCGCTTTCTCGTCCTTGCCTATAAAATGGGCATACTTTGTAGAATAGTTATCAGGACTGGAATTAAAGCACTTAATAGGCATTCAATGAATAGCTGTGAAAAGAGTTATTCTTAAATTCCATTCATAGCCCAAAACAATACTCTGTACAATGGAAAATCAATCACAGCTTAAGACCCAGGACTAAGGTTAGAATAGAGACTCTTCTGGAATACTGCCTCCAAGAAGAAAACTCTGAAACCATCTGTGTATATGCCTCCTGTGCATTCCATTTTGATCTACCTGTGCTCGATGGAAACACCACTATTAGCTCTTAGCCACAAAGGGGCCACTGAAAGAGGAGAAAAAAACATACACAACTGGAGAAAACACTGAAATACAGCTTACACTGTGTAAGTTCATCTGTCTTAAGCTGAAGACACCAAGGAAAGATTTTTGTAAAAAGCTTTCTGCATTGGGTAACAATGATTTCTGCCTCTCCCTTCCCAACACCGACAGTCAACATTCCCAAGTTCATAAAAATTGGAACACAGAGCTCTCTTAAAACCTGTTGTCCAAATCGTAGACTATTTGCAAAGCAAGCCAGTACAAATCTTGAATAACATTTCCAATGGTTCTCCTGGAGCACAAACACATTTAAATGCGTCTATTCACAAGTTTAAAAAAGAATGTAAATGTATGCACATACGAACATTGAAATAGCCTTCTGTGAGGCCCTTTAATAAGCCAATCTCTTAGTCCACACAGCAAACAAACCAGAATTAGAAATCAGAAGCAGAACTGTCCTTATGCATACCTGTAATTCATTTTAGGAAGTTCATACATTCCAGAAAAGTTGTCTGTATACCACCATTTTGGAAATTGGATTATATTTTTAAAAGCACTAAAGGAGGTGGCTGTTTTAACTAGCATTCAAATGAAACCTTCGTTAAAGTGAAGAATTATTTTTTTGTAATGTGAATAACTGGCATCATTAAATTCACTTTGTAAACAAGGGACACTTGTACCATGTTTAGATTCAAGCAGAGGATCCATCTGCTCTTGGTTTTGGGATTCATTCATTCAGTTAGCATTTTTCATGCATTTGCTATTCATGTATTCATTCTACAAATATTTACTGAGTGCTTACCATATGCCTGGCACTGTATTAGATGCTGAAGATACAGGAATGAACAAGAGAGTTGATATCCTTCGCCCTCCGGAATCTTGTACCCTAGTGGGGCAAGGTGATGATAAACATAAATAAAAGTACACAATACAATCTCAAGTAGATATATATGTCACAAATAAGAACAAAGTAGTCAGGGCGCCTGGGTGGCTCAGTGGGTTAAAGCCTCTGCCTTTGGCTCAGGTCATGGTCCCAGGGTCCTGGGATTGAGCTTTGCATCAGGCTCTCTGCTCAGCGGGGAGCCTGCTTCCCTTCCTCTCTCTCTGGCTGCCTCTCTGCCTACCTGTGATCTCTGTCTGTCAAATACATAAATAAAATCTTAAAAATAATAAAAAAAAAGAAGAACAAAGAAGTCTCAGGGGAGAGAAAGGGATGGACTGCTGGGGACTGGAATGTTGGGTGGGTGCTTCTGCTGATGGAAGAGCCAGGGACAGAGCCTACTTAAATAGGCAAAATGAGGGAGCAAGCCCGGAAAAGGACTTAGGGCAGGGTGCTTCAGGCAGAAGAAGGAACAGCAAATGTAAAGGTCCTGAATCTGGAGTATATTTGCGTTTGAACAATAGCAAAAGGTAAAGTATGGCTTGAGTGATCCAGGGAAAGGTAGAAGGATCAGCCAGGTACTCAGGAATCACCTGAGTGCACCTGATGCGCCTTCTTGACTACAGATGGGGGTACGCATGAGGCAACTGTTTTCTGTACCAGGAGGAAAGGAACTGAAGACTCAAAATCCACAGATTTCTGCCCACCATGGAAGGGATGGTTCTCTAAATAAATTAACACGCGTATATCTTTGTTTCTGTATCCTCCTAATTCTGCTCTTACTTTCTCTGCCTCTATTACCCTTCCTCCCTCTCTCCCTTCCTTCCTTTCACTGTTTCATAACTACGTATTTCATGCCTATTGTGTTCCAGGCAATGTGCCTAGGGATCCGATGGATGCCCTCTGCCCTGGGCTTAGAGAAAAGCTCTCCCTTTCCCCCACACACTCCCCATTCATATCAAAACTGGAATCTGTTGCATGAGCTTCTCCACTGGGATAACGTGTGAGTCAAACACACAGAGGTTGGAATCCCAGCTCCAGTATGTACCTGCCGTATTATATTAGGCAGTGCATATAATTTTCCTATTGTCTTGATTCTTTCATCTGCAAAATAAGGATAATAACACATGCTTTGATGGAATGTTTTAATAATTTCTAGTTTTATTTATAAGCGGGTGATTATTACTACACTACTATTTCTAGTTTTTTCTGCCTTTACAACTTGAACCTCAAAGTTAAAGGAAGGACATTGTTACAAGGTTTGGTATGAGGCTGAAACTGTCTTCTGTATCTTCTAATGTTCTAGAATATTGTACACTTGATTATAGGATATAACCCATGGGACCTGATAACCCAAGATGACCCAGGCTGGAAGGAGGCTAGAAAGCTCTTTGTGCCTATGGGAGATTGTGTTAATGGCCCCAACTTTCATCCTTCCCTGTATCTACACCCCTTGCCATAGAACTTTGAAGTTCCTCTCACTAAAAAAGCAGATTATATATTTCCACCCCTTTTCTTTTGATCTGGCCATGCGGTATGCTTTAGCCAATAAAAGCATAGGCAGAAGGGACAGTTTCCAGTTTTAAGCCTGCACCCCAAGGGGCCATCCATATTTCTGCATGACAGCATGTGTAGCTGCCATTGCCATGAGAATATACCCAAACTAGTCCCAAAAGGAGGATAAGAAATGCAGGGAGCTGAGCAGTAACCCTGGCTTAGCCCAGTCTGGACCAGGCAACCCCAGCCAACCCATAGAAGAGAACAAATAATTGTTATTTTAAGCCACTGGATACTATAACCTAGTATTATTATGGAGACATTTGATATACTATCTTAATTTAATCAAAATATGTTAACAAACTATCAATTTATCATATTTACTGAACTTCTATATTTAATATATCAGGTGCTGAGGATACAGGCCTAAATCAGAAGGATATCATCCCTGCCCTTGGGGAACTTAGAGTCTAAGTGAGGGAGGAAAACAAAGAAATGTTACTGGTCAGAGTTGAAAAGGGTCTGTTTCAGAGAAGGGGGTTGCCTGGAGTCAGGGTTTAGCCTGAGATGACTGGTTGACTACTCCTAGTGGTGAAAAGGGGAACTGCATCTATGAGATGCTCTCCCTATAATGAAGTGTAGGACTTAAAACACGCCAGAATGTCAGCTCTGGAAGGATCCTCCCCTGAACTTATCTTGGGTGAGCTCTCCTTTACAGCTAGGCTCAGAGAAAGGCAGTGAGTTACTCAGGGTAACTCACAGAATTTGTGGCAAATCTAGGACAGGGCCCCTGTCCCCAGGGTAGGCACATCTAATTCTAATATGACCTCAGATGGGTCTTACAGTGTCAGTAAACTTTGTACTGCCATAAAACTCTTGGCCAGATGTTCTACTACTAACACCATTTAAAATAAGATTAATATCCGTGATTATTATAATTCATAATTGTAATATGACTCCTTTCTTGCTCAGGGCATTTAAGGTATGATACTAACCAGACCTCCTAATTAATAACAGTAATTAACACCTTTCATTTATTGAGTCTCTGCTCTAAGCACAGTCTTGATGGCTTTAGATATGTGGGTACATTTAATCCCTGCAACAATCTAGGCACAGATAATAAACCCCATTTTATAGAATTGGAAAGTGAATCTCTTGGAGATAAAGTCAAGTCAAATCATACAGCTAATAAGAGGCAGAACCAAGAATCAGACCCAGATCAAAGGCCTGTGGTTTTTCTACTTTGCTCTGCAGACCCAGCTGTGGCCACCTTGATCTGAAATGTTGGTTCACAAATGGCACTCCTGTTCCATCTTTCTCAATGTTTTCCCTTTGCCTAGAGAAGGCATGATTGGAGCCCACTGATAAAATCACCTCCCCTCTTCGATCTTGCCTCACTTTTTACACCTTATACCGAGGGATGCCTCCGGAGCAGGGAGCTTTGAGAAGACCTGGGGAAGCCTGGAGCTTCTAAGTGGAAACAAGGAACTGACTCAGCAGGGCCTGGCTATCTTCAGAGTCTGAGGAGAGGCACATCAAAGGGAGGAGAGCCTGGTACCTTTGATGAAGGAACCAACAGGAAATTATTAGCCTCATGCTGACAAGGACAAAGACAGGCAAAGGGCCATTTGGGCCTCATCTATGTCTGGACTGGAAGAGGCAGGAAGCTTAAGGGGCTGTTGAATCCTGGCCCCAGAGCAAGGTGATGAACGCTGGCTTCCTCCCTTGAAGAACCAGGTGAAGGAAAGGTGAGGCAAGTTAAGATAAACACCCAAACTTCTGGCTGCCCGGATGAACTGAATCTTTTAATTTAAGCTGTCAGTGGGTTCTTTCTTCTCTCTCTCTCTCTCTTTTCCTTTTTTAATCTAAACTGTAATCACACAATACTCCACCCAAGTGCTTGATATGGATTTCTAAGGCAGATCCTAACATAGTCATAAAAAAAAAAAAAATCCCCTCTGAAATGTGCACTTTGTACTGTGTCTATGTGTAGGTGTGTTTAAAATGTCACAAACTGGAATACCTAACTCTAGCTCCCAGGAATTAATCACTTAGAAGAGTGAAAGGGGGAAATTAACTTGCTTTAACACTTACAAGACTCTCCAAAGCAGGCGCCAAAATAGAACTTACTGAATAGACGTATGGTTATCTTTCTAGAAGAACCAAAACTCTTAAAAAAATTTTTTTTTCTCTAAAATTGCCTTGCAAAATCCCCCCGCCCCAAGTTAGGGCTCAAATGCAGGTCACAGACTCTCACAGATGCCTCATAGGGAATAAAGGTGTAAAAGGTTTGGGGGGAGGGTGGGAGGTGGCCTTTTTTAAAGTAACAATTCATTGGATTTTAGTTAAATGTGTAAATTTGTGCAACCACCACCACCATCTGATTTTAGAACATTTTCAACACCAAACAAAGTTCCCTTATGCCCATCTGTAGTCAATTCCTATTCATACGCTGAGCCAGGACAACCACTGATCTGCTTTCTGTCTCTATAAATATGCTTTTTCTGGACATTTATATAAAGGCATCATACAATATGTGGTTTTGTATCTGGCTTTTAGCATGTTTTTAAAATTCATTCATAATGTAACACATATCGGTATTTCTCTTCTTTTTAATGCTGAATACTATTCCATTTTGTGGATATACCACATTTGTTTATTTGGCAGTTGATGAGTATATGGGGTTATTTCCGAATTTTGGCTATTAGGGATAACGCTACTATGAACCTCAGATACATGGCTTTGTGTGGATGTTTTCCACTCTCTTGAGTAGAATTACAGGCCCAGAATTGCTGGGGCACTATATTGCATAGGGCTACTGACCACTGCTAGATACTAGGTTTCATCTGATTCAGATAAGCTATGTCAGTAAAAATCCACCAAATTCTTACCTTACCTTTAAAATCAGCTGATATTATCTTTCATGATTGGGATGGCCTAAAACAAGTCCTCCCAAAAAACAAATAACAAACAAACAAAAACAAAAGAACAGAAAATGAAGGGCAAATTTCCATCTAATACCAAATCTCATGTGCCCAGGCTCCTCCTGTTGAACATGCCTCTAAAACGGAATTAACTGAGGGTGGTTTGTTTGTTTGTTTTTCCTCATGGATCAACAGATGCCCTCTCCATCACAGATGCTGGTCATCTCTGTGTACGTGTAATTAGACTGATGATGGTTTCGCGGTCCCTTTTATGCCCAAGCGGAAATGATGAGAAAATCCTGACAATAGTAGTGGAACAAGCGCAAAATCCAGGCAGCTCTGAAGGAGAGTACAACTTCTCTCCGGTGTAACTTCATTCATCAGCGAGGGGGCGCGGTGTGAGGACCCCCCCACCGCCGCTATGCCCCGCCGGAGCGAAGGGACCTGCGGCGACGGTCTAGGACTCACTGAAAAGTTTTAGGGCTTAGGGCACCCGGGAATGGCAGATGAAAAGACTTCACCAAAGGCGCTGAGAGGAAGCTAGAGAGCAGGACTCAGGTCAGGGTCCAGCCTGAGGAGGTGGCCGAGGCTGGTACCACGTGCGACTCACCCGCGCGCTCCGCGGAAGCGCTGGGCCTCCTTGGCCTTGCCAGTCGCTCGCACCTGGTGTGAGGGCGGCGGCGGAGCGCGGTGTCCAGTGTCCAGAGGCCTGTCACCTTGAGGCCTCTGAGGTCTGAGGGTTGAGGGGAGCAGAGGAGCAAAGGCACCAGGCAGTGCAAAGCTAGGACCCCCTTCCCCAGCGGAGGAACGCGCAAGTTAAGGGCCACGGCCGCACGACGGACGCCGGACGCGCGCTGCCGGGGCCGGGGGATCCCGGACGCCGCCAAGACGGCAGGCGCGCCGAGGGGGAGGGGCGGCGTGCCCCGAGAGCCCGCCCCGCCCACCGCCCCCGCGCACGCTGCGGGGCGCGGAGCAAACCCACCCAGCCTCGGGCGCTCGCAGCTCGCGGTGTGGCCGCGGCCTTTAGACTGCCGGTTCCGACGCTGGGCGGGCTTAGGTCGCTCCTCCGCCTCGCCCGGCGTTCCGCTGCCTTTCCCTTTCGTGGACCGTCCGAGTCTTTCTTACTCATCCCCGTTTTCCGTTAACTCCTCGGCTTCACGCCCGTCGCCGCGCTCTCCCTCCGCGCCCTGCTTACCCTGCCCTACGCCGGCCCGTCACCTCTCCACCAGTTCCCCATCCTGATCCCCGTCCCTCCTGGAAATTCCTTTCCCCCGTTTTCCCTTTGCGTCTTCATTGTCTTTCCGCCTTTTCTTTTTTCCACCACCTCCCTGCCCTGGAAACTTGTTCCAGCCAGGGATCCCACCGGGTCACAGGCGCCTCCCTCCACCACCAGGCCCGCGGAGTGTGTGGGTGCCCCCGCCGCTTCGGGTACCACGAGCGTCCCGCCCAGTCCCCGGCGTGATTCCGAGGCCTTGACCCCGGCTGCCTTTTCTTGCCGCGACTCCGCGAGGGCAGGAAGAGGCCCGGCGCTCTCTCCCTCTAACGGGTCCTCCTCGAGGGATAAAAGAGAGGACTGGGGGAGGATGCAGGCCCAGTACCCTCAGGCCCTCTCGCCCCCAGAGCCGCACTTCCCGCAGAGTCGCGGCGGGTGTGCGGTGAGGGGGCCCTGAGGCAACAAGTGACGCTGCCTGCGGGGGCCGCTGGTACCTGCCTGAGGCGGGGGGCCCCGGCACCCTCGGGGGTGGGTGGCGGGAGCGAGACCGGCTCTGGCGAAACGTTCCCTGCGCCCCACTCCTCACAAGGCGGGGGTGGGGGGAAACGAGAGAAGAGAGAGACGTGGCTCTTCCCAAGTCCGAAGTCTCCCTCCCCAGGTTTCCCTACCCGTGCCCCGAGCAGAGTTTGCGAGAAATGGGGGAGACACAGGGCAAAAGCCGCCGACGTGGAGGGATTTTCGGAAGGTGGGGTGCTAGAGTGAGGAAAGACAATTCCCGATTGCCTCCCCCGCTTGGGCGATGCTTTCTTCCAACCCACCATCCAGGCCTCCCGGGCAAGGGCCCAGCCTGGCCAGCTGGAGCGGATTTGGGCGAAGGAGGAAAAAGGGGCTCCCAACCCCTCCCCGGTTTTCCTCCGCCGCCCTCCCTGATTGGCTGTGCGTCCCTGGAGCCCAACTTCAGTCGCTCCAGACTCTCTGAGCCCCAAGGGAGCCAGAGTGCAGCGACCCGGGCCCGGCCGCGAATCCAGGGGTCGGCATCCGTGGGGCCCCCGGGGGGAGGGGCGCGGACAGGGTCGGCCCCCGCAGCCTCCTCCAGGCCCAGCTTGCTGCGTCTCGCGGCCTCGGCTCCTCTCCGCCCCCCGCCCTTTCCTTCCCTCCCAGCAGCGGCCTCCCTCCTCCTCCGGCCCCCCCCACCCCGCCCGCCACCTCCCCCCGGTTTCTCATTCCTGCCACTAGCGCGCTCGGCGGCTCATTCCGCGGCCGCCGCCAGCCGAGGGGAGCGTCGCGAGCAGATGCCGCGGGGGCCGCTCGCAGCCGCCGCCGACTTGTGAATGGGACCCGGACTGGGGCCGGGGCTGATACCGCTGCGCTCGTTTTGTGCCAGGGACCGACGGCCGGGAGCTGGCGCCCACCCTCCAGGGCCCCAGGTGAGGCTTGCCGCCAGTCCCTTCCTTTCGACTGAATGGGGCTTCTTTTGGGGGGGGGGGTGTCTCTGGATGAGCATGTCTGGGGGTGGGGGGAAGGAGGTCTGACTGGAGAAGATTTCACTAATGCAACACAGAAACGGGAGGGGGGCGGAGGTAAGAAGATTTGTTTAAAAATCAAAAAGGGAGAAGGGAGCCAGCCAGCTGTGGGCGCGGGCGGCGCGGAGAGCAGAGGCGCCAGATGTGCGCTCCAACCTCTCCCCCGCTTCGGCCTCCTCTGGGGTCTGCGCGGAGGCCGCGGGAGAGGGGCTTTGCGCCGGGCTGGGGCAGAGGCTGCAGAGCTGCGCTCCGGGCGCGCCGGCTGCCCGCGGTCGGGTCTCTGGGGAAAGTCGCCCCCCGCGCGGGGCCGGCCCGCCGGCCCGCGCTGCACCTCTTTCCGAAAGCGGCGACGTGACCGAGCTCTGCAGGGTTCCTACCCCTTCTCCCGGTCCCCGCCGAGCGCTCCCCGGGCTCAGCCCTCCTTGCGCGACCGCCGGGGGGAAACGGGAAGCACCCGGCTCGGATCGGCTGTGGCCCCGCACTTTAATAGGCGATCTTTGGGTCCGCTGACTGCGGCTGAGGGGCGGCCGACTGCGGTGCGCGCTCCGGCTTTCCGGCCGGAGTCTGCTCGGGAGCTCCGGGGACCGCCTGTTACCTCCCGTCAGCCCTACGGAAGGTCCGCGCGCGGTTCAGACTCGGACTCGGCTTGCCTGGGGCTTGCGAAGCCTGCCAGGGTCAACGTTAACTTTGCGAACCAAGCCGTGCCCTAAGCCTGCGCCTCCTCCCGGAGCGCGCCAAGCCTCTCCCGCTCCCCGCACGCACGGCCCTCCTCCCTTAGCTTTGCCCGGAACGCTAGCCGGCAGGACGGGAAGGGCGGCGAGGAGAGCACCCTTTCCCCGCTCGAGCCGGGCAGAGCTGTAAGGAGGGCCCGCTTCGCTATGTGAAGAAAGGAGTCCCCGCAGAAAGTGGGGTCGGGGAGGGCCCCCCGGTCACGCTTCCTTATCCTTTTCTCGCCAAGGCCCTGCTTTCGCTTGGGCGGGAGGGTGTGTGTGTGTGTTGGGGGTGGGGGGTGCACAACACGCCTCCCTTTCCCGGGTGAGAGGTTTTCTAGATGCTCGAAAAAGCCCTGTTGCTTTTGCTGATAATGCAGCAGGAATTTCATGGGCCATCGCGCTGCTATTAAGAAATTGCATCTTTTAATTATTTAATAATGCCATCCCTGCATGACGACGGATTGCCCCTAAGGGATGGGGGTGGAGGGTTGTTCCTGAAACCCTGCTGTTGGGGTCTAGATCTGTCAAAAGTCTTCCCTCGTTTTTCCCCCAAAAGAAATCTTGTTCAGGTGGTTCTGAAATCGTGCCTTGTCTTCCTCTTCGGATCTTTCTTAGCAGGTTAATATGAAGCAGGGAGTAAGTTTTCCTTTTAATCAGAGGGAAGACGCGATGATTAATCTGGCAAGAGGGTGGATCAATTCTTTATCACTTGGGCTTGCAGCAGACATCGATGGTTTTGCGGGGTGTCTGGCTTTCCGGGGAATGGGACTGTAGACGTGGTCTCAGGGGCGAGGATCAACCAGCATCACATCAGCGCATTTGCCAGGCTGGGCTCCCGAGTGCTGGATCCTAACACCATGGGAGAGGAGAAGGGGCTGACCTTCATTTCATTAATCCCGGAATTATTTTTCCTATATACCCGAGATGCAGACACCAGAACACAGAAGTAGTCGCAGCCCAACCCTAGCTGCAGGGAGCCTGGTCTCCTTCTAGCAGAAGGAAGGAATAAAAGTTGCAAAACAAAGGGACAGAGTTGTGGTCCATACCAGACAGATCCTGAAGCTCCTGGTCACTAAAGTTCCTTACTCCTAAGCTCTGATTCCAAGTTTTAGAGTTGGCCAGTGGGCCCTGGAATTCAAACCTCCATGCAAAACTGAAATCCTGCCTAGTACAAAGAAATGTGAGTACATTTCAAGTACAGACTAGGGAATGGCATCTTACAGGCCAGGAAAATTGGCTTGAGTGGGAATTATCTTTAGATCTTACTTCTGAAACATTGCAAATTAATGCCTTAAAAATGTGTTGCAGCCAGGCTTTATGATTAGTAACAATTATTATGATCATTTTTGTTGTAATTTCAGAGTCTGCATAAGCTGGCCATGTTATTACATTGTTTAAAAAAAGGGATCCCCCCCCCCCACACACACACACCCCTGGAGTTAGGGGATATGGGGGGAGAATGAATAGAACTAAAACTGGATCATCTGTTGAGGCCCAAACATGTAGATTTACTCAAACTGGGCTTATTGCTTACTAGAAAGAATAGGATTTTAAAATAGTTCTAATTGAAGCAGTGGACCATCTTGATAACACTTCAGAACTTCCATTATGTTCAGCATTCTTATCAGAACACCAGACAGTAAAATTACTAGAAACCTAAATTCTATTTTCAATTAAGATGCAATCTTGTTAATTTGAGAATTTAAAAAAAAGTCACAGTTCTATTTTTGTAGGGGTGGCAGTGGATGTGTATATTTGTTTATTTGTGAGAGGAGAGGGGGCAGGTTTGGAGACCCATGCCATGATTTGGGGGAATACAGATCAATTTCATGCTCCTTTAATGGACTTGTCTTCATAATTCATGGTTTTTCTTCCTCTTTGAATAGAATTACATGGCTGCCTTGTAAAGATTCTGGTTTTGGGGACCCTCATATGGGAAACGCCATGACTTTGACCTCAAGGCTTGATTTACAATGCCAGAACTACACTCCCATGAGCTTAGTGTGTCTCGGAACCTTGCCTGTGAATGTCTGTGACTTATGAAGTTGACAGTTCACATAAACTTTGATCTGTGATATTCAGATCTATTTTCAGAAACATCTAAAGGAGATCCGCAGGTTTGATTTTAATTTTCCTCCATTTTCAATACATTTATGTAGGCAAATGTTCAAGAAGTATAACCATTTTGTTTATTTATTTTCAATATTGGTTTTTTTCACTTTGATCATAGACGTACCTTATCATTAATAATGATAAAACACTGGTCTATGGACTTTGAAAGTAGGTAGCAAACATTTTCTCTTAAACTGTTAAGTTTGCCGAATGCCTGAATTCCTTAGTCTTTTTCCTAGAAAATCTGAGCACTGTGTAAATTCACCAGCCAATGATTTAAGGGATTGAAATGTGGTTGGGATTTTTTTTTCCTCCCTCTTATGAAATTAGTCATTGTTTCAGAAAAAAAGTTACCTAGTTCGTTAGGAGCCTCCATTCTAGATCTTCCAAGCATTTGGGTTGTCAACCTTTCCAATCCAATGTTATTCCTCCTAGAACATGTAAAGATCTTTGGTCTGTGTGAGCTAGGGGAGAAACGTCAACAGGTATGTTAAAAAGGAAAAAAAAAAAAAAGTGAAGCTGGAGAAAGTTGGACAAATTCTGGCACACCAGTAGTACTAAGAATCCATGAGGAGTCCATCAGGATTACTGTGATAGCCATCCACAGCCTCTTCTACGGGCAGGAAGGACTAAAGAAAACACTCGAGGAGGATAATTAGACATCTTTCTGCTATAATTTTACCCTGACATTGAGAGCCTTGTGCCTCTCTGGAAATGGGCTCCCTCGCGGAAGATTGTACTTCTGGCCACTAGAGGGCAATGGCGCCCTTCTCCAACTTTCTGCATGGGGCCCATCTGCTTTTGAGGGCACCATGAAAAGCGGTTTTGTTACCACCAGCCTTGTCTGGCCCTCTCAGGAGAGACCGAATTCAATCTAGCTATGGTTCAGGCTACCGCCTGAGCAGTTTGTCAGGATTAACATCTTTCTAGTTGGTGAATCTGTTACCTTCAGCCTCTCCTTCCCACCTTGCAGTTTACTAGAAAGTTGGAAAATCTTGTAACTCGAGATTCTCTGAGCAGGAGATGAGGAGGAAAAGGGGTGGGGGGGGAGGGCTGGGCTGAATGAGACACTAGGTCAGCTCTCACTGAGGCTGTGATCTTGGAGGATTTTCTGGCCTTTTTTTTTTTTTTTTTTTCCTCTCCCTGCCAGAAAGAGCATCATTTGAGACTCTGAGGGGAAGCGAAAGAATAAAGAAGGGAAATATTAGTGAGATTGCTGTGGTAGCATTGCCTGTTCTTTCAAGAGGTTTTGAAGAGTCTGCAAGACATTTCTAATTTGAAAAAAGAAAAAAAAAAGAATAGCGTTTTGATCTTTGGTAAACACTTTGGGGCATGGGGTTATAATAGAACCATAAATGTTTTACTCTTACCTTTAAACCATTCTTGATATTGCTGTTTAAAAAAAAAAAAAAAACAACCCTAAATTTAGCAGAGAGTAAAATTTAATTCAAGATTGGTCCTCATGCACTACAGTTTAATCATTTGACTTTTTTTTTCCCCTCAGTGATATGGAAATTACTGCTTATGATTAAATTGCATATTTCAGGCTGCACGAATTTATATTTGTTACTGTTGGATAGTGTCATTATGAAAGTTCAGAAGAATAATGTAAAAAAAAAAAACCACTAGCGCTATATTATAATTAAGAGGAAAGCTCTATTAAAAAAATAAGTACTGTCTTAAGTGGATTCTTATTTGTATTTTTTTTAACTGAATACAATTGCCTCCCTGGTGAGTCAGCAGTGCAGTTCCTTGCAGCTCCAAGTGTGTTGGAATGCAAGGGCCGTTGATGAAGAAGGAATCAATGCAAATGGATTATGGGAAGGAGTATTAAGTAACTCAGTGGAAAGTAAGACAAAGTGTTTTGTAAACCAATGCTCACTCACCACCGGACAGTTTATTTAACTGAAAAAAAAAAGAAAGTGCTTTTAAATTGTAAGTGCTTGTGAATAATGCATGTTTGTTAGAACTGGAGGCAAAATTTCATGGTTATTTGGTTTAATTGGTCATCAGACGGTTGCAGAGGTCCAGAATTCTTATTGAGATAAATCATTGTTCTCGTGGTCTGTCAGGTGAAAGTTTTGGTTCAGGCAGAGAATCTGGTATGTCAGGATATTAAGTGAGATAGGAGGATGAGAGGGGGAGGAGGAAAAGAGGTAAGGGAAGCGGGGGGGCAGAGGGGGGAGTGTGAGAGAGGCTAATGGTGCTGTTGCTGATGGTGGGGCAGAGACTGCTGTCCCTATTCCTTTATCTCCACTCCTGGAGACCCATGTGAGATCCTGAATCCAGAAAGCTGGCATAAACAGCTTTACAGGCCGCCGCGAACAGTGGCCAGGGTCTTAAATTCTATTACTTTCTGGCCCTGAGAACTCCTCACAGTACCCTGTGAATTTTTCTTGAATTTTTCTGGTTTTTGCAGGTGAAGAAAAACCTTCCTTCACTTCCTCCACAAATCCCCTTCCTTGCCAGAAATCCACATGACGTGGTCCTCTGCACTAGCATGATTTCGCTCATTAAGAATTTGCAGGAATTTCTGGAAGATACTGGCTTTGGGTGTGGTGTCTTCCACGCTATGATGATTACCTAACATAGCAACCGGGGAGCGATGGAGGCTGCTCCCTGGTTTTAGTTTTAGATGCATGAGATCTCTTTTCCGCCACCATAGGCTCCACCAGTGAGTGCAAACAGTGAGAATTTGGAGTTGCGTCCCTGCCACCGGTGGTGTTTATTCTGTGTACGAACCAGCACGGATGCCAGCATGGGTAGGCGTATTAGATATAATGCTGTGCAAACCATTCCCAGCATGAATCTCTGGGAACGTGTTACCTGTAATTCCGTCCTGAACACTCAGGCTACTTCCGTCATCCCCGAGCCTGAGGCTTGGCCCAACGACTCAGACAGCAAGACATGAGGGTGAGGAGCGTGCAACAGCAGAACAAGATCTTGTCTTTGGTTAGCATTTTGATATTTTGTTCATCATCACGGACTTTCTCCATTCAACATGGTTTTTAAAATACCGCATTACAGTATTATTCATGTTAGTTACTGAGTTTTTTGGCAAGCCCTTACATTTCGTGCCCAAGGACCGTGCCTCACCTGACTCACCCTAATTCCAGCCGTGCCCAGTCCTTGGATCCTTCTCGGCTCCATCTCCAGGGCTTAGAGGCTATGGGACCGAGATTAAGGAACATCACATTTCTAAGACTCAGACGCCTCATCTGTTGCAATGGAAACCGTAATAATACTCATGTCCTAGAATTGTTGTGACGATAAAGTAAGAATGGAGTGCAGTGCCTGGTTCATGATAAGCCCTCACCAAACACTCAGTCCTTTCGTCCTCTCAGACCTGGGATTTGGTTTTAGAGACTAATGGTGGCAGGTAGCAGTTCTTCCTTATAATTACTACCGCAAAATCCTACACTGAAGATTCCCTTTAATGGAGGCTTCTCCCAATTAGGGATGAATTGTTTATTAGTGCCTCCCTCTTTTTGAATTATTTCATAAGTTTAAGTGATCCGTCCCTCTTCCATTTAAAATATTCAAGAGGCAGTTGAGATTTTAGAGATAATGATGGCTTTTGAAAAGTGCCTGCCTCCTTCTCCTACCTTTGCATTTTCTGTCTGTTCATTCTACATACGGGTTGCCTGATAAGTTGCCCTGAAGTAATATCTTACTGGGAAAGTTTGCTAAGCGTGTGATGTTGAGATATTCATCACAGGGTCTGCTTTCATTTAAAAGGGGCTCATTACTATTCCAGACTAGCTTAAATGATAATTAGCCCCATGATAAATCGTCTCCATTTCAAGCATATTCCTGTTTGTTTTTCAGGTTAAAGTAGTTTGGGAATTTAAGGGGGTTGAGCAGGGACCATTCTGACTGATGAAGAGACTGCGGCCGGAGAAGCCGTTGCCTGCCTGTGGTCTTCCTAAGGTCCAGGCCAAAGCACAGTGATTTGGTACAGCCTTGACAAGGACAGAACCCCCTCATCCATTGCCCCTGCCCCCTGCCCCAGCCCTTAATGGTTTGCCAACTGTTTTCACACTCAGTGGCACCATCAGCCTGGGCTTTCCAAGGCTCCTGGACCTTCCAGGTTGTCCTGCTGTGTCCCATCTGCAGCCTTCTTGTGTCATGTGTTTCGACCCCAGGCCCCAAATCCCTCCTGGGTATCCCTTGCAAGGAAAGGAAACATCTCCCTGTGTTTGCCTCGAAAACGGAAGGGAGAAGAGCCAACTTGTTGATTTCCCACCCTGTGCCAGGTCTGTACCTGAGACCTCATTTATTCTACGCACTCACCCTGTGGGGAGGGTATGAGCATCTCTGTTGTGCACATGGGAAAACTGACTCTTGGGAGGGTTCTGGTCCCTTGTCTAAGCTCCTGGGGCTTGAGGAAGGAAAGCTGGGTTCCCCAGTATGTTCCGAATGCACATGCCTAGAAGCTTTCTGCTGTGTGTGCAAGCTGGGGCTCCCCTAGATTTCTAGAGAAAAACAGCTGGAGCGAGACCTGAGCTGACTGCTCGGACCCCGTGCCCCTATCTACAAAAGGAACTTCTGGGATCTTCTGGTCTAACTATTCTTTCTGCCTGTTTTCTGTTTGTCATTAATCCTGCAGCTTCGTACATGACCTGATGACAGCCTGCTAACTACCTCTTAGGGAACCCCTCACGCTAGCCATGACTACTAACTCTGTTCATTAAAACTCCCCATTACAGGAGGACGTGAAATACCCCTCTTTTGTAACTTTCTCCCAATAGTTACTCTTTGCCCCTGCTCTCCATCACTATTTCCTCCTCCTGACAGCCCTGCAAATATTTGAAAATCAGTATCAGATATTTAAAATCTAGGATTTATTGTACATTTAGCTAGTTTCAGACACTGGGCTAAGAACATTCTATATAATATGAGACTTACCCATAGTGACTCTCTGAACGGGTAAGATTATTGCTAGGCTCTTACAAAGAAAAACAAAACAAAACAAAAACCTGAAAAAAACCCTGAGTTCCCAGTGTTCCGCAAAGTAATTGAAAAACATAGGCCCAGAGCCTTTCATTAAAATAGGTGACAGAGAACTTGGACCTACTACTTCCTGAGTGAGGAGTAGACATTCTACTTTACCAAGTAAGAATCAGATGTGTGACGTCATTGGATTTATCAGCTATTCTGGCCAACCTTCAGTTAGAGATAAGGGTCCAAGGACCTAGAGAGGAGCCACGATTTGCCTAAGATCACATGTTCATTTAGGGCAGATAAAGCAAGAACTGGGCAAGCTTGGCTCTTAACTCAGTCTCTTAGCAGTGTCTACATGCAATTTTTTTTTTTAGACTAGTTTGATTGGTGGTCTGATTTTTATTTAAACCTATCACTAGGTCCATTATCTATCTGCCTGTCTGTCTATCTATCTATCTATCTATCTATCCATCCATCCACAGAAAGATATAACCTCTCATGTCATTAGGCAGTTAAGTTATGACGGCTATAAATGGGACTTTCCGTGAATCTCTGTTTGGAAGTCATAGTCAACCAATCCAATGCCATTTGATAGATAATATTTTGAAAACTGTAGCATTTGACCTTGGCCTTCAGGCCTGTCCTACCTTGTAGTCCCTATCATTACTATCTCCATCCTATGTGTGTCTTGATAACAAAGGAGAGTGGCATCTTATCTTGTCACCTCTGGCAAGCGTTCACAGGGCTCCCTGGCAGGGTGTGGCTTGAACTTGATCCCAAACCCATTTCTTTGTCAACTACTTTAATGAAAAGCTCTGGGCTGGGCACATAGAAATAGTCAAGTCCTAAGGCCTTCCCTTCGGGAGCTGCTATACCAGTGGTACCGAACATACTACGTTCAAGGCTGCAAACATTTAGTGCAGCATAAGTGGGGCCACAGGGCCGATGAGTCCCAAGCAGTGCGGTGATCCAAGGTGGTCTGGGGAAGGAAGGCATTTGTGGCTACCATGTACTGATGATGGTGGGGCATCCTTAGTGATACAGGGTGCATTACCCCTAGTGCAAATCATCTAGGCATGGGGAACTTTCCTATTAGAAAGACTTCTTTCTATGGAGCCAAACTGTCTCTCCAGAGGTCACATTCTTTGATACAAGCCTTTGATGCTACGCAGAATGCATGGAGTTCTCCCACATTCGTTACCCAGTATTTACTGTCTTCCAGGATGCCTTCTCCCCGGTTTTCACATCTCCAGCGTGAACACCTTATTCATGTTTGCTTCAGCCCTCTGCGGAGGGAAGGACTGAAGACAAAATTCCAGGCAGCTAAACACTAGACTATACCCTTCTTTCCCCACGCTTCTTTTATTGCAGCCCGAGGCTACATCACATTAGCTTTTATTGCCAGTCACATCACCCAGAGGACTTACGCTCCATAGTTTGTTTGTTTATTTGTTTTTCCTTATGTGCTGCTGTTAAGTCACATTTCTCCACCTGTCCCTGTGCACCTAAGACATGACAGGCACCTTCCGCCATTGTTAGCACAGGATCCGGAGTCAGACTGCCCTGAGTCAGACTGCCCTGCTGCAAACGCTGGCCTTGTCCCTTCTTAGCTGTGCAAATCATTTTAGCCATTCCTCCGCTTCCCCATCCAAACGCTGGGTTAGTAATAGATACCTTATACCGGGGCTCGGGTAGCAAACACTATTAATACATACACATGCTTAGACCAGTGCACAGAACGTGATTGCTGTCACTGGTGTCTCAGTTCTATGAGTTGCTTTACTTAGTTACCAACCTCGCTTGGTAAAAACAAAACAACAGCCGCAGTAAAAATAACAGAAAAGGAGCAGGGGCAGGAACTTTTTAAATAAGACACTCCTTTTTCAGTGATTCAACAGCCTAGAATACACTATTCTACATGTTAGTCGTTCCTGGGGGTGCGTATCTGTCATCTGGTTTGCTTGTTTGCTTGGCTGCAGAGCAGTGGGACCCCCTCCTGTGTCTGGAGAACAGCTCACAGTAAGACTCTCCATAGAGAGAAGACCCCTCCTTCCGCTCCAGAGGCCTGAAGGACCAGAGTGGCTTCCCTGGCCCTCCTGGAAACTAGAACACAGATTCAGCACTAACTTCCCCGTGTGTTTTACATCTGGATTCAGTACCATATATATATATATATATATATATATATATATATATATATATATGCAGACATGAATGCATACAGACACAAAACCACTGGCCATGAAGCACTCACTCTGAGTGCTGTGGCTGTGGTTGCACCAGTATCTGATTTCTGGGGCCACCGGGGTGGTAGCGCAAAGCTGTAACAGCCCGTGTCCAGCAGAGACAGCTTTGGGGTCCTCATCCACCTGTTCCATGGGAGTGTCTTATCTGTGATCTGGCTGTCTCAGGCTCTTGGCATTCCTCTCCATTTTCCGAGCCTGCTTCTCTAGTCTTCCCGGAAGAATGGTGCTACCCTAAGTCCGTTTCTGAACTGAGAACTGAAAGAACTGAACTAAGAACTAAGCACTGAACTAAGAAACCCGAAAGGCTTCGTTTCCCTGCTCATTTTGCAAGACTATTGTGAGAAATCTTACCCACGGCAGTACTGAGTGGGGTATCTGGCTTTTGAGCTCCTTTTGAATGAAGGGAATGTTGATAATTAGATGCTAGGGTGTGAGGGTAGAACAGAGGCAGCCTTTATTAAACATTGAATAGTTTAATTTGGGCAAGAAGTAGGCAAAATTTCAGGACCTAGGCTGAAGCCTACTGATATAGCTTAGTAGATGGTGGGATTTCTGTGGGAAGCTGTGGCAGACAACTCAATAGCTAGTCACGTGGACGGCCAAAGATCTGCTGGAAGGGACGGGGCAGGTTGTGTGGGCAAGTGGCCCGTGGATGCTGGCCACGGAACCAATGCTAAATTCCCAAAAAATATTATCCAGAGGAAGCTAAAGCCAGATATAGGGACAAGAATCCAAATTGGTTCCCCAACCCAGTGGCAGCCAGGTAGTGAGGTGTATGCGAAATTCAGAGCCAAACATCTTGGAGAAGGCAGGAAGGAAAACATAGAAACTCTCCAAGCATTCACGGGAGTGTCAAAGATGCCCCCCATAAAAATGGGCTAGTCTCCCTAAGTCCTATCCTAGCTTCTGGAGGGGACAGCTCCCACGCTGTCCTGGCAGCATGGGCTCTGTGTGGACCCAAGGAGACAATGATCACATGGCAGTTGTCAGTGCTTACAGCTGGGCGATTTGGGGCAGGAAGGACACACAGATATAAGCTGTCTCTGCAGTTCGCCTCATACCATCCCAGGACAACTTTCCTCACCGACCTTTGTCAGAAATCAGCGTCACCCCGTCTGGGTGGCTCGGTCAGTTAAGTTTCTGTCTTCGGCTCCGCTTAGGATCCCAGGATCCTGGGATCCAGCCCCAAAGTTATCAGGCTCTCTGTTCAGCCGGAGTCTATTTCTCCCTCTCCTCCCTGCTCCTGCTCTGTCTCTGTCTGTCTGTCTGTCTCTCAAATAAATACATTTTTTAAAAAACAAAAAAGAGAAAGAAATCAGCATCACCTTTCAGGGAGGGAAGCCTTCGGAGCAAGCTCAGAATTTCAGATCTGTCTAATGGGCCAGGTAGTGGAACACAGAATGACTTTGATTTTGTGGCTGATGAACCACTGGCCACACCTGACTCTGTTATCACCAAGCTGCCTGGGACTCTTGGAGCCATGCATTTCAATTTCCATGAGATGCTCCCTGATGGGTCACCATGGACACCCATCCAGACCACAAACCACAGATGCCTAACCGAACAGGTGAAGCTGGGTGGGCACCTGTGTTAGTAGGTATCAACTTTCTTTTTTTTTTTTTTTTTAAAGATTTTTATTTATTTATTTGATAGAGATCACAAGTAGGCAGAGAGGCAGGCAGAGAGAGAGGGGGGAAGCAGGCTCCCCGCTGAGCAGAGAGCCCAATGTGGGGCTCGATCCCAGGACCCTGAGATCATGACCTGAGCTGAAGGCAGAGGCTTAAACCACTGAGCCACCCAGGCGCCCTAGGTATCAACTTTCTATTCTCTATAAAAGCATGCATATTTTAAGGTTTTAAATATTTAAGCACATATTTAAAGGTACTATAAAATATTTTATTGACAATAGCAGCAAAACTGTATTTGAAATCCAAACCCAAGCTGAAAAATCAGAGGTTATTTCTGCAAACAATTCCAATTCACAACCTTTTGACCTAAAGCACCCCAGCAGTGACGGGAGACTGTTCTTGAACCGGCTTGCTCCCCTACCGACTTCATATATGGACACGGCTGTGGTGTTAAGATACAGTTGTCATTGTTCTATTATTCTTGGGAACCTAAGAAGCAGTATATAAATGAAGTGTCACTATTAGTATTATTATCTTAGAGTAAAAATTGCAATGTAGCAGTTAAAGCTGGGCACACTTGCCTTCGAAATAATGCATGGGTGATTCTTGTGTTTTATTCATCGCTGCTGCTCCAGCAAACATCGCAAAGAATCTTCAACTTCAGCAAATCTCAGCAGTGCCTTTGGAAGCATTAATCAGGAGACTAATGTAGCCAAAGAGGCTGTGTCTTTGACGTGAGGGATGGGTCCCGTGGAATTATTTCAGCTGCCCTCTCCCACCAGCTCCGCTGCTGTCGAGCCTTGCATTACAAGCCAGAGAGGCCCCCAGTTTTCACTTAGAGAGTCATGCCTTGTGTCCTTTTCTTATTGGCTGTGTAACATTTTATTTCTCACGAACGGAGAAGGATCGCCTGTCAGCAAGTTTGCTGCCAATTGCTGACGAATTTACCCTAATAGGCTGCCAGGTGATTCCCTCCCTCCAGGCCGACGAGCTTAGTGCCATCTGACGTTGCTGATGGATAGCTACGGGGCCTTGGGCAAGCCAATTAACCTCAGTTTCCTCATCTGTAAAGTGGCCTTCGGGGTCCTTTCTAAAACGGTCTGACTCTCATATCTTCCACAAATCCTTTGGCAAGGTGCTTTTTGACTGTCAAATCTCAGCATTCTAGAGAAAGCCATGCGAACAGAAACACCAGGAGGTGAGAGCACAGACCAGGTTTGCCCAAGCACAGTATGCCAGCAAGTGATAGCGGACAAAGTCTGCCTGCGGGGTAGTAAGTTCAGGACTCTGTGGAGTACACTGAATGCCGAATTCAGGGCTTTGGACTTCAATCCCTAGCCCCTAGGGAGCCTCTGAAGGGTTTGGAGTAGGGGAGTGATGTGTTGAATGCATTATTAAATG
Source organism: Mustela nivalis (assembly GCF_964662115.1). NCBI lineage: Eukaryota > Metazoa > Chordata > Mammalia > Carnivora > Mustelidae > Mustela > Mustela nivalis. The sequence continues at coordinate 19,927,232 of NC_139037.1, forward strand.
ATTTCTGGAACAGCATGGAGAATTACTGAAAGAAGGAACAGAGACCCTAAAGAGGAAGGCCAGCAGGATGGGGGTTACAGCAGAGATGATGAAGCGGGGATTAGGGACTAGGGTGGGGCAGCATTCTCACAATCGCTGTTGTGCACTGAGCACAACACTGTATGCACATCCTGCGCAGCGATCCCCGTGAATTACCTCAGTCTGTCCTCACTACAACCTCAGGGAGGCGGAAGCTATAATTATGCTCATTTATAAAACATAGAAACCAAGACTCAGGATAGTTAAGCCACTTTCCCCAGTGTTGTGTGGTTTATAAGTGGACAAGCAGGGATTTGAACAGATATTCCATGTTCTCCACGGCTCTGTTGTAGGGACACCGAGGTAAGAGATTTTGAGCGGTTCAGGAGACTTGCTGTTGATGGTTGATGAGGAGTGGGGATGGATACTTGGTGACGTGCAGACAGAGTGCCCTGCACTTGACCTTCCAGGGTTTACCTCATCCCATCTTCCCAAGCTCATAAACAGGAGATCCCACAGATAAATTGTTGCAAAGGATTTGAACTCAATTGACTGAAAGAACTAGAAAGCTTTTCCTGTGGTTCTTCTAATAGGATTGATGGGTGCTTGGCTTTCTCCCGATCCAGGGATGATTTGAGGATGACACAGAGTGTTATGTTTTCTGTCATGGGCTCATCATACAACTTATATACTTGAAAAGATGGGTTACACAGAAAACAAGTTATACTTCTAAAATCCATGTTTTCTTTTGAAATTTTGGTTCCTTTCCAGTCCTGGCATAGATGAAGATGCCCTAGTAGTGTCATTTTGAAACAATTATTTTGCACCCAGGATTTACAGGGGGGTGATTCTAGGGGCTGTTGAGAGAAAGCCCATAAAGCCAGTCTTCGTCCATCAGTGGGCACTCGCCACTTCCTGTCACGTGACTCCATGACCTGGTGAAATGTATGGCAAAGGTGAGAGAAGAGAGTCACATTGTATCTGTACTGATGCATATGAATAAGGACCCGGGCTTCTGAGAGATAAAAGAATTACCTACACCAGAATATAAGAGGCTGAAAGTTTGTCAGTCTAAGCTAGAACTTAAGAACAAATGAAATTGCAGATGCCAACATGGCAAAGTCTGGTTCAGAGAGACTAAGGCCGTGGGGACTTTGTGCTTGGTATTTCTTTATCTTCTCTAATATGCTGGGAGTAGTTTCATTTCTGTATCCTCTTGATCTAGCCTTTACCCATTCCTTCTTTTTTAACCAAATCACTGTGAGACAAGAGATGGAAACTAGCTTCCCTTGTCCAGACTCAAGTTCTCTCTATGGTAAAAAAAAAAAAAAAAAAAAAAAAGTTATAATGGAAAATTGCCTCCCCATAGGAGAGATCTGGAAGAACAACTGTGTTCTGCTTAAAAGTAAGGAAAAATAAATAAATAAATAAAAAGAAAGAAAGAATTAAAAAAACAAACAAACAATGAAAAACATCTCTCTCTACCCAGCTTGACCGAGAGAATACATGTATTATTCTCTTCCTAACCCAGCTCCTGGGGTTCAGATTTTTACTTGGACAATGAAAACCAAATTGTTGATAGGCTGTTGGGAACTCAGGACTTCTTTCTTCGTTCTGGCCAAGAACCTCCAAAACCTGTCCCCTGACTCATTTAAATGAGTGGTTGTAAAAACAAAGGCAAGTAAGAAAAGCTTTGTGGATAAGAATGTGAATTGATTAAATTCATGGAAATAGCATCACTCTTCAAGGATTGCCTGTCTTTGCTGAATGTTGAAAATATTGATACTATCTCCAGTATTGTTTCCCCTATTTTTACATTTGCATGGGAAATGATTTGATTAACATTTTCTCTGAAGAGGGTTTCCTTCCGAGCAAGGTACATTGATGGTATCCGTTTGGCCCACGGAGCAGGCCTGCCTTACCCCCACCAAAGGCTGATTTGGATGCAAAACAGAGCTATTTTGGAAACTAACGTTACCTGTATTGTTGAGTCTTTTTTGGAGGCTCAGTTGGGTTTGCTGCAGGAGAGCATTGAGGATGCCATTCACGTGGCGTGCATTGTGCTAATACGACTTTAATTTTCATGTCAAATTGGACAAGAAATGAGTTTGTCAAAAATAATCAAGCCTATTACAGAGGTGCCAGGTTGGAGAGTTACTGAGATGTGACTATTACTCTGTGACGTGACCTTGTGTTGTGGGGATGTGTAGATGGAGGTCATCTGGCTGGCTGGACCCAGGTACTCCCCTTGGGAAACTCCTATAGGGAACATTCCTCGACACGGCTCAGCTGGTTAGGAATATTCCCGAATCTTCACAATGACGTGGCTTTGGGCTCTGTCTCATTCCCAGTGCCCTGCGGGGCTCCTTACAAAATCAAAACCAGACCAAAAATGCTTTTTTTTTTTTTTTTAAAGATTTTATTTATTTAGTTGACAGCAAGAGATCACAAGTAGGCAGAGAGGCAGGCAGAGAGAGAGAAGGAAGCAGGCTCCCACTAAGCAGAGAGCCTGATGCAGGGCTCGATCCCAGGACCCTGAGATCACGACCCGAGCTGAAGGCAGAGACTTAGCCCACTGAGCCACCCAGGCACCCCCCAAAAATGCTTTATATAAATAGTTCAATCTCTATGAAATTTATGCTTTACCGTAAATGAAAGATAAGGTGACTTGAGGCTAGGTCCACATAGGTGGGCCCAGAAATCCAACCGAGTGTGAGGAAGCACTGGGAAGAAAATATAGAAGGGATTCCATATACGGAGCCTGTAGGAACTGATTTTAAGCCTTTTAGTTATCTATGAGGCCAGAATCCTTTTGACTTCACATTTCGTAGGGGAATTTTGAATCAATTCTCCCAGACTCCAGGATTCTACCAATATGTCCAAGTTTCCCGAGTCCATTTAGGTTCCTCTTCACCTGTTAGGGTCTTTCTTTGGAGCTGAGGGGGCACAGAATGCCTTGAACACTATATCCTGTCAGCGCTCTGTTGTGCCTTTCATAGATGTGGATGTTTCCCGTGGCTTTGGCGTGTGCTTTAAATTCACTGTCTCAGGGGCGGTTGGGTGGCTCAGTCAGGTAAGCAGCTGTCTCTTGACTTCAGCTCCAGGCAGGATCTCAAGGTCTTGGGATGGAGCCTCAAGGACAGCTCCGCGCTCAGTGGGGTGTCTGCTAGAGATTGTCCCTCTTCCTCTGCCCCTCCCCCAACTTGCTCACTCGCTCGCTCTCTCTCTCAAAGAAATAAATAAATCTTTTTAAAAATCCCTTTATAAAATTCACTGTTTCACTCAGATTCATGACAGCAGTGAAACCTGATCTGAGTGACTAAAAATTCAAGAGCTGAAGGGGTTCAGACCAACGGCTTTCAGATTCCACGGCCACCAGTTTGGAGCAGTGTGGCCGGGCATCTCTCTGAGTTCTTTTTGCTTCAGTTTCCTTATCGGCACCACTGGCATGACAAGGACACGTGCAAAGCCCAGTGAGTACTTGATAAATGTCAGCGACAACCCTGTGAGTGAGACGTGTATTTTTATTTCTGCTCTGCAGAGAGGAAGCGAAGGTGCACAGAGTTTGCACGTCTTACCCTGGTTATAGAGCCAGGAGCGGCAGCGTGGACTTTGTATCCAAGTTCAATGGCTCCGAACCCATTTGTTTTGCTCTGTTCCTTCCACTCAAGTTTACTAAGCTATTGTTTCTCTATTGTTTCTCTCTTCCACACCAAAACCTCTCCCTGTCTTTTTTTTTTTTTAATTTATTTATTTTAGAAAGAGAGAGAATGTATGAGCAGGGGGAAGGAGAGGAGTAGAGGGAGAAGGACAAGCTGATCTCAGAGCCTGAGGCGGGCTCAATCCCACAACCTGGAGACCATGACCTGAGCCAAAATCAGGAGTCAGACGCTCCATGGACTGAGCCACTCAGGTGCCCCAGGCCTCCCCTAGATTTGATGAAAACTAGTTTTCCATCACTTGTGAAGATTTCATGCTTTCCTTTTAAAGAAATTGACATAAATAGTGGTCTCTTTCCCAGGATGAATCATATTTGCGTAACTGTGAAGATGTTAAGAACTCAATTTTCTTCAACAAATCCTTTGTTTTTAAGCTTTTACATGTTTATAATTGAAATTCCAGGAGGATAGCTCTTCAGGCAAATGTCCTTGAGACATGGGACACAAGCCTTAGCTGTGAGCTGTATCTGTAATTTTAACTTTTCTCATAGTCCAGTTAAAAAAGTAAAAAGGAAATAGGTGACAACGTGAATGATGCGGTTTATTTAAGCCAATATATCCAAAATATTATGACATGCAATCATATAAAATTATTAATGTGCTATTTCTCATCCTTTTTTTATACAAAGTCTTTGAAATCTTGTATGTGTGTATGAGTAACACATCTCAGTTGGGGCGAGGCACATTTCAAGTTCTCAGTAGCCACCTGCCCTTAGTTAGATACTGTATAGATACTGCAAGTCGTGATTTTTCTAAGGACAATTTATACAACGAACAATATTTTAAAAGACTTATTTATTTCGGAGAGCGGGGAGAGGGAAGGGCAGAGGGAGAAAGAGAGACTCTGCAGCCATCTCTGAGCTGAGCACAGAGCCCAGTGCAGGGCTCGATTCCAGGGCCCCAAGATCGTGAGCTGAGCCAAAACCAAGAGTGGGACACCTCACTGACTGAGCCCCCCAGTGGAGCACCACTGTGCCCCGGTCTCAGGACCTTCTAAACCACAGCAGCAGGAACCACCTTCTTGGGTTCATTGCAGCTCTTCTGAATCTCCCAAAGCTGGACCTAATCAAAGGGCCCACAGAAAGGGGATGACCAGAACAGGGTCATTCTTATCAACAATCAAAGGTAATCATGACTTTCAAAGGTCCTAGTGAGCTAGCACGGACATAAGCTTCAGACCTGGCAACCTGACTTTCAGAGGTGGGACACCTGTGAGTAGAGATGGCCCTGAAGCAAAATACATAACACTAAAAATGTGTTGTCCCTCCATCCACTAAGCAAATATGCATGGGACACTGATAAATTAATTAGGCTGGAAATAGAAGGGTGGCCGCGGTAGACAGCTTCCACTCTTACAGACCTTATAGTTTAGTTTGAGGGAGTAGAGAATAAAATACAAACAAATGAACAAACTATTTTTCAGTAGTGGTAAGTGTGATCTTTAACTGATGAGGTAAAAAGTCTTTTACACATGACAATGTGATGTATTAGGAAGTAACTGACATTTGAGGATGACAGTCACTCTCTCTGGCCATCCCAGCTGAGGACTGCTGGTACAAATGGGGATGATGATTGTGAAGATATTTACCATTATTGGGGCCTACAACGTGATGACTAGGAAAGGAAGAAAGAAGAAGGAAAAAGAAAAAATAAAAGAGGAATAAAAATGACAAGGAAGGAAGGGGGCACCTGGGTGGCTCAGGCGTTAGGCGGCTGTCCTTGGTTCAGGTCATGATCCAAGGGTCCTGGGATAGAGGCCCACATTGGGCTTCCTGCTCAGGGGAAGTCTGCTTCTCCCTCTCCCGCTCCCCTTGCTTGTGTTCCCTCTCTCTGTGTGTCTCTCTGTGTCAAATAAATAAATAAAATCTGAAACAGAAATGACAAAGAAGGGAGAGATAAGAGAGGGAAAAAACAGGACAACGTTTTGGCTGACACGTTTTGTAAGTGATGACAGGACATCCCAATAACTATCCTGAGAGAGAGCTGGATGAGAGTTGGATCCCCTAAAATTGAAAGTGAGCCCCAAAGAGGGAAAGGACCTTGACCAGCATCACAGGTGAGTTCAGGACTCTTCCAAGAGCAGAATCTGGACCTCTGGTATGTCACGGTACCTCCTTGTTCACACCCAGGTCTCCTGGTGGACTTTCATTGCCTTTATTCCAGGGAAGGTCCTCCTTAGTGAGAATGTGTTAGGAAAGTTGTGTGCATCTCTCGGAGGTTCTGAGAAATCAGTGAATGTGTAGAACAAGCTTGTATACGTCAATGGTTGGAATAAATAAAATTATTAGAACATAATTCCTTTGGTTAATGGATAGAAGCTTGGTGATGATGCCTAATAGAATATAGCCCACACACATCTGACGGATGCTTTGCAGGGGAAAGTGATCAGATTCTCACTTGTGACCCAAAAACAAACAAACAAAAAAAGTGATGAAACATCCATCTCAGGAAGAGATATTTACATTAAATGAGTTGATAGGAGATATAGACTGTCCGTGGAAGCACTTTTCTCAGGGGGCGTTAAACATAGGAATTTGTCTACCCATCCGGGGTCTCCCGATAAATGCCAGTCTGGCGGGAGGTTCCTCTGGTTGTCCTCTCACTTCAACCGCCCCCAAATTCAGTCTCTTAGTTTTTCTTAAGATGCTTCTCTGTCTCAGAAAAAGAGAAACTTTTTTCTGAGTTACCTCAGTTGGACACCCGTCTCAGCCTTTTCTGTCAAATATTGGAGATTCTTAGTGCTGTTTTCTTTAGTCTTTTATTCCAGACATCTTCTCTTCTGTCACGCTTTTTCACTGGGATGATTCACAGACTTCATAGCTTCACCTCCTGTCCTAACGCTGGCGAATCCCCAGACCGCATTCCGAACTTAACTTAGCAAACTTTTAAATATGATCATTTCCCTGTATTCCATATTCCAGTGATATCAACGTTATCCACCAACGTAGCCAAGCAGAGGCAAATGAAAATACAAACATAAGTCCAAGGTGCCTCATTTCTGAGACCTCATGTCTTGTCTACGGCCAATTACTATTGATCTGTTTTCTGACTCCTCTCAAAATAAGGACATTTTTCTGATTTTGCTATTGTCCTGGTTTCATCCTTTGTCATTTCTCTTGTGACTTTGAAGATTCATCATTCTCTTTCCTCCTTGCTTCCTGCCTTTGATCAGAGCCCCATGACCTCCTTTAGCCCCAACACTTATAGCTTCTTTAATACTTGGCACATAGCAGGTTGCAGTAGCTACAGGTTACAGAAATCTAGCCCAGAAGAGTTTGAGAGAAAGAAGTTTTGGGCTGTGTAATTGGGAAGTTCATGAGAGGTCTAGCTTCTGGCTGGACTAGATACAGGGCTTCACAGTTCCGAGAAATCTGTCCTACGTTTCCACATGCTGGAAACTTTGAGTCTTAGTCTCAGACTCTGTTGCTACTGAGAGGTTTTCCCACATGATAAAAACAATGACATGACCACCACCGGTGGTCTCAGAACATGCTTATACTTGAGGTTTGCAGAAGCAGGAAAGAGCTGTCCCTCTTTCTCCATATCAGAAAATTCCAAGGAAGGACTGAGACTACCTTGAGCCCCATGCCTATTTCTGAGGCCATTTTCTCTCTCCTGTGAATACTCATAAGGACTCAACTTGGGCCATGTGTTCATCCTTGTGGCTGACAGTGGGGTTGGGACAGAACACAAAGCCCCTTTAAGACATAGAAGCTCAGAATTGTTATTGGATAGACAGACAGATGAATGGATCAATGAAATGGTATTTGGCCTCCCTAAACCTTTACTGTGTTTTAGTCCACGTATGTCTGCATTTGTGCTCTTTCCTCTCTCTGGGAGAAGAGACGCATATCATCTTGCAGTTTAGGGTTCATTTTGGTACAGCTGTCTATGTGTTGGTTCTCAGTGGCTGTGGATTCCATGAAGCCTAAACCAGGATACCATCTCGCAATTCACGGTACCCAAGGATGGTTGAGTAAAAGAGTAAGTTACTGAACATATAAATGAGTGAATGAGAAAATAGAGGGTTACAAGGCATTTCTGTAATGTTGGGAATTCTGCTCAATACATCCTTTAGAATCAAAGTTTTCAAAGTGACCTTGAAGGGCATTTGATTTATTTACATTTGATATTCATTTTATAGTTTTAAAGAGATTTAGGTGCTGATATTTAGAGAGATTTAAGGATTACCCTTAAAATTGCATGACATAATGATAGTGGCATCAGGAATAGGGCATCAACCCTTTTAACTCCTAGTGAGGTGCACTTTCTATTACACAAATCTCTCTTCTCAACTGATAGGCACCTACCTTAGCCTATGCCCAAAGGAGATGCTCTAGGGGATAGTAAAAATGAAAAGACTGAGCACCAATTTTCCAGCAGCTCCCAGCTGAATGAGGGCAATTTAGTCAACGTCCAACAGCATGACTGTCACCTATCCAGAGAGGGACTGTCATTCGGGCCTGCTGCCTCGATATTTTCTTGCTATCCGAGGAGGACTTCAGTATCTCGTGTAACTAGACAACCAAAGTTGTCTTACAGAACATCGGAGGATATGTCAGCTCTGGTATGTTTGTCTGCCCGTGTCTCGTGTCCAGGGAACTTAAGCATAACAAGAAGAACATCATGGCACCTGGGGATGCATTGCATTTCTCAGATTCTCTGAAGAGACCGCCCTGGCCAGGTTGGTTCTTCCAGCAGTGGCTTTGCCCCATTTCCTGGCCATCTCTTCTACATTTGATCTCTTTTGACAACATTTCTTTTCTCCATTGAGTCAGACAAGCTGAGTTTTCAGGTTCGAAGGAAAAAAAACCATATGGGTTGCCATTCTTCTACTGATATTCCAAACGATCCTTCTTGGAGTTTGGAGGGCTCACCTGCTACCTCGTGATGATTTCTGGTTAGATTATTCTAGCACAGCTTTGTTCCATGGGAAAAATCACATAAGAAACGAGTATACAGACTCATATTCTGAATTTGCTCTTATGATTTAAAAGTTATGCCTCAATTTCACCAACCGAAAGTCCTCAGTAGTTAAAAAGGAGAGCTGTCAGGGGCTTCCTGTGGAGGGCAGGGGGGCTCTCAGTGTTTTGTTCCTTGTTATAGGGCTGATAACACGGTCATGATCCCTTAGTAAAAATACACAGAACTATGCTCTTCTATATCTATTTTTTTTTTAATATTGAAGAAAAATTTAAAAAGTAAAAGCAAAAAAAAAATTAATAGTAATATTTATACCCCTAGAGAACAGGGGTTATAAGCCTGGGATGATTTTTTTCCACCAGGGAGTATTTGTCAAGATCTGAGACATCTTTGGTTGTCACCACGGGGTAGGGGTGTGCTATTGGTATCTAGTGAGAGAGGCCACGGATGTGGCTGAACATCCTAGAATAATACACAGAGCAGCACGCCCTGCCCCGAACAAATAATTATCTGGCCCATTAGTGCTGACATTCAGAAGTCCTGCCCTAGAGAGTGGAGATCCATCTGAAAGATTAATTTATTCTGAAGGGCCATAGCAAGCACCATTCATAGAAACTTGTAGGGTAGATTATATCTTTCTTTCACAGTTGAGGAAACTGAGGCTCATAGAAACCAATCCGTCCAGAGTCATTCATTTAAGAACCCAAGAAACCAGAACCTTCCTCTTTACACCAGTATATTCTGTTGCCTAATATCACTTCTCCAGCGCAAAAATCGTAATTTGAAAACTGACACATACTTCTCTCCACAACTAAGATGCTTTTTGTGTAGGACAACCAGATAAAGGCATTAATGAAAAGAGACTTTACAGAGATAGCATTGATATGATCTTCTGCAACAATGGCTTTGTAATAAACTACTATGAATTACTTTTTCCAAGAACTTGTAAAAAAATGTGCAAACTGGAAAGCATCGTGTTCTTGTTATTGAACCAGCTGAAATTTGACCTTTGCACATAAGTAAGAAGACTGTCATTCAGGGGAGTTTCAATGCATTTCTGGCTGCTATCAGGAGATCGCCGAACCTCTTCTCTTCCCCGGAGTATGAAGTTGTCTGGAGTTTCCTATCTGTCAATGCCGATGTACACATCGTCTATCAGTCAGGATGCACTGAGGGTAGCAGAACGAGGAGGATACACGTGTATTCGGAGATTTATTGGAAGGTGAACTGGCTCAAACCATTGTGAGGGTTGGCAAGGTACGTCAGAGGTCCACAGGACAGGTGGGCAGGCAAGACAGACAGGAGACTGAGGATGGGAACCGTAGCTGCCGTCCACAGGTGGATCTTCCTCTTTCTTAGAGTAAATTCACTTCTGCTCGGAAGGGTTTTCCGCTGGTTGAGTCAGGCCCACCCAGACTATGGAGAATAATGTTCACTTAAAGTAAACGGGATTATAGACTTTAGTGACATCTACAAAATATCCCAATTAGTGTTGTGTAACGGGACTATCACCTAACCAAGTCGACACGTAAAGCTGATCACCATGCACAATGAGTATAATCTTTTTTGAAGCCAGAAGTTATTTTAGTTGGTGTAGTTCAGTTCTCAGAAAGTAGGAGTGTGAAGGAATGTAAACTACACTATTTCTCCGAACAGCGTGAAGATATGGTGGGCCCGCTCCATCTCGCTATATCTCATCTATTCTCTGTATTTGGAGACACTTTTCCTTCCCTTTTTTTTTTTTTTTTTTTTTTTGACAGAGAGAGATCACAAGTAGGCAGAAAAGAGGCAGGCTGAGAGAGAGAGGGAAGCAGGCTCCCTGCCAAGCAGAGAGCCCGATGTGTGGCTCAGTCCCAGGACTGTGAGATCATGACCCGAGCCAAAGGCAGAGGCTTAAACCACTGAGCCACCCAGGTGCTCCTAGAGACATCTTTGTCTTCAACCCATTACTTGTGATTTGGTCTTGAGCCTCGCTCTGACATCACACTGAGAAGAAATACGGCAGACTGGAAAGAGCTGGGAGTAAGGCAGATGGGGACTCGGACCGCAGCTCTCTTCTGTAGGAGCTCTGTGAATGTGTGTATTACTTAATCACACTACAGATGACAGTAATAGACTGCCTCTCATGTTCTGGGGAGATTTGCTGGAGACACACACAGTGGGCGGTAATATAGGTGCATGGATGTATAAATATATGTGCATATATGTACAGACACACATTTGTGCTGTAGTTACTTTAGCAACATCCATGTATCCAACAAAATATCTACCATGTAATAGCCACGGTGGTAGGTACCAGGCACACAGAGGTAAAGCTATCATAGTCCTTACCTTCAAAGTCCTAATAGTCTGGAGGAGAAAGATATAATTAAATTGGTAATTTCAATGTGTTCTGATACATGCTATAATGTATACACATTTAGAAACATTAAAAAGGCCCCTTGAATGTTGAATAACTGAAAGCAAAATTAATTAGCTAGAAAACTGTTCTTTGAATATATGTTCCTTTGGATAGATGTTAGGACCAACTCTTCCTTCATAAGAAATTACTATTTGTTAGGGTTTAACTAAAGTTCTGGGCAGAGAGCCAGGAGAAAGGTGATTGGATTCCCAGCGGTTGGCCACATGAAGAGTTCAAACAGTATGGCCTATTTACTTGTCCATTTATTTATGGCCTTTCCGGTTCTCAGGAGGTGTTGAAGTGGCCTTCATAAATACCAGCAATGTGCTAAGATTTCAACAAAGGAAAGTTTTAAAGAAATTAGGATGAAGGAAAATTAAGTAAGGTTGAAAGATAGAACAAGGGACTTCCCTGAAGAGCACACCATTATTTATGACACAGAGCACTGTTTCTTAGTAACCAAGCAACTGGAGAAACATCAAGAGTTATATACAACCACCACAAAATAATAATACAGTAGTGTCCAGATGAGACAAAATATTTTTTGACTTTGAGGCCAGTAGAATTTCTCCCAAAGAGCCTTATAAAGAGACCAGTGCCTTTAACAATTACCCAACCAAAACTAAAAAGCTGCACATGCACATGGTGCATATTTACTTACATATGGTTATATATGGATAGATATTTAGGTGCATCTCTAGGGTTGCTTAGTACACCCATCCAGCTCAGTGGTTAGAATCTTCTTAGTCAGTGACATTGCCACGGGATTTGTAGGGTCATGTCTCAGCTCAGACTCTCCCCTACCTTCCTCTCTGTGTTCTCCATGGCTTTTTGCCAGGAGCCAAGGTGATATGGACTACAAATAGAAAAATAATGACCTAGTGAACCAAGGCTGCTGAATGTTCCAGAACCGCACTACGCTCAGAGCCACCGAGAAGCCCTGAGTTCTGGGCACCTGTCAGTTGCTTCCTGGAGTAGCTTCAGACAAGAACTTTATCCTCTGTGTTCACCTACCTGGGAGTGGGTCACTGGGCTTTGAAGAGTCTTGGGGCCTCAGAAGTAAATACTGAGCAGGTACAACATCTGAGATGGGTTTTGGCCTTTAATCTCCCATGAACTCTTGATAAAAGAGAAACTGCTGTCATTACTGGAAGTTTGATGAATCTGTAAAAGATATATCACATTACTACAGAAATGACATTAACACAGGATTCTATTCATTTATTTCTTTCCTTCTAATTACCTTCTCTCAAGGTGAGAAGGAATAACTGTCCACTGCAAAATCGTGGTTCATGGGTCTCTGCATGAATGAGATCTGTGATCTGAACTGTTACAAGAGAACTCGGGAAATGCACCTTTGAACTTGGTGAATGGACACCTGGCACCTGGTCTGGGCTTTGCCACGTGGCTTTGGCCATGTTCCTTAGCTCCTGTATCCCAGGTGTCTCTATCAGTAGGAAGAGGATAGTAATAGCGGCCCTTCTTTACTAAGGTTGATGTGTCTATGGCTGCATAAAAGTATTATTATACTTAGATATAAATCTTAGATATACTTAGATATAAAGGGGTCGGACAGTACCAAAGACAAAGAAGAGAGACCCTATCAGTTGGGTTCAAAGCATTTTTTTCTCTGTGGGCTCAGTGGGAGTGAGGGCCTCCTTCTCTGCTCTGGGCTCAGAGATGACTGTCATTAGGCAGCTTAGTAGGAACTCTGGCCTGGGAGTTGGAAATTGAAAAATTCACATCCAGATTCCGTCATTTTACATAAACTTTGAACAAATAACTATCCCTCTTGGGACATCTGTTTACATATATTTTTTTTTTAAGTAACGAAGTTAAACTTGGTGACCTCTAAGAACCTTTCCAGCTCTGAGGGACTACAGTGTACCATTTATAGTGCTGTGGAATAGGGACTTCTGAGTGAAAACGACAAACCCAGTCATCTGTAAGCATTCTGTTGGAAGAGGCAGAGGGCATCCGTGATGGGACAGTCTCAGACTGGAGTAGTTGTAAGGAAAGGAACAGAGTTGAGTAACAGAAGAAGAGGTGAAAAGCATCTTTCTTGCGAAAGAGGTGAAATGGGTCATTCCCTCAGGAATATTTCTCGGAGGAGATGACATTATTTGATCTTCCTCTTTATTCTTACAGAGTAAACAGTTAAAATGACATCTGAAAGAACTTTATCCTCTGCCAATCCATCTCAGCGTTAGTGGTGGAAGACAGAATGGCTTTAGGAGAAGGTTTCCTGTCTTAATTAATTAATTAATTTATTTATTTATTTATTTTTGAATGTGTGAGGTATAAATAAAGGAAAGTGAATAGAGAAGGATCTTTACAACTAGAGCAGGAGAATGAATGAATGTTTGCTGAGCACCTACTAGGTGCCTGACCTTAAGCAAAGAGCTGAGACTAGGGTGTTTAATTATCTAGCCTCTTCCTGAAGAGAAGCCTAGCCTGGAGGGAGAAGAAGCATATAGAAATAAATATCTCTCTTCCATGGTAACAGTGGTGGTGGGAAGGATTCAGGATAATTCAGGACATTGGTAATGGGGCTGGTTTGAATAAGTATGAAGCAGTTCACAAAAAATGCTAAGGATGAGTGTTTAGGTGAAAAATAAACCACCAAAATTATTTTGAAATAATGATGTCATTTCTGCTGACATTTCTGCTGAATATTTTACAATACTCATCTCACTTTTTTAAATTAATACTAAAGAAATATCTTAAAATGTTAAAATAACTACATGTATCAAGTATTCAGCATAGGAAAGAAAGAAAGAGAAAGAAAGAAAAGAGAAGAATTCTTAAATATCTAACAAAAGAGATTGGTTAAATAAATATGGTATGTATTTATGATGGACTATAATTGTCACTGGACATAATAACAAAGAATCTGTTGCTACATGGACATATGCTTAGGATAAAATGTTAAGAGGTACAAAGTAAGCCACTGATTTATCTATTCAGTGTGATTTCAGCTTTCTCCACACACAGCAGAGGATGGAAGGGTATGACTCTGAAATAGCAATCATGGAGGGATGGTATGATTAATTATTTTCGTTTAGTTTTAAATTTTATTCTTTTTTTATTTTTCATTACCGCACATTCGTACTTGAGAAAGAAGCACATCGAAAACTGTTGCAGATCTGGGGGTATTTGATGAAGAATGGAAGCGCGGTTCCTTCTAGTTCAGTCTGTTTCTGATGAATTAGTTATTATTCCTCTGGAGTCGAAGTTAAACCTTGAGTTTAAAAATAAACCTTACATTTTGTCTTTAATTCAAAGCTTTTGCGATGCTGCAATTCATTTTTACTGTCCACAGTTTTTTTTTTTTCCCTTTCGACATTTAAATGAAGCAAGAATAGAAAGCATATGTGAGTTTAGAAAACCTGGTTTTGTTGTATATTTCTGCTGGCACTCAGGAAGAGCTACAGAAAAGGACGGAAGGTCTTTTGAAAATAAAAAGGACCTTAGCAGAGTCATTTCATGGCTGAGAGCTCTAAAGGCTTAAAGATGAGGGGTGATTTGCCCATGGTCATGTGACTGGTTTAGAGGGGACATTAAGCATCATCACAGTGCAGATGGGGAGAATAAGACTAAGAAGAATTTGGCTCAAGATTTGTTGTTGTTTGGCTTGTGATGGTGGTGATGGTGAGATGGTGATGACAGTATGTAGGAAGCAGAAGGAGGGATAGGGCTCATGCTCAGTTCAAAGCTACAGTATGGTCATTGTAAGAGTGTAGAACATTCAGGATATATTCTTTGAATAGTGGAAACACAACGTCAGAAAGGAAATTATAAACCTGATACCAAATCAGGTGGAACTTGAAGTCTGGGATTTAAGCTCTACTATTCTGTGAGAACTCAGAACATGTCAATTTTCCGAATAGAAGTGTTTCTTTCCATATCTAAATTTTAAAATTCATTGTGCATATGTTCTGCGATTTAAAAGTAACAGTCTTTTCCATTTCTCTCATTCTGTTGCAGATTGCAATCGTACCATGTCATCAAAAAGTTATTTAGTGACAACTTATGGGAAGCCAAAAAGTTTTCTATAATTTGCATATATTTTCCACATTTGGAATGTTAGTGATTAAGTTTTTTTGTGTTCACTTAAAATAATATATTATTATTGAAAATAAATATAATAATAAATGCAAAATGTTGGCTCTAACGGCATATGCTAAACACTTGCACCGTGCAGCACAGCATATGCTTAGTTCTTCATTAAGAGATTTTAAAATAACTCGTATTTAGCAAGAATACATTATCTTTTATTCAGAATTAATTATATGCTGTTTTGTGTACCATAATTTAAAGTGCTACCCACTTCTAATATGTAATACGCAAAAGAAACTATGGTTACAATTCATTAGAATTGGCTTCTTTCCTTTGCAATTTAGTGGCATAATGAATACATAGAGCTGAAATGCTATTTGTTACTTGAATCAAAAGTTACATGAAGTGCTGATAACTAACAGTTACAAATCCTTCATTTTTTTTTAAGTCACAGCATGCCTCAGGAGAATGGACTAAGTCATGGGAGTAATTCATGCATAATTAGTTATTTTACCATGTTTTGATAGTTTTAAGAACAAATTTCTAGAAAGGCGATTGGAAGGAGAAGGGAGAGGAACATGTAGACATCATTTTTGTATTATGAAAACACTGTGTTACTTAATTGTTCGGTATGCCCAGACAGACAGCACTTTGAAAGCGAACTCTGACTTTGTGCAAAGGTTTTGATTCTAGGTGTCTGTTAAATCAAGGTAACATACCTTCTTAAAAACGAAACCCCTGTCTCAAAAAATGACCTGGAGATGTGTTAGTTGTCTGGTTAAGTGTGTATACCCTTTATCTGATCATCTTCTATCTCAACTATGTTTTTTTTTTTAAGATTTTATTTATTTATTTGACAGAGATCACAAGCAGGCAGAGAGGCAGGCAGAGGA
Source organism: Mustela nivalis (assembly GCF_964662115.1). Classification (NCBI taxonomy): domain Eukaryota; kingdom Metazoa; phylum Chordata; class Mammalia; order Carnivora; family Mustelidae; genus Mustela; species Mustela nivalis. The sequence goes on from NC_139037.1 coordinate 19,943,245, forward strand.
AGAGAGGAAGAGCAGGGAGCCTGACGTGGGGCTCGATCCCAGGACCCTGTGACCATGACCTGAGCCATAGGCAGGGGCCTTAACCCACTGAGCCACCCAGGCACCCCTCTCAACTATGTTTTTAGTGCCTTGAGATGTTAATCCTAGCTGGAGTAATACTGCTCTTGATTGGGAGCCTGGTGTTGGGAGTCCAACTTTCTTAGCTTAGGGAAGGCTATTACTTGGGCTGCATGCAACTGGCTTATACTGCCACTTTTAGCCTTATTTTTTTACCAAGAATTTCAATAAGGGAAGGCCATTTGAATGATACGTTACCTTAACTAAGCAGAATGAAAGGACAAACACAGCCAAAGTGCATCAAAAGTGAAAATGAAAATTCTTAAATGCAGTTTCCATTTTTGAACTATATGATGACATCTTGATTTTTTCATTAAAAGTGACAGAACCTTGAATAACAATACTAATATTCATGCTGACCAGGGTAGAATGAGATGAGTGCTCTAATACTTTGCTGATGGGATTATAAATCAATACCAGAGGGCATTTGGCAATGCTTTTCTTGAATCGAACCATTTTCCGACCCTTTGTCTTTGTCGTTTTACCTCTGGATATCTAGCCTAGGAAACACTCAGAAACACAAAAATTGAATCATGAAAACGTGTTCTTCCAGGTGATTTCTTATAGTATATAAATTGTACCTCAATAAAGCTATAAAAATGACTCCACTTTTTTTTAATTTACTGGAATTAAACATAAAAACATGCTAAATGACTACCCCTCCAAGGAGATCTTTAAATAGTGACAGTTCAATCATACAACCTAAATTTGAGAAGTCATTCATCAGATTTAGGAAGAAAAGTCTCAATAACGGGGGAAAACCACTTGCGTTATCTATCATCAGGTGCGTGATAAAAAATAGCATGTTAATCACAATCTCTCCTTTGACATCTTTTGAATGGTTAAAATAATTAAAAGGTAATAAATCAGCATGGTAACTAATGATAGTTATGATAGGGTGATAAGATTGTCCATTTATTATCCTGTCATTTGTTTATGTAGTTGGTCAACTTTCTGCAGTTTATTTAAAGCCTCTACCTTTTCAAAATGCTCTTCCTTGAGGATTAATTACTACTAGAAATCAGGAAAAAAGGCATTAATCAGTGTCAAAGGGAGGAGACCTCACACACAGATATCGTAGCTATGTGGAAAGACGGCACTGCACACTTTCTAGGAGATGAAACAGTAGTCCAAGATTGTCCTTACCTGGCCAAAGGATCCAATTAAACAGGACTGGTGAAATTCACCAACCTCGTTCTCTCAGTCATGGTGATTATGGGTCAACCCTGGGGACACAATGTGGAACAGGCTGCATCAGAAACAACCCACCTAATGCCAACGATTTACATAAACTCTAAATTTCTTCACGTTTAGCCAGCAGCGGGGCTTTTCATTTCCATCATTTCTATCCACTGTAATCAAAGTGTTAAGAGCTTGGAATACAGAATTTGCACACTACGGCTGCATGTGGTGGGTGATTGGCGTTAATAATCCGGCCCTCACTGTTCGATACCTTAGCATGGTCAGGCCCTCAGTTCTAGTTCAGGATGCAGAAGTGTTTCCTGCAACTTGTTAACACAATTACACAGTCCTCTGAATTACAGCAAACATTTCTTATACAAAGTCACTTGCCTAGTGTCTATGGTAGCTGACACTTCATAATTCCTAAGGGAAGATATGAAGTATTAGACTAAATTCCCTGGTTTCTGAAAGGAAGGGAAAGTGATTAAGACATCGAAATTGCTCCGGCTACGGTGCTGTCGTTGTTGGAGGAAGAGATACTGTGTCAGGTGCAAAATGTAATAGCTCTGATTACCCAGTACCTATCTTCTGGGACATTTCCAATTCACACCTAACTCTGAAGGCTGCTCTAAATCGAAAGATTCCAGAGTATGCTGTTCTAGGATTTTCTTTCATCTCAAATGATCTCATTTTTTCTCATTTAAAATTCACTCTGAAGATCCTAAAGTCGAATATTTGACTTAGATGTTCCATGAAAAAAAAAAATTAATGCACTTTCTCTCTCTTATAGTCTGTTGTGGGATATCTAAGCATATGCTATTCTGTGGGATACCCAATCTCCAGACAGAACCCTGGCTTTCAAAGCCAGGGGTCATGGGTCATACCTCCTTTCATGCTCTGGGACTTGTCTGTGTGTTACAAGGTTTTGCAAGGGGTGGTCTGCACACCATCTGCTTCCACGTTACCTGGGGGCTTCCTTCCTTCAAATGAAGTGTCCACAGCCTTCGCCCAGGCCCACACAGCTGCAGGTGGGCTCTGAGAAGCAACATTTATAACAAGCTTTCAAGTAATGGGGAAGCCTGCTAAAGACTGACAAGTGTTGCGTTAGCTTGCTTTTCTTTTCAGAAAGCCTCCACCCTCACTTCCATTCTTTACTTCTTAACAGTTTTCTTGGCAGAGGATCGTGAATTTGCCGCCGCAAGAATGAATAGCCACCCTAATATCCCGGAGCCAACAGGAGTCTAGACTTGACATTCAAGCTGTGCTCCCTTAACCTGCAGCATCAGACATCACCTAGGGCTGCTGTTAGAAATGCATTTTCAGAGGGGCGCCTGGGTGGCTCAGTGGGTTAAAGCCTCTGCCTTTGGCTCAGGTCATGGTCCCAGGGTCCTGGGATCAAGCCCCACATCGGGGGGGTCTCTGCTCAGTGGGGAGCCTGCTTCCTCATCTCTCTCTCTCTCTCTGCCTGCCTCTCTGCCTGCTTGTGATCTCTATCTGTCAAATAAATAAATAAAATCTTTAAAGAAAAAGAAATGCATTTTCAGAGCGGCGCCTGGGTGGCTCAGTGGGTTAAGCCTCTGCCTTCGGCTCAGGTCATGATCTTGGGGTCCTGAGATCGAGCCCCACATCGGGCTCTCTGCTCAGCAGGGAGCCTGCTTCCTCCTCTCTCTCTGTCTGCCTCTCTGCCTACTTGTGATCTCTTTCTCTGTCAAATAAATAAAATCTTAAAAAAAAAAAAAAAAGAAATGCATTTTGAGAGACCCACCCTGTGACTTTCTGAATCAGAAACAATGGGTGTGGTTATACGAAGCCGGCCAGTGATTGGGATGGTTTGTAAATCTTGAGAACCACTGGTCTCAAGAGTTGGTTTTTAGTCTCCAGTGCCCGCTAGCCACACACCTTCACTTACACAGGTCATTCACCTTCCCGGTTTCTATAAAGGATGAGACAGCTCTTTCCTGCAGACCATAGTTCCTTTTAGAGCATCTCACATACTGAGAGATCCAGAAATCCAGAAGAGATTTTTGACTCCATGTCCCAGGCAAATGATGCCTTTCAAACAGGTAATGGTCTTACCAGGGAGATAATGGTTTGGTCTTTTAAAAGCAGCATCAAAATAGCATGACAAGACCTACTGGGCTTTACACTGGATGACAGGCTCCTGTGTTAAAGCTAGTTCGGTTGAATCTTGGTTTTGACATTCACCAGCTGTGTGGCTTTTGGGAAAGCTAAAGATTATCTGGGAGCTTCACTTTTCGTATGTGAGAAAGAGTATAATGATATTTTCACAGAGCGATTTGGAGCATTAAATGAGGCATTGGAAGGAAAGTGCTATGCTGAGGGCCTGGTAATCAGCAAATGCCCCAAGAATGTTGTAAGACATGTAACCATGGATATGCATTGTAGTCTCTGGACCTTTAGTTCCCTCATTTTAAATTGAGAGTAATTGTCATGCCTCAAAGTGGTGAGTTTCAGCCATAAACCGGAACTTAGTGTATCTCTGCAGCTACAGAATCTGAGGTTTTCCTATGAAAGACGAAAGGATGGAGAGTGGCCTCTGTGGATCCCCAGCCTCCGGGACTGGTTTTAGCACCTGTTCAGCTCTTGATGAATAGATTACGTAAGCAATTATGCAAGCTAGTTTCAGAATTCAGTGCTACGGTCTTTGGCTAATATTCTCAACAAACCCAATGAGGAAGTCCGAGTTACTTATCTCATTTTACAGAAGCAGCACCTCTAGCTCGGAGAGCTGGAGTAAATTGACTACAGTGGCACTGGGTGACAACTCGGGTTATCTGACTTCGGGGCTCCTCTGCTTAATTATTCCGCCATGGTGTTTTAACCTCCGTGTGACTCCGGCTGGTAATCTCTAGCAATAAGCAGCAGGGATGGGCAAGGTTAGAAATAATTTTTTGAAGCACCTGCGGAAAACACAGGAAAGTAAATTATGAACTTAGATGAATCAGCAACCTTTGTTTTTTTTTTTTTTTTTTCTTAATTCAATAGCTATAAGCTAATTAACTCCTCGCCAAAGTGAGGAGAGAGATGCTTTTTATTTTGTGGCTAATAGTATTTTAAACTATGTTCTTGTTAGATATAATACAGAAAGCTGAGTACATTATTGTCAGGTGAAAACTTTTGAATTCCCTCCTTTCCGCCCCCGAATCCAGGAGGTAGAAGCTTGCCAGACACGCCCGAAACTCCCAGGGTCTTTCCTCTGAATGAACCTGACCATTTCCCTCACCTCCCCATTGCCAGTGCATACAAACACTATCCAGCAGTTCCAAACACTATCATGTATTCTTGCCTGTTTTTTTCTTTTTATCTTCAGAGAGACCTTTTGAGTTTTTTTTTAATCTTTAAGTGTCCCTCACCCCGGTCATGGAAGAAATGGAATAATTTATCCTATAAGAAGGGTTTCTCAACCTCAGCACTGTTGACATTTTGAGAAGGATCATTTTTTTGTTGCTGTGGCAGTTTTGCGTTTTGTAGGTTTTCTAGCAGCCTCCCTGGTCTGTACGCACCAGATACCCAGTCATGACAACCAAAAATGTCTCCAGACACTCTCAAATGTCCCCAAGGGGCTAAAATCGCCTCTAACAGAGAACCATTGCTATAGAGTTTCCTTCCATCCTTTTAATTTTCTGAAACTGGATCCTGCATGAGAGTCTTAATTAATCAGATTCGGATTCAATTTTTGCATTTGTTTTATGTATTCATCGCCAAGACTGCTTCCTAAAGGTGGTGTGCACGTCCCTCTGGAGGCCCATTATTTCAGCGATTTCTCTGTTTTGCGGTGTTAGCCACCACTGATGCCCGGTGTCTAGATCCTTCTAAGGGGTGACAGTGTGTTGACCCGCCAGTTCTGTGAGCCCTTCGCCGTTGAGTTGTCAGAATATTGGTATCAAGGGAAGCCTGCCTCAGCCATGTTTGGGTTTCCAGAATGGTTCAAGTGGGGAAAGTTTCCCCTTTTCCTAGGATATCTTTAATCTTAAACAGCCAGCCTTTTCCATTCTTGCCCTGCAGAGAGCCACTCTTCTCAGCTTTCAAGACCCAGGTTTTCAAATGCGTCAGGACTCGTGTGGCTCCTTGGCTCCATTTCATGGAGTCTGTCACTCCTGGACTACTCAGGCTGTGTATGAAACTTACCAGGTGGGGGATAATAATGGGTTCTCGTGGATTCCCATGTCCCTTCTCCCCCACTAGTCAGTGAGTGAGGGAAGCAAGACTGTCTCTCACTGTTCCTTTATTTCACTGCCTAGATTTGAACCAGGCATCCTGGCACTTTGGAAAGAGCACTGGCTTTGCAGTGAGACAAACCTGGACCCGAACTCTAAATCTGAAAACTATCTGCTGGGTAATTGAAGTCTTTGGGCTTCAGTGTCTTCACTGTCAAAACAGAAAAAGTAAGGTCCACAGAATTGTCTTTAAGGATCGAGTCATTTGGAAACAGTGCCCATGGGAGACATGTTCAATACACACTTACAACGTTCTTTCCTGTTATAATAGTAGCTTCTATTAAAGAAGTACTTGCTGTGTGCCGTCCTCTACCATGTAGGGCCCCTTGTGTGTCTTCTCATTTGATCTACCTGCAGTGCCCATATCCTGTTGTACAGGTAAAGAAAATGAAGCTTACAGAGGTTAAGTGACCTGTCAAAAATTTCCAAGCTGATATGGGTTGGCTCTAGACTGAAAGTCAGACCTTCCTGATGCCAAAACCCTTTCTATTATTTCCTAAGCATTCTGCCTTTAATTGAGTGTTAATGTTTGAATGAATGAATGAATGAATGACTAAATTAATGGATATAAGCAGATGACACCAGAAGTTTATTAGCAAAGAATTCCTTCCTCCCAGAGGGCCTTGTTTCTCCCGGAATTCAATTCAATGTGGACTTTGCATTTCACATTTGGGTTGGGGCAAGAAAGAGTAGAGCCATGACTTTGTTGTGGAATTGGGTGGCAGGCGGTGGGATGGGGAGGGGGGGGGGGAGTGGAATGTCAGGCATCCATTCTGGCTTCTCCGACCATCCAGGGGTGTGGCCTGCATGTTCCTCACCTGTGCTCAGACACTGCTTGGCCCTGCTTTTCTAACCAGTTGTTCCCCTCTCGTGATGAGGGACTCACCAGTCTACCCCGTCCTATGGGCTGTACAGCACCATGGACAGGGCTCAGGGACCTGGTCCCATCTTCCTCTCTACATAGTAATCACTTGTTAAAGTGTGAGAGTCCTAGTGAGCACCTGGGCAGACAGAGCTCAGGTGAGTCCCCCAACTGGCCAGATATCAGGGTGCCATTGGGAGTTTACCTGATGTAGCTCAGGAAGCTGAATTCTTGAAAAGGATGTGGGTGGACCAGCAGCTCTGGAGTTTACCCTAAGGGGTGCGGAAGGTGAGAGACTGTTTTAGGCGAGCCCCGGCTGAAATGGGAAGCGGTAACGCCGGAAAAGCACTGGGCACGGGACCTGGACTCGAGTGGGTTGCCAGCACCTTCTCTTTCCTTTGCTCGCCTCCCTCTCTGTGTAGGTTTTGTAGGACATTTCCTTGAATCCATTCTTTGTCTCTCCACAAGTCACATCTATGTTTTCAGTGGCTTTCAGAACACGTCTATAGCATACACAGCTATTTGAAATCAATACCTTTTGTCTCAGAATATATTCAGGGTGAAGATTTTTGAGTGATATTGATGTCTCTATGGTTTGAAGAATACAAAAAAAAATATTCAGTTTCCCTTTGGGGTGTTCTGGATTTTGATACTGACCAATCACATTCTATAGTGATAGATAACCGAAGTAACCCCCCATTTGATAGGCTCTGTTGCATCGCAATCAACAGTAGATCCTGCCTCTCTTGTGTGAAAGCCATCCTGTCATTACCACTACACAGAATGGTTCATCCTTGGAATACTGTTAAATTTTTATACCCATTTTCAAAATATATGGCTTGATGGGTCAATTTAAATATTTAAAAGAAATATTGAAATTTTGAATAGAGAGAGGTATATATCTGCAGTATTATCCAATATTAACTAGATTCAATATATATACACTATAAATATATGCATTTTAATATCTAAAAGCAAATCATTTGAGAGATTGCTGTAGTAAGAAAATACAATGCACTACAATCCAGCAAGGATTTACTGAGTCATGATTCTAGCCCGGGTCCTGCCATTCCATAAAATGCTGTAGATACAAAGATGAATAAAGTAGGACACCTGTGCTAATGAAGGTCATGGTACATCAGGGAGCCAGGCAAGCGAAGAAACAATCATTAAGGGGAAAAAAAAAATCACAGAGAAAAGAATGGACAAATTAAACTGCCAACTTTTGTATATCAAAAATACCATAAGCAAAATTATGACTAAAGAGCACATCGGGGAGATCCTCAAAAGAAATAGGACCTAAAGAAGAATTCTAGTATTTGAATAAAGAATTCTTATAAAGGGATGAGAAAAACACCATGGCCTTATGAGGAATTCAGCTGTGTTACTATTCAAAGAAAGAGAAATCCAGACAATGTTGCCTTTTCACCTGTAAAAATAAATAAATAAATAAATAAATAAATGAATGAATGAAATATCTGTGGGTAAAGGGATTGTTACCATGAGGGGACAGGGAGAAGTTAATGGACATTCTATTACCATGTTGGTAGGCTGTGTGAATTAAAATAGCTCTCCTGGAATTAATCTGCAAAATGTACATAGAGGTTAAAATCTCACCCCTTTGGACCCAGCAATTTTGCTTCTAAGCAACCATTTTAAGAGAATGAGCGAGTTTATGGACAGAGATTAGTGTACAATTAAGTTTGCTGCATTGTTTCTTATACTAGAAATTTTTAAACTACCAAGTAGCCCAATAGTTGGGGACTGAATGGTTATTTAGTTTGTTGTACATCTGACAGGCCATTATGCTACCATGAGAAGCAGGATCCCTAAAGAATGTTTAGTAGAGGCAAAGTTAGAAGCAATAGAAGAAAGATCTCAATGGTGTAAAAACAAGAGAAAAATAGTGGGAGGAAATGTTTATTTTCTCATTTAAGCATTTCATTTCCCAAAATTTTGACACCCAGTATGCATTATCTGGTAATTAGAAAAATATCAATAAATAAGACCTAAGAATTGTATGGGTAATCATAACAAAATGTGCAGTCGGAATTATAAAAAGCAAAGAAAGGTTTCCAGGAGATTGATCAATTAATTCCACTTGACGAGTCAGGCAGAGAAAGCCGGAGAGAAGTGCTGGGTTTTAAGGACCGAGATAAAATTTGCCTCATGGATCAGGGAAAGAAGGTCCTTCTGTTTCGCACTGTGCAAATGATGGTATAAACATAACATAAACATACCTGGCAGGATGAAAGGATGAGATTGATCTGGTGTGACTGAACCGTGCACTCGGCAGGGCAGAGGGCTCAGCTGAATCAAGGAAGGTGAGAGACTCTAGGCTGTGAAGGGCTTTCCATTTTCAGGCCATGCTAAGGAGTGTAAGCATCAAAACCTAATCACGGAATCTGGGAGACTCACGCCCGAATGCTGATTGGAAAACACAGACCCACAAATACATGGACGCCTCATACCCAGGGTGAGATAGATTTCCCTTCAAGTATCAATGTCAAAGCATGCATATAAATATATATATATATACAAATAGATATTCAGAAAGCATCTTGGGGCAAAACTGCTGTTTCCTTTATGATAAAATTCAAAGAAAACTGTGGTAGGGAAAAAAATTACATATTTACAAATACTATTTTTTTTTCTTAGGGTTCATTCTTTCCTGTCCTTCAAGGCTTCCCACCCTTGAATAAATCTGTCAGAGAGGGTTTTTTGATCAACCTCCTATAATAGCTGTTCCTTTCTGGTTTGTTATCTATTAGTAATCACTAATGAAATTATAAGCTTCATGCAGACAGTGAGATTTATCGTATATGTCATTACAGCCCCAGCTCCTGGTATACAAGGCAGGCTCATTAGTAGTTGCTGCCTGAATAAATATCACAATGTCTCCGTGCATGGAACGCTTTGCCAACATTCATACGGTTGATGACAATATCTGCAACTTCACATGACCGGAGCATTCTTCATTTTTCAGGAATAGCATAGGCATATTATACTGGGCTGATGTCACTTTTCCCTTACAAGCCGGTATTCATTTTGAGATCATTGCTAGGCTAGTGACTACATTGCTTGAGCTCAGGAGTCAGCAGCTCTGAGTTCTACCGAAGCCTCTGCCCCCAGTTCCCCAAATGGTGTTAGTTCTGTTTAGTTCCTTCAGCTTCCCCCTTCCCCCGCCACCCTGGCCCTGTACAATGAGAAGCTGCACTCAGTCTGAGTTGCTGATCCCAGGATCCCCCTGCCCCTCCCCCCACCAGGAACCTCTATTTCTTACCTGCTTCACGACTATGCAAAGTTCAGCAGAAAGCAGCACCTGATAAATGCTTGATGACTTATTGATCCAAATGCCTATTAGACTAGAATTATTTATATTTTGAGATGGATAACACCATTGTAAAAAGTTTCTGGAAAACAAAACAAAACATCAGTTTCTCCCAGCGTGATGGGAAATTTTTTTTTTTCCAACTGTGTTTAAATAGGGAAATCCATGGTTTCCTTGGGGATTCTATGCCTTTCTTTCTTTTTTAAAGAATTTATTTATTTGACAGAGAGTGAGAGAAGGAGAGAGAGCACAAGCAGGGGGAGAAGCAGAGGGAGAGGGGGAAGCAGGCTCCCTGCTCAGCAGGGAGCCTGATGGGGGACTCAATCCCAGGACCCTGAGATCATGACCTGAGCTGAAGGCAGAGGCTTAATCCACTGAGCCACCCAGGTGCCCCATTCTATGCCTTTCTTAGGGTAATGGCATAACATAAAGTATTGTCTTCACTGATGCTAATAATGGAGATGGTTTATCACTACTGATACGTTAAATGTGTCTGCTGCCCCCAGGAACATTAATGCATCACATGTGTCAAGCATAGGACAGAGGCTGTGAGCTCAATAAATACACACATGCTGACACACCAGTAGTGATCTGCGGACTGTTTTTCTATGCAGAAAAACAGCAGAGTGAGAGCAAGAAACTGTAAGGTCTTGAGGACAAACACCATCGCAGATTTAGCTTTCTCGATCTGACTCAGCGTCAGGGAGAGTGGTTTGACTTTTCATCTATTGTCCGGATACATATAAGAAAGAAATGTGCAGAAGAATGAACGAACGATGCCATAATTTGCTTTCAGTCCTAATGGCTCTCCTGGGGGTGGGGGAGGGAAGGCTAGAGCAAGTGATCACAGTCTGAGAATCCGAGGATCATCATAATTGCCACTTTCTGCTTCGGAAACACTTAAACGAAACATCTCCGTGTTTCCGTATCTGTGAATGAAGCTGCCGTGGGTGTTAAGCACACAGAGAACGTACAGATGCGTTTCTGGCTAACGTAAATTGAAGCAAAAGTATCTGAAAAGAGTCCACTTTATCCTTGATAGGCAGAGGTAAGATGCTGCAAAGTCTTGAGGATGAACAGAATAGCAAACTCTGTGATGTTAAAGCTCTTTTATACATCCCATCAAATATTTGTGAAACTTGATATGGCTGAGTTCTGTAGCTGTGTCATGGCTTAATATTTAATTTAAAAGGATTTCCTCCTTTAAGCATATTGTGTTGATTGTAAAACCTGCACAGTTCCTCTTAAGGTATCTCATAATTTGCTTCTGCCTTGTCTTGATGACGCGGAACATGTTAGGAGAGTATGTGGGTGAGACGTAGCCTTCGTTAATTTTCTTTTTTCTTTTCTCAATTGTCATTGTGCTTTTGCATTAGACTACTGCTTGTACTACTGCTTATATAATTAGACCGGGCAATATCCTCATTTCCATTATTCTTTTTACATTAAATCTTGACTTTTCTGCCTTTTAAATATATATATATATACACACACACATATATATATGTGTGTGTGTATATATATATATATTTCACACCCCCCGAGTCAAGAGAGGAGGATGCACACCTACAATGAGATTCTATGTGCTGCCAGACTCTTCGCTCCATCATCTCATTTTATCCATGCGTAATCATCGATAAAAATGCTTATACCCATTTTTTTTTCTCAAATAAGAAAAACTGACATTTAGAGAGATTAAATGATTTCCAGGTGTTCGGAGGTTGGAAAGGTAGTCGGAGGTTACACCTGCTGGCTTCTTTACTTCGTGGTGACCTTTGCACGGAGTATTTGCTTAGGCATGAACGCCTCCGGGACTTTCCCCCACTGAGAAATAACGCAGTACAGTGAGAAGTGTACGGAATGCACAGTCTGGAGGGTATGGGTTCCATTTATGTCTGAGAATGCCCTTTGTGCCTGTTGCCAGGTGCTTAGACTCATAAGTCTCAGCTGTCCCTCAGAAAAAATGGGGGGCACCAGAACTCTTTCCAGATGTCTATAGGATTAGAAATACCACAGATCCCCAGGATGGGCTGGATCAGCGAGAGCTGTTCCTGTCTCTTTTTCTCCAGCCGTTCTCTATTTTTACAGGCTGGGAGCCATTGATGGAGGTTATTGATGGCTTCTCCAGGTGAAGAAGCAGCTCAGCGAGCCTCAGAGAGGGAGGGTTTTCTTTTTCGGTCTGCCGGCATCACCCTGTGAAAGAGAAAAGAACAAGCAAAGACAGCCAGGCCTTTCAAGCTGGGATGCAGGAATTGGAAGAGGGGTTTGTAGGAGATAAATCAAAGGAAATTGTCGAGTATTGGTACAAACGAAATTTGAGCTTAACAAGTGCTGGAGTGGTGAGGCAGGATTTGTGCTCCTTTTGCTGAAACACAATTACTCTACCTCGCAGGGGAAGGGAGCTCTTTTGCAGACTGTCAGAGGCACTGGGCCACTAATTGCCTTCTACCTGGGACCAGAGACTCCTAGCCCTTCCCTGATGCAGAGCGCTCGGCAGTTGCTGTCAGTCCCACTTCTTCCTTCTCACACTTCCTTTAACAAAAATCAGAGGTCCTGTGTGTTGAGTCCCACCCATAAACCAGGGGCAGGGTACACGAGGTGCTTGATGACACAGAAGAGGGCTGATTACAAATAAGGGTACATCCCTGGAGCTTATTAATGTCCAACTTCCTAGGTGCTATTTTGGGGACTTTGGGAAAAGTACTGTTATTGTTCATGCATCATATGTTTGTATATATGAATTATCTTACAACAGCATTTCACCCTCCTTAGGGACCTTTCTTTAAACCAACTTTCATGATAGCCCCAAGAGTAAGACCTAATCGTCTCCATTTTATAGAAGTGACAGCTTAGAGACCGCTTATTCAGAGAGGTTTAACATCTGCTCCTAGGTCACACAGCTCATCCATTCAATGCCATGTCATCTACACTGGCCTTGCGGCAGCGACTCCTAGTCCAGGGACAGTATCCTGGGGGCATCGGGCTGTGTCCATGTCATCAAAACAGATAAATCTCCAGGGATGCATTGCTTGTTCGAGGTAGATTCTCCCGAAATACTCTTTTGCTATCCCGTGAAAGGCAGTGATTCAAAGATCCTTGCCAAGGGATCATCATAAATCCTGTTTAGACAGAGAAATCCCTAGAGGAAGAAGGCTTCTTTTGCAGTGGCCCACAGCCTGGAGCAATAGTGTCCAGAAGAGGAAAATTTGCAACAATGCTTGAATGGGAGCCGAGGGGCTTGTTTACATGGGCAATGGCGCAGATGTCCTGTAAGTGGGATTTGATGAAGAGTCCCCCCTGCCCCACATGGAGAGTGGGGAGAGGGCTTTCAGACAGCGTTGTCTAAGAGGCCACTGTCATATGTGGATTCTTGTGATCCTCTGCCCGAGTGGTTATTTCTCTTTCAGAGATCAGCAAGCCTGTCTCATGTTCTGCCCCTACTGCAGTGAAAAGTCAAGGCCTGGCTGATAGCCATTTTGTTCAGCCCTCTTTCCCCTTCCCTTTATCTCTCCTGCAGAGCCGTCCGGCAATGCTCACCCCCACGTCATGGCGAGTTGAGCAGATTTCCAGCCACCCAAGCTAGGATCCGCCATGTGGAGGACATGGGGCGGTGGGTTGCAAGGGAGGGGAGGAGGAGATTGCACACGTGCGCACGTCTACAGGGGTGCTCAGTCCCTTTCTAAGAAGAACCCTAGGGACATGCATTTTAATAAAAAAAAAATATTAACCATTTCTTCCACCCAAGGATGGAAGAGGATTTACTTATTCCCTAATAATTTTTGCAGCATTCTGTACAATAATCAGGAAAAGTTTATAAAGAAAAATACCCTTTTGAGCACACACACACACACACACACACACTCTAAGAAAGGCTTGGACCTTGAAATAGGAGGGAAAATTACAAACAAGGAGCCATCGTGGGAGCTTCTTATTAATGCTCAACTTCTCTGGTGCCTGTTTGGACTTTGGGAAGAGTTCTTTTGGATGTATCTTCCATGAGTCAGTATGGCTAGTCTCAGAGCAACAATCCCGTAAGGTAGAGACCATTAGGATCACATTCCAGATAGAGAAACCAGGGTTCAGAGAGATGAAGTCACTTGCCAGAGGTAGCATAGCTAGTAAGTGATGGAACCTTCTCCCGAACCTCGGGTCCCTAGAGTCCAAAGCTCTGTGCGCTTGGTTGTCTCTTGGAGTTTCACTGAATGAGCATGGAAGATGGGTGATTCAGGTGTTTTGAACCAGAGCTGTTTTATTCCCCCAAACTTGTTTCTTCTGGAGCCTGGGTGTTTTTGCAGTGGTGACCAGTACACAGCCCCATCCTGCCCCAGCTCTCCCATCCAGGCAGAGGAACAAGGGAAACAGAAAGTTAAATAAACTCCCCAAAGGGCACTCCCTGGGAGTCAATGGGTATTTGCTTTATTCTAGTTGTTTGATTTAGAACAAAACAAAACAACAAATGTTCCCTGCCTCTGGGTCCAAGGACTTAGCTGGGGATTTAACAACAGCAGTTCCCATGAATAATGAAAACAGTTTCTGGGTTGTCTGCAAACAACCGGGACATTAAAGGGACACACCAAAACGAAACTCAGGTGTTTGCTTCTTCTTGCCAGTGTGGCAAGGCTCAGCAGCCTCTTGGGCATCCCGTGGGCACTGGGCATCACCTGGAGATGCAGGACCTCAGCTGGAGCAGAATCTGTGCTTTCATAAGGCCCCCCAGTCCTAAGAGTGGGAGCAGACTCTCTAAGGAATGCTGGAAAAGAGGAGGACTTTCCTCCCAGCCAGGTCCAGGGCCAATATGAGGTGAGTGATTCATTCTGGGTCCAAAATGTAAGAGCGCCCAATAAGGCAGTCATCAGCATAATCGGTATTTAATGCAATATTTTAAAAATAAATTTTGAGGGTTTGTTTGTGTTTTTTGTTTTGTTTTTTTATTTGTTTGTTTTTTGTTTGTTTGTTTTTGTTTCTTTTTTTTTTTTTAAGATACTTAGAGATCTGCAGTCTTCTCCTTTCTGGTTCCTTGATGGGGAGAGAGCAGGAGAAACTACTGGAGGCGGTCTGGGAGCTTTGGTGTTCTTTTCTCTCAATAGTCTAAATTTTCAGCAAGTGAACTTGCATGGAATTGTTTCCATTTTGATCTGCATCCCTCTATTTCTATTATTGGATTTTCAACAACTGTAATTGTACGCAAGGCATGTTGCTTTATAACCTGAACGTTTAAGCTCCCAAGTTCAGTTCAGCCGCCGAACATACCTCATGCTAATGATGATGTTAATGATCAAAGCAGGTAGCATTTATCGAGGGCTTGCTAGATAGATGCTAAGTGTGTTACAGGCATTAACTTCTTTAATTTTTACAAGAACTGTATGAGGGAGGTACTGTTTTAATCTCTCATTTTAGTAATGAGGAGATGGAAGTGTACCCAGAAGTGAGATAACTTGTCTAAGGGTAGAAGGAGGTAGACGTCCAATCCAGATGACTTGCCGCCAGAGTCTACCCGGCTTACAATCTGCAGTAGAATAGTGTAAAATGAATTTACATGCTATTCGAAGTTCTGAAGCAAATTTATGCACACTTTTTTCTTCAATGGGTATCAGGTTGCCAAGTTTTTTTAATTCCGAAAATCTGCCCCTTTTACATTTTTTATGTTAAAATGCTCTTTAAAACAATGAAATGAGAGTTGATCCATGATGGTAGCTGCCTTTGAGAAATATCCATGAAGTTTCTGCCACAGTTTTCTTTTTAACTGGGCCAGGAGGGGAGAAGAGAAGAGGCTGTCAGTTCTAGGGAAAATGCGCATTCCGGGATCCTCCCTGCTGGGCCGGGAACACCTGGGAGCGCAGTTGGGCGACTTTGGTTGGTCCCGCCCTGTCCCTGTCTTCGCTTCTGATCTGTGGGCTGCGCGGCAGTCCCTGCATGGGCCTCTCCGGGCTGCTGTCCGTGTGGCACTCATTAGCAGTGGGTGTGTGTCTCACCACAGTGGCCCATTCACAGGCCTGTCAGCAGTGCTAGGGAGCGGGCCGTCCCTCTGGCTGTCCTGGGAGGCCACTGCTCTGGGCTGTCCGGGACAAAGCAAGGCTGTACCCTCTCACGGCCCCACAGCATCAGCTGTTCTCCCAGGAGATGCTCTAAGATCAAAGAAGAAAGCAGGCGTTTGGGTATGGCCTATTGTCACCCTGGATCCTGCCTCTCAAGGAAGACCGGAGGCGGCAGCAGCTGCTCAGTGACCTTCGTGACGGTGGAGTGAGTAGGCACTGGATTTAACAAGCCTGGCTTCTCCATCTGCCAGCCTAAGGCAGGTGCCAGAGACACCGCCTAGCCCAGACAAGGCATGGGGATGGTGACAGAGAGATGCCAGCAACGTGCACTGGCTCTTGGGGACACAGCATTTGGTCTGGCGGTGTGGTTGTATTTCTGTCTTGCCTGGGTTCTGCCCCTCCGTTCCCGGGTGTGCATTTGCCGTTTCTGTGCTCGCACTCGGGTCCATCTCCATCCCATTCAGGGGTTGCTTTTAATTCTGGCTTGGTCGCTGCTTCCAGAACCGTGGCTCAGCAGCTTGGCATGGACCGTTGAGCCTATCTTAGGAGTTTCTGAGAGTTTGTTCTGGTCCATCTGAGAGAAATAGCGTGGACTGGGTCCCGCTGCCAGATTGTGGAGGCTGGGGACACGTGCTTGGGGCACTATTTCCATCTTCCGTCTTTGTCTCATCTCCTCCTCATTAAATCTTTTAGGTCTGTGGAGTTGACTACCAATTGGTGCCTGACCTAGTTCCAGAGAACCACGGCGTCACCCCTTGCTCATCATAATAAAGAGATTATACCAGTTCACTGTGATTCAAATTGGGCTCTGTTATTTTAGAGTCATTTCTACCTTCTTGGACTAAGGGTATGGGCATGTAGATGTGTGTGTGTGTGTATGTGTGTGTTGTGGCAGTTGCCTAAATGAAGGCTGACATTTTCTGTTGCTATATTGGGACTCTGCTTTTGGACAACAGTGCTGTGGTCTTGCATGGAATAGTTAATGGGCTTGCTGGTTTCCCTGAATTGATCCTCTTTCATTTTCTCCTTGGAGCACTTTCTCTGGAGCAAGGTTCTCACGTCTTCTGCTCTTGGTGTCAGCTCTGTTTGCCTCTTTTCTGCCAAAGGGCACCACGGAGTTACTCAAAGGACCTTTTGAACTGTTTGTTCAATGAATGAAGCGCTCAGTTGGGACAGTTACTGGGACAGTGCATGCTTCCAACTGGTCCCCGCTGCCCCATGACTCAGGCATCTGGCTTTTGCCTCTGCTGATCTCAGAAGCCATGTGGGAGGTTGGTTTTGTTGGCGTGTCCCAGAGTCTGTGACCTTTTCATCATCATTTTACTTTGCATTTTGAAAGATACTCCCCCCAAACAAGCTGTATTTATAAAGTAATAACTGATCTGTGTTCTCACTTTTAATTAATCATATGTACATAATTGCCAATCAGAGCTTCTAATCAGTATGAGTTAATCAGTGTTAACATTTATTTATTTTACTAAGCACCTTCTATGTGACTGACCTATGCCAGGTGCTGGAAACAGAAAACTGAACAAGATTCGGGCTTGGCAGGGGCTTCCAGTAGGTACTATTCTTGTTAACTTATCATTTTAGTTTGGTTAAAATATATGAGCCCCTCTGTGTGTTTGGAGTGGTATGGAGTGCCTCGCAAATATCATCTTGACTGACCTGTGAGTTAAGTTTCACAGGTGCCACTTTTCAGATGGGGAAACTAATCCTTGTAGAGTTGAGTCCCTTGCTCAAAGACATACATTTAATATATATGTATATTTAAGGAGGCTTCCCCCCAGGGTGGAGCCCCATGCAGGGCTTAAACTCATGACCCTGAGATTAAGACCTGACCTGAGATCAATAGTCAGACACTTAACCGACTGAGCCACCCAGGTGCCCTGACATACATTTAATTAAAATCAGAGGCAGGATTTGAACCCAGGATTGTGAGACCCCAAAACCTTCCCATGGAGATTATAGTCACAACTCCTTGCTTCCTTCCACCTCTTTCCTTCTGGACAGGTGTTAGCTTTTGTGGGCAGGAGAGTGCCCTATGTCCTTACCCACGCTTTCTGGTTTCTGGCTTAGTGTCCCCCTACCCCTGCCCCCGATTTTGCTGAGATATAATTCACATATAATGCAATGACTTGATATACATGTATTTTATGAAATCATCACCGCCATCAGTTTAGTTAACATCAGTCACCTCCCGTAGTTACACATTTTTTCTCTTGTGATGAGAATCTCTTGTAAGATTTACTCTCTAAGCACCTTTTAAGTATACAATACATTACTGGTTGAAGTCTCTGTTTATAGCTTAGTTTGACGCCTATGAAAATGTGGAGTACAGAGGAGCGTGTGCCCCCTAGAATAATGGAACTTTGAGCTTTCTAAGGCATTCGGCTGACTCACTTCCTGATTGTTTCAGTTGGAGAACTGAGGCTCTGAGCGGCTGGGAGATTTGGTCCTGGCGTAAGATCCTGGGCTTGAACTCAGCACCCCTGACGTGCAAGCTAGTTGCGTTCTTTACAGCCCTTTCTTTGATTCCTGGCTAATTTACTGTGGGCTAGGTGGCAAATCTCAAGGGATGTTCCTTGTAACTGTATCCAGGCTTGAGGTAAGAGCAGCCAGAATTAGGTGATGATGTCAGCTCATTAAGGCAAGGGTCTAGTTTTGTTCATCACTGGGTTTCGAATCCCCAGCACGGCCCCAGGAATACTGTGGGTGGTCAGTGGGAATGCCTTGGATGAAGGAACTGGGAGAGATGAAGGGGCCTGGGCCTCCAGGATAACCATCTCATGTTACCCATTTGGTAGCTGCTGACCTTCCTTCTTGGATTCTCCTGCACCAGAGGAGATTTTAGAATCAAATTGATGGTATCAGTATTTCAGTTGGCACGTCAATGATTCAGTCATTTTGTATCATAAACTGTTTTCCTCTTCCAATTTTGGAATGAATTAACTGCTTCTTTTGCATCTTGAAGCAGAGTAGTTTTCTAGTGTTTGCTTTTTTGTTTCGCTTTTGGGGGTTTTTGGTTTTCGACGTGGGGAGTGGTTTGGCTATATAGGAACGTGGGGCAGGTGCTCAGTCACCACAGCACAGGTTCACCTGGGGGGGTGGCTGGCTCAGAAATTTACCCTGCAAAAGAGATGCTTCTGGTTGCATGATGAGAATTTATAAAAGTAAAAATTTGTGTCCAGGGCTGATAATTCTTTTTTTAAAAGAAATTATGTAAGCAATGAGGAAGAAGTAAGGAGAAAAATCACCCACGGTTCATCCACTCTGACTCACTGTCCTTATTTTTCCCCTCCTTTCCAGTACTCAACTTGGGGATATTTTTGTGTTATTGTCACTGGAATAAAGATTTTCTTTCCTAATGAACGACATTGAAATGTCCAACATATTTTTCCACATTGCTTTACAATTTACGTAATTGTGACTTCGGGAAAGAACTGCTGTCCCATGCAGGGCGTGTCCTGTCTTACACACTTTCCTATTACAACAGGGCACTTTTGACTTTACAGGAATAGCGGGATATGATTTTTGCAGGGAATATGCGTGAAAAACAGAGTTGGATTGTAAGATTGGCCATAGCTGGAAGGCCCTATGCTTCTATCATAAAGTTATTCCATAAGAGTCTGTTCCCCCAGCTCTAGTGCCCGATTTCCCTAATGAATAAAGGATGCTTGAAATATGCACATAGAGAAACCTGGAATTAATCAATATCATGACTTTTTTTTTTTTTTTGTAATTTAAATAATTAGGATGAATTTAGGAAGCAAGCCTCTTCCCTCATTGGGAGAAGCGTTTTCCTCATTTCTGAAACTAGGTGGTGTTGAACCAGAAGGCAGGGCAACAAAAACCTTACAACTGTGACAGCTTAAGGAAAGCGAACCTGGTCTTTCAAGTTTCTTCCGGGTGGGGGGGAGAACAGGAAAGGCAGAAAACTGTTGAAGGGGAATCTCTGTGCTCCCTGGCAGGTCAACTCTGTTAGGATTAGTCCTTTAATGAGGTTACCGCGTTTGAGGGGTGGCCTCAGCAGAAAGGGGCTGGTAATGAGCCGACTTGGAAGAGGAAGGCTGTGAGAGCTTTCATGAACTCTGCTTGCATCACAATTTGGCAAGGTCACGGGAGAGAATCTTCTTGAGGCCACTAAAAATAGATAGTCTCGGAGATCCAACTGGGCTGTCATCTCTCTTTGTCTGCTCTTTAGTCACATCTTATTTGGGGAGATCTCTTCCTTCTCCACGCCCACCTACCTCCTTCGTAACTCTACATTTGCTTTAGATCAGCTGCCAGAACCCATGTGCCGGGGAGGACAGGGGAGGCAGGACATTTCGGGACCTCCTGCTCACCTGGCTGCTTTACCTTGCGCTTATATCCACTCTCCTTCCTTCTCTTCTTCCTTATCCCTCCCTCCTTTCCTCTGTTTTACCCTAACCTGGCCCCTCAATCCCATTCCGTTCTCTCTGCAAGGAGACGGCACTTACAAATACTCTACATGTCACAACTAAATATGTGAGAGGAAGAATAAATGAATGAAGGGTCAGATTTCCAAGAAGGCCGAGTTCCAGTGAGAGATCAGTGGAGCTAGGAAGGCTTCTGCCTCCCTTGACAGCATATCCCACTACTGCTCTACTGTCCTCTTCCCACACTCTGGTACCCCAGCCCCTCGTATGCCATCCCTTCACTTCACCTGTGTGTTCTGTCACTGTCTAGCCGTCTGTCTGTAGTGGTATACATCTGTCCATATCTTAATGTGCACATCTGTTCACATGAGTTTCTGTAAGAGTTCAAAGGAGCCGTTTAACTCTTAGATTGACTAGTTCTATTTTCCTCTGTCTTGATTCCGTAGATTTCATTCAGATTTTTGTAAATAAAATCTGACCCCAAACCCTAATATGTATAAAGTGGATAAAACATAGCTGTGGACTGAGAAGAAGTAGGAAGACGGTGGGGATCCCAGAACCTCCCCATCCTGGCCTCACTTACCATAGCTCCTGCCGTCACCTCTGGGGTACCCGGGAAGACTGTCTTGGGATCTGTGATGTCCCTCCATCTTCAAGACTGGGTCTCTGTGGTTAAGGTTTGCTGTAAATGCAGACGATTGCATAGTAAGTGCTCTAGGAGCTGTAACCAATGTGAAGACAGACTTTCTGCTTTTCACCAGCTCATGGGGTTTGGGGTGGCAGGCAGATGGCTGGGAACACGATTCCCTAGAACCACAAGGTGTCGGGGGCCTTGAGGCCTGAGGGACTAATGATGATCGTAAGCTGCTGTGTTGCCTCTCATCCTATCAAACCCTGAGCATCCACTCTGAGCTGGCCTGCATGCGCTGACTGAGGAAAAAGTCATGATCCATCTCTGTTTCATTAACCTTTTTAAATTTTCTGTGTCCTCTATTACTAGTTGTTGGCTGTTTATTCTTCTGTTCATTTTCTAACGCTACCGCGGGATGAACACTCTGCAGGGAAAGCAACCCTGTCTCCTACTCTAATGACTTCACCTGTATCTGGCACGTAGTAGATGCGCAAGAAACATTGATTGACCTGATGAGTGGTTGATAAGAGATGATGCTGTGATGATTTGAGAGAGAGAGAGAGGGAGTGTGTGTGTGTGTGTATGTGTGTGTGTGTGTGTGTGTGTGATGTTGAAAAAAGAAGGTGGGTTATTGGGAGGAAATAACTTGGCCAGGGCCTTAAAGGACAGGGAACATTCTTGAAGAAGAGAAGGAGAATGTGCATTCTGTGCAAAGGCAAAAGTAGGAGCAAAAAGTTGGGAGGTGTGAGGCATTATGGTAAGTTGAGCAAAAGTCATTCTGGGAAGAAGCTGCTCCAGGTGAGGCTGAAGGCCTGCTGGCTCCCTACTGAAGGTCCGGCCCTGGGGGAAAGGAAAGTGATGAAAAGGGACAGAAGTCAGAGTGTAGTCGGGGGTACCTGGGTTTTCACCCTGACAAGGGGGTACCTGGCTTGTTACCCATTCTCTGTGTCTCAGGTCTCCCCACTTTCCCATAGAGGTAATGGATGTTACCATTTGAGCAGAGGACCCAGAACAAAGCAAGGCTTGGTTATTATCCAACGCAGAGGAGACCAGACCCAGGAGCCCTTCAGTGTTTTGAAATCTGGGGCAGGCCAAGCAGACCCGTGGTTCAGAGAAAGCACGGAGCAGCATGTGGAGGATGGGCTGGTCCCCATGTCCTCCTGGGAAGAAGATGTTTCTCACCCCTCCCCCACCTCCTTCCCTCACCTGCTGGAGACTCAGAATCCTCACTGTGCTGGTGCTGCTGGAAGCTGCCATCTATTCTGGTTCTACGATGCGTACACTAAGGGTGTGTGTCAGCTGCCAGAGGCAAGGTCAGGGTGGTGGGAACCATGGGCTGAGGAACTGTCTGGCATCGGTCTCTGGAATGGAACTGAAGACCAGTTTTGTCTTCGTGGGCTCAGAATCCCTGTGCCTGGTTGTGTGTCCTTGTCCCATTGTGTGACACAGCCCCGAGAGGGATATGACTTCTCTGCCCGAGCTCTGCGTATGAACCTTCATTCAGATCACGATTTCACGCCGTCATTGCTCC
The DNA here is from genome assembly GCF_964662115.1 of Mustela nivalis. Classification (NCBI taxonomy): domain Eukaryota; kingdom Metazoa; phylum Chordata; class Mammalia; order Carnivora; family Mustelidae; genus Mustela; species Mustela nivalis. Next base: position 19,965,572 of record NC_139037.1, read on the forward strand.
TTTCCTCACTTTTACTATGGAAGGCGGTGCTTCATGTTTCCGTAGTGTCTACATCTTGGCAGGCAGCCCCTTCAACTTCCTTTGGAATAAAACTGGGTATTTGTAAAATGAGTGCACTGAATGATAGGGAGAGTCCAGAGGTAGAGTCTGTGCCCTGTGGGTTTTCAACCTAGTTTCTTCTCCATGAAGACCTAGATTCCTGGAGAGCTACTAGACTCTGCTCCCGCCTCCGTCACCAGGTCTGGACTGACCTTAGTCACTTCCTTTGAATTTCATTTCTGCCTTTGGGAGAGGGTCAGAGTCCTTCCTCACAGTTTTGACCACACCTGCCCAGCACGAGGTATGGGGGCGGATGCTGCAGAGACATGCGCTGCCGGAGCAGGGTCTGCTGGGCTCTCCTCTGCCCACTTGGGGCCTCAGCATCTCCATCTGTAAAATAATCATTGAGTCATTCATGGTTTTCTTCAAAATATTGAGGAACCACCCACACAGTTATTTACTTAATATTTTCTTTTGATTCTGTTTTTCTTAAATATTTTTGAAGCAAGCTATCCTTGATGATAGACTAGCACTGCTTTTGATAAATGGAGAGTAGCCCCAAAATTGATATAGCTAAAAGAAACAGTATAATTGAATCTTCTCTGAACCTGAGATTACCTTTTCTAAAAAGAGAGGTTTGTTCGGGAATTACTATAAATGGAGACTCTCTTTGTGGAGATCTGGATTGAAAGAGAATTGCCTACATCCTGACTCATAGTCATTTAATGCCAAAAATAATTGTAGTAATTTGTGGGAATCCTATCATGTCAGGCACTACACTTATTTCTTTAATATTTCTTTATATCAAGTCCTTATAGCTGAAAACTGATAAATTTTTGATCCTGGTGATGCTGACTAATAATATTTAATGAAAAGTAAATTTGTGCCAGCAACAACAGCATAATTTGTGCACATTATCTCATGGGTCCAAAGAATATCTATTTTATAGGTAAGAGTCCTAGCGATAAAACTGGTTCCCAAGTGGGAATGTGCCTGCCGGACCTGAATTCCACCCCCCCGGTAGAGGCAATGCTTACTTCCATCTAACTCCCTTGCTTGGCTCTCCCTCCATTTGATTACTGACATAACCACTTGGTTTGGCCCCTGGACAGGGTGTTCTGTCTTTCTGCGAGGTGACCAGATCATCTGGTCAAGGATTATGAAGCCTAGCTGTATCTGCTTATAGCCACCCCAGCAGCTAAAGGGGAGACCCCTAAAGGGAGACTGTATCCTGACAGTCTTCTGCACATGAAGCGTCCTCATAGAGATGGTCTTCATTATGGTGCCAGCTTGGGCCCATAAAAGACCATTAGAGAGGGAATGGTTCCTAGAGATCTCTCTAGCTCAGGGATCCCCTGGGGTGCTCTGAGTTCTGCAGGAGGATGGCAGGCTGCTTTCAGTGAGGGAACTGATTATTCCGATTATAGAATTCTGTAGACTCAGAAAAGGAAAGAAACTTAGTGACCATCAAATCCAACCCAGTACCTGATGTCAAACTTGATTTTGTAAGTTGTCAGGTAGGAAACATGTTTAAAGTATTTCCAGAGATGAGCAACCACGAAGTGAATTGTGTGTATGTGTGGTGTGTGTGTGGGTGTAGCTTTACACATTTACAGTATCAGACAATTACAGATATCAAAGCCAAGAAGGTATTAAAAAAAAAAACAAACTTGCTTCAAAATCCAGCCTGGTTTTCTTGGATGAAGTCATAAGATAGACATTTTCTTTTAAAGATTTTTTTATTTATTTGACAAAGATCACAAATAGGCAGAGAGGCAGCCAGAGAAAGAAGAAGGGAAGCAGGCTCCCTGCTGAGCAGAGAGCCCGATGTGGGGCTCGATCCCAGGACCCTGGGATCATGACCTGAGCTGAAGGCAGAGGCTTTAACCCACTGAGACACCCAGGTGCCCTAAGATAGACATTTAATAAGTGAACATTTCAATGGAAGATGTCCCAGAGCCTCCGATTCAAGTACTATTAATAGGACATTTGCCTGTCACTTCCCTACCATGGACCCAAACCCAGTCTAGAAAGATGACCCAACTCTACACAGCTGTTGATAATGCTATTTTTGTCATTATTCTTGGTTCTTATCAATGGAATTAGTAAAAGTAGACTTTATTTGTAATTATTTGAGTAGTAAAAAAAAAAAAAAGATGAAAACAAAAGAAGGCAAGATGTGGAACCTTGAGGGTGCATGTGCATCTAGGAGTCTGGGAGGTGAGTTCTGGGGGAACAGCCTAGATAAAGCTTTCTGTGGGGATGCTGATTTCTTGATATTGGCAGGTGAGTTTTCCCCAGATCTTCAGGAATGTCCAAATTTGTGCATACAAGTGAAGAATTTTATTCCACCAATAAAGAGCAGCAAGCTATAACTGAGACATTTTAATGGCCTGCTTCCCCTGCCGCCCCTGAATGAATCCGCTGAACTTAATGAGGCACAGTGAGGAAGCAGAGTGCCTAGACTCACTCGCTGGCTCGTGTCAGCCCCTCTGTAGCCAAATTCGCATTTGTGCCTGAAGAAAATTCTAAGTCATCACCCACTGTGGGCCTTCCGAAACGCTCGTACATAGGTAAGACCTCGGGATCTGGGACACAGTTCTTCATTCCCTAGCTCGACTGTTCCAAAGCTAACTGGGCGCCCTTAGTGTGGCCCTTGTAGCAATAGATATGCAACGGGCAAGAAAACACACAGGCTTTTTCCTTTGTGATGCTTAGGAACATTATCCGTGTGTCCACTTTCTATCTTAAGGATCAGGGTCTCCGAAGAGGTAAATAGCATTCTTTTTCCTTAGCTTAATTGTACATTGCAAAAGGGCAATCTGGCTTGATTTGGAGGAAACTTGTTTTTGTTTCTTGCCAAGCAAAATGGCCCCAGAGAGAATGCTCTCCTATTATAACGTCACCCGTTCCCACGGCTGTGGACAGCGGGGCTTGCTTTCTTCCCTTGAGAGGTAATAGCAAATTGTGACTCCTTCCATCAATCAGCAAAAACTGCTCTGTGTGTGTGTGTGTGTATGTGTGAATATTTCTTTGACTCTATGATTAAGGCATTTTTCAAATGCGTTGATTTCTTGGCTGTATGGAAGTTCCCCAATGTTGATAATCCATGATTTATTAATTCTTAGACCTTCAGTTAGATACTGTTCATCATTTCTTTGGAGGGGTCTCGTCCGTGGTTGCCCTTTCTCTCTCGCTCTCTCTCTCCCTGGATAATTCAGTAGTCTGGTAAAGTGATCTAGTCACTGGTCACTTAAAAAAAAAGAAAAAAATCACTGGACTACTTCTCTAAATTAGTGCTCTAATTTACGTCTGCAGAGAACAGCTGAGTATGGCTCTTGGATGAATTGCTTTGGTTTAAACTCTTATGTCCAAATCCTGGCTTCAGTGCTTTATAGCTCTGTGAATGAGGGCAAATTTACTCCACCTTTCTTATCGATTTCCTAGTTATGAAATAAAAAAAATCATAGTACCTGATGTATAAGATTGTTTCATATATGTGTATATATATATATATATTTTTTTTTTGTATTTCATATATATATATATGTGTGTGTGTGTGTGTGTGTGTGTGTGTATGTATACACACTTAGCCCAGGACCTAGCACATGACAACCTCTCAGTAAACGTTAGAAATCATCTTTGCTGGCTTGGATTAACTTGTGTCTACAGAACACCTGGCTCCCGGGGGTATAGAAGAGCTGAAATAGTTCTCATCGTGTGTACATGACTATAACCGTGCCCTTAAATCCTCAAAGATGATTAAATGCTTCACTTGGCATCTGAAGTATTTGGGAAATATCGATCACATTTTTCAAACTCAGTTCTTACACAAACACATGGATTTACCATCAGTCAGTCAGGAAGAACCTATTGGTTACCCAGTCTTGTTAATAGCCAATTGTTTGCAAAATGATAATCTATTTTTAGGTATAGATATTAACTGCTTTAGAAAACTAACGAAAACAGCTCAAGGCTGCGTCATTTGGGCCAAGTGAGGACATCATTACAGTCCTTAAAAAAAAAATTACAAATTATACGAATATACAAAATATATCTACTTGGTGTACTTTGACACCAAGTAGATAAAACAGGTAGATTTTCATTTAAAAAATTTTAAAAATACAGTTTTATGGTTGTTCTCCATTTAACCAGTACCATTCATCTATTTGTCCAATAAGCCATTCATCTATTTGTCCAATAAGCCAGGCTCTGTAGAGGGTTGGCCTGGTACTGACCCAGGCCAGACAAAAATGAGTGTAAGATATTACATCTCATCTTTCTGTCTTCGAGAAGCTCAATGTTTCCTTGGATGCAACATTGGAGGGGGCAGACAGACATCATAAAAAGGAGCTCTCCCTGGGGGAAGAAATGGAGAGGCACAGAGGTGCACGGCCTGCTGAGATCAGGGAAGAGCAAGCCTTACCTGGGCAGGAGATAAGGCTGGGAGCAGACCAGGGAGAAAAGCAGAAGCTGTGTTAACCAGCACAGACCTCTCCTGACCCGACAGGGAACCATTTAGAGTTTCCATATTGTCAGATTTTCGTTTCTTTTCTTCTTCTTCTTTTTTTTTTTTTTTTAAACGTAAAGATTGTTGTCCTTCTAGGAAGTGCTTCCATCAAGAAAGGAGTTTCTGTCTTTTCGTGTGCATTGCTGTCAAAGGCTGAGATATGTATTCGTTCACAACAAGAAGATAGATAAGCAAAATAAACTGCAGGAAGAGACATAAAGGTTCTGGGCATTTGTGAATGCAGGCACTCTGCTTGCTTTGTGTATCCCAGCGATTCTTTCTAGAACTTTACCCGCTGGCTGTAACGGACATCCCTGAAACCTTCCGGAAGCTGGGTTGTGTTTATTTTTGCTTGCTTGACACCTCTCCTTCCCCTCAAAAGGTTAAAATGTAAAATTGCTGGCATTCTAGGGCAAAATAAAATATACTCTCTTGAAGAAAGCCTCTTTATTTTACTTCTATTGTCAGTGTTCTCAGGTTCTATAACAGTATATAAACAGACCCCATGTATATTTGTGACTTTTATGGTAGATGTGCTTAGATTTCCCCCTTATTCTGAGGTTTTATTCCTTTTTTATTCAGGAAAGAAACCACCAAGGCATAGCGGGAAGGCAGAGCCTTAGGATCTGGGGAAACCTATGTTTGAATTCTTATTTTATGATCAGCTAGCTTTGGTGCATTGGGTAAGCTTTGGTTCCTTCTCTTCTAGGAGGCAGGAACCAAGTAAAACAAGCCCCTGCCAGGGCTGTGGGCAAGACTAATGAAAAGAAAATTGCATGTAGAAGCACCAAGGCCATGTATATGGGGGGTATGTAGTAGGTGGCCAATAAAACCGGAGCTTCCAGCATCAACGACTGTTGCTATGTTAACGGAGAGAAATCGAAAGGACCGACCACATCATTTGGGCAAGAAATAGGGATAAAATGTAGAGTAGCAGGAGGCTTGCTCATATGCTAGATGACAGTTTGTTTATTCATTTCCCAACGATATTACAAAGGCTGTGAATATTTATTTAGTTCTGCTCCCAATAGTCCTTCTAATAGGGAATTATTTGGGTACAACGAAAGACATTTGTAAATGCGGCTGATAAGACTGGCATTGGACAAGGAGTGTTTTGTTGGACACAAGAATTCTATTGTCCCCAGCTTCAGTTGTCAAGTGCCCGGAGAACCCAGAATTTATGGTGGTAGCACAATGGTCCTTTCAGGGCCCAGCGAAAGAGCTGTGAGATCCTGCTCCCCGGCTTTTCAGGGCTTCTAATCTTTTTATCGGGCCCGGACAATGCCGGATTCAGCCGCTGCCTGAGCCTCCTAACTGTCCATTGACCGCCAGGTATTGTGCGGTAATTACCATGGTGACAATGGACTCTCTCTACGCCCGTCCATCGGCGCTTTGGAAAAACGGTGAAGGTTGTCACTTTGTATTAGGGGCCTCCAAAGGCATGGCTTACTTAGAAAAACTGCTAAAGAGAAATAAAGATAATCGTGTTAAGAGTTTGATTTAAAGGGCCGCTGTGTCAAATCCATTTGGAGCCCAGGACGTCTTTTCGGATGTTTTCTTGGACTTACGGTCAGACGTGGGGGGTCATCCCCGTGCAGGCGGTGCAGAGTCGGCCCCTGGAGATTTTGCAGGAAGGCATGAGCTATGGGCAGCTGAGAGCCCTTCACATTCAGCCGGAGCAGAAGTCCAAGCTGAGCCCGTGAACTTTGAGGGATCCCCGGATTTCTTTGAGGCATAGCTTCTTCATCTGAAAAAGACTGATAGGGGAAATGCTTACAGATTAATACTCAGTATGTGTGATATATGATAGATACCGAATACATGAATACAAGCTCTGAATAGACGCTTGTACTTCTCCCAGAGGGCGTTGTGAATAGCAAATATACCATAGAAAGTAAAACTAAGTTTTAAATCAGGCACGATTTGTACCTTCGCAATCACAGCTACTGATTATTGAGTGCCAACCCCAAGTGGGGGTAGTGTGTTTATTATCACCGTTCTTGACAGTCATCCCGCAAAATAGTTGTTCTTACCCCCATTTTCTAGTGAGGAAACAGAGACTCAGGGAATTCGTACTTACCCCAAGTCAGACTAGCTCGGAAGGTGCCAAGCATGGATTTTACATCGAATGTCTCCTCACATTTGATAGCTGACTGCTCCTCACCCACCCTCATTTCTTTCCAAAAAAAAAAATTCAAAATCTATAAACCTGTGTTACAAGATGTGTTTCACCATATGGTTTGGAAACTTTGGCAATGACAGGAGAGAGAAACACCCTTGATGTCTATTAATTGGGTGTGATCATCCCGTCAGCAATGTCAGGGACACGTGACATGTACCATAGGAAGAAGCCCCTGTTCTAGCTGGCCCTGACTCCAGGGTGCCCGGAGTCAGCGACCAGCTGCTGCCCCTTCTCCCAGCCACAGAGCAAGAAACAGACACAGCAACATCACCAAAATGATGCGGTCTTTCCAGTACAACAGAAAAGCATATGGTCTTTGCTTGACTTCTTTGCCGCAACATGACAGTCCCAGAAACCTGGTATTTCATTTGTTTATTTAATAGTAATCTATTTAATCATAGTTTGTTTCTGTCAGCTCCCTACCAAAGTACTGGAAATTCCCTGTTGTATTGTTTAAGCAAATAAACAATTTGCTGAGCGCCTGGGTGGCTCAGTTGGTTAAGCGACTGCCTTTGGCTCAGGTCATGATCCTGGAGTCCCCGCCCCCCACCCCCACACTGGGCTCCCTGCTCAGCGGGGCAGACTTCTCCCTCTGACCTGCCATGCTCATGCTCTCTCTCTCTCTCTCTCTCCCCCTCTCTCTCCTCCTGACTCTCAAATAAATAAATATATTTTTTTAAAAAAGTAAAATATTTCTGGGCTAATGTATTAGAGGGATAGGCATGATTTACCCCAGGAAGCAGGTCTCACTCTGGGCTCTTAAATCTGGCAGGAGAGGAGTCTCCGTTTGCTCGCTGGTGATCCAGTCCGGTCAGGCTGTTTCCTTGCTCTGGGCACTGGGCACTTATGGCTTAGCTGGCTTCTTCATCTGTAAAATGGAGCTGTCGCTGTGTCCTTGGGCTTCCCTGCTCCCCTCAGTGACAGCTCTTTCCCTTTTCACCCGCCCGCCCCATCCCCTACCCCATGCTCTACCTACCCCAGCATTGCATGCACAGGAAGTGTCCCAGGATCCTGTTGATAGAGTCACTGAGGTGGGGACTGTTCTCATCGAACGCACGTAAACATTCAGCCCTGACCCTCCCCGAACCCAAGAACCACACGTGGTTGTTGTCCTTGTTCTCTGAACAATGGTCTTAGCCCATGGCTGGCGTGGCTGAAGTCCACATTCTTGAAGATGACCCATCCATGTACATCGACAAGTCGAGGCACTTGATTTGGAGCAGAGATCCTCAGAGAAGGGACAGCAGTGTGACTCGGGAGCCCAAGGGAAGCCTATGGACTTGCGTGTACTAAGCGCTCAGAGCTCAGCAGAAGATACCTGCCACAATCACACCCCCGCCCTTCCCTGGCTTTTCTCCTTGCTCTTTGGAGGCTCATTGAGGATTTCTTCATCCTGCTTGATACCCTGGGCTTCACAGTGTTCTTTCCCGTGATTTCTCGATCTCACTGCAGTCATCGATGGCATGATGTGTCTATACCCCTGGGAGGCTCAGTGCAGCTCTAGAGAGAGCTGGTAGAAGGCATGACTTATACTGGGAGCAGCTCAGTCATGGCACACAGGCCTTGAGAAAGGAAGGGGAGACTCTGAGAGTAGGTAGGGGTAGATGCCATGGGGCTAGGTTGGATTTCCATGGCTCAGAAGGGAACACAGGATTCCAGGTCTTGGGGAGTCATGAGAGAAGAGGGAAGATGAACATTCCAAGCAGGAACCCCAGTGCAGAAAGAGAAGACGGGCAACATACACGCACAGAGCCCTCAGACCCAACAAGCTCTCTTCCCATCCACTCTGCTGAAAGCACAGAAACGGCTAAGATTCCTTATGTCATTGTTTTCTTTTCTAAGAAGAACGGTGCAGTTGTATACCAACATTTTCCACAGAACCTACCTCAAATGTTTGCAGTCATCGGAATGCATAGACAATTCACCCAGTTCTTTTTGCTTTCCTTCCAAAGCTCTTAATTGTCTGTGCGGGCTTTTGGTGAAAGGAGTTTTATAGGGGATATTTTGCAGGGAGGTAAACAATTCGAGGCAAAGTGGGAGTTTAATTAATTTTTATGGATTTGAGAACTTTGAAAAGCACACTGGCTACAACAGCTACGGCTGTGTCATTAACTGACTGGATACCGGGGAATGCAGAGAGAGGGAGCACAGGCTCTCATGCCTGCACTGCTGAATTTAGGTCTCACCTTGGCTGTTATTGGCTGCACCCCTTGGGCAGAAGTCTTAGCCTTTGAATAGTGGGGTGAGATACCCAGGTGGGCTTATGACAACCAGAGTGGTGATAGACATTGGTGAGGCCGGGGACAGATGTCTGTTCCATTTACAGCGTACTAGATATCCCCTGCTGAGTAGCATACTGTCCCCAATTTAGCAGGTTATCACAATTCACCATTACCTTTTATAGTTGAGTTTAGTGAAATCATCTGGGTGGTTTTAACGTGGGGTCTCTCACGCTGTGTAGTCAGATGGCTGATCGCAGGAAGGTCTGACTGAGTTGGATGTCCAAAATGGCATCTTTGCTCACCATCTGGCACCTCAGCTTGGGTGCCTGGAAGAGAGAGATATGGCGGGGCATGTCTCTTTCTATCCATGCAGCTTCTCCACATGGCTGCCTGGAGCTGTCTCACAGTATGCTGGTCTAGAGTGTTCAGACTTGACATGACAGCTGACTTCTCCCAGACGAAGCCTTCCAAGAGCACAAGACAGGCTACAAGGTTTCTTATGACTCAGCTTCTGAAATCACAGAGTGTCCCTTTGCTTTGTTTCATTGGTGACCCAAGGACAGCTCAGATCCACATAGAAAGAGACCTGGGGCATGGATATCTGGGGAGTATGGTTCATTTGGGAGGGAGTCATTTTTGGAGACTAGTTCAACATGTAATATGGTTGCAAAGTAGGGTTCTTCATCAATTATGTGTTCTATGACTTGTCCATGTGGATTTTTCTCTGACTCCACGTTCATCTGGGAATAGCCCCATAGCTATTCTGTCCTCAACATCCTGGGCATAGCACATAGTACGACATTTTCTTGTTTTTGCTAGTCACCAAATCAAGATGTGATGGGCACATTTGAGATTTATAATTTATTTCAGTCCTTCACCAAGAAGGGTTTTTGCTTCCTGCTGTTGGTGGTGGTGTTTGTGGAAGGCATGGTGTGTAAGGAGGAGCTGTCGGAGGGAACCAAGATGAGATGAGGAAAAGTGTATTTGGAAACAAAAAGGAAGCATAATAAATAAAGTCAAATAAGAAGCTATCTCAGTTATTTCTTTTAAATATTTTATTTATTTGAGAGAGAGAGAGAGAAAGCAAGGAGGGGAAGGAACAGAGAGAGGGGGCGGGGGAAGGGGACAGAATTCCAAGTAGACACCCCTGAGCGCAGAGCCTAACATGGGGCTCAGTCTCACAACCCTGAGGTCATGACTTGAGCTGAAACCAAGTCAGACGCTTAACTGACTGAGTGACCCAGGTGCCCCAGAAGCTGTTTCATTTCTTAATGCAGGCTGGGTTGATCCTAGAAGGTAGAAGCCCTAGAGATGAAGGACGTTCAAGAAATCCTTTACGCCGTTGTGTTAGAGCGGTGCCAACTACCGTGTTCCCTGGTTCAGTGCCTCAGTTTTTGAAGGCGACAGCTGTTCAGACCCTCCGTATTCCTCTCTTCATTCACTGAACAGCTCTACATTGAACAGCTGCTCTGGGCTAGGGAATGTGTTAGACACTTTGGGAGATATGAAGATGAATCCGACCAGAATCCAGGCAGAACACAGCCCCCACGCAGAAATCCAGAGTGTGCTGTGGTGCAGGAGGGGGCGGAGAGAAATGTAGTCTTGATGAAGAATTGAGGCTCTGTCAGCCCAGGGCTCAGCTCTGCTGGTGTAGGGATGACATCTCCTATCACCGCCACCACCCCTGTCACTCTTTGCCCTTGAGACTGTCATTCCACGAGGCTCTGGCAGCTGCAGAACAGTGTTCTCCCTTGCAGAGGGAAGGTACCTACTTTGGACTTAGAATGAGCGTTTTCTCAGAAACTGGCTCCAAGAGTTGACATCCCCACTACGGGTTTGAATGTGACATCCGTAGAGTGGTGCAAGAAGTTGGATGGATGGCTGCTTTATCTTTTTATCAAAATACCAAAAACACATATATAGTGAGTCACATCACCTTTTGGTAGCTCTAAACCCATGGCAAGTTTTTTCCACTATTCACACAAGTGTGACAATTAGTTTACATCTTTCTCTCCACGCCTGGACTATTCTCCTCTAAGGGAGATGTCTATCTACACAACTGTGTGTCCCCAGTATCTAGGAGTCTAGGAGTGTGTCATTTCATTGACTCATGTTACCTCTGTTTAATAGCAATCCTTTTTCTTTTTGCAGAAATCCCTATATTTTCGGCTCAGCGACCCCGGGGTGCTTGTTCCAGTTGTCCTTTGTTGAGTGACCAATCAGATGGGTGGAGTGTGTTATAGAAATTGGCAGCAGGTATCCAATGGGTGAAGAAGGTAAGATGGAGCTACTTGACTATACAATGACTGTAGGCATGGAAGTGACCGCCAACTGGCCCCTCCCTCCAACCTGCCTTTGCTTAAATCTGCACTAAATGGAAAGCAGCGTCTGAGAAGGAAGTTGGCCTACTTATTTGGGCTTTGAGGGATGTGATTATTCCTTGTTGTTCTTGGGTTCTCTTTACTGAACACCTGTTACGTACCAGTACAAGGTTGATCATTTTTGTTGTTGTTTGGGTTTTTGAGGGGGAGGGATGACTATAGAAAAGTCAGAGGAGAAAGAAGGAACTGAAAGGCATTCTTTAGCAAAGACTCAGCTGGGAGGACTAAGATAATTGACATGTTGCCTTTTCCTCCTTTTCTTCTTTTGAAGAGAATTCTATAAATAAGAACAAGGTGACTTATATCCCATGGCCAGGAGGCTGAACCTTTCAGACCTCAAAAGGCAGACTGCAAGATCATAAGCCAAAAGGCTGATTTCAGCTGCGAGGCCCACTCTGCCACTCATATGCCCTGAGATTAATGAGCTCTTTTCTGGGCCACAGGGTAGCTGGACCTAGGGTCATTAACAGTTCTAAAATTTTAGGATTTTATGACTCCATTGATCTCCTCTATCTTCTCAGTAGTAACTAGAGCTATTTTTATAGGACACCCAAATATCCAGATAGAAACGCAAGAATCAATTCTAGGGGCATGACTCCCTACATTTTAGGGTTCTAGATCCATCTGTCCATAGGTCTATGGCTCCTCTCCATGGGGTAGTCCACCAGGAGCCTTAAATGCAGAGGCCAAATACAACTCACGGTTTTCTCCTCTCAACCCTCACTTTGTCCTGTGTGTCAAATTTCAGGGTAGCATCAAAACTCAGTGGGATCAGAAACATGGAAGGGGTGCCACACGTCTCTCAATCAGTCCCTTACTGCCAATGGCAGTTTATTCCTGTTGATTCCTACTGGTGCTACTCTGATGATCTCTGAAATTACTTTTTTTTATTTCTCTCTTCCCCACTTACTGTCATCCTCCAAACATTAGCCTGATCCTCTTTCTCCAAAGTTATCCCAATTGCCGCCGGACAGGTCATTTTGTCTCTGGGGTTACTTCTTCTCCAGCATGATATGCCTTCCATACAAATGCTAAAGAGTGTCCCTACATCCAGGCAGTATGTTACTTTCCCCCTTAATCTTTTTGGTGTCAGAGATCTGATTCCTTAGTAAGTGTCTAGGACCCCTTCAGGGATAAGGCCACTATTTTGCTGTCCAGACTCATCTCTGAGCCATTCTCTCTGCAAACCCAGCCCTGCCTAGACACATCCATTGTGGGATCCACTATAGGGCACACCTGTCACTTCCCCAATGCCCCATGGTCGCACTCTCTCTTCACAAGCCAACTCTTACTCACTTATATCTTAGCTTGGACCTCACTATCTTTAAGGAATTCTCTCCAATCCCTGAAAACTGAGCTATGGGTGTTTCCTAGACAACACATGGGTAGTCAGAGGTTATGTGATCTATTGTGATTTCGACAGAGGGTTATAACTGTTTATTTAATTACATATCTTCCTGGCTAGACCTGGAGGTTCTAGCCCTGGAGGGCAGGGCTTATTTGGGGGAGCACTGTATTCCTAGTGGCAACCACTGTATCTGGCCCAATGTAGGTTCTCAAAACATAGTTATCAAACATATCAATAGCGACTTTTAAGTATATTTTGAATAGAATATGAGAAGGGGAGCTAATGTTACAACAGAGAAAAGTCATAATAATGGCAGTGCTTAGTACACATCAGGGTACTTATTGAGTGCTTAGTACACATCAGGGAAATAAGATATTGAAAGGCATCACATCCCACAATCCTTGCAAAAACCTACTGGAGTGGGTACTCTAAATGTCCAAGATTTGCTAAGTGAGAAAACTGAGTCTTAGAAAAGATAGGTAACTCGTCTATGGCCATATTGGCATAGTTTTTATCCTCGGAAATTTTTATCTTTGAGAAGTCTGATTTTAGCTAAAGCTGATAGATTTAACCACTCCCCTCTTTTCTCTTAGCCCTGAATGAATCTGCTCTGTTAGGGACGAAAAAAACAAACCAACAAGTCAGTACCTGTCCAGGAGGCAGGCCTTTTTCCCTGCCTCCCACGCAAACTTCTGTGACAGAAGTGGTCGTCCCCTGTGACTAGACTCGTAAATCTTTGGTGATTTTCCAGGTGTTGTACCCTCCCATGTGAATGTGAATCTGTTTGAGAACACAATTTCAATTCGGGGAGCTCCCCGAACTCTTTCTCCGGTGCTCTGGTCCATGCTTGTTACAGAATAAACCGACGAATGAGAACGCTCTTCAGGGAGCAGAGCGGCACGTCCCTTCAGAGACACCCATAAGATCTGGAGTGTCTGACTGGTTCCTCTCAAATTAGCATATTTTGCACTCATTTGCTCTGAAGCCTGGTTCAGCAGATGAGACGTAGCTCTCATTTGCTCTGAAGCCTGGTTCAGCAGATGAGACGTAGCTCTCCTGTAGACATGTCTGAGAGTGGCGATCATCTCATTGCTGCCAAGCCAAATGGGTCTCTTCATTTCATTAGCCTTGTGAATTCTTCAGTAGAACACGCAACTGACATTTCCTATTTTTCTAGATAATAGGGACAATTAGAATGAGGTATCAATGAAGCAGAGTCAGAAGCTAAATAGAAAGTACTTGGATTTATCTTCTAGGAAACATGTTAGTTTTGTTATTTGGTTTTTTTTTTTTTTTTCCTACTTAGAAATTAAGAATGCCTAGTTAGAAGAGTTCTGCATAGCTTTTTCCAAGGAGGAGAAGAAAAACTATTCTAATGCTTCTAACACCCTTGAAACACACACACACAGCATGGTACAGACAGAATGGCTGTTTGATCTTTCAGGCAAATATTCTTGTTTTACAGAGAGGTTTTTTTTTGCTGTTGGTTTTTTTTGTTTTTTGTTTTTTGTTTTTTTTTTTTCCCTTGAAGAAAGGGAAGACTTGTTCATGATTATACTGTAAGGTTTTGGAAGAACAAAACAAAATTAACCAACAACTTAGGCTGCAGTCTCAGATTCTTGATTCCCCCTTCAGTTCACAATAACAGCGTTTCTTTTCTTCTTCTTCTTCTTCTTTTTCTTAAAGAATTTATTTATTTATCTGACAGACAGCGAAAGATTGTATGCACAATCAGGGAGCGGCAGAGGGAGAGAGAGAAGCAGGCTCCCGGCTGAGCATAGAGCCTGACATGAGGCTTGATTCCAGGAGGCTCAATCCCAGGACCCTGGTATCAGGACCCCAGCCAAAGGCAAATGCTTACCCCACGGACACACCCCGGTGCTCCAAGGGCCGCGTTTTTGGAAAGTACCTTGGTGTGCGGTTCACACAGCAAGAGTCAGAAGGGCACTTCCCTTTTCCTCGAGGAGCTAACAGTCAAGTTGCTCTGTATAAAGTGCTCAAAACCCAAACAAGAAGGAAAAAGAGAGTGATGGGGTAAAGAAGAGAGAAAAAAAGAGAGAGAGGCTTTTAACAAATGGTAGGGAAGTTGTTCGGGCTCGCAAGATCAGCTCTCCGGCTGACCTCCGAGGAGATCCACTAGAACTCTGTCCCTGGCACACCTTTCCCTTGGGTCCATCCGCAGCGCAGGGGAGGACGTGCCTGGGTTGGCCACAGACTACGGCTTCTCAGCCTTGTTGCCCCACTGGGCTTTTAGAGTAGGGCACTGGGGCACAGATAGGAATGTCTTCAAGTGAAAAAGATTTGCCCTTATATTCATAAAATCTTCCACACATGGTGATTCTGCTGAGTGATCATGGGCAGGGGCCAGTGGTCCCAAGTCACCCAATATCTTTCATTTGCATAAAAATCAATCCCAAAAAGCCACTTTGAAGGGGAGGGGGTGCAGCTCATCTATGCTGAAGTCTCCAGCGAGCTCTGCTTTGTCGCTGACAGTCTGAAATGCTGGCAGCCTGTCTTCCAACCCCCTAGCCTGCTGGGTCTGTCTGTGAATGCACATTTCCTATTTCGGGATGTAGGCCACTGTGGAGAAAGAGGCCAAGTATCTGTCTTTAGCTGGTGTCACTTGGATAAAAAAAATAGACGCTCAGTCCACTCGCTGACTCCTCTGCAGATCGTCGGTGTGTATAATGTGACTGGCAGTCCCGCTGTCGATGAAGAATTACAGGAAGCCGGGCAGCACGAGGGCCCTGTCTTTGCCCGAATCCGTATCGAAGACACACACGGCAGCCATAGTGGTGGCTCTTTCATCTCACTTTATTTAACTAATGATGAACAACACGCAGAGGCCACTCCCGATAAGAACAGTGAGAGCGGAGACTGAACGCGCATGTCCGCGCTTTCCATCCATGATCGGGCTGGACGCCACCAGAACTTTGAGTGGTGTGTGCAGTCATCATGGTTCTTTCATCGATGCGGACCCTGAGGGTCGGGGAGAGTACAGTCCGCCTGCTGAGGGACACGTGACTAGCAATGGGTAGAGCCAGGGTCTCTCCTCTGAGCCCTAACTCTCCTGGGTCTTCTGTTTTGCCTTCCAGTCTTAGCGAAGTTTGAGGGCAATTCTAGTAGAATTTTTTTAGTATGGCCATGTCCTAAATCTCCACTCGGCTTATAAGGAAGTCCTAGCAGCTTCTGGCGAATGCACTAGTACGCAGCTCGGTGTGTAACACTGAGCGAGAGCGAACACGTCGGGAGAAGCGAAGAGAGTGCTGGGTCTGTTCACTTCCCAGCCATCTCTCGAGAACTGTTCTTGTTTTAGTCATTGAACGAGATACTGGAGCTAACACCGTGGGCCAAGTGTACGCCCGTCTGGGGTTACAGCAGTGGAACTGAAGTCATGCCTTTGAAGGCCCTTCCTTCTTGTGATGGAGCCAAGCTGGCTGACAACCATGGTGCTCGCTCCTTCTAGACAGGTCTAGGCTTCCATAGGAGCACAGGGGTGGGGGCCTGACTCTGATAGAGGAAATCAGGAGAAGCTTCAGTGGGGAGGTGACCCGTGTGTGTAGACACAATGCATGAGTAGGAGGTTACTGGAAAAGATCAGGAAGTATGTTGCAGTCCAGAAGTTGGAAAGAGAGAGAGAGAGAGCAGTACGGAAGTTCTCGAGCCACTCTTTGTCGTGACTGGGTGGTTTGTTTTATTTATTATCTGTAAGTCGATAAGACAGTTAAATAGATGAAGAGGGTATGAAATTCAGAAGGTGATAAAAGTTCTACAGAGAATTCAGACTCCTTCAGTGCCTATCATCTCATCCATGAATTTCCTGCCACGGAGGCAACTGCTATTTTTGGATTCCTACGTGACTGTCCAGAGATTTTCTGGATAGTTACAACCACACGTATCCACAGAGTCACTTTCTCCACATCTGTACATGGGTATCTAACTATAGACACTGTTTTGCACACTGTCCTAGAAAAAGAATACTTCATTAAGTGCTTTCCCTTATTCGTTTTACTCACGCTCCAAGGATTTTAAACTTTTTTAAAATTAAGAAAAATTACAAACCTGCAGAAAGTTGTAAAAATAACACAATGACTTCTTATAAACCCTTCATCTGAAATGACTGATTTTTTTAAATCATTTTGCCATGCTCCATGCAATGGTTGTACAGATTTAATCCGTAATTAAGGTACAGCCTGGATGTCAGTTACCCAGAGAGCTCCAGAGCCCTTCCTTCCTGAGCCAACCCAGGTACACGCTGAAATCTAGAACATATCCACTCCATGTCAGTCGCTCTAATGTGCCAAGAGCAGCAAATCCCCCTTCAGGATGGAGATGTCTAGAAGGGCCCTTCTTTGCGCTGCTTGATACCCACCTCGTGCTCAGTTTGGGGAAAGGTTTTGCCCTGTCTTGTCAAGTGCTCCCTCGGCAAGAGGTGAGTGTCTCTCGGGCCGGGGAGCATGCGTTCCCCACTTACCTTCTGGACCCAGTGGTCCAGGGTGGGAACACACAGCCCTGGTAAAATCTGATCACTTCATTTCCGACAACCGGCCATTCAGATAGTGACTCTTCTGTTCTATTTGTCAGCTTCAACAGGGCCACCCCAAAGGCTGGTGTAGGATTCCCTCCTTTCAAAGATCAAAGCTCCTGAGCACTGCTCAAGTTATCTCTGCGTTTCCTCTGGGCATCTCATGGCAAGGGAGGGTTTGTATTCTACATGAGAGGGACTTTGAACGCTGTGACGGGCAGGAAGTAACCCAAGAAGACAGTGTGGAATGGCTTTGCAGTCAAGGGCTCTGGGCCTAGGAGGATCGTTTTCAAGTATCCATTCATTCACTCATCAAATAATGACTGAAAGCCTCCGTGATACTCTTTCATGCTTTGTGGCAAGGCCTGTGCATACTCTTTGCAGACTGTGATGGTCATCTGTGGGGTGGCGGACATACAGGCATACCGCAGCTGAAGAAAGCCGGCAAACCTGAAAGGGATGGGGTAGAATCTCTAAGGAGTGGCTTCCTGCTCATCCACTCATTCATTCATACATTAAACACGTTATCTATTGACTGTTTGCTCTGTCCTAATTCCAACATGTGCCCCTGTGAATAAGACCATTGTTGTTCCTATTTTAATGGAACTCATATGCCGGAGGTGGGGGGGGCTGGGGGGTTGTCCTCTTGACCTCCCTCTAAGTCTACCTATTTCCTTATGTTCCATCAGGGAGATTCAGCTGCTCCCACTGTTTCAGGACAAAAAAAATCAGGCCGTTGCCTGTCAGCCCTTCCTGGCCTCCTGTGATTCCGAAGCCAGAGAATCACCATTTCCTCCGGAGGCTACTAACCCAAATTACCCTGTGCCCTGTGGGGGACTCAGAGCTCAAGGAAGTTTGAGAGTGCAGAGGAGGAAAGGTAACAAGCCATACTAAAATCTGCCACCAATTAATTGTGTCTGCTGAGGATCTAGACGGCTGTAGCCTGACACCTGGCAGATGCCTCTATTTGGAAGCTTTAGAAAAATTGTGGAGGGGCCAGTGAGTTCATCTTTTCAAGAGGCTCTGAATTTTAGACTCTAAGTACATATTCCAAATGCTGTTAGGTTGCCACAGCAACAGTTCTTATACATTTTTTTTTTATAAAGAAAATAAATTGTAAAAATTCCAGCCATAGACTTGGAAGGAAGGGCAGGGTGAGAAGGTGCCTCTCTAAATGAATGTCTAGTAAGTTTCCCCAAGAACTGTGTTCCTGTCCTTAACAGGTACTGTTTGGGACCTCCCAGCACTCCCCAGTTTCACTTCAGAATCTCCACTTGAAAAATGGACCCAGGAGGATTGTTACTCATTGTCCCTACCCCGTTTACATCAGGCTTTGGGCAAAGAAAGCAAAAGCCTTGATCACTAGTGTGGTTTCATTGGCCTCAAGGGTTGGAGCGGAACCTGCAAAGGCAGTCCGGGCTCATAGGGGACCGGCCAGAGCGGCGGGCACTCCAGCTCCTAGGAGCTCATCCAGCTCTACGCCTGCTTCCCCAGTTTTCTCCTCCAAGCTGCTGCAGGATTTCTCCAAAATCCAAATCATATCAAGTTGCTTAAGTCTAAAACCTTAAGCTTCAGAAGACCACTGGTCCCTTGCAGGATAACTTAAGCTTCAGAAAAGCATGGTCCCTCGTAGGATAAATGACAGGTTGCTTTGCTTGTAAGACTGCCAGGATCCAGCCTCCACTCCCTGTCGTCTCCTGGAGCCCCCGTGTCACCCCCCCCCCCTTACCCTCCTTCCAGTCCACAGCTTACTGCTGGCAGCCCAGCACCTCACTGGGATGCTTCCCTCCCGATTCCTTTGCACAAGTTTTCCTTCTCTGCCCCCCATTTCTCTGGTTGTGCAGAGAAAAATTGTCTTTGGATGACGTTCCCTGGCCCTGGGAAACAGGTCACTTCTTTCCCCTGAGTGCCTTGGCCCTTGGGGGTCTCAACATGCCTTTCATGGGCCCCAGGCACCTTCACCTTCAAGATCTCCTTTTACCATAAAAAAATATATATATTCTATGACTGCTTTGGTATAAAGATGAATATAATCTTTTACCCTGAAAATCCAATTAATTTCCCTTCTGACTTTAAAAGAAATTACAACTGGTATGTGAGGATATGGAGCAAAGGGAACCCTTGGTGGGATATAAATGGAGGTCCCTCAGAAAATTAACAATAGAACTAAGCTATGATCCATTAATTCCACTCCTGGGTATTTACCCAAAGGGAACAAAAATGCTACCTTGAATAGATAGATGTGCCCCCATGTTCATTGCAGCATTATTTACAATAGCCAGGACATGGAAGCAGCCTGAATGTCCATAGACAGTCAAGACAATGTGTTGCGCACAGAGACACACACACGATGGAATATTACTCAGCCATAAAAAAGGAAATCTTGCCATTTGCACCAAATGGATGGACCTTGAGGGCATTATGCTAAAAGAAATATGTCAGAGAAAGACAAATACCATATGATCTCACTTATATGTAGAGTCATAAGGGGGGAAAAAAACAAGTAAAACCAAATTCATAGGTGCAGAGAACAGATTGGTGAGGGTGGGAGGGGGTGGGAGGTGGGCAAAATTGGTGGAAGGCAACCCAAAGGTAGAAAGTTCCCTTAGTATAAAATAAATAAGCCCAGGGTATGGAATGTACAGCACAGTGACTATAGTTAGTAATATTGTATTGCATATTTGAAAGTTCTTGAAAGTTCTCATCCCAAGAAAAAAAAATACAGCTGTGTGTAGTGACAGATGATAAGCAGATTTAGTGTGGTGATCATTATCCTATATAAAAAAAATATCAATTATTATATTGTACACCTGGAACTAATATAATGTTATATGTCAATTATACCTCAATTAAAAAAAAATAAGCAGGCACAAAAACGTTCCTGTGAGTCCCTAAAGTGTTAGGGACCCCAGGCATAGTGCCTAATGGAGAAGTCGGTGCGGCATTCCTCTGTGACCTCATTGCTATTTGGCTGTCTACAAGTCTGCAGGATCTTTGAGGCTAGAATCTGGATGTTTAATGCCAGGTCTTCTATCACAGTGTGTGGGGTATGTGTGCACACTTGCTGAACAGGCCTTCGCAGGAAGGAGACGTGGTCTCCGTCCTCCTGGACCCTGTGCTGCTCAGAGTTTTGACTGGCGTTCCCAGATAAGACAGGGCCCACTGTCTCAAGTCCATTTTCAAAAGGGACAACGTCTTCTCTTCCCACCATCTGTACAGCCCTTCCTTGTGCTCCCCACATCGACCCCTGTGCATGGACGGTCTCCGTCTTACTCTCTGGGAGAATAAATAGAGGCTCAGAGAGCTTACAGCAGAGTCTAGGACACAGAGCTGTCTCCTGCTCAGGGTCCCACCCAGTGTGTGGTGCGAACCACGATGCTAAGCCTCCTTTTCCCCGAGGACACCTGCTGTTGCCCTCACACTGCAGACTTTCCAATCCAAACTACCGCCCCTTCCTTTCCCATACTAGGACCTGTAAGACACAGTGGATCTCAGCGTAGGTAGAGAATCCACGCTGCGGTGCCCTCCCCCGTCTTCTCTTCCCTGGAGGACTGGTAGTCCCAGCTAGTGACATACTGTTGGTAGAGAACCTGCAGCTCTCAGCCCCTTCTGGACTTGCCTCACGTGGCCATTCCGGCCAAGATCATAGCCCCTCCTGGGGAAGCCCACATCTGATGACTGAATCAGTAGGGGTTTGGCCATTGTGATTCTGCTCAAGATCATTGTGAAGGGCCTTCCTAGCCCAGAGCACCGCGCAGGGTTACCTGAGGCTGTGGCCAGCCCCCACGCTCCCCCAACTCACCTTCTCCCTCTGCCCACTCCTGCTTCCCTTCCCTCATATTCTTCTCGAGGGCAGCCCAGAATGAGCATCCCCACATGAAACCCCATCTCAGAGAACTTAACTTGCCAGAAACTCTATGGAATATTTTGCAGCCAGCCCTCTCATTGTCTGCATGAATACACCAGATTCATTTGTGCCTTCATTGTTTTCACCGAGTGTGTATTCACTGGATGCTTAGCACCAGCTCAGCACCAAGATACAGTAGGAAGCAAGACAGAAAAGGACCTCTCGTGACATGGAACTCAAATTACTTCGACTCTGAAGACAGATTTTAATCCTGTTTCTGCACTGAAATCGTGCTTCTGCCAGAGCTTTCTGGCTGCCCCTGAGCTTAGGTGGAGGACAAGAGAAGTTTCCCATTGAGCTCTGCTGATTGCTGTGCGGAATAAATCCTGCTTGCAAGAATGTGGGAATGGCCTTCTCTTTATCCACGATCAGACTCCTCCGCTCCCTTCGCTTGGCCCTTTCAGAGGGCCCGGAGTGAGGTCTAGGTGAGGGGCAGGAGCTGGAACAGGAGAACTGGGGCTGCGGTGGCCGCCCAGGGTATCGAGAGAGAGGTCAGAGATGCACACAAGAAGGCCTGCAGGAATCAAGGTCAGGACCAGGAGCTGAATTGAAAAGACGGAGGGGAGGCAGGGCTGGGTTTAATTTGTAGCCGAGTGGAGTAAGGGCTTGGAGAGTGATCTCCATGGCCCTTCATCATTCCTTAAAAATAGCTCATGACCTCCATCTCAATCAGAACAAATGCAGACCCTAACTGCGCTATCAGTGCTGCCCCTACGTGCTCCCTCCCTACCTCTACGTCCCTGCCTGGTCCACTCAGCTACACTGCGTACTTGCTGTCTCTTGAACTGGCTCAGCCCTTTCCAGCCTGCAGGGCTTGGCCCTTTGTGTCCGCGGAGTCCGAGTCTCTTCCCGTGCCTGGCCCCTTGTCATCATTCAGGACCCAGATTAAATCTACTACTCACCGCCCCCCATCAACCCCCACCTACCGGAGGCTGTTCCCCATGCCGGCACCTCACCTGCCACCCACGCCCACTCATTCCATATTTCATCGTTCTGTCTAACCCTTTAAAACAGCCATCACCATCTGTGAATGCTTTTTTCTTTCGTGGGTTTTCTTTTTTACTGTCCTTTTTCTCAATGAGATTCTCAGCCCCAGTGTTTCACAGACGTCGTCTGCGGGGTCCACGTCATGGCCTCAACACCAAGCGGGGCCGTTCACACTAGTCGCCGTTCAGGCAGTATTTCTTTTCTTTTCTTTTCTTTTTTTAAAAAGATTATTTATTTATTTATTTGACAGACAGAGATCACAAGTAGGCAGAGAGGCAGGCAGAGAGAGAAAGAGGAGGAAGCAGGCTCCCTGCAGAGCAGAAAGCCCGATGCGGGACTCGATCACAGGACCCTGGGATCATGACCTAAGCTGAAGACAGAGGCTTTAACCCACTGAGCCACCCAGGGCGCCTCTCAGGCAGTATTTCTTAAGTGAAGGACAAAGTTCCAAATGTTTCCTTGATGGGTTAACAGGAATATAACGGTCAGGGTGTCTGTTTTCAACGGAGGGGTGGCGCTTGGTTTCCTCCATGCTGCTGAGTTGAACAGAATTTTCAGACACATCTCTCTTCCCCTCATTCTCTCTCTGTGTCCCTCCTGGGCCATCCGTCGGATTTGAGTGACGTCCGTTCCTGGAGCACTCCACTCTTGGGAGGCCAACAGCTGCATAATGGCTTCCCCGTGTGTGCATCTGTGCATTAACACAGGCCTTTTGGGCCTGCTCCGGCTTGCCTGACCCATCTCCCATCAGGAGAGAATGTGCATCCGTAATACTCTGGAAAATTAGGGCTGACATGTAGTTCGGTACCCAAAGTGGTTTCACTCAAGCAAACACAGAGAATAATAGCCAGGCACTTAAATGCTTGAGCAGGTATCAATCAGAAGAACATTCCAATAATCCATGTTTATAAAGCTCGTTAGTATGAATTTTTGAAATAGCACTTACTCCGCATCCTTCTTGACAAATGGTATTTGTCGCCATTGAGATAGTTTATTTCAATTATGCGCCGGTGTTGGAGGGAGAAGCTTTCTGACAATAACACGGCAGAAGACGTTCTTCCTGTGCTTCTATCACTATTCCCGTTGCTAAACTCGACTGGACAGTTCATTAAGATGAAAAATTAACAGCACATGCTTTGGGGAGAATAATCATGGAACATGACAGCTTGCGGAGGCTTTGGCATTCGGGGAAGCGTGGAGATGACAAACACGCTGGTCTTCAGAAGAAGTGAAGATTGGCCAATCAGTCAGAAGCCACGCGTTTACCAAGCACCTCCACCTGAGCAGAGGAGCTGGGGGAACAGAAAATGCAGGAATCCCGGCCTTTGAACTCCACGAATATACCATCTATTTGGAAGGGCTGGAGAGATTCCAGCTGTCAATCTGGGAGCCCCCGAGGGGTACACATCAAACGCCTGACACTTTGGTGCTGATTACAAGTCCAGGAGTAATGCAGTGTGGGCCTCCGAGATTTCAAAGAGCTTGAAGAAGTGCAAGATGTTGATTAGCAAACTATGTTCTAAATAGAGCAGCTGCTCGTGGCTAGGAGTTTGCGTCTAGGGGGTGATGAAGATGTTCTAGATCTAGGCTGTGGTGGACTGATGCTCAACTCTGCAGACACACTAAAAGAAATCCTGAATCGCTCACTTTCAAAACGTCGACTTTATGATACCTGAATTTTATCTCAAGCAAACTGTTATTTTTTTAAGGAGCCTACAAATTCTGCACGGCTAAACTCCAGTAAATTTGTTATATGCTCAGAGAATTGGGCTTAGTTCAAATAGATGAAGGGGGTGAGGCTGATTAACATCGGTAGGAAGGATGTACCCATTTTACAGATGAGGAAATGAAGAGTCAGACCAGTTCATGACTTGACCGTGAAGCCATACAGCTGGCAAGTTATGGGGCTGGGACCTCACCTCCCAGACTTTTTGGCTCCAGAGCTCAGATGCTTCTCACCCCACTTTGCTGGGGCCCAGAAAAAAACAGATTCTAGAATAAAGTCATAACATGAGTGGCAGCAAAGATAAGACAGTTTTGCCTCAGGAAAAGGATCCTCCCCCTTTTCTCTGTCATCAGTTCTTACAGCATCCCTATCTGAGATGATCAGGAATGGGTGTACCTGCAGCTGTGGAGGTAGGGTGCATCTCAGGAGAAAAGGGGGCGCTGAGAGCAAGGAGACCACACCTGTTTTCCCAGGCTCTGTGAGGAGCACTGCACCGCCCCTCGCCCCGCTTCCAGGCATTCAAAGTGCCCCTGCCTCCGCTCAGGTCTCTGTCTCTCCCTGGACTTGTACATGTCTCCCTTTTCTCCAATGCAAGCCAAATGTCTAAGTGAGACCATAGCAGTGTGGGATCCACGGATGATTAGTGACAAGGCTTGGAATTAGGTATCCTGTCCGTTAAGTAGAGACATAAATGCTGTTTCTTTACTCCTCTGTGGAAGGAGCAGATGCACTTTTCTATTGTAAAGCACATGTCTAGATTAAAGCCACTTAAGTCATTATCTACCCTGCAGTTAATAAGAGAGCTTTTGATGTCATTCTCAGCTTACTAGTGTAAATAATGGGTCAAATTCTCATCCTGTTGGACAGGATGGAAATCTGACTCAAGATTTGTAAATACTGCTGCATTTAATTCATTTTCACGGGGACATTTGCTTCCCCAGCAGACAGTGGAATAACAGCATCCTGGGAAACAGCCTGTGCAGGAATCAGGATGCATTAACCTAAGCAGTGAGATCAAAACAAAAGCTCTGTTTGCCATCTCCCGCCAGAGCCCAAATCCCGGCAGTCCCTGCTGTTTGGCTGCATTCAGGAAGCATAAATAAAATTAGATCCTCACGCAGTAAGGAGGAACGGGGATTTACAAAAGGGAAGTCTTAAGCAGCTAACATCCTCTTTTCCCATTTCATTGACTTTTTTTTTTCCTTAGCTCTAAAGGAGTTCGAAGAACAGTAAAATAATGATAGTAATAATAACAACAATCATACTAATTAAAGATTAAGACTTCCTGCAATATATCCTTGCCTATTTCAGAGTATCTGCTCTTTGCCCTCAATGAAGGTTGACTCCGAAGTGGGAATGCCTGGGTTCTGATCTTGTTTCTGCCTGCTACTTACCAGGCAAGTGACAGCTGTTGTGCTCATTTGGCTTATTTGTCAACAAAGGGGTGATTATAATACCAGCCAATGATCAGTCTACTCCATAGGGATTTTGTGACAACCGAAGAGGGTATAACCTCTAAGGCACTGAGACCAACGCATGTCACCCCAAAAGGTTCCCCAGACACGACTCCGGGTGGTGGTGATGGTAATGTGTGAGTCTGTACAATTCCAAATAACCAGGTGTTTCCAAGAGTGGGGCCGTGTAAACAGAGGTTCTCAGCAATTGATGGAATCCAGGTGAAAGCCAGATTTTTCTGGCCTGCGCGTGCCTGCAGTCTTATGGGGGAGAGCCGACTTCCTGCTGAGCTGACCCTGGGACCAGCTAGTTAAGGCGGCAACAGGCAGGCCTTCCCCCTCCGGGCTTGCTGGCCCCCATGGGCAGGGTCCTTGCTTCTCCTTGCAGAAGGGCCGAGCTGTGCAAATGCCCCCACGAAATACAGTGTGTGGGTCAGGAAAGAGACAGCCAGCCCGGTTGGGATTTTAGTTCTGCTTCTACCTGTGCCCTTGAATGAAACAGCTACTCTCTCATGCTCATGATTTTGTTGTTGTTGTTTTAATGCAACAGGAGACTGTGACTCTCTTGACTCTCACCGGGTTGAGGAAGGCTTTGCATTTTTAAGTTGTGACATTGCACTGGTCCCCCTCCTTCTCCAGCACATGATAGCACAAGCCACGGAGTCACGCTGTGTGCATCGTTTCTGTGGCCCGTGAGCTGGCAGCCGTGACTCTGGCCAGGTGATGTGACCCCAGGATGCTTCAGCTTGCCCATCTGGTAAATGGGTGCATTTACCATTGGCTATTGCTGTTGTAACAGACTACCACAGACTTGGTGGCTGAAAACAATACAACTCTATTATCTGAGAGTTTGGGACATCAGAAGTCCAGACAGGGTCCTATGGGTTGAAATCATGTCAACAGGGCTGGTTCCCTCCTGGAGGTCCTAGGGGAGAATCTTATTTCTCATCTTTTTCCCGAGTCTCAAGGCTTCCTGCATCCATCCCTTAACTAATGGCTTCTTCCTCTCTCTTTGAAGCCCATCACGCCACCCTCTGCTTCTCTCACCACATCTCTTTCTCTGTCCCTCCTGCCTCCGTCGTGGAAGGACCCTGTGATTACGTGGGGCCCAAGCTACTCTGCCCATCTCCAGGCCCTTAATTTGACCACAGAGGCCTCTTTGCCATACAAGTTGGGCCCACGAATACTGAGAACTAGTACACGAACATCTCTGGGGAAAGGACATTATTCCTACTCATGGGCCTGTTGAAAAAATCAAATAAGATAATGCATGTAAAATGTCGAGCGCAGGTTCCTAACCCAACAAATGTTTATGCTCCTCATCAGACGTAGTGATATTGCCATAGGCTTACTCACCTCCAGGAGCCAGCTGGGGATGACCGCAGTTGGAAATGCCACAGTTCTCTCTGGTGGAAGCCGTATCCCTGTTTGGCAATGGCTGGAGGCTTCCACTCACGAGTCCGGAAAGGAAGCCCGTCTGCCGAGACAGGTTTGTTGGCAGAGCACGTCCTGCAGCAGGGCTAGCTTGGCCGAGGCGAGCCTCCTAAGTGTCAGCTTCCTTATTTGTAAACTGAGGTGAGGACGAAAGGCCTGACTTGGGGGTTTTTCCACTGAAGATCTATGAATGACAATAATTGAGCACAGGTGAATCCAAGAAAAAATAAAAGGGCAAGTTGGTTGATGTTAAGCTATATTTACTGGCTTTTCAGGGAAAATAGCCCATTGCAAAATAGCAGCCTTGGAGACAACTCTCCCCCTCTCCAGCCGTGAGCCTTGATGAAGGTTCCTAACTGTGGGTGCTCCTGGCCAAGGCTAGGCTCTGCCATGACATTTCGGGGAGCCTGGCACCGGCCGCATCCTGTAATGAATGCAGCAGCAGACAAGCGAGGGTCTGAGCTCAGGATTCGGGGGGCTGAATTCTTCTATGTCAAAGTCACGTTGTTCACGGATCAAGGATTGAGGAGGAGAAACGTGGAAAAGGGAAGACGCCTACTGTGTGCCGGCACGTCTTCGTGTCATTTAATCCCACCACTTTGCCTTGTGCAGGGGAGCATTTTTATCTCCATTTTTCAAACGAGAAAACAGAGCCCGAGAAAGATTGAATAATTTGCCTGATGCCTCACAGCTGGTAAGTGGCACGAGGAAAGGGAAATTGAATTAATACTTCACATCTAAAACGGAGCTTCTAGGCTGTCACAGCAGGCCCTGCCTCCGCCTGAACGAGCAGGTCTGCTCTCCACGGGATGGGCCAAGTGGCAGGCCTCGGGGCAGCCCCTGAGCCCGCCCACCGCCCCACAATGGGCCGAAAGCTAAGGCCATGGCATACTGTGTGTCAGCGTTTTCTCTTTCACCCAAAATTTTTACAAAAAGCATCACCATCTGTCCAGCCTTCTTTGTGGTCCCGTCTTCCCATCTCAAATTCAAACTTTTCCTAGTTATTTTGGGCAGAGGTGAATGATGGATGTTCGCAGAGTGAGACCTAAGCATCCCAGTGGTCCCTTTTCCCTTCATAGTTAACCTTCCACGGGTGCCAAACCCAACCTGTGACTCTGACTGTCTTCACCCAGGATGCCTCTGGAGCTGTTTTGGGGAGGCGGCGGGGGGTGGGGGGGTTGCCTGTGTTTTGAATCACTTTAGTAATGGCAAGAGTATGTCTGGGGAGACTATTGGAAGCTTGTCAAATACACCCAGAGACAAGGTGGGTGTGAGGAGATGATGCCACCAAACGTGGGCTTGTGGTTCAAATGAGTTGGAGCTGAAGTTCTCCTGGAACTAAGAAGCTTCTCCATCAGGAGTTTTGGATGCTGGGGTTCAGGTGTTTGCAGCAGAATCAAATCTCATTAATTGCAAACCACAGTTTCTCGGAGCGGGGAGCATAGGTAACTTAAAAGCAGGTGCAGTAATAGATCCAACGCCTCCGTGAGTCCCAAGCGGAAAGAAGCCAAGCCTTGCATCAAGTACACATTGCATTTCTAACCTGGGGCGAGCCACGGTGAAAGTCAAGAGGCTCTGGGAGCAGAGAAAAAAACAAAACAAAACTCCATAGCTTTTTTTTTTTTTTCCTCCAAGAGAAAGGTTGTACTCATGAGGCAGGACACCTTCAAATTAAATTATTAAACGTTAAACCTCTGAGACCGGATGGTCAGCAGGTCTCTCGAGTTGTTTGACCTTGAGGGAGTGACTTCTCACAGCCTTGGTGTCTTCATCTCTAACCCCATTGGGCTGTTTACCGATTAGCTAAATAAAGCCAGCAGAGCAGAGTGCTCGGCTCAGTGCTGAGCACAGAATAAGCAGACAGTACCTGGGAGCTACGCCTATCGTGGGCTGCTGTTAATCAGCTATGTCCTTCTGAAGGCGAAGCATCTGACCAGAGGCTGAATTGGGGTTGATTTTGGAGCTTTCCACTCTCCGTTGGAAACTTGTGTTCCCCACCAGGGAATTTTTTTTTTTTTTCCTTTCCTGGGGTAGGGTTTTCAGGCTAAGCCCTCCTCTCAAGACTGCAGCCTTCAGGTGTACTAGCATCTCCGAGCATTAAAGAGTATGACTTATTCCTTCATTCCCCATCAATAAAATGAGGGTAATAATAACCCTTACCTCTGTGGGCTGATGTGTAAAATGAGCTAATGTTTGTGAAAGCCCTTTGTAAATTACAAAGGGCGATAAAGTATGAATTATTATTGTGATTGCTCTATTCCAGGCAATTCATAAACAATGCAGAAAATTAAGGATGCATACTACTGGCATTCAAAAAGCATTTATGCCTTTTTAAGTATATAGCTATAAACTATCAGCAGATGGGTTTGACAATATGGTCTTGAATCCGATTTAAATATTGGTAACCGCCCACCGAGAGTGACTTTCTAGCAGGGACAGTGCAGAGGTGCGAGCAGGCAGTGGGGCACCATGGTTAGCTGTAAGAGCTCTGGTCTCACCAGGCTCAGGTACCAGCAGCGGATGCCCTTTGTGACTTTGCCTTGAGTTACCAAAGGTCTTCTGATGCTCACTTCCCTCTTGTGTAAAATAGAGATACTAATACCTGCCTCACTGCGTTGTGCTGAACAGTCAGTAAGATACTGACCACGAAGCCTTGGATGTATTACCTAGTGCAGGGGACCTGGAAACTTCCTAATTGTAGCCCCCTTGCTGCTCTGATGGACAGATGTTCTCTCTTGCCCCTTAGGCCCCTCGTTGAAATGCTAATCAGGGTTAGAGTCTCTGCCCTCAGCTGGGCTCCCCACAGGCTCCCTAAGATCACTGCCACCTCACTCAGCTCAGCAGCCCACCTCCCAGTGTCTTACTTGCCTGCTGACCTTCAGGCCACCAAGGTCAGCTCCAACAGGGCCAGATCTCTGCAGATTCCAGTGCCTGCTCTTGATAACCATCTGTGTGGTGGTGGGGGGGGGGGGTGCATGGGGCCAGGGAAGACCGTGTCTTCAAGCCAGTGTGAACACCCAGGCCATGTCCGTCCAATGCTCCGGGGCCTGTCTGGCCTCTAAGGACCTTATGTTACCTGCCGACTCCATTCGGACAGTCAGGTACAGCCCTGTCCACGTTGTTTCAGCGATAATCAGAGAAATGTAAAATTGACCTTGACACTATTCAGTTCTAGAGGCCAAGATTTTGAAGCTGATAATAATAATGGGTAGTATTTATTGACTACTCGCTATTCACCACACACGGTATCCAGCTCATCACAAGAAATGTATGGAATCCTCACAAGGCAAGGAGGAGTGTGCTGTACTAGTACCACCAGTTTTTCAGATGAGGCCACAAGAGGAGGAAGAGCCAAGGTGTTCCTGGTGGCGCCAGTGGGACCAGCTTGCTGGGACAAGTGTCCTGGAAGCAGGGTGTCAGAGAGGAACGGAGAAATCACCCAGTTCAGAATGCACTGTGCCTTGCCCCACCCATGTTAGTGTCCTGGGGCTGCCAGAGGAACAGAAGGCCACAAACTAGGTGGCTTAAACAACCGAAATTTACTGAATCACAATTCTGGAGGCCAGAAGTCCAAAATCAAGGTGTGGGCTGAGTCGACCTGTTCTGAGAGCTGCGAGGGAGAATTTGTGTCCTGCATTCCTCCTAGTTTCCGATATCCTCTGACATTCCTTGGTTTATAAATGGTGCCCCCGCCCCATGTCCAAATTCCCCTGTTTGTAAGGACACCAGTGAGACTGACGTAGAGCCCAGCCTAATGATTTCATCTTAACTTCATCATTTGCAAAAACCGTGCTTCTAAATAAGGGCACTTTCACGGGGACTGGAGTTAGGACTTCAGCATCTTTTGGGGAGACATCATTCGATGATAATCCTTTCCCAGCTCTGCTTCCCAGGTGCCCAATATCACAGCACCTGCTGAAGATAAGGTGATGGGCGGCACACACATGATCCCCATTGTAACGGAGCTTTGGCGATGTTCTCCAGCAGAATTTCTACCACAAGCCCCTCTGGTACTGCGGCGAAACCTCTTATCGGCAATTCCAAATGGCTCCTCTGAGGGGACAAGAGAAGGTAGCTTCATCACTCTGAGTAAATCTCAAGACAGCGTAATTAGAGACCAAAAGTCATCTTTGATTAACTTTATTTGCATGTGCACATCTCTAATTCATCCACTGCTTTGCAAAGTGACGTGGGATTTCTTGAAGTCTAAAACTGTTTGTTTGTTCTATTTTTTCCTCGTTTACTGGTGGGTGTCACCCTAGGCCTCCCAGACCAAGTGCCGCAAGCAGGGTGATTTTACCAGGGTGCGCCACGCCTTAGATGGAAGAACGATTCGCCTGTGCTCTGTTTAATTAAGCCTCACTTAATGGGCAAACGTTTTCTTTAACAAGCTTGCTGTCACCTCTTCCCTTCTTTAAGGCAGTTCCCATCAGGGGGAAAAAAGAGAGAGAAAGGAAAAAATTTCTCATTTGCTCGAACTCGATTGGTCTAAGGAAAAATGTGGCTGTCGAGAAGGTGCCTAATTGCCACTGTGATCGTGCACTTATTCTCTATTTAGTCTCAGGCTTCTTATTGAAACGCTAATCAGGGTTAGGTCTCACCTCTTGATGAATGATTTTGTAAAAACTTGATATTCCTCCGCTTAGCTGGGAACGTCTGCATGCAAGTGTAATGCCACTCCGACTGAATGGGGAGATAACTAATGCCCTTAATTTTGCAAAGATGGCTCTGATTTGGTACATACAGTGCAGATCAGGGGAAATCAGAATGAAATTAATTTCCTTCTTTGCATAGACACCACCTCGGTTATCTCGGGAGCGACTTTGCCTTCGCCGTTGTCGCTGGGGATGATCTGGAGAATGCTTGGCACGTGTGCGTGGGCTTATTTCCTATAGCTGGGGTCAAATCTAGGTTATGCCATTATATCTGATGTCAGAACATGAGGGCTTAAGTTCTCTGATTTTGTTGCATTCGTCAAGTAGGAGATATTACACGAGACCATGGTAGGGAGTGTCATTCTTGTTCACGTTCTCACGTTATAGGTACACAGTGTTTTTTCCTTTCTCTTTATTCCCTGCCCCTCCCCCACCCTCTTTATTCCATGCCCCTCCCCCACCCGCCGGCCCTTGAAAGTGGGACACAGGTTGTTGTTTGGAAGTTCTCCCCCCCTCCCCGCCGCCCACCCACAGCAGTCACGCCCTCATTCTGAACCTGAGTCTTGGGCTGCTTCTCGGTTTAAGGCTTCACACATCCTGTTGGAGAACGCATGACTGAAGCAGATAGCCACTCATTTGGACAGCTGCGGACATGTGGCTATTTCTGCACGGAGTGGCAACCGAGTCACTACTGACTTTCCGACTTTGCAGGCAGCCGGGCAGGTGTGAATCCAAGCACTGGCCGGAGAGTGGACGTTATTATTCATTATTATGTAAGTGCTGTTTGTTATGTGTGTAGATGCGGTCTACACAAGGAAGCCGGCCTACATGTCCTGCCCCACCATTTCCCCTTTCTTGAGCAGCTTCTGCATTTTTACTGTCTCAAATTCCTGTTGTTACATGAACACAGACTCTGATTTCTTGTCTGAGAGGCTGGCTACTGTCGCTCCCATTGGCTCGGTTGCTGTTCTTACACTGGGCACATCTCATCGGTTCTTACACATCCCTTCACAGCTTCATTTAGGTTTATCAAGTACATCTGGTCTTCCCCGAGTGTCCACGTCCCTGGACCCTGTTTTATGTGAGTCTCCACTGAGCTCTTTCAGCAACTCATACCCACATCAAAGCACCTTTTCATGACATGTTTACTATTTTCTGGGCTGCCTCCCAGCCTGCCACCCACCGTGACTCTCCGGGAGTCGTGAGCACCGTGGCGGGGTCTTCCTGCCATTGCCTCTTCTTGGCTCAGTATCGGCTTCCCACCTCATGCTCTGGGTGTGTTTGGTGGATGCATTTAAACCACCTTTTTTTTTTTTTTTGCGTGCATGTGAACAAACATCCATAAGAGTTGCATTCTTGAAAGCTGCCTCTGTGGTACGTGCTCCTAATATAAATGATCCTGACCCCAATATTCGGGGATTGGTTGTTTTCTGAGAACTAGTGTCAACTCAGGATGAAAGAGAACATTATTCCTAATTCCTTGATCAATTAGTACTACAGATAATCCTCTCATCCCTAGGCCTTTTAGACAGTAGGTCATCCGTCAATATCCAAGGGCGTATTCCATCTTCTCCAGGGAAATCAAAGATCCTTCCTTGGTTCTCTCTGACCTGTTATACTGATTTAAGAGTTTCCAAACTGTCAACATTTCCCCAAATGTGATCTCTTCTGCCCAATGATGATGTTTTCCTAAGGACGAGGCAAGAGCATTTTGAGTTCACATAGAAGATATTTGGAGAAGATTCTGGGATTTTAGAAAAAAATGACTTGAGGCTTGGAGATTGGCTTGCCTCATCCAGTTTTTAATTTTTACAAATGACTTTCCACTTTATCAGACAAACCTGTGACTTCCAGTTAAATGTGGATTTCAGATTTTTAAAAAAATAATCATTTTAGTATAAGTGTGTCCCTCCAAATTCTATGGAACATGATTTTACTGAGAATGAGTGCTGTTTATCTGAGATGCAAATTTAATTGGGTGTCCTGTATTTTTATTTGTTAGATCTGGCACCTCTGGGTCCCACAAAAGTAAATGACGTGGCCATTATGATTTAATAGACTTGACATTGTGGGAATGATAGGGTTTGAAACGCACAGACTTTCTGAGTCTCAAATGAGTATTCAGTCCTAAGTCATATGATTAGGAGTGGAAATTGTTCTACTTTAGTGCAAAGGGCTTTTTGCAAGCTTGAGATGACTATTCCTAAAAATCCATCTCATCTCAGCAAAGCAAGCATTGGTTCAACATGGGGTACAACCCAAGAGAAACGAGCCATATGAAGACAGGGAACTTGCAAAGTCTTCTTGTCACTTCATTGCACCACAAGCCTGACTGTAAATGCCTGGTAAGTTCCCAGGAAGGCTAGGTTCTCTCTTAAAAATGCAGGGATTTTTTGCTGTATAGGATATCAAGAAAGTGACCAAGGACCTGTTTGGAGGAGATTCAAAGCCACACGATGGTATAAAGGCACACAATGTAAAGTATCCATTAGCTAGCATTCATGATGTCCACTTATCTTCAATATAAACTTTCAATTCCCCATACAACTAGGGAACTGATGGAACTTTCTTTAGCCAGGTATAAGTGAAATAATTTTCACTATTCTACTATAATCTGAATTTCTCCTTTTTCTTGTGATTTTCTTTTCCAAAACGGCTTCACTGGGGGGGGGGGGGGGAATCACATCTTTATTACATTTTGCAGGGAAAAAAATGTCTTTTTATGCACACATTTCAATATCTGTACCAAGTTTGTGATTTGTAATTATTTGAAGAAGGCTTTGCTTCTCTTAAATATTCCTAATGAAATGTCTTTGTGTTGTTGTTGTTTGGGGTTTTTTGTTTTTTGGTCTTTTTTTTTTCTTATGACTCCAGAAACACTTTTTTCCCAGCTTTTGATTTGGGTCCTATTGGTGTTTCACTTTGAATTTTCCCAAAGCAATGCCTCTATCCCCTTCTCCTGCCCCAAACCCTCTACTTTGCTTACTTTATGGTAGCATCAATTTTTAGTTTGAAAAGTCATTCTGTTTTTTGTGGGGGAACACAGTCACCATGATACAACCTTGCTTACCACTTAAACCTTTGCTTCTCAGCCATAAGATCTTCATGTTGACCCAGGCCCTGAAGGTTGGGCATCTGTTGGAGCCCATGTATAAACTAGGAAAAGACTGACGTAAGAAAAGGATGTAGATTATATATCAACCAAAGTTTCACTCAGTTCCCTCCGAACAGGACAAAGCAGGATTTGGCGGCACCTTACCAAGAGTCCGCCCTAAGTTCTGTTGGAATATCTTCGTTGTGAAGTGAGGAAGGGAAGGGAGGTGCGGCATAAGCATGTGGGAGTGTGTTGGAGGTTGTGTAGCTAGAACAGCTCCAAAGCAGTAGAAACTATTAAGAGTCCTTGATCTGGGTTGGTGCAAAGTGCGTCCATCTGGAGAAGGAGCACAGTCACTGACAGAGATAACTTAGATATAGGCAGGAGGCAAGATCATTTACGGTCTCCTCTGTCCAGAGAGAAGTGGGACCTCAAGCAGGAGGTAAACATGCTAGAGTCAGGAGCAGACCCCAGGGAGAAAATTCTGGCATGGTTTTGGTGGAACCTCAGAACCCTTGGCAGTCCAGTTGGGATTCTCAGCAAAATCTTGGGGAAGATGAGATGGAGAATGTCGTACAAAATGAGATATAAAGTTGGCTTCAGAGGAGGGTTGGGGTGGAAGCTATGGTACTTTCCTCCCATTTCT
Source organism: Mustela nivalis (assembly GCF_964662115.1). Classification (NCBI taxonomy): domain Eukaryota; kingdom Metazoa; phylum Chordata; class Mammalia; order Carnivora; family Mustelidae; genus Mustela; species Mustela nivalis. Next base: position 20,000,682 of record NC_139037.1, read on the forward strand.
ATTGTGCAGAAATCTACCCATCTTCTATCCAGATCTAGATCTGTTCTCCTTTATGAAGTGGCCACGCCATTCTGAGTGTATCTTGACACCTCTTCATGTTTATAGTTATCATTGATTTTAACGAGCTAACTGAATCTGCATCTGTTAGTTATTTTCTGAGTGTGTCCATTTGTCAGATCAGCTAATGCTCAAATTTGGAATCTCTCTCTTACCCCTTCCTTGTGATTGCTGGCTAGGCTTGATTAGATTGCTGGATTTTAGATCCAAAAATGCCTACGTGTGGTACAGATGGAGGATTCGAACTAAGACCTTGGGGGTGCACAGGGCCCATGACTGGGATACCCAATATCATGGTTGTATTAAGAAGCAGGAACAGGTTCTGATCCAGGAGACCAAGCCATATTTCTGAGGCCTCATGGGCCGTAATCCTTGAGATGCAAGAGTGGGCATTTCCATCACGGATGTCTTGCCAAAAAGGTAATAAGTCCTTGATGGCAAAGTTCATGATGGAGCAATTGCTTTATTATTCCTTGTTCATCTGCTCCTTTGTTAAATGAGGCAGTTGTGATCTAAAGGCCTTTCCCTTACTGAGCGAATCTAGAGAGCGCTTTCTCCAATGGTACCACGGATTGCGAATTTGCCCTTCCAGTAAAATCCTTTTGGGAAGAGGTGCTTAGCTGATCCATGTAAGATGACTGAGAGCAATGGCAAAACTTATCCCTGGCTGCACATTCTTCTCCTTATGGAGACGAGCTGGCCTGGGGAAAGGTCCATTACGACTGAATCACACTGGTGCTCTATAAACCGATTAAAGTTTTATATTACTTTGCTTGTTTATGTAATTCTATAAACATACAAATGAACAAAGACAAGCTAGTGTCACCTCCTTTCCTGTTGAAAACAGGACTGAAAACAGGATTGAGTCTCCTTCGCAGTGCAGGTCCTGAATGGACCAGCGGCGTGTGTCGTGGTTGGGGGACAGCCACTCTTCCTGTCACAGAGCAGTTCCGGGCCTCACTTTCATGCCCTCGGATGAAATATTGATGTGTGGGACTTGTCTCTGCCACCGTGTAACTCCTCCTTCCCTGAGCGACATACCCACTCTTTCCAATAACCATTAGCTCATGAGATCTCACAGAGCTACCTCATGTTGATCTGGCTCCTTTGTTAGAAGATATTTATTGTCTGGCTGCCTTCCCACGGTTCCCTGCACCATTTGCTTTTTATTAATCATTAGCACCTCCTTTGGAAGCTGAGGCAGTGAAGGATGCAGAGGAAAATTTTGTTCTCTTGTGGAAAACATTATGAGGGAAACGTTTGAAAATCATGCTTCATTCATTCGAGGACTATTTGGAAGAGTGTGGCAAGGCTGGGGAGCATCGGGGTGAAGGCAAATCCTCGAAGGAAACATCAGAGGAGCTGGTGATGGTTGAACCTTCAGTGAAACACCCACTTCCTAAAACTCCCAGTACTTATGTGTTTCTTGTGGGCAAAGAACATGTTTCACTAAATTCACAGCATTTAAGTACTGCAGAAAATCCTAGGCTCCACAAATATTTTTTAAATGGTTGCTGTGTGGAATAAAATCTAGCTGAGTTCTGACTATCCACACTCTCCCACCAAAAATTTTAAAAATAAAAAAAAAATGTAAAAAAAAATTAAGACCTCCATAGGAAAATTACAGAGAAGTTCAACATAAAGGCAGATAGGCAGGGCCTTCCAAATGGACTATATATGGCTTCAAGCCCCCTTTTAGGGGTGAACTGGTCATAGGAACTAAAGTGAGTGTTCTGAAAGTGAAGTGCCCCCCCCCCCCCGGCCATTGTTTCCTTATCTGGACAATGGACACGATGACACAAAACTCCAGAGGATGCTGGTGGGGGGCGGGGGAACAGACCATAAAGAAAGCATGGGAAGCACTTGGCACCGTGCCTGCCACACACTAGGCGTTCAGGTATGCCCTTCCCCAACAAGCAGAGGCTAAGAGGAGAATGGGTGCTTTGCCAGGATGGCCTCCTGGAACTTCTCCAGCCAGGAAAGCCCAAGCCGTCTCATGTGACCCGTTCCTGGCAGCTCTGGCCACACTTCCCATACTGTTCCATTCCTGTCCCCTATTCCAGATTATTGAAAGACCCTGTATCTGCAGAGGGCTTTCTGGCCTGGATCCCTACAGGGTCTGGGACTCTAGTCTATTTTCACAGCTTTTCTTGTTGAATCGGCCGTCCCTCCTCTCGCCACCACACACACCGTCCCTCATCTGAGGAGCTACATCCGGGATCCACATCCTCACAAGTCAGCATCACAGAATCCTTGTGGGTCCAGAAGCCAACAGAGAGGGTACCCAGGTGCAAGAAAGGAACCCATTTGCAGCATCTGACAGCTTGTATCCCCATCAGAGAAAAGGGATGTAATCGCATTTCCTTCCTGGAACGTTAAGAGGTCATTTGCGTTTATCTACAACTACATTACTAAAGTCTAAAAGCCGAGCTTGAAAAATGACCCAAAGAAATGGAAGTTGCCGCTCCTGTCGGCGTTTCATCGTCTCCCTCCTCACCAGGGCAGTGGATGTTATGTTTTTACAAAGAGCTTCCCTACCTATTATCTCTTTCCACCCTTCCATTAACTTGGGAGCCAGCGAGGTCAGGCATCTTTCTACTATTTTTGTCATAAGAGAAAACAGACTCAGGGAGGTGAAGTGAGTTGTCCGTTGTCAGTGGCCCCACGGTTCCCTGAGCTGCACACCGTCGCCCCCCCCCAACCCAGGAGATCATGGGCGCTGAAGCAGGAATTTCCTAACCCGCTCATGGGCTGAAACAGTGAGTCTGTTAGGTATCAAGGTCTCAGAAGTGGTTTCTTTTCTTCCTTTGTTTTTTTGAATGCAGCTGAACTGCTTTTCTAGGACACATTTTGCTTAATTCGGCTGGGCTTCTGTTTGCTGGGGGATATGGGGCCAGGAAGTTCAGCTGGCCCTGCCTCTTGCAGCCCATTTCCTCTTAATTTGGGGGGCATTCTGCTGGTTGTCTTTGAAGAGTCATCCATCCTATCCAGCCCTTGGTTTTACCCATAGGAAAACAGAATTCTAGACCACGGGACATTGCACAGTGAGTTTGTGACTGACCTAGGAATGCCTAGTGCAGTGTTCTTTGTATACCTTCATTCGCTCATCATACCAGGTGACGATGTTTTAGAGACTAAGACCAACACAGACTAATAGAACTCTTTTCTATGAGAGAAATGACCACGGAACCCTTGACATGGGGCTAGTATATTGAGGCAGTAAATTTTTAATTTTATTTCATTTAAATTAATTTAAATTTTAAAAAACCATATGTCTAGGTTGCCACCATTCTGGATAGTGTCGCTCTAGACCAGTGGTTCTCACCTTAAATGTATACCACAACCACCTAAGGAATTTCAAAAATGGCGATTCCTGGTTTTCAGTTATTTTGCTTGGTGTTAAATAAGGCCTGGCTATGGGATTTTTAAGACTCCCCACTACATCTACTATGCAGTCAAGTTCTAGGGACACTGGTCTAAATGTTAAGCTTCATAAAGGGCTGCGGCCCTATCAGCTATATGCATAATTATACTCCGTGCTGAGGAGTCAGGTATGTTCCAAATCTTAGAGAACTTCATATATCTTAGGGAAGAGGAAAGCATAATCAAGAACAAAAGATATTAGAAGTGCCCTTATTAAATTTCTTAAAAGGCCAATATCATCCCAAGGAGTGGAAATGGTCACTTCTACCTGGGCAAGGGAGAAGAGGCACTCTCTATGGTAATGATTTTGGTAATGAATTATAAATAAGATACATATTTTTTTCCAGAAATGCATTTATAGTAGTAGATGTTTCTGCCAGGCAAGTCAAAACTCACGTCTGTAATTCACAATAGGATTAACCTGGGATTATGGAAAATCTAATTAAGTGAACCATATTATCTGAGACCCACAAAAGACACTTAACGTTGCCTTTGAAAGTCCTGTCTGCCTGAAAGTGTTCAGCATATGCTTCAGAAAATGCTCTGCACATGTACAAGGCACTTGACTGGTTTGCTGTATCCCATTACTTTTCTTTTATGCTCAACTTTTTTAAAAATCCCATTACTTTTGATAAATGACATTAATACATCTGAAAAGACAGAATCGGGCTTCAAAGATTGGATTATTTGAAACTACAATGAGATCATTATGAGGCTATTGTTGGTGTCTGCTTTCTAAAAATAAAGGGAGGTAAGAAAATCCGTGGCATATGTAAAGATGCCCCCCAACATAAATAAATAAATAAATAAATGTGGCAGTTTAGTCTACTCTTAGCATGATAACATGGGTTTGGGGAGGTATGTTAGAAAGAGACCTTTAGAAGCCCACCCACACTCTGGTAAGAGTCAAGCTTCCAGTAATTGAAAGCAGCTTGACTTTCTGCATTCCTCACTTCTGTTCGGAGGCTGATTACCCTGGTCGGATGCATGTGGACCACCATGGACTGGGGTCACAGGCTGGAGGTCGCAGAATTCTGAAGTCTCGGTAGTGGTGATTTGAGGCACTCTCTCCCCTTATTTTAGTTTTAGTAATTATTTCAGAAAAACCACATCAAGCCCTTGTCAGTTATTAAGACCACCATGGGATAATTCCTCCTCTTCTTGTTTATACTTAAAAAAAAAAAAAATTCTTTGTGGAAAGTGGTTCCTTGCAGATTCTGGCAATAATATGCAGATTGTTTTCCTTCTTCCCGTTCTCCACTGACAGTCCTTAAAGAGAGCTCCCAGGTCCTTATTTATGAATGCCTTTTCCCTTATAGAATATGGACGGTTGTTTACACAGAAGTCGTTGGCAAGGGAGGACTGCTTTTACTCTGGGTTTGGGGAGCAAGAGGGCAGGGTAGATGCTGTATAAATTATCTTCTGCTCCATGCTTTCTCTTTCATGTTTCCTCTACAGAGTGAGGGCTTTAGGTTTTGTGCACTTTGTTTTGGTTATTTTTTTTTCTATTTTGCACAAGTTGCTTGTCATTTCTGTATCTCTTTCCCTATTTGTCCACTGAAGAAAGAACAAGAGAGGAAGGTCTAAGGGAGGGTTTCATGTAGTTCTGAGACTCTAGCCATGAATAATACAGCAGAATGCCCAAACTGGAAACAGAAATGGTAACACAGATAATACCTACTCTTGGAAGAACTCAGAAACTTAGCTCTACCCTGACACTTTTCATTGGAGCCTCCGTCCATTGGCTTCACAAGCTTTAACCCACTTAAAACCAAAGGCATGTGCTTTATCCCCAAACCAGCTCCTCTCCTCCTGAGGCCAGGAGCAGCAGTGCCATCTTCAGACTATGGCCTCACGCTCTGCCCTTCTTGGGTTGTCCACTTCCCTAGGCCCTACACATGTACATAGTTTCCAGAAGGGCACCTTTACCTCTACCAGAGGCTTATATTTCCTATTTAGAGCCATGTTGTCTCTCTCCCTGAGTGGCTGCAATGAATCCAGGAAGTCTCTGTTGATTACATCCCCTTCTCTCCAGATATGCTAGAATCCTCTACTGTGCTGTCCTAAATGGTAGCCAGTAGCCATGTAAGGCTATCAAGCTTTCGAAATGTGGCTAGTCCAAACAGAGATGTGCTGTAAGTTTAAAATACGCACTGGGTTTCGAGGTCTTAGGACCAAACAAAAACAAAAACAAAAACAAACAAACAAAAAAAAACTGGTGTGTGTGTGTGTGTGTTTGTGTGTGTATGTGCAATATCTCCATAATCCATATATTTATTACATATTAAACTGATACTATTAGGGGCATACTGAATTAAATAAAAAATACTGTTAAAATAAATGTACCCATTCTTTAAAACTTTTAAAAATGTGGCATCTAGATTTGGCTCGGGTCATGATCTCAGGGTCCTGGGATCGAGCCCCGCATTGGGCTCTCTGCTCAGCGGGGAGCCTGCTTCCTCCTCTCTCTCTGCCTGCCTCTCTGCCTACTTGTGATCTCTGTCTGTCAAATAAATAATTTTTTTTAAAATGTGGCATCTAGATAGAATTATACATGCAACTCCCATTATATTTCTATTGGAAAATACTGGTCTGCTTTATCTCATTTCCCTCATTTACTCGTGTCGTATGTAACAATTCCTGTTCTAAGTATTATTTTGTTTAACTCCTCCTGATGGACAGCCTCTCAGAGCCTTCCATTAGGCTTGCACGTTATTGCAGGTGGTATGTGTATGGTATGTCATATCCCTGTATCCAGGGCTTATAGTACATATTTATGTATTCTTGTTGAAGGAACAGAACTCCTCATTTATCCTCTTGATCACCTGCAGTGTGCCAGACCATGTCAAGTCCATACAAGAGTCTCTCCATGCATCATCTCCTTTCATTTTAACTCTCCCTCTGAGAGTGCTTCTCTTGTTCTCACATTTTCAACATGGCGGCATGGAGATTCTTGGAGGACGAGTCATACACCTAAGGAATAAGCCCTAGCTCTTGAGCTCTAACGCTCTAATCCCTCTGACTTTTGAGCCCATGCTGTTAACAATTGCGTCAGAACTCCCAGTTCTCATGCTACTTTCTCCTGTATACCTTCGACAGTTTGGATTCCATCAATTTCTAGATCAGAGTTTTTAGTGGATTCCCATTGCCCATTGGGTGAGTTCTGATTTCTAAAGTTGGGATCAAAGCCTGTCACATTGACAGGGGTCTGCATTGCCTAGTCCCAGAGAACATCACTGCCGTTATATCTCATGAAAGTGTAGCCTCCTGGTGTGCGTGGAGCAGTCCTGCCAGCTAGGACCCAGACTTTTTTTTTTAAATATTTTATTCATTTGACAGAGAGAAATCACAAGTAGGCAGAGAGGCAGGCAGAGAGAGAAGAGGAAGCAGGCTCTCCATTCGGGGCTCGACCCCAGGACCCTGGGATCATGACCCAAGCTGAAGGCAGAGGCTTTAACCCACTGAGCCACCCAGGCACCCCAGGACCTGACTTTTTAAATTAGGTGCAGCCTCCCTCTAGGGAAGGTTGCTCTGTCTCAGCACAGCACAGGCTCAGGCTCACAGGCTCCGGTAGACACGAAAGACCTTGATAGGCTTGATAGGCTATTGTTAGCTTCCCATTTTATGGGAAGGTGAAAGTCTCAGGAAGAAGATTTTTTTTCTAAGGTTACATAACTGTTCAATGACAGAATCTTTGCTAGAACACAGGTGTTTTGACTTTTGTTGTGAACGTTTCCCTATGGCTCCAGTGTTTCTTGGATATTCAGAAATGAAGAAGGCATTTTCTATGTATGAACAAATGACCTCCACAGCTAGAGTACTTCATCCTTTATCAGAAGAACCACCAAACATTTTCCGATTGATTATTGTGGTTTACTAGGTTTGCTGTCTTGAGGGTAAAAGAAAGCATTCAAGTTGGCTCACTTCTAGGAGACCTATTGTCATTTGATGTATGGAAACTGAGAAGCAGGAGATCAGTATGGTGGGCCCCATGGAGACAGCAGGTGGAGGGCAGTCCTTCATTGCCAAGATTTTCAGAGAACCAGGCCACATGTCGTGCTGTTTACCTGGCTTGGGGACAGAGGCGATGTTTGTTTCTGTTTGGTTACTAACTTGCTTGCTCATAACCTTGATTTCACCAAATCTTTGGCCATGGAGGATGACTACTCCATCCCCCAGGCAGCCCATCACCTTCCTGTTTCAGTTACCCCTCTCACGGAAACACGCTTCCTGTTTCCTTTCATTCAAGTTCCCAAGTGGATCTTCTGCGCTCAGCTTGTCCTTATGAGCCAGATGACACAGTTTAAAACAATCACTGATCAATTTAAGGTTTGGTTATTGCTGAACTAGATGCAGTTCAATCAGCCGTGGTTCAGGATGAGAATGGAAGCTTCACATGGTGGAGATTGCAGAGATGATAGGTGTTTACATGGAAGAAGCAGGAGTGGGCAAGGACCAGAGGACTGGAGTGATACGGTACACATTCAATCTGCAGAGATGTGTTCCCCATTTCCTCGGTGCTGTGTACCTAAGTCCCGCTTGCCCCGATCCCATTATCCCATTATTCATCTGCTTAGAAGACTGTCTCACCGTTGTTGGAGTACATACAGTCTCCGTACAGAACAGAGATACACAGCAGTCTGTGTATCCCTGGGGTCCAACCCAGGTCTGGCACTGTGTAAAGTTATTGCTGAATGAAGGAACTGCAAATGCAGTGAGCTTTACAGATATTTACTGCTCTGAGACAAAGGGAAATTTACATACAGGCCTCTGATACCACAAATGAAGTTCCATCATGTTGAGCATCTGTTTATCATTGCCATTTGTGGCCTAATTTTCCCTCAGGTGTTTTAGATCATGCAAAAAAAAAAAAAAGAAAGAAAATAAATCTTTCTCTTTTCACGATTCATATACAGTGTTTATTCACAGTCTGAGATGACACAGCTGACATTATTTCCTGTATGTGTTGATATATTTTATTCATCCTAATGATTAACATTTTAAAATATTACAGTGAGAAAAAGACTGTCTTAAGGATTGAGTAGAGCACAAAAAAATAACTTCTTCATTGCACACGTTGTATTTAATCATCTTATTAATTATTTGAAGAGATAAATAAATAATCATGGAATGATTCTACATGTTTGGGGCCTGGGAACTGAGTTGGATTCCAGTGACACTTTGTGGCCATGAGAGCCTGAAAACATAGAGGCTGATTTTACATACTTGAAAAATAAATGAAATTCATATCTAACAAAGATTATTTTCAATATCGAATACAATTTTGCAGCTGAGATGATCCTCGAAGATGGATCATGCCCTCTCCTTATATTGAAGATGAGGGGAACATGGGTTCCCAGAGTTTGGGAGTCCGGTAAAGCAAAATCATGGGTTCTGTTGTCACATAAACTTGAATTTGAATAGCAGCCTTGCTAGTGATTTAGGATGTACCCTTGGGTGATTTACTCAACCATTCTGAGCCTCACTTTCCTTGTAGATAAAATCTGGGTGATATTTACATAGAAGTTGTGGTAAAGATACAATTAAATAATAAGTACCAAGCCCTAAATATACTGCCCACCACTAGAAAGATCAAGCACTGGGTCAAGGATAATCTCTACCATCAATACCTAAGGTCATGTAGCCTGTAAGTGACAGGACCAGGATTTGGACACAGGTCTGCCCAACAGGAGGCAGTGAATGATCTTTTTCACTTTCAAAGCTGACACTCACGTGGTTCTCTATTTCTCTAGAAGAAGAGAATCAGACTTACATTGCAGCAGTTTTAAAATTTCCACTCACCCTAGAGAACGTTATGGTCACTGATAAGGGGTCCTATTGGCCACATACTTTGACATTTGAATTTAGTATCAGAGCTGGAACAACAAGACCCTTTTGCAGTCTTGCCCTGTGTGTTTTGCACCTGAGCAGAAGTGATTATTACTCCAAGCTTATGCTTTGCTCCAAAGTGTAGAAATCAGGGAAGAAGAAATATGATTCAAAGTTCTTATAATACTTCCTCTCCCCATTCTCTGTGATTTCCACAGACATGGCATAATTCCTGTGATTTGATTTGAAACTAGAGACCAGCTCAGTGCTGAGTGATGAGATCTGAACGGGGAATAAAATATGCTTGAATTAATTTGCATAATAGAATCCGATTGGTTACAAAGCTGTGTTTGTTGAAGTGGAGAGCAGAGCCCCCAAGCTCCCCCACAAGGGGACACTGCGCATGCAGAATGTGGAGTTTCGAGTTCTGGTGCGGGCCTCGATAATATTCTTAATGTAATGATAACCTGTCTTTAACTGTAAATTAGCTCCCTGGAAATGAAAAGAACAGGTCAGTCTGTCTGATCCTTCCAGCTCTGTGGGGAGGAGAAAGCTGAAAAACCAAAGCCACTTGCTTTCTGCTAAGCGCTTTCCTCTTTCTTTCTCTACCCGATAACAATTTCCAGCAGGAGTCCAAATATACTTAAACACCCGTATATGTCATTTTCTTTTACGGAGACAAAAGCAGGCACAGCAAGAGGGTTTTATGCTCAAGGCGCAATAGCTTATGACGGGCTATCTGCTCTCAAGATAGAGGGGCGAGCCTTCCACTTAGAGCTGGTGGTTTTGCAAATCCATTTTCCTGTCATGTTATTACTCCTGTGACTTTCAACAACATTTATTTTTCCTTCCAAGCAATATGCTCCCACTGTAAAATAAAGTCCGCCTATATGTTTTAGTGGAACCCCAACGCTTAGACATCCTGGCATACCGCTAGAAAGTGCTTTAATGGAAGGATTGTTTGAGAGTTGCCTCGGGGGTTTTTATTGAAACCAATTAGAACATTGATATATTTCTCTAATTATGACCAATGTCAAGGTCTTCATAGGAGGGCTGCCTCCTATTAATTTTCATGTGTGCTCCCTGCAAACTCTTTACTGTTGAATACATCAATCAGATCTCTAGATTTTAGAAACATTTCTTTAAAAAAAAAAGAAAAAGAATCTTTCTGAACACATTTTTGAAACATATACATTTAGAAATTCTGAAGCAGGGCGTTTAAAAATAAAAAGCGAAGATTAACTTTTGTGTCATGTGTTGTTTAAAGGCCTGGTTGTACTGTGCTGTTGATGGACTGATGTAATCACTTCCTGTTCATCTTCCCTTCGGTCTCTGCTATAAAATGTGTTTTATCCTTTTTCTGGTTTGGTTTTTAGTATTTTAGTCACCACCAGTGCCACTAAAACTTAACTCGCTATCATTTTAAGACTGTTACATGTGTGTCAGGATGTGTGTCTATATTAGCTCTACAGTCTTCTCTTAGAAAGGCAATATGGCACAGCACTCCAGGGGAGGAGGATAGAGGTCTTGGAGCCAAATATCTAGGGTTCATGTCCCAGATCTTCCACTTGCTGGGTCTGTAACCATGGACGAGTTATTTAATCTCGCTATGCCTCAGACTGCTTACCTATAAAATAGGAATAGCAATAATACTACTTGTGTAGGGTTATTGTGAAAATTGGATGACTCACCTCATGGAAAGCATTTAGAAGAGTATTAGGCAGATCATAACCATGGGTGAATATTAACTATTATTACTATTTTTACCAGTCATACTATTATATACCAAGTTCTAATGTTGGTTTACTTCAGGTGCCTTCTAGGTTACAATACCCATATCGTAGTAACCGTACCATTTCCTATGAACTCAGGCAGAAACAAATGGAAGGAGTTGGTATTGTTCACTGATTAAGAACACAGACACCAGAGCCAGATGGCAGGGGTTCAAATTTCAGCTCTGCGATTTCCCAGAAGCATAGCCTTGCACAAATTGCTTCGTTTATCTGGGCCCCAGCTTCCTCAACCTTTATAATAAGAATATTGATAGTACCTATTCATGTTTGTTATAGAAATAAATAGCTGAATTATTATTTGTAAAGTTATTAGAAGAGTAGTTAGAAAAAGCTTTTGCTAAGTGAATTTTCATTCTGAAAGTAATTTTTTAAAATTATGTCTTGAAATTCATCTTATACATACCTGAGGCTAATCATTAAAGTAACATTACATATTACATGTAGTTGTATAAATACTTTCAAATAATGGGTCCAGTGAGTTCCTTTTAAAAGCAAGTTGGTTTTTCTTTTTCCAAGAAAAGAGAATAGATAATTTCATCTTTTCAGTAATGCTTTCATTGTTTTTTGGGTCATGGAAACTCTTAAATTCATTAGTATCAAGCTAGAATTTTTTTATCAAGGGAAAAAAGTTGTCATCTAGTTTTAACACTTCTGGTGTCAGAAATAATTGTGCTTTACAGCAAAATGGCAGCCAGAAGAAAGAGGTGCAGAAATATGAACTTTAATTAAACCCTTTCTTTCAAATACACTTCACAGTTTATATGCAAGAATAATTTATCACCATGTGAATGAACACTTAATACTTGGCATGGTGTAAAATGGGCAGGGATCTTGTCACACCATATGGTCTTTGCTGTTTCTTCTTCTTGAGATTCTTTGGTGGCAGTATCAAGTTTGCACTTGAAGTATGGGGTTCAAATAATATATTCAACTTTTACTGATGGCTTGCTTTCAAAAGCTCAGCATTGGACCTATAATCGTGTGTAACATATAATCCCAATCATAAAGATCATCCAGTTTAGTAAAGAGATGGTGTATGAATCAAAAGAAATCCCCAACAGCCTCTCGCTGGCGTTCCAACCATCAATATGAAGCTGGGAGCCATTTGTAGACATGTCACCCAATGGCTTCATTTTGGAGAGAATGTACCAATACAGAAATGACGAGGTCCCATGACAAGCTATTGGCAGATTCCTGACCATATATCTTGCTTCCTTACTTAAGCCGAGGGATCTTCCTGCTGCTTCACATTGACTCATTTTAGGATCTGACTCCTCCTGGGGTCCCCCTCTGTGTTTTTTTCACACAATCAGTTTGGATAGCAGGCAACAGCGTTTCATGTATTATTGCATCCCTGAGTCTGAGGATGAAGCCATTCAATGACGATGCCATCTGTTTAATCTCTCTCTCTTCTACACAGTCTTTTCCATACCCTGAGATGTCTGTCTACACCAAATATTGGACTCCCTATTCCTTGAAAAGAGACTAACATCAAAGACTGTACTGGGGGCAGTGACGGACACCTGAACTTATCTGCACATTTGTGGCCTCCCTAGACACATTTTGCCATATAACAAAGGAAGTAGAAAGGGTTGGGTTGGTGAAGTCAAAGGCCATCAGAAGGAAAAATGTTCTGCTCCAACAGATTAGAATTTCACCAAGTCTAGACTACTAAGACCAGATGGCTCTGGCATCCCCATGTAACTCTTACTTCTCAGTTCCTCTCTGAGAGAAAGTGCCTTTTCTGGGCATCTCCATCTGTAAGGCCAAAGCACCTCCTTCTACTGAGTGAGACTGAGGGCTTGAATTGTGGCACGCTAGGAAGAAAGGAAGAAACTCAGACTGCGTCCATGCAGCCTTATATGAGTGCAGCAATTCTTGTCATCCCTGTAGCTCAGATGAGAGCCTACCTAGAGGCTCAGAATGCCTGACTGGCGGGCCTAACATCACCTATATTATAAGATATAGAAGCAGTGTTCCAACCCAGGTCTCTCGATCTCTAAATCTAGGTACATTCCACTATGCCAAGATTCATACTCCTTCCTTTATGTTCACCTCCCCCCACCACCACCACATTCATACTAGATAGCTAGGAATTAAATGATTTTGTTTTCTACAATGCTCAAGAAGCTCACCAGTTTCATTTAGACTCACCAGTGCTGAATTGAAGTGTCATCCTCAGTATCAGAATGTTATGCTCTGTGCCCAGCACTCTTCTGAGCTGTCTCCCATCGATAGTAGGCATGGTAATGGGGATTGCCAGGTTCTGGGAGCTAGACCTCCAGTGGGAGTCTGGATGGCACACCAAGAGAAAAGGATAATAGTTCAGAAGAAATTGCAGGGTGCTAACCAATTCAGAAGAGGGGAACAAGCAAGGGAAGTTCCATAGGGGATAATTAAGTTTCCAGCAGCAGCAAGACTAAGTTTAGTAAAGAAGTCCAGGAACCCAAGGCAGAAATTAAAGACCAGAGTAACTGTAGGTTAGAAACCTACAAGGCGCATGGAAGGCCCATCGTTATACTGATGAGTAGGTGAGCCATGGCTGGGAGCCAGGAACAAGACCTTTAGATCAGTAGGTGGGGTATGCTCTTTTATTTTGCGTTTCATGGCTGGAAAAAGCTTGTAAAGTTTCTGTTTTAAGACTGCCAAGTTAAGGAGCTATCTTCAGGCTCTTGGGTGGGCCTTTGATCAAACAAGAGCCAATGGGATTATTTGTTAAGTCACAGCATAGCATTCACTGATCCACCAGGAGGACTTGGTCTGTTATTTCACTGACAAGTGTCTTAGTGAGCATAAGTGTTTTCTTGGGATCCATCCCAGCCTCTTTTCTCTGGCAGGGTCCATTGCTGCTTTTCTCCTCCTTACACCATTCAGTCATGCTGACCAGTATGGGACGTGCTGTGCATTATGAGGACCTCTGGACTTTGGAGCATGCTGTTCCCTCTGCATGGTCATCCCATCCACTCCCTTCTAATCACAGTAACTCTGACTTTAGGCTGCAGCACAGCCATCCCACATTCAGGGAATCTCCCATAACTGTCCCCACTCTCTTCCCTGTCCTCCCTTAATCCCCATCAGTTAGATGTTCTTCTCCTGGATGCCCGTAATGCCCTAAGTTCCTCTAGGGATGGAAACGTACCCTAGTACAAGTATGATCAATAACGATAACCGATAAATATGGAGAACTTGCTGTGTACAAGACACTGTACTAAGGGATTTAGAGGCATTCATCATTTAATCCCTGTGTCGACATTTCAGAGAGCACGATTAGCATCACCATTTCGTAAAGGAGCAAGCTGAGCTCAAGGAGCTGTCATCTTACCCCAAACCCCTAGTGAGGGAGTCAGTCAGGGGTAAAGCGGACACTGAAACCTTGGAGCTGAATTCCACAGCACACAAAGCGCACACATTTATCCTCATATAGACCTTGAGGGTCATCTTTGTGTAAGAGTTTATCCCACCGGCGACACCTGAAGTTGCGAAAGCAGGGACAATTTCTTGCTCAGCCCGCCCCCCGCTCTCCCAGGTGTGGTCCACTCTTTGATGGAATGGGGTTGAAATGAATTGGGGACGTAGCCTGCGGCTAATCTGACCTTTCTCTCTTCCCGCAGAAGCCTACTGGGGAAGTGGGCAGCCCTGACGTGATGTACTCAGTGAGCAGAGACATTCCATTCCAAGAGAGGTCTGCGTGACACGTCCGGGAGGCCGCCATCGGCCAGGCCCGCCACGGGGTTGCTGAGAGGGGCGACAGCCGCATTCTCCTGTGCCTACCACGTAACCAAAAATGAAGGAGCACTACTGTTTACAAGCCGCCCTGGTGTGCCTGGGCGTGCTGTGCCACAGCCAGGCCCTCACTACCGAGCGGCGGGGCCACCTGCGACCCTCGTTCCACGGGCACCATGAGAAGGGCAAGGAGGGGCAGGTACTGCAGCGTTCCAAGCGAGGCTGGGTCTGGAACCAGTTCTTCGTGATCGAGGAGTACACCGGGCCTGACCCTGTGCTCGTGGGCAGGGTAAGGCCGCTGCTCTGCAGTGCTTATTTCTCCCTCTCACCAGTCCAGCAGGAGGGTCTGGTCAAGAAAGAAAATTCCTGGGGGGAGGGGGCACTAATGACCTTCAATAAGAACCATGAAATCATTGTTCAAACATATTTCAGCCTTTCTGCCCCCATTCATAGACTTACCCATATTAAGAACACTTGTGTTTTCCACTTAATATACCATTAAACTCCATTTTTAATGACTGTGCAGTAGTCCACCGAGTTGAAACCATTATTTATTTACCCATTCTCCGAACGGAGGGCATTTGGCTGACCACACACCCTACCTCCAAGGTGGATGCCCCTCCCTTGTGCTCTGAGAACCCGCCCTGCTCTTTGTGAGAGCTTTCCCTTCTGAATTACACGGGTCTATTTCCCTGTCTCCCTCCCTGGACCTGACCAGTGTCATTCTGTGTCCTGAGGTCCTGGTACTAAGCCCAGTTTTGGGGAGGCCTTGGTCAATATTTGATGAAACAGATGTGTCTTAAGAATGGGTGGGATTTTATGTGCTTTAGCTCAGGGATGGCAACACCGAGTTAGGATGATCTGAGTGTCCTCCCAGTATTTAAGACTGCATTCTCTGTGTACCCCCTCCAAAAAGGGCAAATGGTAGGCCTTCTGAAATATGTTAAAAAATATATTGCCTGTTATCATTTATTTTTAAGTGTGCAGCCATCTTTCAGAGGATAATGGTGTTAAGGACAAAGAGATAGGTGTTCATCTGCATAAGAATGAAAGCCCACTGTGCTCTGGGGAAGAGCTAGGCCAATGGTAACCTGGATAAAATATTCTGATCTTGAAAGAGTTCAGAGACTAGTGGAAGAGACACACCTACCTAAGCTATTAAAACACACACACGCGCGCGCGCGCGCGCACAGAGAACAGGATAATGAAGAAATTCAACAGAAATTATTACACATTTACATGGGAATGTTTGGGAAGGATGGAGGAAAGTTTCATAGAGAACATGGTAGTGACCTGTGACTTGGAAAAGGACTCGGAGTTATCCCGTGAAGGGAGCAAAGGCCAAGGGTAGCTCTGAGGCGAGCTAATTTCTAAGCCTCCTATATTCCAAGGAGTTATTTCAGTTGTTCTTTAACATGCGAACAGCAATGCATATTTATGTAATTGACATATTTGGAAGAGGTTCATATTAGCATCTCAATAACGTTGTTCCGGGTTGGGAAAGTGCCTTTTCAATGCCAGACATACCAAAAGAATTTCATTCATGTATACCCAAAAATGGAAAGACTATCCCCAAAATAGAAGTCGTCTGGGGGAAATGGGAACCCAGGGAAATAATTGGCATGTGAATTCCCTACATGAGGAGATGGGCTCTGTGCCCAGAGAGGAAGACGAGACTTCAGTCATGGCGGGGGCCGTTGCAGCCTGAACAACATGGGGAGCTGTGCATGAATTGTTCTGAGGATATAGAACCTCCCCACCTTAGGGACTATCTCAGTGGGGAACAGTGTGTGTGTGTTAGGGTGCGGGACTGAGAAGAGACAGGACCTAGAGAACCTTTTCTTTATCACTGTGGAGCAAGCGGTTGACATGCCCACTAAAAGGGGAATATAGGGCAAAACATGGAGAAAAGTAAGCAGTGAATGATCTTTATATATAGGCACATGGGATTGAGTGTGAGATGTCAGATTGGATGGGGGAAGAGACAAAAGGGGCTGGATCCTGTGGATCTTCCTCTTGAGATACTGTGGATATATAGTTCCCTGAGAACAGAGGAGTAGACTCGATGACCTTTGATTTGACGACATTCAAGGTTGAGTGCTTTACGCTGCTCTGAAAAAGTAGATTTTGGCAGGCAATGGACTTTCAGATTTCTTGCAGGAAACACAGTCTGTGTCATGCTGTGCTCTGCAGAGGGGGAAGCCATCAGTCTTTGGCATCAGGAATTGGCTATGTATGCCTCGGCAACTGGATCCCCTGATAGGATTGAATGGTTTCCCAAACTGCTTTTTGTGTGGAACCTAATAAATATCATTGTCAGTTGTATAGGTCATCTTTGTTGGAGAGAGAAAAAGGAGAAATTTATATTCAACTTACAAATCTGAAAACAAAATAGAGGAAAAATAACGAGCACTATGGTTTTACTTTTTTTTTTTTCTTTCAGTTATTTGGTTGATCATGAACTAGAATCTGTAATTCTCAAGAAACTCGGCCAAACTCACATGTAATCCATGAAAGCCCCTGGAAACTTCCCTTCTAGACACTCCTATTAAAATAAGCATTGATTTCCTTGTTTCTCATTCACAAGACCAAGCCCCTAACTTATGCCAGGTCTGAGGCAGACAAAAGAAACAAATAACAGACTGTGGGGGTTGGGGAGGAAGCCAGGGGAACCACGTCAGGGATCCTGCCCTCACTGTGGAAATTGTATGAAGACTGGGGCAATCCTGTTCATCCTTTGGAGGTCACTCAATAGTTTCATATTTTACTCACAACTATTCACGAGAAATGCAGTAACCATCATTTCATGACAATATGTAGCTGGTTATGAATAACAAGTTCTGAAAGAAAGTTTTTTTTTTTCCTTTTAATTTTCCTGAGACACACTGTGAACTAAAATCAAAATAGTCTTCCTGATTTGTGCCTACAGGTACCCCCCCTTCCCTCACCACCCCTGAACTAAAGTACTTGGGTGTTTCACTGAGCCACGGACTGCAGATCAATTAGATACTTTTTGAGAAATTGAAATAACACATTTTTTAAAACAGTGTATTGAACCTTGCTTTGTGATTCTGAACAAGCTCTCTGGACCTTGGTTTCATAACAGTAATATTAAAATGGCATTAATAATAATATTAAAATGACATTTACTTATAATATCAGTACTAAAATGTCATTGATAATAAGAACTATTATTATTATTAGAACATTATTATTATTATTATTATCATCATCATCATCAGTGCCTTTTGAATAAAGCTTTCTGATTTATACTGAGGTTTCTTACATAGTAGGTAGAACCATGGGTTTTTTAGCCCTTCGGCCATACTTGAAGCCCACAGAAATGGTAAAAGCAATGTTTATCTCTTCCGACAAATGGCATAATGAGGGCAGAGGAACTCAGATTAAGATGGAAGCTTTAGACATTGAAGTGATATTAAGAGAAAGTGAGGAATTAATTGCTACAGAAAAATCAGATGTGGTCTTTGGGTGAGATCCACACAGAACAGAATCAAGCAAGGCATGGGATGGGTAGTCAGGACCAGCCAAGTGTGGATTTAGGCAAGTACCATCATGTCTCTGGGCTTTGTCAAAGGAAGCAGAAAGAACCTAAACATGTTTAAAGTTCTCTCTATTGCCTAAGAAGTTGCATTCCTATGAATCTATCCTACCCACACAATGCCTGTGTGATCAGAATGGGAGCTTCCTCCCAGCAGCCATGTCCCCAGACCCTCATACCTCATGCTCCTCACAGAGGGTCTTCTGGAATGGTCTGATCAAGGAATTGCTTGTAGCAACAGAAGCCTGGAAGCAACCTCTGTGACCTTTGGCAGAGGACAGCTAAAACGAGGTGATAACATCCACCCAGTGGGTGAGGTTGATCTGCATGTATCTGTGTGAAAGACCACCTGAATTTACTTTCATAGGAAAACACCAGAGGTGGAGAGTGACGTGTGCACTATAGCACTTTATTGCATAAAAATAAACCGGGACATTTATGTATCTCACTGTACAGATATTCTAGCATATGTGTAAAATATATCTTAGAGGATTCACAGGAAACTGGTAACAACTGTTGTGTGTGAGCAGAGAAATTGAGGGAGTGGGAATCAGAACTGAGAAGACTTACTTATGGCATAAATGTTTGTGTTTTTAAATTTTTTATGTTATGTACATATTTCTTTCAAAATAAGTCTATTAATATAGATGCATATGTATATATATTTTGTTTGGGTGATATTTGTGTGAATGTGTGCGTCTATTTTGTATGGGTGTGTATTTGTGAGGAAAGCATGAATCTTAGAATTTAAAAAACTCAGGGTTCAAGTTCGAACGCTGGGTTCACTGCACCCAACTGTGTGACCTTGGCCAAGGCAAGTATCTTCTCTCAGATTCCATTGCTTCATCTGTAGAAGTGGGTGACAGCATCTCCTTCTCACAGTGTATGTGTGTGTGTGCACATCTGTGTGAGTGTGTGTGGAAGGTACTACAGCAAACAGTGTGCAAGTGAGACTCTGTCTCCCCATGGCCTCCCTCATGGAATTAAAAATCTCGATTTCTCTTTTCCTAGCTTCATTCCGATATTGACTCTGGTGATGGGAACATTAAATACATTCTCTCAGGTGAAGGAGCCGGAACCATTTTTGTGATTGATGACAAATCAGGGAACATTCATGCCACCAAGACATTGGACCGAGAGGAGAGAGCCCAGTACACGCTCATGGCACAGGCGGTGGACAGGGACACCAACCGGCCACTGGAGCCACCATCGGAGTTCATTGTCAAGGTCCAAGACATCAATGACAACCCTCCTGAGTTCCTGCATGAGACCTACCATGCGAATGTGCCTGAGAGGTCCAACGTGGGTGCGTACGGCTGGGGAGACCTGCTCCATCTACAAGTCTGGGTTCCTGTGGGTGGCAGGGGCTGGTGCCTGCTCTCCTATATCCGGAAAGTCGAATTTATACTGCCTCTTCTGTGGCATAATGACAAAAAAAAAAAAAAAAAATGTTATCTGTGTAGTTGAAGTTTCAAATATTTAAAACAGACCTGAGATTTTAAAACCTAAACTTCTAGGGGCGCCTGGGTGGCTCAGTGGGTTGAGCCACTGCCTTCGGCTCAGGTCATGATCTCGGGGTCCTGGGATCGAGTCCCGCATCGGGCTCTCTGTGCTCAGCAGGGAGCCTGCTTCCTCCTCTCTCTGCCTGCCTCTCTGCCAACTTGTGATCTCTGTCTGTCAAATAAATAAAGAAAATCTTAAGAAAACAAACAAACAAAAAAAACCCCTAAACTTCTAAAACATAAAGAAGTGTGTCGGAGTGGCAAGAACATGACGGCGTCCAGGGAATCCTGGCTCTGACCCTCATTGGCTGTGTGACCTGGATCCAGTTCTATTTCTCTTTCTGTAAAATGTCCCTTTTTGTAAAATGGAAAGACAATTTCTAGTCTTGCTGGATTAGAGGCAACGTAGTTTAATCACTAGCTCACACTGATGTCTGTTGCAGTCACGATCATGTTAATATTTGTTGCATGTAGACATCATGCTAATTAATGATTTCCATGGTGTTCTTGCATTTCATTTTTGCTATGATTCATCTTTACAGTGAGGTATGTCTTATTTGACATATCTTACAGATGGGAAACCCAACCCAGAAATAGGTTAACTGATTTATCCAAGGTTATCTGAGCTATTAAGTGGCTCCAGAATACACAATGAGTCATGACATGCTGTCACGATCTGTTAGAATAATTTACAAGTGGATGTGTATTTTCATCAGGCCTAAAGACATGCTGCATTGTTAAAGGATATTTCTCTGATGGATTTCTTCAGGTGGCTACCTTCTCCTGGCAGTAACTTTTGTTTGGTTTTATAGAATGCATGCCGTTGTGGTCTGTTGGGAAACATGCCTCATACTGAGAAGGGTTTATGTTTCAGACAGTGATCAGGGCTGCTCTGATCAGGGAATGAGTCTGGTTATATGAATCAAAGACTTTAAAGCCTGAATGGACTTAAGAATCATCTGGGCCAAACTGCCCATTTTACAGATGAGAAAACCAAGCAACAAAAATAGGTACTAACCTGCCCAAAATAGTTAAGAGGCGATCGGCGCATGGGTGGTTCAGTGGTAGAATTCTCGCCTGCCAAAATAGTTAAGAGGCGGAAGTGACCCCAAATCCCTAAGCTCTTTCCACTTTGCATGTAGAATTTGGGATTAAAAAAAAAAAAAAAAAAGTCTCTTTTTTTCTCCTCTGGATAAAGTCAGACTTTTCTCACATTTTATGAAGGTCAGGCTTCATTTTTTGTTTCTCTTCCCTGGCCAAGACCAGTCCTTTAGTCTCTCGGTATTTGCCTAGGGATTTTAAGGAGAAAAAAGCAGACATGAACCAAATCATTCAATAAGAGACAGTAGCATCAGCAACTGAGCCAGAAGGAAGGCCTGTCATTCAAGCAACACTCCAGAGGAATCTACATTGTCCTCACCTCCAGGAGCCTGCTGATGCTTCAGGCTAACACCCAGACCTTCTGTCACGACTTATAAGAGTAGAGTCTGCTGTCAGTGCTGTGGAGGTGGCCCTCACCAGCCAGAGGAACCTAGGCAACCGGTCACGTCTTTCTCAGTTTTCATTTGATCATCTGTAAAGAGAGGATAATGTAAACTGCATTGAGGGTTAAGTAAAATAGATGGAAAATACAAGGAGTCGTAATGGATTTAGTGGAGTTCCAGAAGCAAATGGAGCATAAAGATTTAATAATTTCCTTAGCTCAACCACGATAGTAGAGAATAGAGCCTACTCTCCTTTAGAAACCCCTGCTACCTCAAAGAGTGCCTGATTGTATGGAAAGAGTTCAGAAAACTCGTTTGCATGAAATAATGAATTACATAAAAATAATTAAGGAAAAGGAAGAATGACTTATACACCATATACAAATTGCTGACAATCGTAAATTAAAGGGTTGACAGAGGCTGTGTGAATGGGATCCCAAGCCTCCCACCCAGAACCTAGCCCCTGTGCCAAAAATATCAGAGAAACCGTGGGTTTGGTTGGTTGCTGGATGGGCATTTAATTCCTGACTCTGGTCATAATAATCCACTTTGCAAAATAGATGGTAACATTTCCGACTTCTCACATCCAGTTTCTCAAAATGCAGTAAATGTAAACATGAGGAGCTGAGGTAGGCTGGCAGAATACATGGAATGTGCCGGAAACAGTGCTTGGAGCAGAAGCATTAAATGCCTTTTCTCTTCCTCTGGCCCTGCACCCCGTTCTGCAGTCCACACTGTGTGCCCTCAAGCCCTTGTGACCATCAGGGAAGAGAGGCTCTGCTGGGAGCAATGGAATTCCATCCTCACTCCTTTCCCTGGTTCTTTCGGACCCACCCAGGTGTATGGGTGGTTTCTGTTAAATGACTACCAGACCCGTTAGAGGTGGGAAGATGCAATTTTCATGTCACCAGGGAACGACATTCTGTACAATATTTATAGCCATAAATTAATTAAAATGTAGTATTAGGAGCTATTTTATTACATGCAAAGCAACAATAAAATGATGTATTTATTGCTCTGCTACAGATGGAAGACTGCTCTCTGTCCTTTTATGAAAAGCAATTCATCATTAATTATCCTTTATTATACTCTTTGGGAGGATTTTTATTTAATTATTTGATATACTGAACATTTCAATTGCATGGGTCTTAGAATGTTTTCGCAGTAATGTTATTATTTTAACTACTAAGCATAGCACAATGTACTTGGAATTTAGAAAGTTCCCTTTGAAGCTACGGAAGGTTTTTGTTTGTTTGTTTGTTTTTAAAGAAGACAAGGGGGAAGGAAGAAAAGGAGGAACAGAAAAAGATTATTTTACATCTCAACCCCGGAAAAGCAAGCATGTTACATAGTTGCTGGGCTTTTCTTTGTTTTTAATTTTAAGATGAAACTTTGTAAATTAGAATATAATTCAAAATGCTGAGAGAGTGTTGCTAATGAATTTATTTCATTTTTAAGGGACATCGGTCATCCAGGTGACCGCTTCAGATGCTGATGATCCTACCTATGGAAACAGCGCCAAGTTAGTATACAGCATCCTGGAAGGACAACCCTACTTTTCAGTAGAAGCACAGACAGGTAGCGTGCAATGTCGTTGTGATCCGTGACACACTGTGGGTGACCAGTCCGGCCCTACTTCCGAAACCAGTAGAATCTCGGTCTCCTCACCTATGAGAAAGGCCACCTCACAGGGTTGTTGAGAGGTGTAGACGCTATGTGTGCACGTGCCTGGGTGTGGTTAGTTTCCATTGAACCTTATTTATTATTGTTTTGGCCTCTGTGTCACCATGCCACAATAATAAATATAATCTTAAAATACAACTTTTATATTAAAATCGTATCTTAAAAGTCAATTAAATTTAAGGGCTTCTCTTAAAATACTTGAATTTTATCATAATTATCAACAAAGGATCCCAGGGAGGACACCATAGAACTTGAGGGCTGATCTGAAAACTAGTAGTTCTCAAAGCTTGTTTCGAAGCCCGCCACGTAGGACGGTGGGAACGGGTGTTAATAATGTTCCAGTGTGTTTGGGACATAGCACATTCCCTCCACTGTGCTTACGGATTCCCAAGAGGTCTTATCCAGGAAGAAGGCTCTGCATGGCTCTTACAGGAAACAAATGGCAAACCAAAAGAGTGAAAAAATACAATCACCCAAACCAAGTGGTTTCACTTCATTTATTCTGAACTTTATTCCAGGATCCTTTTATTAGAATAAACTCTGCAATCCTGTGAAAATTCTAGTCTACAATAATCCCCTAAACTGCTTTCTTCTGCTTTTTCTATAATATGCCCTGTATATTTGAAAGATATTTATTTACAAATAATCCACATTTGTTGGTATACTTAAATTTATATGAAATATATATTAATATGTATACACAGAGCCTGTCAATCAGATATTTTGTCCATTTATTATATATGATTTCCAGTGACCTATATAATTATTTATCTGTAGCCACGTTGCTTCAGAGCATGGCCTATGCAGCTTCTTGCTATGATTCCATCCAAGGCATTTGCTCTTTATCCTTTCCAGATTAACCAAGGATAAATGTGGGATTTCATCCAGATTTTTGAAATGTTGAACACTAGTGGAGGAATTCCCAGTTGCAACTTTCATTTTTCCCAAGGACTCATAGTTAGAAATCATCAATTTGAACCTACCAAAGTATCTAACAGATCAGGAAATCGAGACTCAGTGTGTTCAAGGGTGTTGCTGAAAAATACAGACATCAGGGCTGAGAGACGGACAAGGGTGCTCTCTTTCTATTTCCACTGTAAATGTTACCGCATCTACAGAGAGGAAAAGCTTGCACCTGTTCCCGAGAGATTCAAGTGAGCATGGTTTTCATACAGATGGTGTGCTGATATCCAGAGATCATGTAGAATTCATTCACTTAGCACCGTTGTCAGTGATGGGTGTCAGTACTCTAAATATTTGTATAAGCATTGTGTGTATTTTTAACTCATTTCGCTCTCTCTTCTAAAATTTAATAATTACATCTTAACATATTGCATGGAATACATGCTACCTACTTTTAACCTAAAGCCTAAGAATTGTATGCTGGGAACAGACGTTCAGAAGATTCTGCTAGCATTTCAAAAATGTGGGTCTAGTCATGGGTCTATTCATGGATATCCATGCAACGGGCCCTCAAATATTTCAACCTTTAGGATTTTGAAGTGTTGTGCCTTGTTTTGTTTTA
The DNA here is from genome assembly GCF_964662115.1 of Mustela nivalis. Classification (NCBI taxonomy): domain Eukaryota; kingdom Metazoa; phylum Chordata; class Mammalia; order Carnivora; family Mustelidae; genus Mustela; species Mustela nivalis. Next base: position 20,025,260 of record NC_139037.1, read on the forward strand.
ATGTTGTTCTCAATGAACATATGTGATGTTTCCTGCTCGCCTGTCCAGGTATCATCAGAACGGCCCTTCCCAACATGGACAGGGAAGCCAAGGAGGAGTACCACGTGGTGATCCAGGCCAAGGACATGGGTGGACACATGGGTGGACTCTCAGGGACAACCAAAGTGACGATCACACTGACTGATGTCAATGACAACCCACCAAAGTTTCCACAGAGTAAGTAGGTGGGCTTGGCTTGCACGTTTTAATGGGGCCACAGACAGCCCTTCTCTGACCCCTTCCGGCTTTACTCAGCTTTCAAGAAGAGATCTGTAAGAATGGAGTCTCTTTATCATTCAAGCAAAAAATGGAAACAAAAGCACTACAATAGCAACATAAAAAAGTGAAGGTGCAGTAGACGTAGTCAGAGGAAAAGGAGACCTAAAAAGTTCTATGACCCTGGAAACAGAAAATCTATTTTGCTGGCTTTTTCACTAGATACTGGCTATGCAATCTAGTAATTCATTAACCTCTCTCTGTCTCAGTGTTCTCATATCTAATCTGGAGGTAATGAGAAAACTGAATGAGTTATCTTGCTTTAAAACAGACTGCCCCAAACTTTGGGGTTTAAAACAATAATAATAATTTTTTGTCATGAGTCTGTAATTTGGGCAAAACTTGGAGGAGACCCCTTGTCTTTGTTTCTATGGCATCAGGTGAGGATGGCTTGCTGAGGCTGGAGGACCCATTTCCAAGGACGCTCACTTATGTGGCTGATGAGATGGTGTTGATTTCTCTCCATGGGTAGATCACCAAGGATTGGCTCCGATAGGTTCTGAAAGCGAGAGCCCCAAGGATATCAAGCAGAACCTGTATTGCCTCTTGGGACCTAACTTTAGAAATCACATGCCACCATCTCCACTGTAATCATAAGACTGCCCAAATTTAAGGAGAGTTCTTATAGACCCCATTGTTCAATGGAAAGACAGTCAAAGTCATGTTGAAGGAAAAGCACTTGGGATGGGAGATATGGCTTTGACCATTTTTAGAGAATACAGTCTTCCACAGGTCTTAATTAATAGAATGTTGTTAGAACTAAGTAGGCTAGTTAAAACCTTATGATATCTGGCATAAGTTGTTATAATTAAGTTGTTATTATTATCTGGGGGATTGTGATCGTTCTACAAAATTGATGATTGCTAAGGGAAATAAAAGAAGAAACGATTTTGTAAGATTATTAATTATCATAATTACAACAACTACCATCATTTAATGAAGACTTACTACTGTGGAGTATCTCTACAAGAGCCTACATTTTACAGATAAAACTGAATTCTGTGACCAGTATAATAAGTTGCCCAAAGAATGTAGCAAAGCCATCCCAAAACAAAAAATATCCAGTTAAAAATAGTCAGAAAACAGGAACAGAAGACATACAGATTGCCAATAGACATGTGAAAAGATGCTGAACATCACCCACCATCTAAGAAACACAAATCAAAACCACAATGAAGTATCACCTTACATCTATCAGAACACCTAAAATCAAAAACACAAAAAACAGCAGGTACTCCTGAGGGTGTGGACAAAGGGGAACCCTCTTGCACTATTGGTGGGAATGCAAACTAGTAAAACCACTGTGGAAAGCAGTATGGAGGTTCCTCAAAAAACTAAAAATAGAACTATGCTATGATCCAGTAACCGCACTCAGGGCATTTACCCTTCAAAATATAAAATCACTAACTCAAAGGGATACAAACACCCCTATGTTTATAGTACCACATTGGTCACTACAGTAGCCGAATTATGGAAGCAGCATGAGTGTCCATCAATAGATGAATGGATTAGAAAAATGTGGCACTCCTATATACAATGGAATATAATTTAACCACAAAAAGGATGACTCTTGCCATTTGCACCAATATGAAAGGATCTACAGAGTGTAATGCTAAGTGAAATAAGTCAGAGAAATGCAAATACTGTATCATCTCACTCGTGGAATTTACTTAATAAAACAAACTAGTAAAAGAAAATAAAGAGAGAAACCAAGAAACAGATTCTTAAGTCTAGAAAACAAATTGATGGTTACCAGAGGGGAGGTGGGGGGAGGGCATGGCTAAAATAGGTGATGGAGATTATTCTGCACTTATTCTGATGAGCACTGAGTGATGTTTGGAATTGTTGAAACACTATATTGTACACTTAAAACTAATACAACACTGCATGTTGACTATACTGGAATCAAAATTAAAGATGTAATCAAATTTTTAAAAATTAAAAATTAATAAAACAAACAAACAAGAAAGTAGCAAAGCCAGAGCTTGAACATAAATCTGTTTATGTATATATAGATAGAGACAAAAGTACAGTGTGTTGTAATGTTGCTGATGCTGCTAGTACTTGGGGGAATCATCACTAGATTAGGAGAGTATCTGGTAGAGCTTGGGAGTTTATTGTCAGAGAGATGGCACTTTTTACAAACCGGGGAACAAGGCAGGAAACAACTATGGCCCCAGGAAGGCATCACGGTCATTCAGAGGAATCCAAAGACGAGGGTCTGTGCAAGGGAGATACTGAGATAGAATTACAAGGCCATAAACAGTTCTCACAGGGTCCCAGACGAGATGAAGAAAGACTGTTTTACCTGGTCAGGCACAAGGTTCAGCACCCCCAATAAGCTTAAATCTCCTATGGCATTCTAACAGACTACATGCTCCATATCTACACTACAAAATTGTTTGGCCGGTGGAAGGAAAAAGCAAACATGACTATTAGCAGGCAGCCGTGAATGCCCTTGCTCACATGTGACGATATAGGAAAGTTCCATCACTTTGGTACAGATACTAGTTTCATTGGCATGAATTCAAATCAGTTTTGCAGAAAATCAGATCAGAACAGGTTTCCGTAAACCTTCCTGTGAATTGGTAGTTACCTTCTGAGACTTATCAACGAAGACTACACTTTCCACTTGTCTTTGACTATCAGATTATGATGTAATTAAGGAGCATATGGGTCAACCTGAAAGCATTCAAAACCACATTATATAGATAAATATAGACAAGAGTACTGGAACAGATAAAATCCATGGAAGGAAACCTAAAACGTATTTAAGTAATTTGTCCAAAACCACTCAACTTGGAAGTGGTAGGTTTGGAAAGGTTTGCAACCCTTGTTTCTCTGTCTTGTTTCACACACAATATTTTTAAAATATGAAAATGCAGATAAGATCATCTCAAATCCGGCTTCTCTACTGAAAACCTTCCAGTGGCTTCCACCACGTTTAAACAAAACCTGAAATCTTTCCCATCTCCTGCAAAGACCTTTTTACATAGATGAACCCTAGCCTACCTCTGTGCCCTCACCTTTTACAGAAAGCTCCAGCAGCATTCCATCTTGCTTCTGTATGTCTTCAGTATGTGCCCACTTCAGGGTTTTTGCCATTTGTTTTTTTTTGCTTTGTCTATAATTTTTATCCCCAGAGATTCGCATGATTGATTGGTAACTCTCTTCAAGGGAGTTCAGATGCCTTCTTCTGAGAGATGTCTTCTCTGACCGACTAATTCTAAATCAATCTCAATTCTCCTTCTTTCTACTTCTCACACAGACACAGTGTCTGTGTACACACTCAAACATACACATCACACATTCATATGCACACTCACACTCATACATGTATATGTATACCAGATGCTCACACACACCGAGACATGCGTTCACACATGCACCAGCCCCCTCACAAACCATCACACACTCACACACAGTCACACACTGTCTCATTACCCTCTACCGCTTACACTACTTTATTTTTCTCCCTGGCAATGATATAGATAGATAGATATACATTTGCTTCTTTTCCTCTTCAGTGTGCCTCAGTAAGGGAAGAAACGTGATGATTTCATTCACCACTGAGTCTCCAGGGGCTAGAGCTGCACCTGGCACGCATCAGGTTCCCAATAAATATTAAATAAATATATATGGACAGCCCACACTGTGGGAAACTTTCCCGATAAGGCAGTGTTTATTGATCAAACGGTGAGGAAGGTGATGTAAGAGGAAAGTCAACTAGAGAGTTAGAAGAGTCATAGCCTTGAAGGATAAAATTTGCTTTTGATTTTTTAAAAAATATGGAGCTATAAGTTTGTTTTTGTTTTTGTTTTTTTAAGAGAAGGATGTGTTTCTGGGTACTTGGAAGTGCCTTGAAATTAACTTGTAGACCATCCTGAAGACATGAAAAGAAGTCTTTGCTCTTTGAACATATAAAGACATACGCGGTCCTCCATCACTTCCTGATGGGAAATGTAGCTGAGTATTGTTTTCCTTTCTCACATGTGGCAGGTGACCCCACCACATCACCCTGGACCCCGACACTGTTTCATCCTCCTTTGTAGAACACATTTCTTTGACAAGCCGTCCGTGTGGGATCTTCCTTCCCATCCATTCACTTCTTTCATGTTTTCAATCAATAGAGAGTTCAATTTCAAACCCTTTGAGAAATTTATTGGGATTCAATGAAATCTAAAGTCGTACCAGCTGCCAAATAAAAGAGAAAATAAAAATAGATGTCTTCTTCTTCTAGGCGTATACCAGATGTCTGTGTCAGAAGCGGCTGTCCCCGGGGAGGAAGTAGGACGAGTAAAGGCAAAAGACCCAGACATTGGAGAAAATGGCTTAGTCACATACAATATTGTTGATGGAGACGGTATGGACTTGTTTGAGATCACGACGGACTATGAGACACAGGAGGGTGTGGTCAAACTGAAAAAGGTGAGTTAGAGTGAGGACGCAGGTATGTGAGCAGGCCAGCCAACCCTGCCAAGGCAACACTGCAGGGAACGCAGAGAAACGAGAATATGGACGACAGGGGGCTGACGCGATACTGCAATTCAACTCCCAGTTCTGGGCCATAACAGAACTATATCCCCTTCTGTTACTGCAGAGGGAGCTAACAAAGGGGCTGTGGCTGCTGCCAACTGCCTGGGAGTTTTTCTGTGAGTTGGCACCATTTTCACACAGAAGGGTAGATAGCTAGATAAATCTAGATTTTGGACAAACAGCCCTGGGCACATAAGGGGTTCCTCCTTTGACTCTGCCAAACTAACTCTGTTCATACTGACGGTTCAGAGGCATTTCCCATCTGAAGCATCCAGGGGCCATGGCCTTGCTGGGCCCTCTGAGAAACTGGAGCCAATCCTCTGCTTGATTTTCTCTCAAAACTGAGCCTGAGAAACAGCAGCGATAGACCTTCCCCCACAGTCAGCTGAATGGTCCCTAAAAATGTGTCTTGGAATTGACTCACAGCAAAGAGGAGTTTATTGTTTGTCCTCGTTTTATTTTAAAAATCTAAAATGTACTCAGCACTCAATATAGGCTAAATGAAGTCTGTGCATCTTACAAACATTTCTTCTTCAAGAAAAATCATATAAAGTAGATAGTATTGTCCCCATGGGCAATAGTACCTCAATTTAATTATGAGGAGCCTGGGACTCAGACGGATTAAATAATTTGATCTTATCATAGTCACACAGAGCAGGTCATGGACATGAAATTCAGACCTAGGGCATTCCGGAACAACGTCCTACTCGAGACATTTTGGAAACAGCTGGGCCAGAAAAGGATTATAAAGAAGCCAGATAAGATTCAGTTTCAAGTGAAGAAATAGTTACGATATTTTCTAAAATGGTTTTTCCCCCCTGATTTACCACTTGAGAAATCAACACCTCTCTATCATCAAAGTGTATGGAGCATTAAATCTGAATTAGATGATGGGATTACCTTGGTTTTAATCAAGCATTCATTTTCAACTTGGTTTTGTAGCATGAATATTAAGCTCCTTGGTGTGATGGGAAAGATTGGACTGTAACACTGATAAAAAATTAATTTAGAGAATCAATAAAGAGGCCAGTAGCTGGAGAGCAGGCAGGAGTAGGGTCGGGGAAATTCCTGGAGGAATCTTTTAGTTAGGGAATCGGAGAGAGATGTGCTCTCGGAAGCTGACTTTTCGCAATACTTGCAAACACTTTTGGGTTTGGGGAATATTCTATGGGTCACAAAACAAAGAGAAGGCAGAAGGTGACTCTTTCGTGAAAGAATATGGAAGTTGAGGTAAACTTTGGATACTTGGAAAAGTCAACATTAGTGACAAAGAACTAGTGGCCGTGGCAGCCTAATCATCGACCACAGAGGGCTGGGGCAATCCCTCCCTCTGGTTTTCCTCTAGAAAAGTAGCTGAGTGACTTGTGTGTTAGCACAGAGCTGTCAACTTCCCTTGTTAATTAATATTACTATCCCTTCTGCTTGACACTGATATATGAGCACTGACATCAGCAATTCCTGCTTCCCACCCTTTGCTGTTCAAGTAATTGGGTGGTTGGTTATGCTAAGGTTGTCACCTGTTTTCAATGTATTCATGGTATAAACACGTACTGTGTCTCTAAGATCCTGAAACATTTAAATCACCCCATGGAACTCACACATCACAAATGAGCTCTCTGCATATGATTAATTTGCACATTTCCCCCCAATTCAGGGTGTTTATTCCAGGCGAAGGAATAATTTTCTATAAAGCACTGAAGTCTAGGTTTAGGGCACATGTTATGTTATTTATTGGTAAAAGAATATTTCTGTTATTTCATTGGTAAAAGAATATTTGCTGGAACTTGTAGCACAAAGTTCCAAATGTCCACCAGGGAAGAAAAGCATTTTGAGGGGTCAATGTAACTGTATAAAATGATGGAGCCTATGGAAGTCATTATACATGATTTAATAATATAAGAGAGTACAAAAAGAGATCATGGATGTATTTTTCTCTTAAAATATTCTTTAATATGATATTTTTACTCATTTCTTAATTTATTCACTCATTTTTCTACCAAGAGTTATTGAGATCTTATTCTTTTAAGCAGGCCCCTTGTGAGAGGCTGGACAACTAAAGGTGAAGAGATGGAGTCCTGGCTATAGGGAGGACACAATTTAACAGGACAGTTAAGTGAAAAGACAGTTGAAATAGAGTAGGTTTTCTCAGCCTGGGTTTATTAACATTTCAGGACCAACGCTTCTTTGTTGTCCAGGGCTGTTCTGGGCATTGTAGGAGAGTAAGCAGCATCCCAGGCCTCTCCTTGCTAGATGTAAGCACACAGACTAGTGCAACCCACCTGTTGTGATGATTTAAAAATAGCTCTAGACATTGCCTCATATCCCTGGCGTGAGGTAGAGCAAAATCGCTCCCCAGTTGAGAACCAACCATAATAAAGTGTCATAAAATCTATGAATATGGGTCATGAATGACTTTTTATACAAGTAAGAATTTACTCCTAGAGAAGTAGGAGTTTACCAGATAGATAAGGAGAGGAAGCCACACCACCCCCCACGCCCTCCCGCCCAATAAAAAAAAGAGAATTCCTGAGGGTTTAGTACTGTTAAAAAATAGGACGCATTTAAGAAACTTGAATAAGTTCAGTCTTGAGAGTTTGGGCTGGATACTGTGGGATGGATTGAAACACTGTTGTTGGGATCCAAGAGAGAAATTACAAAGAAATGAAGAAGGCAGAACAGGTTAGGGTGAAGAATTTAAGAGATATTTAGGAGGTAGAGTCATTCATGTATCAAATAGCTTAGGAAGCAATACATATTTCTTGAGTATTGACTGTGTCAGACACAGTAAGTGTCAGGGGTGTAATGGTGCATAAGAGAAAACCTGCCCTCAGGATATGTGGTTAGCTGAAGAACCAGTGCGAAATAAAAATGAAACATGTTGGTGGCTTGGTGGACTTGGGGAGGAAAATCCAATGTGTTCATTGCAACACCCTTGATCAAGCAGGTTGCTATTTATGGAACAGAGATCCTGGTGTGGTTTCTGAGCTGTTTCCTTACTATCAAATAAACTCCTTGTAAAGCAGTATGAGAGCAGCATTAAAAGACATTTTAAATATCCCCTATTTTAATAAAACTATTTTTATGTCTGAGTATTTTTTTTTTTGTATTCTTTACCCACATGTATATACATACTGGCATATAACATTTGACACAGTTGCAATCATGGAGTGATCTGATTTGTTAACTTAATGTCACATCATAAACATTTTACATGCTGTTATATAATATACATAATCATTTTTAATGACTACATAACATCCCATCCTATTGATAGACCATTATTTCCTTAATAAAATCTCACAGTTGGATTTGGTATTTTGTGTGTATGTTTCCCCTGATTAGATATAACACTTTATTATATCTGACAGACACCATGCATTCTTGAATATTGTTTGTGTTGCTTTTCTGTTGAATTGATCCCTCAAGGAGAATTCTCAGAGGTAGGATTAGTAAACTAGGGGTTACTAAGATTTTTATGGTTTATGTAGTGTGTTGCCTCATTCAGCTTTATTTCAACTACTCATAACATGGATATAAATGTTCAGAGGGGAAACTACCTTAAATCGTTTTTGGAAAGAGTCAAGGTATAAATCGTAGGTCAATGAGGAAAGGTGGTTCATCCAACAGCCCAGTCCCTCATTCACTCAAAACAATCAGTGTAGATGCTCAGTTGGTACAGCCAATCCTGGGGAACGGGGAAGCAAAGATCAACCAGACTCAGCAGAGTCCTTTGGGATGCTCCCTCCCTGACCCTGCCACCTCACCACCTTCCTAGTAGGGGTGAGAATAAGGGACTGCAAAAGGGCAGCTCAGGGAAATTGACTCCACAAGGCAGTGAAGATTGGGCTGACCACTCGAAGACTTAGTCAAATCCCACCAAACTAGGAAAGGGCATTGCAAACAAGCGTGACTGCCGTAGCCTCAACATCAACCGTGCTGTCCATTGGAAACTGTCCATGGCTCTGGGCTCTGGCCCCTAGCCATACGCCTAAATCCAGTTCAAAAATTTCTGCTCTGAGAGCATCACCGGGCTACCTGAGATTAGAAAGTCTCTCCTTACCTGCTCACAGAACTGTCATATACCAGTTGTTTATGTTGCCTAATAATTGGAGATGTTTGAGATATTGCAGCAGTCTCGTACCCGCAGCCCATAAATAACATTCCTTTCTGATGCTCAGTAACCCAGAGAAGGAGAAAGGAGTTGCTGAGTCCCAAAAGGGTGGATTGGCCGTGTCCGATTTTCCTTCAAGAAGAAGAGTGTTCCCTGAGTCTGGGGTGTTGGGGCGGGAAGATGACAGAAAAACCAGGAATATGTTTCTCCTTCCTGAAATTGGAATCATCCTTAGTTTTGAGCTTTGTAGAATTAGGTCAGGACTAAACCCCATGATTAGAAGCCCATTCACAGGAAGTGTGTGCCAGGCAGTTGACAACAGCATGGCAGGCAGATGCTAACCTTAAAAGACCCAACTCTTTCCAAACATTTGGTAGTTCAGCATCCTCCTAAGTGCTAATTAGAAAGTTCTGTTTCCTAGGCATCCAAGCTTGTTTCCCTGCCAGAGTTGTACTTTTCACCTTTGGCTGATTGACTCACTATGCCTCCTCTCATCCAGAAACACAGAGTGTTTACCATCAATTTCTCAATAACGACAGTCATTCAAATATGACTTCTCAATTTTTCTTGAATCTGTGTGAAATCTATACTGTTGATTTTTTTTTCTTGAAGTGGGTTTCTTTTAAACGTATATGCATTCTTTTAACAGGAAAGCATTATTCTCACTGTCTTAGATCACTTGCCATAAATGGAAGGTAACCTAGAAATGAATGCAATCAAACAAAATGATGTCATTACATTCTATCTAGACAGTTGTATCACAGTCTCTCAAAAGGGGATTAGGAAGCATAACATATATGTTAAAAAGTAGCACTATACTGAGGTATACTGATGTATCCTTGAGCTGTTTGGAACGGACAAATTAGAAAAGGAATACTAGTGTTGATACGTGATTTAATAAGTAAGTTAATGTCATTCAACAAATCCATCCACCAAGTTACCCATAAACTACCTGAAGTCCTCTTAAGGGCCCCTGTTAGTCAGGGTCCCAGACTTTGAAAAATGCTACAGGGTTGGAAAATTAAAAATTAGTCTCTCAGTACGATTAAGCCAGCTGTGTGTGTGTGTGTGTGTGTGTGTAAGAGTACAGTCACCTAACAAGACATACTTGTGCTGAAATTCAGTGGGTTATTTTTATTACCAAGATTCCTAGCACTTTACAGAATGGACTACATCATTTACTTTTGTAGTGTTTTAATTCCTCTCCTTAGATGATTTTAGTGAGTGATTTGGACAGCCTTCCTGTTGTTGTTATAGAACGAAGTTCATTTTCGATGATGTGGTCTTTCTGTGTCTGTTGTGCTCCTGGAATTACCCATAGAGCGCAGTCCAGTTTTCAGCAATTGATTTGTCTGATTTTCTGACCAAATGGCTCAGGTAATTGGATATTGAATAGACACTGATTTTCTCCCTTTGAGGAGCTATTCACTCTGCCCTGTAAAACAATCCGGTCTCTCTCCTCTGTGATTTTTTTTTTTTCAAGGAACCGGTTGTCAGTCTTCTCTTCTTCTTTCTTGCCAGCCTGTAGATTTTGAAACCAAAAGAGCGTACAGCTTGAAGGTAGAGGCAGCCAATGTGCACATCGACCCAAAGTTCATCAGCAACGGGCCTTTCAAGGACACGGTGACGGTGAAGATTGCAGTGGAAGATGCTGACGAGCCCCCCATGTTCTTGGCCCCAAGTTACATCCATGAAGTCCAAGAAAATGCAGCCGCTGGCACGGTGGTTGGGAGAGTGCATGCCAAAGACCCCGATGCTGCCAACAGCCCGATAAGGTACAGATATTTATTTAAAAGCCTGGATGAAGAATTTTCGAGGCAAGAGGTTTTAGGAAAGCCCTGAGGGAAACACATCCTTCAGTTCCAAAAAGGGTCCAAGATGATCTGGTTCAAGGCAGTGTAAACAAGATTAAGATGTAGAAGACGGGACTTTGACTCCGTCTCTGCCACTGACTTTTTGGTTGGGCTTGTTCAAAGTACCTCATTTCTCTCTCAGCAGGTTTGCCAATGTGTACTAGGTGAGGCGGCTCTCAGTGGGGCCTATCTCAGGGAGCTGTGTTGTAGTAGGAATAAGGATTATGAAGTAATTATTGTAATTATAATTTATTGAACATTCTTCTATGCTCCAGTTACTCTATTATGTGTGTTAGAAGTGGGATCTAATGTATCCTGTCAACTTTATTTCATAGGAATTATTGTTGCTATATTGTTTTTTCCTTCTTTTTTTTTTTCATTGCACAAGTCTTTATTGAGCACCTGCTATGTGCCCAGCCCTGCGGGAGGTGCATGGGGGTACAAAACTAGAGGCAGAAATAGCAGGGACCTTGCCAGGTGATGTGGGGGCCGAGGTGTTGGGGCATGGGACGCCTCTGCCAGGCCTGGGATGGGTGCACACAAAGGCTGTGGGTGTCCGGCTGGAGCAGGGAGCGTGCGAGCGCCACGAGGCCGCGGCCCAGCCCTCACCCTACACGAAGGCGAGCTATGGGAGCCCTGCTATATTGTTGCTATATTGTTGCTATGGGGGATATGGGGTCTCCATGGTGCAAAGTGACTTGGCCAGTGACACAGCCCGTGAACAGGGAGCTAGGAGAGCAAGCTCTGTCTATCTAAAGGCTACTGAGAACTTTGAAGAGATAACAACAGGCCACACAAATTTAGGCTGCATGTATCATTAAGAATCTATCTTTGTAACTTAAAAAAGCTACTTAGAAAAGTGATTCAGAACCCTGCCTCCCCCCGCCCCCCCCCCCCGCCGCCCTGCCCCCAGCCCAGTGTGTGTTAATGACTGAGGAGGCTGATGAGGAAGAGGACAGAGATGAGAAGGTAGGAAGACAGCCAGAGAAGGCGGGTCACACATCAGAGATGCCGAGGGGACAGGAGTGCACAGCTGCCTGGAACCTGTCCCTGGCTTGGATTCCGGCAGGTTTTTATGTGTGAATAGCCCTTCCACTGTTTTCTTTTTCTTTCTTTCTTTCTTTCTCACTTTTTTTTTTTTTTTAATTTTAAGATTTAGTTATTTATGAGAGAGAGAGAGAGAGAGAGAGAGTACCAGAGAGATGGGAGGAAGGGCCAACAGAGATATGGACAAGCAGACTCTGCACTGAGTGGGGAGCCCGATGCAGGGCTTGATCCTACAGCCCCGAGACTGTGACCTGAGCCAAAATCAAGAGTCAGATGCTTAACCAACTGAGCCACCCAGGCGCCCCACCCTCATTCTTATCTCCCTGGACTTCTTCCTCTGCCTCCTCCTGGTCTGCCTGCCTCCAGTTTCTCACCCACCTGTCTGTTGTCCTACAGCCAGACAGCATTTTCAAGCACACGCCCGAACATCATAGCGGACTTCGGACTTCAGTTATCAGTGATCAAAGTGTTCCCCCTGGCAGCTCCCTCCAGAATGACCCCAACCCCTCTTATTTAGTGTCAGGCTCTTCTTGGAGCCTCTCCACCCGGATTCCTGCTGTGCCCTGCTCATCTCTGCCCTTTTTGGTCTACTTTGGCATCAGACTCTGAGTGGCAGCTAAACTGGACCACTTCCTATTCTTTGAAGCAGAACCTACTCTCTCCTGATTCCTGACTTTCGCATGTTCTTCCTCCCCCAGGGAGCTCTGCTCCCCTTTCCTTCAGACCTGCCACATGGTACCCATGTCTCCTGTCTCCACTTGGGTGTCACCCTTCCAGGGCACCCTACTGATGGCTCAGATGCAGGTTCCACCTCACAGAGCTCAGCACATAAAATCATAGTGACTCTTTAGGTCATGCATTGTCCTTAGCACACTCAAAGAGCATCAGGGACTGTCTGGTTCCAGGGTTGATAAGCTAGAGCCCACAGGAAAAATCCAGCTGCCATCTGCATTTTGAGGAATCTCTATTCAGTTTTTCATAATGGCTCTATCTTGAAGAGGTATCTGCACTCCCATGTTCATTGCTGCATTATTGCCAATAGCCAAGACATGGAAACAGCTTCAGTATCCATCAATGGATGAATGGATAAAGAAAATGTGATGTATATGGGTGTGTGTACATGTATATATAAATTATAAATATATATGTGCTTAATATAAATTTATATATACACATATATGTATCTGCATACATATTTAAGTGTATATATATGTGTGTGTATACATGTATAGATAGATTATAAATTAGGCTTAAAAAGACAAGGGGATCCTATCATTTGTGATAATTTAGATGAATTTGGCAGATATTCTGCTAAAAAAAAAATAAGTCAGACCCTGAAAGACATACACAGCATGATACTACTTATATGTGGAATCTAAAAAAATGTGAAACTTTGAGAAACAGAGAACAAAATGGTGCTTTCCAGGGTGGCTGCCCCTAAGGGGTGTGGAGATGGGTAGATACGGATCATAGGGTACAAATTCCAGTTATAAAATGAGTAAGTTCCAGACATCTAATATATAGCCTGTTAATCATATTTAAAAATGTATGCTTGCAGTTTGCAAACAGAGTCCATCTTAAGTGTTCTCAACACACACAGAAAATGGTAACATGAGAAGTGATAAATATATTAATTAGCTTGCCCATGGTAATCATTACACAAAGTATACTGCTATCAAAACACAATATAGTATACATTATATAGAGACCTTTTATTATTTGTCAAACATACCTCAGTAAAACTGGAGGAAAAAAAGTAAACAAATCTGTCATAAAAAAAAAAAAATTGTTGTGAACAATGGAGTTATTCTGTTGACACTGAAGAAAATGCAGAACGGCCTGTAGGAGGACCGGAAGGGAAATGTTGTTAATTGCCTTTAAATTCTTGAATGTTCTCTTTTGGGAGAAAGGAAGAGAATTGCCCTTAATGGGTATCTTCTCAGCCCAAGACAATGGGTCGCATTAAGTTATTGAAATCAATCCTCAGACATCCTTTGATACTATGACTGCTTTGGATGCACTAGATGGAAATACTGAGTCTCAAAGGGGTGAAATGCATCTGTCAAAGTCGCACAGCCAGTTGAGTATTGAAGACTGGACTTAAGTCCAGATCCGCCTTCAGTCCAGTTTGAGCCTCTTACTCTAGCCCAACAGTCACCAATGAAAAATCTCCCAAGAAGGTTTGAGTACAGTGTTCTCGCTATGCAGGAGGAAACATTGTATAATGACTGAGGGTCGGTGTAACAACACCTTTAAACTACTCAAAACTGTCCACGCTATAGATTTTAAATTAGTTAACTTAGAATATCTAGGTACATTAGCAATGCTTTGGGAGAGTGATGACGTAAAAACACTTGAAACAACTGCTCATTTCCTCTGTGCCTCATGCCTCCGGAATCCACATCTGCGATTGGTTATTTGGGTCATGTTTTCAGTGGTAGCTGTTCTGTGCATGGAGGCAATTTCCGTGTCTATAATTATCCAAAGATGCTCAGTACCGCCCTTGAGCCCCCCTTTAACCACTCAGTCCTTGTTCCCCAAACAAATTATAGAACATTCAAATCTTTTATGAGGTTTGCCTCCTGTCCTGCTGTCCCCTCTACCTAAATTTCCCGTTTATCTTTACTGGGACAAGAACCTGTGTCCTTGGACATGTGGTTAGGACACGGTAGTGTCAACCAGACTCTTAGCTACATAGAAATTTTGCAGATCTTTCTTCTCAGACTCCAAAGCATGAGATACACTTTTGCTCACTGTTGGCTTTTGGAGATATCCTCTCTTCTTAGCTACCTTGGCAGTAATCTGTTCATGCCTGAGACAGCAGCACCCTGGGGTTTTCACCAGTCTTTGATCCTTGACCAGGCAGTGGGGGCTCCCTGAGATGCATCCTTTTGACTTGGACCTTTCTCTCTGTCTGTCCCCTCCTGTACAGCATCCCTACCCATGCATGACTGAATTGAATTAACACTCCAGATTCTCCGCCTCAGGGCTGATCTTTCTACGTATTTCTACTCTGTACCTAGTCTGCTGTCTGCTGTGAATTTTCACACGCTTGCTTTTCTCCTTCACTGGCTCACTCGTTTTTTAAAAAATTATTTTTGAGCTCATATTTATTGTGACACCCTTAAAAATATAAAAAAAAAAAAAAAAAAAAAGTAAACCTGACTCCACATTGATTCTGTGAAACCTGAGGTAGAGCTGACTTGTTAGTCTCTTAGCGTGGAAGCATATCCCTAGTGGCATTCTGCCCTCTCCTTGCTAAGCTGCCTTTGTGTTTGTGTTTCTCAATGTCGTCTTCTCTGACACTCAGGTAGGGAACTCTCTAGGATTCTCCCAGCCTCCTGCCGGTGCTCTGTTCATCACACAGTCGTCTGTCCTCGCTCTCACTCCTACACCACCAGCTCCTGGACGTCACCTCACTGAGAGCCTCACCACGTCTCTGCCCGTCCTCTACTCTCTCTCTCTCTCTCTTGCCCACCCCTTATGAATCATCCCGATGGCAGATTCCATTTATTTGTTCCTCTGGTCAAAAGCCTTCTGTGGGGGCGCCTGGGTGGCTCAGTGGGTTGAGCCTCTGCCTTCAGCTCAGGTCATGATCTCAGGGTCCTGGGATCGAGTCCCGCATCGGGCTCTCTGCTCGGCAGGGAGCCTGCTTCCTCCTCTCTCTCTCTCTGCCTGCCTCTCTACCTACTTGTGATGTCTCTGTCAAATAAATAAAATCTTAAAAAAAAAAAAAAAAAGCCTTCTGTGAGTTTTCACTGGCTGTAGGTAGGGTGAAGGTCATACTCTGTAGATTGACATTTGAGAACTTCCGTGATCTGTCCACAGCAAGGGACAGCAGCACCAAGAAAAAGAAGAGCAGCCATGATTCGTTGTGCTGTCTACAGTCTGCGAGGTGCTAGGTTATGTATCTTATCCTGTATCATCATTTCATGTAATTCTCTAATTCTTACAGATAAGCTTAAACTCTAGGTCCTGTTAATGTTCCTGTTAAAGAGATAAGTCAGTTGAGGTTCAAAGAACTTAAGTGGCTTTTCCACTTAGATCATCACCTAGCTTAGATGTACTGGAGCATGAACTTTACAAAACCATACTCATGCCCTTTGCTTCCAGGAAACAGCACTTTGCATTGTTAATTATCCTTCTCCCTGTGAGTGTGTCTTCTCATGCCAACTAGATAGTAAACTCCCTGGTAGCAGGCGGAAAAGAAATTCTGTTATTTTTGCCTCCTTTTCACAGAGGGGTATCTGCTGAAGGCTATGTTACTGAGCCTCTCTGACATTTATGAGGGGTAAATGTTTTATCTTCAGTTTCCTGACTGGGGCGGGAGATTCCTCATTCCATTCCCGTAGGGAGCTTCAGTGTCTAATGACATCATAGATGAGCTCCTGTCTTTGATACTGTGAAGTGCAGCTCCATGTGGGAGACTTCTGTGGAAACACCATGATCTAGAATCGGAAGATCCTGATTCTAGCACTGGCTCCCCCAGAAACTATAGATAATTGGCCATTTACAAATCCCATCATTTGTAAATTGAAGGGATTAAAATGTCTGACGTTCATGGTCTTTGCCACCTATAATATATCTTGGCTTTTATGACCCTTGATGAAGGCCTTCAGACATATGTATTCTGTAAACTTTAGGAAAGCACAGCCAAGCCCTCCAAGAGCAGGAAAACACCCAGTAAACTTAGAAAGCCCAGTATAACTCCCAGAGTTAACTTAACCACCTTTGCTCTTCATTTTGGAGACAGTTATGGCAGAGTGAAAAGGAAAGGGACTTTGGAATTCAACAGACTTATTAAAGCCAGGACTCCAGTTCTTAAAATTCCAGGTGTCCTGGGCAAGATATGTTAACTTACCACACCTCAATGTAGACCATTCTTCTTGTTCCATTCCCTCCTCCCTTTGCCATAAATATAATCCAGTAATATTCTGGAAAATATTTTGTCTTTTATTAGAAAAATGCAAATTTTCTAGAGGACAGGAGTAGCTAAAACTTTGCAGCTATGCTATTAGGCACAGCCCATTACGAAAGTGTGGGGAGAACGTTCTACAAATGATTGACCAAGCCCGCTTTTCATGTTCACCAAGGAACTCAGAACGATGCTCCCTGGGAACCCCTAAAACCAAATAAATTAAACTAAATAAATTCATTCATCAAAACAGAGTTAGCATTTTTCTTTAAATAAAGAGAAAACTGATTTTTTAGGATCATAAATGATCCTTGATGATAAATTTAGATAAACTTAAAACTGTTTAATATTTAATATTGTAAAAATCTAATAAAGGTCTGATACATTTGTGACTTTCACCGTAGTTTGGGAGCAAGGCAGTCCCACTTCCCAAATGCAGTTTCATAAATATTCAGATGGTGGGTGATTGTAGTAAATATGAAGAAATATGCAACATGTCATTACGCTTCTCAATCAAATATATGCTAAACAGCTCTTTCATTCATTGTACTGAATAAAGAATTCCAATGTGGCAAAATGATTTCTATAAAAGATTCATGTATGAAGTTAAAAAAGTAAATTTGATTAAAAAGGAAACCTAGCTCAAGCATTTCATTGAAAAAGTTGTTTTAAATATAGCATGGAGAAAATATTCAAATATTAAGCTGCTCAGAATGTCTCTGTCTAATTGCCTCATTTACATTCTGCTTAGGTATTCCATCGATCGTCATACTGACCTCGACAGGTTTTTCACTATCAATCCAGAGGACGGTTTTATTAAAACCACAAAACCTTTGGACAGAGAGGAAACCGCCTGGCTCAACATATCCGTTTTTGCAGCAGAAATCCGTAAGTATTCTCCAACGGGTTTTGATTCTACTTTACCAAATTTTATTCCATCAGACTCTCTATATATTCTGGAAAATGACAGACAGCTGAGATCGAATATATTTTTCAGTCTTAAGCATATTTTTTCAAACTTTAAAATGTATTCTTGGTTATCTATCAAAGACGGCATATAAACACGTTGAGATATTTTCCCTTCTTCTTCTTCTTCTTCTTCTTCTTCTTCTTCTTCTTCTTCTTCTTCTTCTTCTTCTTCTTCTTCTTCTTCTTCTTCTTCTTCTTCTTCTTTCTTCTTCTTCTTCTTCTTCTTCTTCTCCTTTCTTCCTCTTCTTCTTCTTCTTCTTCTTCTCCTTTCTTCCTCTTCTTCTTCTTCTTCTTCTTCTTCTTCTCCTCCTCCTCCTCCTCCTCCTCCTCCTCCTCCTTCTTCTTCTTTTTCTTCTTCTTCTTCTTCTTCTTCTTCTTCTTCTTCTCCTCCTCCTCCTCCTCCACCACTACTTCTTCTTCTTCTTCTTTTTTGGTAGAACTGGGTATAGTCTTGGCATGTGAGTTGATAGCCCTCAGTAGCCTGGAGCTCATAGCCATCACCAAAGGATTCCCCACTTTATGCTGTCACTCAGGATTGTTTAAACCCAGAGCAGCAGAACACTTAGACAAGATTTGCAGATGCTTATTTACCTATAGACCAGCCGTTCTCAAGCTGGCTCACACACTGGAATGTCGTGGAAGGCTTGTATTTACGTCTGAATTCTCTTCTTTCAGACAACAGGCATCAGGAAGCCAAAGTCCCCGTGGCCATTAGGGTCCTTGACGTAAATGATAATGCTCCCAAGTTTGCCGCCCCTTATGAAGGCTTCATCTGTGAGAGCGATCAGACCAAGCCACTTTCTAATCAGGTAATAATGCTTTCTTTCCCCTCCCTTGGCTATAAACGAGGCACTTGGAAATGGGTTATTCTTGAGAGCTTCTCCTGGAGATGCCTCCCACTGCCCCAGAGGGCTTCAGAGCCCTACTTCAGCTCTGTAGCTATGTTCTCTTGTTAAACCCAGGTTTCTCGCCAGCCAGGAATTTTTGAATAAATGATGTGGCAATGTCAGCATGATTTATTTATGGGCCACCTTTCTCTTTCAGCCAATTGTTACAATTAGTGCAGATGACAAGGATGACACAGCCAACGGACCAAGATTTATCTTCAGTCTACCCCCTGAAATCATTCACAATCCAAATTTCACTGTCAGAGACAACAGAGGTTCGTACCAAGGTTCCTATGCATTTGGAGGAGTAGAAACGGAGAATGAATGGCTTTTATATTGCAGAGCACAAATGTTCCCCCTAATCTTAATAATGCCTCTCTGTTGAAGAACAAACAAGAAGTAATAATGCCACCTTTATTTTTGAGACGTGTGGGCTCATTTGGTGCATATGAATAAGTGAGTAATTTTATTTTACTCTTTCTATTGGCTTTTGATATTCATGAAGCAGTGGGAAAACCAACTGGGGAAGCTTACAGGGTCAATATGCAAACAACTTCATTTATCTTTTTTTTAAGAGGTTGATAAACCATTGGGGGAAGCATGGCTCTATGAATATTGATATCAAGTAAAGCATTAAAAGAGATTAGTTCAGCTTTGTAAGGCGATGTAATCTTTGAGCTGGCCGTCCTTTCCAAGCATGGTTTTAATGCAGTGTGGTTGGGTACAGAGCTTGAAACGTAAAGGTGGGTGCAGAATTAGATCACCTGAAGGTCATGAACAGAGCATCATTTGGCAACTGTAAACATGGCAAAGTTTAATATCATTCCTGCTTCTCATTTCATCGGCGAGGTTCTAGACTCACAAATTATTTGAAGTAGTTGTTCTTGTGGTATAGGACCAAACTGATTGAGTCCCTTGACAAAGTTGGTAGTGAGCCAGGATAAAAAAATAGGTTTCTCGACTTGGAGCCAGGCTATTTTGGTCTGCAGCTGTTCCTCTAAGCCAGTGACAATGCAGGTCTATGGAAATGGGAAGACAGATGCCATCATTTGACATAGGAGTAAAAGGTGGTCCTCCTGAGTAGGCTTTCATTAGCCACACACTCGCTGTGCACTAGGTTATGGATTGATTGCTTTCCCAGTGACTGAGAGCGGGCTTAGAGGAGCTTAAGTTAACCTCCTAAGTATCATCACTTTTCCCATCACTGTTATCACTATCATAAATCCCAGCAGCTGTGCTCCAAACACCATACCCAGACACTTCCGACACTCTCTCATCGCATTCTCTCAACACACCGTAGGTCAGGGTTTATTATCCTTCCCACGAGAAGATGAGGAAAAGGAAACCCAGAACCATCAAGTAACGTGCACAGTCAATCAGCCACCCACTTGTTAGACCTAGAGGTTACAGCCCAAACCATTGGCTCTCCTGGGTGGATTATTAAAGTAAAGGATTTCCCCATGCTGCTTGGAGTTGAGGAGGAGGATCTAACATATGCTATTATTACTTCTGGACCTCATTTGAGCATTTACTTATGGCTTTTTAAAATCAAGCACTTATCAAGGGCCACCTGGGTGGCTCAGTCAGTTAAGCATCTACGTTCAGCTCTGGTCGTGATCCCAGGGTCCTGCAATGGAGCCCTGCATCAGGGGAGTCTGCTTCTCCTTCTTTCTCTCTGTCTCCCTCTCCCGTTCCGCTGCTTGTGCTCTCCCCTCCCAAATAAAGCAAATCTTAAAATAAATAAATAAATAAATGAAGCACACAGCCAACAAGACTGTGGGATAAACTGTCCTAGGTGCCATGACAGACTTTTCTCTCCTGATGCCTTGCTCTCTGCCGCGGTCCTGCTCTTGAGAGCCTGGGTGGGAAGGTAATTATACAAGAGACCTATGTTTTCACGGAACCCTATAAAACAACTGTCCTTCACTTTCTAAATGATTCCTACCACTTTGAAATAGAAAAGTAAAAAGTAAAGTACTTGGAGTGCTTTAATTTTCTATTTTGTCTAGGGCTTTTCTTTTACTGGTTGGCTTTGGTTGATGGGCACCTGTGAGTGCCTTAAGCACCTTTAAGAGATAACTCTACCCAGCACTGAGATAGATGAATAGTTCTCAACTGCAAACTCACGTTCCTCTCTGGCTACAAGTGTATGATATAGGAATTTCCTTTCATAAAGCTCCATTTCTCGAAAACAGGGAGACCCTGACATGTAGTGGCTATGTAATAAGCGTTTCTGGAGCTGAACTGAAGAAGGTAGCATACATGATGTTTTCATAATATTTTCTACGATATGCGTACACTTCAATGTGTGGGAATCCCGGCCTCCATTCTCCGAGTTTTCTTAGTCCCCAAACTCTTTTGGGATCCCATGCTAGGTTGATGGATTACTACACTGACATAAGCCTAGGCTTTGTCAGTTTTATGATGAAGAAGACACTTCTTATACAGTAGCTCAGCATACATTTAGTTTTATCAACAATGAGGTGATGGACTCATTTGTCTGGAAAACACTGCTGTTCTCACGTGCGTCTTATGCCACCCCCTCTTTAATGGTCTGTCGGCTCAGATATTTGCGGTCAGCAGGTCAGAAACACCGGACGCAGCAGGTGTTTCTGGGTTTCTCTCACTGTGCCAGCTTCGCCTCCATCACATGCCGTGTCTTCTTTGTTTTCATGTGTGCCATAATATTTAGCTGCTGCTAACCCTCTGAGAACATTATACGAAGACATATTGTTCTCTAGGGAGTTATAAGTATGTTACTTTGTCACACTTCGGGAATGCCATTGGTATTTTCAAAGAGATTCTATTACCATGGATGAGCCAGTCCAGTACCCACTCCGTCTCCCCTGCCTTTCCTTGTAAGAGTCTAATCCTGTGCAGAGCCACCACTTTTGCAGGGAATTGCTACTTTTTAAGAAAAATGACTTTATTAACTATGGCAAACAGTTAATGAAAACTCCCATGTTTAGAGCTATTACAAAACCTTAAAGCAAATACAGTCCTATAATTATCATTTAATAGAGTCTCTTTCTGCTAGCTCCTAGAAGTAATTACATATTGAAGTAATCCAAAAGGAGTAATCACATTCCACATCCTATTAATAGCCTACTGAGTTACCAAATTTCTCGGCTGAGACTGTTTTCCATAGAAAACATGAGATAATGGTTTATATCACGCTGAGTAAAAGCATCAGGTTTCTTTCTCCTTGAGTGTTTACTTCCATTATGCCATGTAAATAATCAGGATTGTGTTTGCCTAAACTCGGCATAAGCATTACAGATCTTTAGAAATATGAGGAGGGAAGCCATCTTAATACACCCAAGCTTTCTATTTTGTTTTCCTTTACTCTATTCTGGAGCCCAGTTTAGCAGATGACTCAGGAGGCAGCCGGTGAGTAGAACACTAGATGACTCTTCAACATTTAAGTCCATCTTGGGCTGTTAATATCAAGAATGGTGCTGTTTGGGCACTATTTGGGCACCAGAGCTGACCTGCCCCAGTTTTGAGGTGCATTTACTTTGAAAATAGCCTTATGGCATCTCTTAAAACACAAGAAATGTACAATGGTTAAGAAAAGGGCAAAGAAAAAAAAAATACTAAGAATAACTCTTTCCATCTATCTGGCTCTTCATTAGTTTATAAAAGCTTTGTCATGACCATTGTTTTACTTCATTCCTCAAATAGCCTCACAAGGCTCAGCGTGAGTATTTTTATCCCCATTTTCTGGATAAAGAAGGAGTATGAGACATTAGGACCTTCAGAGACTTGCCCAAGGTCACACTGCCCATCAGTGAAATAACGAACAAACTTGGGTTCTTGGAGGGTGCCATCGGCTGTATACACTATACAATGAATATAAAGCTCATGTCTTTTCTAATTAATGCTTAAAAAAAAAACTTTGATTACCCTGTAGTCAAATAATAACTATCTTCAGAAGAGGAAAAACCTGAAATTCAATGTACCAATCTAAGGTTCTAAGAGAAAGTGAACAGGGGACATATTGTACTTCGGGTTCAATTTTAATCACAGCCATAATAATTGTAGTAACATATATTTGCAAAGAATTTTATGATTTTTCTTCTACTACATACTTAATGCATATTCTTTGTGGAAAAGTTAGAAAATACAAAGAAGCAGCAATATTAATACCAATTATAAAATAACTTCATAATATGCTATTCAGAAATAATCACTGCTAGTTTTTATTTCTGTCCAGGTTTTTTCTTGACATATATGTATATATGATCTCTAAAAAAGGCCATCATAAAATTCATGTCCACTTTTTTCCCTCCTAATACGTGATACACATTTACAAGCATCAATATGCTTATGTCAACATCTTCTAAATATCTCCCTAACTTCCACTGTAAAGGTGTCTGATCTCAACTGAGCATTGTGAAAGTATATTGTCTTCACACACCTTTGCCAAATATCTAATTAGTATTTTAGATAAATTTCTAGAGTGGAATTATTGGATCAAAAGCCTTTGATACTTAATTGACAAACTGCCCATCAGAAATACATATACTACCAGAAACATTTATAATACCATGAGTAAAATAGGTGGGGGGTCTCATTTCCTCAAGTTCAAGCCAACGCTAGATATTACTACTCTTTTTGTATCGTTGATAACTTGCTAAGTTGAAATATAGTCACATTTTAAAATGCCAATGTCTTTCATTATTAATAAACCTGGGATTTAAAAAAAAAATAAGTATGGATCATTTATTTTCTGCTCTTTTTCTTTTGTAAATTTGCTATTCATGTTCTTTGCCCATTTTTGAATTTTGAATTATTGCCCAAATTTTGAATTTTGAATTTTTGAATTGTATATTCACCAATTTGCAATTGATTTCTAAAGTCTCTTCATCTTCTAATGTTATTAACCTTGGACCTGTCATACCTACTGCATAGACTGTCTCAGTATTTCCATGCCCTTTCAGTTCTGGTTGGCTGTGTTCATAATTATAGACGATGCACTTTTGGTACTAGGTTTTCTCTGTTTAATACTATCTTTAGCAAGGCTTTCCTCATCCAAAATAGATGTCGGTATTCACCTATATTTTCTTTCTTACATATCTCCCATTTCAACCATTCGTCCATGTGAAATAAATACATAGCCCCCATTTGTGGACCATTACCTAAATATCATTTAAGAAATAATTGGTCATTCTCACCTGCTTCATAACACTATCTTTATTATCATCTACCTTACACAGTACACTTGGCCCTTGAACAACACGGGTTTGAATGCATGGGTCCACTTATACTTGGATTTTTTTTAAGATAAATATAGTATACTACTATAAATGTATTTTCTCTTCCTTATGATTTTCTTAATATTTTCTTTTCTCCACCTTACTTTATTGTAGAAAAACAGTATATAATACATGTTATATACAATATATGTGTTGATTGATGGTTAATGTTATCAGTGAGGCTTCTGATCAACAATACGCTATTAGTAGTTAAGTTCTGGGAAGGTGAAAAGTTATGAGCAGATTTTTGACTGCATGGTGGGGGTTGGTACCCTATCACCCATGTTGTTCAAGGGTCAATCATAATAGATTTTTTGGAATTTTAATTCTTACAATTCTATTTACTCTAGTGCTGGTATTATAATTTTCTTTACTATTTTATATACATATATGTTAAAACCTGATGGATGCTTTCTCCACATTATTTTCATTTTCTTACTCTTATTACTCTTAAATTTTGGCTTTTTTGCTCCTTCAGATAATTTTCAGAATTGTTTTTCAGGTGCCTGAGAGATATCTTTGGGAATTTTATTGAGTTTACCTTAAATTTATGGATTAATTTAAGAACAAAAAATTTTTAAATATTCTTTCCATCCAGAAGCATGATCTGACTTTCTACTGAATCAGTTCTCTTTTTATTGACATCAGGAAGGTTTTGTAGTTTTCTTCTGTGTATTTCTTATTAAGCTGATGGCTAGTTACTTTATATTTTGGATGCTGTTGTGGAGTCAATTTTTAAGTTATGTTTTCTAAGTGAATATTTTTAGGATAAACTATAGCTATTTTAATTAATTTATTATTGGATATTGTTCTAAAGTGATATAACTTCTCAACTAATTTTCTTGGATTTTCTAAGGAGACAACTACATAAAAGGGAAATCATGACAATTTGCTCTGTCTTTTTTAACATTTGGTGATTTTTGTTTTTGGTCTATTTGCATAGATTTGCACTTTAAAATATGTTAAGTAACAGCAATAATAATAGCCATTCTTGCTTTACTTGTTACTTAGGAGTTTCTAGAGTTTCACCATTAAGTATAATATTGGCAGTAATATTAAAATTAAGAGTTGTGTTGTGGTGTGTGTGTGTGTGTGTGTGTGTGTGTGTGTGTTAGGAAATTTCCTTTCCATTATTGTTTTAATAAAATAACTGATGTTCAGGGACACCTGGGTGGCTCAGTCAGTTAAGTGTCCAACTTTTAATCTCACTCAGGTCTTGATCTCAGGGTCATGAGTTCAAGCCCCACGTTGGGCTCCACACTGGGCATGGAGCCTACTTTAAAACAAAACAAAATAAATTTAAAAAAAAATGGATATTCAATTTTTATCACAATTTTTGGATTCTAACCAGAGAAGGGAGTATGATTTTGCCCTTTGACCTAATATTTTGTTAAAGTAATTAAATTGAAATATCCTAATATTGAAACCTCATATTTTTAATTTCCAAATCTCTTCTTCCAAACAGTGATCATTTGATAAAATATAGAGGAAGAGCATGGGTCAGCGATTAATGCTTGGCTTTACTCTTTATCACTAGACGGGGAACAATCCTAACATGAATATTCAACACATAATTAATCCTATTACTGTTTCATTGTTTAAAAATTGTCAATTATTACATCAATCCTAACTCATATACTGAACTGCTGTTTTGAGAGAGGACAGCACCAAATTACCGGAAGGTGGGGACAGTTGGAACACACCCCAGGTTCTGAGAACCCCCGTGTTGCACACTCTCCAATAGGCCATCTCGACTCAAGTTTCAGGCCTATCAGATCATGGGGTTATGTAGCTCCAGAAACACTGCTTAATCATTTGAGCAACAGAGGACGGTTGCAGGAGCTTACAATAAGTTCTTACTTTAATTTTTTATTTTTTATAAACATATATTTTTATCCCCAGGGGTACACGTCTGTGAATCACCAGGTTTACACACTTCACAGCACTCACCAAAGCACATACCCTCCCCAATGTCCATAACCCCACCCCCTTCTCCCAACCCCCCTCCCCCCAGCAACCCTCAGTTTGTTTTGTAAGATTAAGAGTCACTTATGGTTTGTCTCCCTCCCAATCCCCCCAAAAAAAAAACTCTTAGGATTTTCAAGTTAACAAATTGACGAGGAGTCCTTTAAACATTATGAAGCAGCTTCCCTATTTCGGTTGAACTTCTTCACCTACCCCTTGATGTTTCTTCCATATTTTGTGTCATTATGACTTCCATTAAAAACCAGGTAATTTCATAGATCCCCGGTTATAGTCTCTTCTTTCCATCTTCCACGATCATGGGAAAATGAGCTGTTTTCATATACTTTTATCTGCCAGGAATGAACTCCTCCTGCTTATTCCTCCTCTTTAAGATCTCCCCATAAATGTTTCACTAAAGCGAAGCTTTGCAGGGTATCCCCAGCCCATCTTGAGTGCTTCCTCTTCTGAGGAAGGAACACTGCATTAGTTTTTCTTCTTTTTCTGTATCTTGCATTCTAAACACTCATTCCCTGTTTGTCTTCCACAAGAGCATGAGCTCTGTGGGGGCAGTGTCCCAGCACTTAAAATTGTGGCTTGGCCAAATGTAAGGATTAAAATGAAAGAACGACTGGGGAAATTGGTGTTCATGCTTCAGAAATTTCAGGGATCCATTATTATTAGAGGAAAAATGACTATATTATGACATAAGCTTCAGGCTTAAAAAGACACCACCTTATAACCCCAGAATGTTCTGAGGAGTCAATAGCCCATAAGCCACCTCTTCTTTCCATTCATCATTCATTATTTCACAAAGGTAAACTGGACATCTAGGACTTGGATTCAGGAAGAGATGACCTTGAAAGGTGCTCAATTTGCACCTATATTATCAAAGATGAGCCAAGTTGCACATCAAATGAGCTCTAATACCTGATGCATTCAGAATTAACTTCGAAGTGCTCAAAAAAAATGCAAAAACGAGACCAAAACAACAACAAAAAGTGTGCATGTAAAGCAGATTTGGCTGAGTAAATTGGGACATCCAAGACACATTCACCCCATTAGAACAACTGGCACGAAGCTTTTTTCCTCCCCCACCCGCCTTTTTTTTTTTTTTTTCTAAGCTTAGAACATTTTTTTTTTTTATGAGCAGCATCAGATAGCATCCAAATATGCTTCTGTTTTTTTTTTTTTACTTTTATTATTTAAAGATAGCCAAATAGATTTCTATGGAACTTTTTTTCTTCCTCTTAATTGCTTCAATATGGAAGATGCTCTATTGGCAGATCAAAATGGCAGATGTCTTTTAATGTGCTGCCATTTTCTCTGTGTAAATAATTATGTTCCTTTTCTGCCTGAATTTCATTGCAGCAGTTTGTCCATTACAACACAGCTTATCTGGGAGCTCACTCCCTCCCCAGCCCAACAACAACAAAAAAAGATAGGTCATTTGGTGGAACAGACATATTCTTTCAGGGTTTCCTCTGGTCGCTGATTTAACTCCTGGGATTTCTCAACGCACGAAAAGACCCTAAATGTTTATATCCCACTGTATTCCTTGGTAGTTTTCCTTGTCTTTTTTTTTTTTTTTTAAGATTTTATTTATTTATTTGACACAGAGAGAGTACAAGTAAACGGAACGGCAGGCAGAGGGAAAGAGAGAGAAGCAGGCTTTCCGCTCATGCGGGGCTCAATCTCAGGACCCTGGAATCATGACCTGAGCTGAAGGCAGCTGCTTAACCACCCAGGCACCTGGTAGTTTCCTTGTCTTAAACCAAGAAATACTTAGGCAATATGTTTCTTTTTCCCTCCCCATCACCAAGGAGAGAATTATCCTCATACAAAAATGGAGGAAGTGTTAATTTCAAGGGAAGTGGCTAATTATGACAAAGAAAAATCTGTTAATACTGACCAACGGTGCACCCTTAGATATCTCACACACATAGTTATTTCTACAATGTTATTTGTTATAATTCATGTTTTGCCAATCACTCAGAATCAAAGGTGCTAATTCAAGGATCGTGATGATCCTTTTAGTGTACAGCTTCTTAATCCAGTTGCAAGCCATTATAGCCATCAGAGTCTTGGGTCAAACAATTTTCTTTATTAATATGTATACACAAGTTATTAAGGTTATCTTTGAGCATAAGTAATACCAAAAATATAGATGCTACAAACTTGGCAAGTTTTATTTGAAATTGCTATTATTTCAGCCCCAGCGATTGAAGATGGCAAAGATGGCATCAACAATTTCAATTAAGTTTTAAATAATCATAAATCTAAATGAGTGTAAAAAAATCTAAATCACTAGGAGCACCCGGCTGGCTCAGTTGTTAGAGCATGTGACTTTTGATCTTGGGGTTGTGACTTCAAGTCCCACACTTGGGGTAGAGTTTACTTAAAAAAAATTAAATCTAAATAATTAAAATTTCCAGTGATGTCTTTTGTAATTGTGTAGCATATATACTTCTAAAAGTATTAAAGCATAAAACTCCATTGAGACTTCTGACACACATACTATGTATATACACATATATATATGTATATATACAGCTACAGATATATATCCACTTATATCTCATGTGCATGGATACTTTTTTCCATTATCCTGATAGAGCTATTGCCACATTTCTAGGGAAAATGGAGAGGGCCCAGAGGAAAGTAATCAAATAATGATTATTCTGCTAGCAACTGCATAACTGTCTTCAAGTATGTGGGAACTAGTTAAGTGGTAGATAGACCTACTTTGTCTCAGGTGTGAGCAGTAAGGGTACAGTAGGTAGATCTGGGTCAGAAATGAACAAAATAAGAGCAAGGTTTAGCTTTAATTCTCCAGATGTTTAACAGTCTCCATCTGATCAGGTTGCAAAATGACAGAAGGACAAAGGAAACAGAGTGGCCAAATCAGGGCATCTTAAGAGCTTTAGTGAAGTTACTGAGAGGACGGATTCCCTCACCTTAGGTCAAACCTTTCTCCTGACACCATGGTGAGACCGCAATGTACTAAGCCTTTGCTGTAGTGATTTCTCTTTTTCAAATTTTTAACATGCAGGGTCTATGCCTGTATGATGCCCATTTTGCAAAATTTTGTATTAGCCAAAAAAACAGTATTTCCAGTGTCAGAGAAAAACAACAACAACAACAACAAGATACCACAGCTTTCAGCATGGGGAAGAGGGCACCCAGTGTGGTCTATCACTTGAGGACTGGTTACCCATCATAATTTCCCTTTCTAATGTCAGTTGTATGTGTACCTTCAATGGGCTACATAATCATCATCATCCTATGTTTGCATCCCCACACTGGTACCATGGAGACCATCATTATCAGGTACCTTTATCTTTTGTTGGTGTAATGACAAAGTATGCAGGGAAAAACAGCATGTGGTTAGAGAGTCCAGGTTATAGACATGGCAATTTGAAATCTGAATTTATTTTCCACTAATAGAGACACTACAATTTGTACATGACTTATACTAGTAATGAATGACCCCATTTGCAAGATTTTGCCTAAGTGGGGGGAAAATGAAACTGGTTGTGTGTCTGTGGCCAAGGATGGGAACACTGGGCGTCAAGGATGAAATAGCGAGGTGCTTGAAAAACATTATCTTACCACAGGAAATACCGTGCCCAGGACTGAAAAGCATGAACTGTGTTCTTACCTCTGGATGATGAGCCCTTCTGCGGAGGCAGTTGCATTCCAAGCTGTGATGACATTTCCAGGAATTCACTTTCCTCTCTCTGCCAATAGGCTTCTCTTCCTCATTAGTTTATTGCTCAAAGAGGATCGCTTCCAGGAAAGAATTAATATTTACTGAGCATCTCCAACAGTCTGTCGCTGTGCTGAATACCTTTATGAATGGAATCATTTCAACATTTAAAATGATTAGTTTCCTGGGTGAGAATGGAGAAACAGGACATTGACTTAATAAGACTAAAATCAGGCAATTAATATGTAGACGACTCAAGATTCAAACCTAGGCTTGTTTGACCCCAAATACAGAAAGATTTGCTCTTTGGATGTTTTATAAAGGAGAAGGATCTGTGAAATCTCCTACTGGACATTTCAATATTGATAACAAATGCCTTATTCTCCTCATCGTGGGAGCCATGGTGCCTGTTTGACACTCCCCTGAAAATGTGTCCACCTGGAACCTGTTTTTACCGATGGGCCACCCTAAACCTGAGGAATGTGTATGTCCAAAGTGAGGGGACACTCTCAAAAACAGATAGGCAGTGGTTGCTAATTTGGATGACAGAAAGTCTGTGGTCAAATTTAGGATGCACAACTGATTTCCAGAATAGCGGTTTTTGTTATTATGGCTACTTAGTTTGTTTTTCAATTTGTTTTTCTAGATGCGTTTTCAATGAAGTTCCTGCGCATAGTGGGGCTTTTTTGGTTAGTAGATCAGTGATCAGAACGGACCACAAAAAAGACCATCACAAGATGGAGCACTGACTCCTCTAAAATGCCCATCCCCCCCTCAAAAAAAGCTCAGTCTCCCCTTGGTACTCAACCATTTGGACCTAGAGGGGAAATACTTTACTCATTCAAACAGTATCTACCACCGCAGTGCCAAACTGGGCTGGTTAGTCACGTTTCTAGCCTACACATCTGTCTACTGTTCTCTAGTTCACCAGCTCTGGAGGATGTCAGTACTGGGTGTAAAGTTTTCTGGTAGAAGGATTTCCATGAGCCCTGGGAGAACCATGACTTTTATTATGTTATTTGATTCCTGGGAGGCACACTTGATATCAACCGGTGTCCTCATTTTAAAGATGAACAAGTGAGGCTCTAGACAGGAGAAATGACTCATTTTAAAGCGTGCAGTTAGTGTATGCCCAAGAAGAGACACTCAGTCCATTTCTTTCCCACCTTTTAAATTCATCTTAAAATCCATATGTGAAACATGTTTGGCTAGAGGCACTTTTTAAAAAAGTCTCAAGATTCTACAGGTCTGTTGCTCAGAGACTGTAAATGGTTCGTTCATCTGGGTCCTCCGATGAGCTCTTCTGTAATAGTTTGAATGTGTCTGAGGGGACTCGCTTGTTTGGAATATGAGACATCCTGCATTCACAGCTTGAGTCCTGCTCAGATCCATGTTTCAGTTACTGTCATGTGTAAGCTGGTGTGCTGTGATCTGCGGGTCCAGTTTTTCGTGGATGGCACACTGAAGAATAGATTTGAATTTGTGCCTTCTACGTGTTTACAGAAACAAAATGCTCGGTTTACATGTCCTCCAACCCAACACCCTGGGTAACGGGGTGTGACCCAATAGATAAACTAAATAAATGATCCTTTGGGGATCATATCAGAGAAGTGTATTTGACCAAGCTATTTAAGTAATTCGCTCTTCCTCTTTGATTTTTAATTTTCACTTTTATTCATAGTGACATTACTGACATCTTATATCATTAAAATGGGAAAGATATTGTCACTTATAATTTATGAAAGTCTTATCTGAACTCAAAAAATATATGAGATAGGAAAATTAACATATTTTGAAATAATTTATTATAGATGTGTAATTTTTTTTTTATAATCCATAGGCATAAAACAATGGTATAGGCTGGAATAGGAGAGAACAGTCAGGAAACTGAATTTTCAGTTAATAGTCTCTTTGGCCATTTTATTTATCTGTTTTCATGACTTTCCATAGTATACATAATTTTTTCCAGTGACAAGAACAATATAGGCCAATCATACAATATTCAGAAAATGCAGAAATGAGGGCTAGGCATTCAGTCTTGGTTGTTTTTTGTTTTTTGGGTTTTTTGTTTTGTTTTGTTTTGTTTTTTTGAGGTGTTGGCAGTGAAGGGCAGGGAATCTGTCATTATACAGCTTGTCAAAAACCAGTGCATACATACACCTTACCTTCTGCAGTAATCAGAGTATCTGCTCATCCCTAAATCAGACTGAATCTACCTTTTATATTTAATATATTTTATCTGACAGAAAATGCATTACATTTCCCTTCACCTAAAATATATCAATTTAATTTAAAGATTCTAAGATATTTCTTCCTATGACAAGAGTTAATTCAGGGTACTGTCAGTCCACTCAAAACCTGATAGCTATTGGGCAATCATGTTGGTCATAACATTCAAATTGCTGTAAGTGACTGATGGTAATGATAAACAGAGGCAAATCATACTGAGGATCTCTGGGTGTGTGTGTGTGTGTGTTTAATTTGATAGAACATACTCAAAACTTCACCTGTTACTTAATTTTCCCCCAGAGCATACAGCCTGGGGAGAAATACTGTTGGTTGGTACAGATCTTCAGGAAACATGCTGATGAAGTAGTTGGGGGGGCTTAGGTGACAAAAGATTGAGAAATATATGGAAAACAACATCTGGGATTTTGGTTAAATCTTTCCCAGAATACAGTTAGGCCATTGTTCAAAAACATTTATTGAACGTCTATTGCGTGTCCAACACTAGAGAGATTGAGATGAATTCTCTACCCTCCGAAGTCCACACTCCAGGTGAGGTCAAAGTGGATATTTCAACAGGAGATGATGGGAGAGGTCTAGAAAGGCCTCCCTGATGTGATAGCTTTTGGGTTCAATTTTGAGGCGCGAGGAGTTTACCTGTCATGCCATGAGGAAGAGCTTCCTGGTGCCATAGGGCAGTGGCTAGAAAGGCATGTGCGAAGTGTGGTATGCTTGGGAAGCAGAAGAAAGTTCTCCTGTCAGGCTGAACTGGGACATGGGGAACAGATGGGACGTGACCTTGAAGGCAAAGTCAAGTCTTCAGATGAAGGAAAAATCTAGTGATTCACTGTGTAGAGGTGGGTGGTGTTGTGTGGACCACAAAGAGAACTTGGAATTATTCTGGGCAGGAGGCACGACATGTTGAACCAGGTGGTGGATGGTGCTTGAATTTCAAAGAAACTATAAATCTGCTACCGGTTTTATAAAATATTTTCTCTTCAAAGATAAATATTTTCCTTTAGGGCTTGCAAGTGGGTTTACAGTTTGGGCAAGGTTTGAGTGTGGACCGGAAATCTCTTAAACACACACATACACACCACACACACAGAAACCGGCCAAAGGTTTTTCATGAAGTAGGAAAGCACAACCATGAAAAAAGATTTTTTCTGTTTGTTTTATTCTCACTGTCAATTATATATTTAATTATCTGCCATACTCACATAGGGTATGTGGTCCACGCCCACACTTCACTGTGGTATCTGATGAAGGCGACACCCAAACAGAAAACAATGTGGCGAGCTTCCCAGTGGGGGCCTTTGTATCTACGAAATAAAAACGAGCCAATTTGTAAACTTGGTTCCAAAATACGGAGACACTGTTCTGCCATATCAGATGACTGTGGCTTCCACAGATACGTAGGTGAAAGATTCTTGTTGTTGACCTTGGTGACCAGAAAGAGCACCCCCTCCTCTCCCAAGCCGAACGCACGGATATTCATGCCATGATTCCGGGGACCCCGCTCTGAGAGGAAATGTCTCTGCTCTCCCAACAGACAACACCGCAGGGGTGTACGCCCGGCGCGGAGGCTTCAGTCGACAGAAGCAGGATCTGTACCTCCTGCCCATCGTGATCAGCGACGGTGGAATCCCGCCCATGAGTAGCACCAACACCCTCACCATCAAGGTGTGCGGCTGTGACGTGCACGGCGCGCTGCTCTCCTGCAATGCCGAGGCCTACATCCTGAACGCCGGCCTGAGCACGGGGGCGCTGATCGCCATCCTTGCCTGCATCGTCATTCTCCTGGGTAAGGGGGCTCCGCTGGCACCTGCGGGAAGGGTTTGGCAATCGGATGCCCGTCCTTGAAACGTGTATTTCTGGAGTGCGGGCTGGTTATGCTGGATGTGCCATATCCCTTGGCGACACCTGGGGACAAGGCAAAGGCGGGGCCTGCTCTGGCGCACTTTATGGCGGGGGAGCAACAAGGAGGAGACAGGGTGAGCATTCTGAGCAAAATCGGGGGACGCTTATGATGAGCACATTGCCGACATCATGGGATTGCGGAGCAGCAGCCCGTCCGGGGGGGTTGCAGGGGGACATCTGACAAGGTTTTGCAGAAGAGGAAATTAGGCAGAGGGCAGGTGTATGGGCAATAGTTTGCCTTAGAAGAGGAAAGAAGAGTTAGGAACAGAAGGAATAATCATGAGGCCAAAGACATGGCATGAAGGACTCAAGGAACTGGACGAAGCTTGGCCTGGCCAGGCTGGAATTGACTCCTCCTCTGATTAGCAAAGGCAATGCTTGGTTGTGAGCCTCGGCTTATGGGAACCCCTAGGAGGCTTTTCCTACACTTACATCTCATCTCTGTAAGAACGGCAGTGGGCTCATGCTGGTAACACTTACCACTGCTGGGCTTCCGGAAGAGATCACGTAGGAGAAAAATCAGCTTTCAAACCCAAGGATTTCTGACATCAAATTCATGCTTGTCCCATGATGTTTGGTTCTCCATTGAATGAGTTGGGAGGGCGCCCAGCTGCAAAGGGAAGAGCCAGTGAGTTTAGGTCAACCAACAGTTCTTGAGAATTATCTGGGTACCGGGGCACTGTGTCCAGCCCTGGGGGAGAAAGGGAGCTCTCATTCTTGCATCTCCCAGTGATGGTGGACCCAGAGGGGGCTCTCGGACCCCTTGCCAGGTTCAGGCACAAACGTTTTCTTTAGTCTAGACAAAGTCAAGTGTGGGAGAGGGTTCTCATAGAATATTGTAGAAGCCTCTTGTGGGGAGATGGAGGATAAAGAATTAAGCTGTCTCAGCTTTCCTTTAAGTGTGGTTCTGCCCACTCATCCTAGGTTGCCTGAGTGTCCTAGAATCGCCTCTCTCAAGGGGGAGATAGAGCTGCTTCCTTTGGGGTTCAGCGGATCCTACCTTCCTGTGTTTAAATAAATAGAGGAGATTTGTCTCCTGGGGGTCATTTTAAACTTCCCTCCTTCTCTACAGTGGTTTAAAGAGAACCCAACCACAGTTATGATAAGATTTCTTACTAAGGTAGAGTAGGATCACCACTCCTGCCCCCTCCTCCAAACCCCCAGCCCTCTGGGCAGGGGGGAGCCTCCCTTCCCAGGAAAAGGTAGGACCTGTGGTCTCGGATCACCCTAATTCGTAAGTTTGAAGAAACAGCTGTCTTCCCTTGGAAAAAGAAACCAACATAAGCCATTTTTAAGAGGCTGCAAACCAGTCTATTTAGAATCTTCCTAATTCTTAGAAGGATGGCTTCCAAATAATGTCAGATTCATTTGTAAAAAGCTCAAAATAGTTCCAACTTGCCGGCTTGTTTGGATATCATATTTTCCTGGCAGCATTTTGCACAGGAAGAGCCAGGTGCAGGGTGGTTTTACACATCTTTGGGGATTCCAGGTAACACTCTTGTTTCGTAGACTTTCAGACTGGTACCTGTTCTGAGCATGTGCATATCATGCCTTCGGTAAGCAGAGTCCTCCTCGGCAACAGTGGGGGGAAATCAAGGAATACTGTGCTTAACCTGTGCTCACTTTCTTGTGCTTTCCTTGTAGTCATCGTAGTGTTGTTTGTGACCCTGAGAAGGCAAAAGAAAGAGCCACTCATTGTCTTTGAGGAAGAAGATGTCCGTGAGAACATCATTACCTACGATGACGAAGGAGGTGGGGAAGAAGACACGGAAGCCTTTGACATCGCCACCCTCCAGAATCCAGACGGGATCAATGGATTTATCCCTCGCAAAGACATAAAACCCGAGTATCAGTACATGCCTAGACCTGGGCTCCGGCCAGCACCCAACAGTGTGGACGTCGATGACTTCATCAACACAAGAATCCAGGAGGCAGATAACGACCCAACTGCCCCGCCTTACGATTCCATCCAAATCTATGGTTACGAAGGCAGGGGCTCGGTGGCTGGGTCCCTGAGCTCCTTAGAATCTGCCACCACAGATTCAGACTTGGACTATGACTACCTACAGAACTGGGGACCTCGTTTTAAGAAACTAGCAGACTTGTACGGTTCCAAAGACACTTTTGATGACGACTCTTAACAATAACGATACAAATTTGGCCTTAAGAACTGTGTCTGGCGTTCTGAAGAATCTAGAAGATATGTAAACAGGTATTTTTTTAAATCAAGGAAAGGCTCATTTAAAACAAGCAAAGTTTTACAGAGAGGATACGTTTAATAAAACTGCAAGGACATCAAAGTGGTAAATACTGTGAAGTACCTTTTCTCACAAAAAGGCAAATATTGAAGTTGTTTATCAACTTCTCTAAAGAAAACCACTTGGCATACAAAATATTTAAGTGAAGGAGAAGTTTAACGTGAACTTACAATGAAGGGAAATTGTTTATGTGTTATGAACATCTAAGTCTTTCTTTCTTCTTCTTCTTTTTTTTTTTTTTACTTGTCAAAGAAGCTTCCACAAAATTAGAAAGGACAACAGTTCTGAGCTGTAATTTCGCCTTAAACTATGGACACTCTATATGTAGTGCATTTTTAAACTTGAAATATATAATATTCAGCCAGCTTAAACCCATAAAATGTATGTACAATACAATGTACAATTATGTCTCTTGAGCATCAATCTTGTTACTGCTGATTCTTGTAAATCTTTTTGCTTCTACTTTCATCTTAAACTAATACGTGCCAGATATAACTGTCTTGTTTCAGTGAGAGGCTCCCTATTTCTATGCCATTTTTAATGTATCTATTTGTACAATTTTAAAGTTCTTATTTTAGTATACATACAAATATCAGTATTCTGACATGTAAGAAATGTTACGGCATCACACTTATATTTTATGAACATTGTACTGTTGCTTTAATATGAGCTTCAATATAAGAAGCAACCTTTGAAATAAAAACAGATTCTTTTTTAATTCTGGGTTTCATTCTTAACATTGAAAAATTTAAGTATTTCTAATGACTCATTTATATTTCTAATTTAAGATAATTGTGATCTTTTCATAACCCTATTTATGAGCTGTTGTAGTCTGCTGCTTTTATGGTTTATTTAAAATCAAATCTGTTTTGCAAATGTTTTTTTTTTTTTTTTTCAGACGAGATTCTGTAATACCGTGTAAAGCTTTCTTGTACATTCTTTTAGCTTCCTGGCTTTCCTCCGCATACATCTTCTGAAAAAGAAGGATGCTAAAGATCTAGGTCAGTCTCTGATTTTGCAATACTTGGTATATAATAGGCGTTTATCTTGCATATCAGTAATTCAGTGGCTATAAGAGATGAATCCATGAAGGACCAAACTGATCGGAACTCGAAACTTCCAAGATACAGGTTTTATGCCCCACACTGAGCATTTGGTAGTTGAGGGAGTGAAGAGTCAAAAATATAAATCCAGTCAGACATCTGATGTTATTCTATTTTTCTCTACTTTGATTTTGCCAGGCTATGAAAATGACTCTGACACTTGAAACTGCTTATTTTTTTCTCCTATGAATGTAACTTGTCGTAAAATAATGTGGCATTTTAAATTTTGATAAAAAAAAAAAAGCAATTCATATCCAAATCTTTATTTTAAAATCTGCTTTGGGCAGTCAGCTCAGAACGAAGGCAGGG
This sequence comes from Mustela nivalis, assembly GCF_964662115.1. Classification (NCBI taxonomy): domain Eukaryota; kingdom Metazoa; phylum Chordata; class Mammalia; order Carnivora; family Mustelidae; genus Mustela; species Mustela nivalis. The sequence goes on from NC_139037.1 coordinate 20,062,638, forward strand.
ACCATGGTGGATTCTGAAGGTCAGTTCAAGTTTGCCTACTATTCCCGGAAGTCCCATCTAGCTGCCTGGGAACGGGACTTCCACGAAAGACATTTCACCTGTTCAGCTGGGCCAAAGGTCAAAATGTAGCAATACTCGGGGAAAGATCACACAAAGTCATGCTACAAGTGTTTTCCCTCTTTCCCCTAGACACAGGGCACATGCTTTCTCCTGGATTGCAGACAATTTTTAGATTTATCTCTTTTTTTTTTTAAACTTTATTGTGAAAGTTTGTTTCAAGCATTTCCTAATATCCTGCTACATCCTATTTTTTAAGACTCAGTGAAAATGCATAAAAAGAGAAATGTTTCTATGAAGTGCTCACTTTCATTTTCCTTTGCATTTAAATCAAATTGTCTGAACCCTTCAGTGGAATAAATTCTGTGGACAATGTCACTTCGGAATCTTTCATTTCAATGAAGGATTGCACATTCTCAATACTTTCGTAATTGCAGGTTTTGTTCATTTTTTTATATAGTTTTTGTAACCCAAAGAATATTTTGCTAGATTTGCACAGATCTCCAATTGAATTTAAAATAAAGAAATAATTCAGAAGGAATATGAATAGCACTTAAACAAGAGTACAGCTGTAAGTAACCCCGTCACCACGGATGATCCTTTTTGTCTAGGAATGTATTTAGATTAGATTTGACAACTACGTTTTTACATTTTTATGTTTAAGTTAAAAAAAAAAAGTTGTCTAATTTTCAACAGTTAAAAAACTTGTTTTCCTTTTTTTTTTCCTTTTTATCTTCTCTTTTTTACTTTAAGCCTCTATTGTTTGTAGAACCCTCTTAGAAGCTTGGAAATAAAATGTCTTTCCTGACTAGTGGAGTCCTCTTTCATTTGGAACATATTGCCTTAAAAGTAATCTTCATTTAAGTGGTTCTTCCTTATTTCAATATAGAGTAATTACTGCTTTATGACATCGATTCAGCTAAAGAAGGAATACTGCTCCGTTCTTCTTGTCCTTGAGCAGTGGCTTTTGTTTACATTCATCATCCATCCATTCATTCAAACATCCATATCTTACTTGGTAGACCCCACTAGTGACTCTGGGATGCCCAAAGAATTTTGCTACTTTCCTTGATACCTTTTGGTCTTCCCAACCCTGCTCCAAATTATCTATTCTGTTGTAATCACCTATGCATTTCTGCACCCACCCACCTTCCCAGACAGTGCAACAGGACACCTTCTCTCCCTGAAGGCTGCAAGAACAAAATATATAAGAGATACAACGGGAGATGGTAAGATGCTGAGGAGGGTAGGCCAGTTGCAGCAGTTTTGGACAGATCTTACATTTAGCCAACTTATATCTCATAGGCCAGTGTCCTGGGGATGGTAGAGAGGACAAGAGACAGATGATCTACATGGCTTGGAGAAACTGACTAATGATATACATTCACCGTGCCCAGAGAGTATCACTCTGCACAGCAGGTGGGATCTGGTCCAAAATATTTTCAGTTGTGCCCAGGTAATTGTGAGTATAATTCACCTCTTTTTGAGAGCCTCTGGAGGATAATGGTGGCAAGTAGAAAGTAGGAGGTGAATTGGGATCTTTGAGCACAGGAGTGGGCAAATCTATGTGGTAGGCAGTATAGGGGACAGATTAGGAACATCTATACCAACAGGTAGTCCAAGAGGGTTTTTATGAAAGCTAAGATATAATGAGGACCTAGAATAATTCAGTAAATAGGGGATGGAAAGGAGGTGAGGCTTCTGTACTTCTCCACTGTCATTAGCCTGGTCTACACCATCCTCACCTCTGACCTGGAAGGACTAAGACAAACCCATAGCCATTCTCTCTGACTTCCAGCTTCTTCTCCACAAAGAAGGCAGAAGGATATTAACATACAAGTCAGATTCCAAGAGTCCATAACCAAAACCTCTTCACTGGCTTCCCATAGTCTTTCAATAAGTTCCAATTCCCGTACTCAGTTGCTTTACGTAACCAGGACCTGCAAACCTGTCCAAATTTATCTCCTCCAATTTTCCTTCCAGTACACTGTGGTCCAACCACACTGGCTATCCATCAGTTCCTCGTACAGCCTAAACGGGCCCCCTTTCCAAGCAAAGTAGGCCACACTTTGTTGGTTTCCTTTATATCAACCGCAAATCTTTCAACTTGGTTACCACCTCTTCCTGTGTGTGTGGGTCTAACTGTCACTGCAGAGTGTAAGCTCCAAGGGGGCAGGAATCATGCTTTCTTACCACATGCCAAGTTCTTTGCATGGTGCCTGAAACACCATAGGTATGCAAGCAATATTTCCTGAAGGATGACGGCACATCAATAAGGCAGATTATCCAGATGTGAGGGTTGTTTGGAGAATGTCTGTATGATTTTAAGTTTCTTTATCTGAGAAATGGAGTGAATGGTGATCTTGGTGTCTGTGGTAATGAATCCAAGAGGAGAAGTGGGTTTGTGGGAAAAAAAGTTGAATTAAGTTTGGGCTGGACTTTAAACTGGAGGTGCTCGTGAAACAGATAGGACTGTCAAGTACGTCACCAGAAATTAGGATTTGCTGCTAGCTCCCTACACAGGTGGGTTGCGCATGTAGAGTAGGAGTCATCAGAGGGCCCTGAAAGTCTCTGGAGTGACCATGTTTCTAACTGGGGTTCACTATTCTCTGCCCACTGAAAGGTATATTTTGATGGTGAAGTAAGTCGGCCCCTTTGGGGCAGGCAAGTAATGCTCACTTTAGTTTTAATAATATGGATAATTAGTAAGCATAAACCTTATCCATGTATGTCAAATGCTTTGAAAAATAAGAAGGGCACATTAATTAATTCGATAATTCTTTTCTTCAATTAGTAAGGCTTTTTTTGAGCTCTTGCTGTGTGGGAGAGCACATACTAGACGTGAAAAACTGATCTCATTCCTGTGAGAAGGCAAAGTATGGGCTATATTGGCAGAGATGGTGAATGAGAGGCTAAGTGTCTCTCCCAAGCATTACAGGAAGTGGTTGTCAAACTGGATGGGAATGGGTCCCATGTCCTCCACCTCAGTCCAGCAGTTTAGCCTTTAAACTTAGGTTAAAGAGCCAACAACGACATTATTCTTCATCATCAATGATGGGGCTAAGACACTGGCAGTAAAGATGGGATGCACACTTCCTCCCCCCATGGGTTTGGCTTCTTAGTATGAACAGCCGTTGGCTACAGAGCTAGACAACAGGATCTAGTCGGACCTCTCATTGCCTAACCCACCTTCTGGATCCAAACCAATAGATGGGACAAGACCACACATTGTTTCAGCTGGGTTCTGCATGTTTCTACAATGCAAATGTTGAAAATCAAATATATATATATATGTGTGTGTGTGTGTTTAAAAAAATGATTAGGCATTTTATAGCTGTTTGTATTATGCTTCACACAGAAATTTGATATTTTATCCTATGGAATTAAAATTGCGTGTTGTTTTGTTTTTGTTTTTTTAAATCAACATCAGGAGTCTCCATCAGGTCCCAATGGCCTAGGAGTGAGAATTGAATTTTTAATCTTGCAGACTAACTCAACTAATCAGTTTTTTAATGATCACAGGCTACCATCTCCAAAGGGACTTCTTTCTTTATTTCAGGTGTCCATACATTTTAAACATGATTTTATAGTTCTTTGTCACTTTAATCAACTAACTAATTAACACTACTTGGTTAACTGTCACAGGTTCCCAGAGGCAATGCAATGCTCCTCTCACACCGCTCAGAGCTCGAATCTTTAGCTCAACAGCAAAAGCAACATACCTCTTGTTGGGAGTGGCATTCAGCATAGGCCTGGGCATAAAATGGCTCCACTCTGACTAGTTGTCTGACTTGAGACAGGCATCTTGACCTCTCTGAACTTCATTTTCCAATGCAAATAATTTCCACATTGCCAAGCTTGGCAAAGGATCAATGAACTCCTATTTCTAGAGCCACTACCAGTTCCTAGAACAGGGGAAAAATAATAGAAGGAAATGATTTTAATTTTAGTGTCCACATATCTATTCCCTGTTCCAGATTTCAGGATGAAGTAAGGGAAGAATTTACCAGCTCCTACTTCCCACTTCCTCTTAAAAATCAATTTACTCTCTTGTCTCTCTCCTAAGCCAATAATAGAACATAACTTAGCACATGGTAGTTTAGTTGAGGCAGAGAACGAGCAAGTTTTCTACCACCAAACAAATTTTTTTTAATGACTAATTATCAGATCAATGAATTCACTTCTGTTTGATTGCAATATGTAGCATAAAACTGGCAAAGCAACAAGTAAAATAGCTTTTAAATATTTTATTAGAAGACAATAAGTAAATTCACATGATTATGAATTGTATTTAATTGGATAGAAATTATGTATCATATGGTATTTGAAATTTGGATGAGCTTACCAAGAGTTGCAAAAACTGACATTTCTAATATAAGGAATTTAATATTTGATATATTTTGCTCATTTGTTAAAACAATGGTGCTCCTTTTTTATAGACATAACTCTGACAATATTTAGATATTTCATTAGAATATCTAATAAATATCTAGAATGAAATATTATTTCATTAGAATAGTTTTCTTTCATAACAACTCTGATAAGTTTAATTTAACCACAATTTTTACTTCATTTAACACTCCGAAAATTGGAAATTATTTGATGCTATGGTAAATTTCTCCTTTTTTGAGGCTTTTTTTTTTCTTTCCAAACACTAACTGGCATATGGAAAAAATAATAGTGCTTGGAAGTACAATTTTCAAATAACTTTCTGTTATGAATTAGTAATGAGATGGTCAGTTTGATAATGCTGATGTAGCAAATTAGATTAGCCCTCCTGTGGGGCACCCACTTTTCTCTCCTACATTTTGGATTTTCAGCGCAGAAAAGGCAGTAAGTAATATTAGGGGCAGAAATAGCGTGAAGGCTGGATAAGGGGAAATAAACTCTTCCTTTCGTAGTCTAGGTTTTATAGATTTCTAAACTTCTAGAAATAGATAAGAGAATTTGCCTTGGTATCCCTCCTTGCTCCGCACGGTCGTGTTTTGATAGTATCATTATAATGATTTGGAGTTAGATTTTATGTGACTTAACATTCCTCCCAGGAAAATCACCCAACACACAAACTCAGATCCATCGGTCCCACATACTGAATGGACAGAAGTGCTGTCAGGTGATATAACTGACCTGCTAACCCTGAAAAAATGTGCTCAGTTTCTGTGGGTCCCATTTTCTTGATACGATAGGGATACGTAATCTCTGTCTGGCATGGCTCCAAGAATTCCAGAAAAGGATGACCGAAATGTATAAACTGCTGCACGAATGAATGATTTTATTGTTGCTGTATTTGGACTTTTTCCTACTGTCAACTGGCTCTTGGCAGCATCTGTAAATGCTTCCAGAATTAAACTCAGATCCAGAAGCAAATTTTTTTTTTTTTTTTTTCCAGAAGCAAATTTAAAGGACTCTGGATTCTCTTCGGAAGAATGAATCTGTTGGCCCAGAGTAGGCGTTAAAATGGGGACCACATCTTGGTGGTATTCTTGGCAGGGATTATGGCTCCAGGGGTTCTCCGCACCAGCAGGGAAATAATGACTCCTAGACCCAGGTCATGAGGACTCTTGATCCCAGCAGTCCACTTCCGGGGTGGAATGTGCATTTCTGATGGTTAGAAGAAATGGTTTTAAAGTGACATTGAATGGCAATACATTTTAAAGGGAGAGAGGTGCTCCCTTTTAATCTACTAATCAGATAATCTGCGCATAATTCTCCCTCTGTCTAGAATCCACTTCCCCCTAAAGTGGCTCATTCCAGCCTCCTATTCCCTGTCCGCCTTATTGCCCGTCTGTCATTCTCCACAGAATAATGAAGACTGCCTACTTTGACCAAACTTTAATCAGGCCCCTCTGAGTCCTCTGTCCCTATAGACCTGAACTTGGCCATTCTTCTGTCTTTGTACAATCTGTTTCGAAAGAGAATCCTGCTAAGTCATTGTAGTAAAAATTCCCTACCCTTAGTATCTGACTACTCTCATTCTTAATCACCCTAGTCTAAGTTCAGCAAGAATCCTGTTGAGCAGGTCTATCAAGAATCCACCTTACTGGGGCACCTGGGTGGCTTAGTACGTTAGAGCCTCTGCCTTCGGTTCAGGTCATGATCCCAGGGTCCTGGGATGGAGCCCCACCCACATAGGGCTCTCTGCTCAGCAGGGAGCCTGCTTCCCCCTCTCTCTGCCTGCCTCTCTGCCTACTTGTGATCTCCGTCTGTCAAATAAATAAATAAAATCTTAAAAAAAAAAAATCCCTCCTTACTTAGATGTTTCCTCTTAATAATTTTCTATCCACTGATTCCCCATCTGCTTCTGTGATGTAAATCCCCACTTGCCCCTGCCTAAACTGGACCTGAGTCCCTGCTCTCTCCCCTACTAGAAAACCCCACTGTAGTAGCCCTACTTGAATAAAATGTGCCTTACCATCTTTAATAAGTGTCATGGATAATTTTTTCTTCAATAAGAGCACATATTATTTTCTGATATTTTTATCTTCTCAATGCATTGAGAAGATACATTTACTTTCAGTAAATGTATTTACTCTCTAGAATGTAAGCTTCATGGGGAACAAAGACTTTATCATTTTTACTGTGTATCCTGGAGGCTAGAATAGAGCCTGCTATGTTGTGAATATTCAATAAATAATTGTTGACTTCTTAGGGGTGTTGGTTAAATTTTTATTGCTTGAACTAATGGAGCAAGGGCTAGGTTGAAGTTGTGTATTTCCTTTTTGGAAAGGGAAATAAAATCTCAAGATTAAAGTTTTCAGCAGCAAATCTCTAGCTAGAATTTAATAAAATGGTTTTCTTTCCATGTATTTATTGAGCAGTTACCTTCCGTACTATGGAGAGTTTTTTACTCATAGCAAAACACAATGTTTCCTTTTAAAATTGTGATACTGCAATTTATAATGAGAAATGTTATGTTTAATCTTCTTCCCCTTTCTGGCAGCACTCCTAAAACCCTTTAGATTTCTTAATTGAGGAAAACAACCAAGGTGGCTTGTTCAGTTAATGAGATGACTTTTGGACCCCACTTAAGGATGAATTGTCAAGAGAACCAGCCATTGGATTAGAGGGTTGGAACTTTAAGGACCCCTACCCAGAACTCTAAGGAGGGGAGACAGGCTGGAAATGGAATCAATCACCAATAGTCAATGGCATAATCATGCCTTTATAATGAAGTCTCCATAAAAAACAAAAGGACAGGATTCAGGGAACTTCCAGGTTGGTGAACACATGGGGATTTGGGCCGAGTGGCCATTCGGGGAAAACATGGAATTGCTGAGCCTTTTCCCCAGACTTTGCCTTATTCATCTCTTACATCTGGCTGTTCCTGAGTTATATCCTTTTATAATAAACCAGTAATCTAGTAAGTAAAATATGTTTTCTGCATTCTGTGAGCTGCTCTAGCATGGTCATGGAGCCAGGGAGGAGGGTTGCTGGAACTTCTGATCTATAGCCAGTCAATCAGAAACACAGGTGACAACCTGGGTTTGTGGCTGACATCTGGAGTTGACAGCATGGAATGGGGACAGTCTCACTGATCTGAGGCCTTAATGTGTGGAACCGAATGAGAAAGCTCACCCAAAACTTCAAATTAAAAGCCTAGTGTTGATAATGCTTATCATTATTTATTGGCTCATTCAACAATTATTTAACATATCAATAAGTATATGCCAGGCACTGTTCTGGATTCCGGGTGTACAGAGCTGGACAGCACAAAGCCACTGCCTTCAATTGGACTTTGATGACAGTTGGGCGGTGGGCACAAACAATAAACACATACGCAAGCATTCATTATGTTGAATAGTTGTAAGTGTAACGAAAGGGGAAAAATGAGATAAATAGCCAGAAAGGGTCTCAGTAACAAAGACTCATCATTTTATATAAGCAGATCAGAATAGTGTCAGCATTGAGTAAGACTTTCGGCTGCTTCCTATAGGTTGCTCGTTGATGGGGTAATCTTCCTGTCCCCCATATTAAAACTGTCTACTTAAGATAAGTATAGATTACATAAATAGCACATCTGTAAGTCAGGTATGCTGAATAGGCAGAGGGTGGGTGGTGAAGGGCAGTGTTGAATTCACTGGTAGCCTGCGAGTCTGGACAACGAAGATGGTGTCTGGTCAACCCATTTTATGAATGAGAGCACTGACGTTCTGGAAATTAAGTTAACTTACTTCTAGACTCAGAGCACCTAGAAGAGGATCTGGAAAGAAAATGAACTTCTCCGACTTGTGACCCAACTCTCAGTCCTAGGAAAACAACTCCAAAGTGATACCAGCCATCAAGCCGTTTCTTACTGAAGGGAAGAAATGCTCAGATACAAGAATGATCTTTCTTATATACCCACCATTGCTCCACGTAATGTCACTTCCTTGGAAAGCTTTTCAGTGATCTGATTATATAAAATGATGAGTTTTTGTTACTGAGACCCTTTCTGGCTATTTATCTCAGTTTTTCCCTTTCGTTACACTTACAACTATTCAACATAATGAATGCTTGTGTATGTGTTTATTGTTTGTGCCCACCGCCCAACTGTCATCAAAGTCCAATTGAAGGCAGTGGCTTTGTGTTGTCCAGCTCTGTACACCCGGAATCCAGAACAGTGCCTGGCATATACTTATTGATATGTTAAATAATTGTTGAATGAGCCAATAAATAATGATAAGCATTATCAACACTAGGCTTTTAATTTGAAGTTTTGGGTGAGCTTTCTCATTCGGTTCCTTCTTTCAGTCCTATTTATTAATAGCAATGACGCCAATCAAATGAGGATCAGAAAGGGTGTAACCACGTCACTCCTTTAACACAGGGACTTCAGATACTGCTGGGTAGTAGTTGATCGGCAATTGTTAACCCCGTGAACCCCATATGAGGGTTGCCCTGTAGCTCTTCTAGCATCTGAAAAGCCGCAGCACGAAAAGCTATGTATCCCCAGTGCCAAAAAAGAGACTCTAAATGAAGGGACGATAGCCCTATGTGAGTTGTACAAAGGGATCTTCAGGCTGGTTTTGCTCAGGGCACCAATGTCTAAATGAAAGAAAGTGTCAAAATCCCATTCTAATGACCCACAAGGACTTGGAAAGCTTTGCTGTAAAGTGAGTTTCTAGTTAATGAGATGGGTTTTTGTTTTAACTATGATGGATTATTAGACCCAGACTAGTTGGGGGAAAGGAAGCTACAATAGTTGTTAGTCATTCTGCTAAATATTTAACATCTGCTCTTACCTGTAATTGTGTGTAACACGCACATGATTCTCCCTCTCAGAGAGCAAATGGACAATTTATTGGCAGGCTATTCTGTTCTAGAAATTGGAGCCGTTTAATATTCAGAGTGATTCTCTTTCAATTGTTCTACATTATGGATCAAACTCCAAATAGACAGTATACTTCAGCTACCACTGATTATGTGGAATTTTTTTTTCTTAATTTCCAGCAAGATGACTGAAGTCCTAAAGACCCAAATATCTCCTAGCCATTCTGTGTTTTTTTGTTTGCTTATTAGAAACAAGTAGAACCAGGGCACTCATGTGAGGTATTACTACCAACCATGGTGAGCACATGTCCTGGTTCTTTCCAAGACAGTCCTGGTGTTTGTAGTTGTACAGTAGTTCTGAACAGTTCCCCCTTTCATTTTCCAAAGTGACCCACTATGGATAATCATTTTTATGGTCCTTCTACCAATAATTTTGTCCCGGTGTGTTGAAGTGTGATAGGTTTCCAAAGGCCTGCAGTGATTTTTCCCACAAATGCAGAAAAGTGATTAGCTGCTCTAGGAAGGAAAGAAGAGAAAAGGAACATAAGCCTTGATCTTATTCATCTTATAGAAATATTCTAGCTTATCAACTTCTCTTTGTAGGTTTAAACTTTAAGTCTGATTAAAAAAAAATTAACTGAACCCTCTTCCCTAAGATATAAAAATACTAGGGGGAAAATATTGGATTCATATGGTTTATACAGTTTTATGCTTCCTGTATTTAACACAGAAGGAGTATTCAATATCAACAAAAGGGTTTTCAAAAAAAATACTTAAATTTCTACACAGTATTACATTAAATGGATGAATCATCACTTATTTGTATACTCTATTAACAATACTTATTAAACACCTTATTACAACTTGAGCACTCATCAGGGTCCGGAGAAAACAATAATAGCAAAATAGACCAAGTCCCTGCCTTCACATGGATTAAGTTCTACTGGGGATGATCAGGTGATAATTAAATCCTGACACAGGCATATAACTTGATAGGAAACTTGATAGGACTTGCTTTCTCCAAGTAATAAATGTTCTTCTGGCTTTACAGTTTTTGCTATTCTTGATAACGTCTTGCCCTTATCCAAGACCAATTGATTCAGAGTAGAATAATAGTTACACACCTGAATATATATTTTAAAGCAGCACCTTATCTAGCAGTATCTGAGCCAGATGTAAAAGGAAAAAATAGTAATGCTGACTGTATTTTAAAAGTTGATATTTTTTTCATCATGCATTTTTTGCATTAATTTTTATTTTCTGAACAAATTTGGATTCAACTTTATTTATCTTGGTAATTGAGTTTTTGGTGCTCCCTAAATTTTGCACCAAAGGCCAGTGTCTCAAGGGCCATTCCTCACCCCTGGGATTCTAATGCTTTTGTGATAAAGGCTGAGCAACCTGTTCTAGTGACTGGTCTAGGCCAACATATCTCAAATTTACATGTTCATGTGAATCAATTTGTAAAGTGATTCAGAAGGGCTACAGTGAAGCTGGAGGTGATGTGTCTGTAACAAGCTCCTAGGTGATGCTGTTGTTTCTGGTGTATAGACCACATCTGAGTGATAAGGTTCTCAGCTATTCTGAAAGGTATAAGATAAAACATATGTCCTATGCACACAGAACCAGAGTGAATGCTATCCCACTGAAGGCAAGCCCCTTCCACATGGAGCAAAGGTAAAGTGGATAAGGGAGCTCTCTGCGGTGAGTCATTTCATCACCCCCAGGACTCCCCATTAAGTAAATTGAGATGTGAAAAGTCAGCAGCTCTATGTCCAACACTCCTCTGGCCATTACTATTGATCAGGGTATGATATCATTCCTGCCAGAAGGTGACCCAAATGCAGTTGCTTGGAAATACCATTGGCTGCCTGCCTTACTTTATATCCCTGTTAAAATATTTCTTTCAGGTCCCCAGTCAAGCCCACCACTTTGGAATGAAAAAGTTCCTCTCAGGTAGCTGTCTACAGGCAGGACACCCCACCTAGAGGAAATACCATCTTAACTTGGTTGCGTTGGTTAGCCCAGGGTGGGTCGAGCTGCAACCACCAATTCTGACTGGGAAAGGGTATAGGTTTATATCTGAGACCACATTGTTAGTCCCGCAAGAAGTATTATTTTCTTTTTTTCTTTTAAATCTACCTAATCTCTGTGAGGTGTGTTCATTCTGCCAAAGTGGAGTAACAGAACCCCAGCCATGGTTACCCATGAATTTCCCTCTCAGGGTTGCACTGGAATCCAGAAGCCTTCTGTAAAATGGAGCAATGACCTTTGATTTCCCCCTCTATGTAGTTTCAACAAACATCTTGCTTGTGCAAGCCACTCTGGTCTGAGGAACTGGGAGTCCTGACTCTCTAGAATATAGAACACATCTAATGTGTAGGGTCTCATTTCTTCACTCACCCCATCTCCTCTGACATATATCCAATTCCTTGGGGTCGTGCCAAAGGATAGTCTGTGGGTCAGCGTGGTCAGATGGACATCACATCTTTCATCTTAGTAGAGAGTGGAGGCGAAAAGTTGAATGTCTCCCTGTCAGCTGTTATTATTTCTACATTGGGTTCAATCTTTTACACAACAGTTTGAAATAATATTTGGCTTTAGGCTATGTCTGCTTTCTCCTGGACCTATCTCCTTGAGGCCAGTAGCGCAAAACATTTTGGCAGCCTCTTTAAAGACAATAGAGTGGGACAGAAAATATAAGGAGAATTGAGTCTGAATAATATTTAGCAAAAATATTTACTGTATCATTCTGGTGATGGGAGGGGACAGAAAATAAGCATGATAAATCAGTAAATCCATATATAGTTATAGTTATAGTTATAGTTATAGTTACGGCTAAAGCTATATAGCGTTATACAGTGATAAGTGGTAAAGAGGAAAAAATAAACTAGGGTCAGTGGAAAGACATTTTCAGGTGGAAGAGAAGGTGCTCAAATTTTATATAGTCTGGCTGGGAAAAGCCTCAATGAGAAGGTGGTATTTGAGGAAAACCCTGAAGGGCTGAGCAGCTAATCACACAGACATCTGGTATAAAAGTATTTCAAGTAGTGGGAGTAGCAAGAACAAAGGTAACTGAACCAGAAAGGCAAAAGATAGAGAAGGGAAAATATTTATTGAAATAGGGCAAATAAAGGTGTCATATATTCAATATCCAAACAACTCACATAAATCAATACGATTCTAATAGATACCTGAGTAAAGTTTATGAACAAATCACAAAAGAAGGAAATGTACATAAAAATCATGTATGTATCTCCAATTAGTAATCAAATAATTATACTCTAATCTAAAGTAGCATTTAAACTGCTCTATTTCAGTGAAAACAAGATAAAAACAGAAAATGTGAAAATTATAATAATAATACTGGCAAGAATTTACAGAAATAAATACCTTAATGTTCGACAATGCAAGTGTAAATCGTTACACCTCTTTGGAAAATTAATTTGGCAAATTTCTTCATGAGCCAAATTGTCATAAGTGGGAATTCTTCCTCTGAAAATCTACCCAGAAATGTCACCCAAATATGGAAAAATAGATGTTTCTATACATTCACAAGAGTGGACATTGGTATCAGAAGCAAATTAAATGTCCAGCATCATGCTATGAGCTCAGTAATTGTGGCACGTTCTTTCAATGAGGTAATACGTACCTATTAAACCCCTTGATTCAAAAGTGATTCAGTAACATGGTGACATGACAGATGATCTTGACATGTTAAATGGCAGGGGGTAGAGTCAGTTTATAGCATTATACATGTATATTGATTAGAGTTTAAGCTTTAAATCATCTTCACATGTATGTGTGTTCCTGTGTTTGTGTTTTATTCCTCCTCCATGTGGAAGAAATGATGGCCTGTCTACAGTCAAAGTTGTTCAGAAAAACTGAACCAATAGGACTAGATACACACACAGAGAGAGAGAGAGAGAGAGAGAGAGAGGAGAAATTTGTTGGCTTGCAAGTCTAAGCTTGGCAAGTCTAAAATCTACAGGGCAGACTGGCAGGCTGGACATCTAGGGAATAATTTCAGTTTGAATCCAAAGGCAGTCTGCTTGCAGAATTTCCTCTTCTTCTAAAAACATCAGTCTTTTTCTATTTAGTTCCTCAACTGATTGGACTAGGCCCACCACATAGTGGAGGGCAATGTGCCTTGCTGAAAGTTTACTGATTCCAATGTGAATCTCAGCTTGCCTGGGTGGTTCAGTTGGTTAAGTGGTTCAACTCTTGATTTCAATTCAGGTCATGATCTCATTTTTGACCCTCGTCAGGCTCTCTGGTTAGTGGGGACTCTGCTTGAGGACTCTCTCCCTCTCCTCCTGCTTGCTCTCTCTCTCTCCCTCCCACCCTCTCTAACATAAATAGTTTTTGTTTGTTTGTTTGTTTGTTTGTTTTAATGTGAATCTCATCTAAAAAATACCTTCTCAGTCACGTCTAGAATAACGTCTGATTAAATATCTGGGTACAGTGGGTGACCTAGCCTAGTTGACACATGAAATTAATCACCATGGCCTGTAATAGCTCAAGGGGTACATAATGCAATAGGTCCATAATGCTAGAAAACAAAATGATAGCTCCAGCAGAATCCCACAGAAGACTGGACTGGCTTGGAGAAGGTGGCAATCCCTGAGCCCATCCCAGGGGGCAGAGATCAGGGTATTCTGGTTGGAGAAGCCCACATCACACAGTGGGTGGCACAAGTGGCTGCCCCAGTTTCACTGTATGAGATGGCTTTCTTGGGGGGGAAATGATACAAGAAGAAGGAGGACAAGACAGTGCTGTTGAGGAGCCACGAGTTCTGACTCGAGTTTACTGCAGACGTCCAAGCCAACCACACAGATCTTGCATGATGGCTTTACTGTCTTCTCTTTGTAGCCCTCTTATTTCCCAAATACAGACCTTTATTTGTTCAAAAGAATGAAGGGGGAGATAATGGATTTCTGTCTGCCTTGGTCATACCACAACTGTAGAATTGTTTCTAGACATGAAAACCCCAGTTATCAAAAAACAAAACAAAGCGAAACAAAACAAAAACAAAACAAAACACATTAACATCTGTCTAAGTAGCAAAAGATTTTCAGATCACTTCAAAAGGATAAGGGCAAAAGATTAAGAGTCCTGTTAGATTAGAAAAATAGACCTGTCTGGACATGTTTAGGACAGATAATAATCCCAAAGATTATCCTGTGGGGTGGGGTTGGGCTTCCTCTAGGTGGGTTTTTGGGTGGGAATAATAATAAAAATATATATATTCTCAGTGTATGGAAGGACTGGGGACTATGGAATGTATGTCTTTGGGAAACAATAATCTCCTCATTTTTGGTAGTATTTAGAGATATTACAGGTTCGTGGGTGAGAATATTGCTCATCCATATTGTCCAGGATTAGGATAGAATCTAAGGGTTCATTTTTTTTTTTCAAGATCTAAATACTCTTACCAAGCTCAGGAAAGTTAGGGTTGGGTGGGGCTATTATGGGAGTAGTGCAGGGGGTATTATAGGGCTTAAATACCTATATTTTTCATTATAACAATGTGTATTTTTATATAGCCCCCCTTTTTTAAAGTAAATCCAGCTTTTTTCCTCCTCTGCAAAAAACAAACAAAACAAGCAAACAAACAAACAAAAAACCCTGTGGAACTTTAATATAAAAATATTTAATATTTTGCCTTTTTGCTTTTCTTGCAGCATATATTCAAATATCCCATCTCACATTTTCAGAAGATATTGCTCATTTTGACAAATTGCCAAGAAAGGGGACATTTGAAAGCTAATTTCGAATTGTTTTTCCATAAGGCTTGGACCCATAACTATTCAATGACTTCATCTCCTCATGATATATAGGCAGAAGTGAGTCAGTAGTGTTGTCCAACTAAATGATGGTCTCTCATGGATTTAATTCTCACATATTCTTTCAAAATGTGTACCTTTAAGTCTTGACATTTGTTAAATGCTAAAATCATATTACTCATTTACAATGAGAACTTTTTGAGAAAAATAAGAAATTGAAGGCAGAAGACACAAAAATCTATTTATAATATATATGAAGAAATGTTAAAAACAAATTTGGTAAGAAGGGGCCTACCAGCTTCAGTTCCTGCTTTTCTAGGTCCAAACAGCCAAGTATTGACAATTTCAATATAGAGAGAATTAGGAGGAAGAGGTGGAGGAGGAGACAATGATGAAAAAGAAAAAGATGAGAAGAAAAACTGTAAAATTAAATATTAATTAAATAACAAACTAAAGGATACATATTTTCAAATATACAAATTGAAAATATGAGCAGCAATAATGATGAAGATCTCAATTATAATGAAAATATCCACATGTAAAAAAAGAACGTCAACTATCCTTCATACCTTATATAAAAATTAACTCAAAATGGCTAAAACTTCTGAATGTTAAGGCTTAAAAAAAGGTGAAGGAGGAAATATAGGAGAAGATACTTGGACCTTGGGTTAGACAAAAATTTTTTAGCCTGATCCATAAAGGAAAAATCTGGACAAGTTTTACTTCATCAAAATTACGAACTTCTGCTCTTAATGAGAGGACAAGTTGCAGCCTGGCTAAAAAAAATAGTACACTCACATATTTTGTTAAAGGACTTGTATCCAGAAAACCTAAACACCTCTTTGTTTGTTTGTTTGTTTGTTTGTTTGTTTTGTTGATGTTGTTGTTTTTTAAAGATTTTATTTATTTATTTGACAGACAGAGATCACAGTAGGCAGAGAGAGAGGAGGAAGCAGGCTCCCCGCTGAGCAGAGAGCCTGATGTGGGACTCCATTCCAGGACTCTGGGATCATGACTTGAGCTGAAAGCAGAGGCTTTAACCCAGTGAGCCACCCAGGCACCCCACCTAAACACCTCATAAAATGCAGTGATTATAAAACAACCAGACTTTTTATTTTTATTTATTTATTTGTTTTTTTTTTTACAACCAGACTTTTTAAAATGCATGGAAGATCTGAATGGATACTTCACTAAAGAAGGTATGTAGGGGCACCTGGGTGGCTCAGTGGGTTATGCCACTGCCTTTGGCTCAGGTCGTGGTCTCAGGGTCCTGGGATGGAGCCCCACATCGGGCTCTCTGCTCAGCGGGGAGCCTGCTTCCCGCTATCCCCCTGCCTGCCTCTCTGCCTACTTGTGATCTCTGTCTGTCAAATAAATAAATAAAATCTTAAAAAAAAAAAAGAGGGTGTGTAGATGAAAAATAAACACATGCAAAGATGCTGAACAAAATTCATTGTTGGAGAAACACAAATTAAAGCCACAATGAAAACCACTACTACACACCTATTTGAATAGGTGACATAAAACACACACAAACAACAAAAATACCAAGCAAGTGTTGGTGAGAATGTGGACCCACTGGAATTCTCACACAGTGCTGGTTATGTGCAAAATAGTACAACCGATTTGGGAAAACCTTCGAGCAATTTCTCATAGTTAGACACACCGACTCTGAAGTATTTAAGCAAGTGAAATAAAACCTAAGTTCACATGAAATTCTATGTGCAAATGTCCACAGTGGCTTTATTCATAATCACTAAAAACTGGAAAGAGCTTAAAATGTTCATAAACTGGGGAATTAGAAATAAACTGTGGTACATCCAATAACAAGAAGGAACTACTGCTACACTTAGCAACATGGATGAATTTTTAAAGCATTTATGCTCAGTGAAAGAATCTGGCCTCAAAGGGCTACCTTCTGCATGTTGCCATTTATAGAACATTTTTCCTAAGGCAGAACCATAGGGAAGTAAGCCAACCAGTGTTTGCCAAGGTTTGGGGGCTGGGGGAGAACCTGACTACAGAAGAAGATGGGGGAATTTTCTTCTATGTCTTAATTACAGTGGTGGTGTGGTCACAAGATTGTGTTTGTTAAGACGATTAGAGTGATGTGCTTAAAAGCATGAATTTTACTGCACCTAACTTACAGCTCAATAAAATAAATGGGGGAAGAAGAATTAGGCTACGACACTTGTTGGCCTTAGTAAACAGGAATGTCTCTACCCTGTGCGGCCCCAGAAAGTGGAGACCGCGGCCCCAGAAAGTGGAGACCCAGTCACTTGGTATACCTATGTGTACTTAACATGAGGCAGGCCTCCTGTCAAGGCCAGACAGCTTCTCAAGCTGCCAGCATGGATTCCTCAACTCCCATTAATCCCATTAAGAACAAGTCAATTACTTTAATTTAGATTCCTGATTGAACTATAAAGTGCACTCCATCTGCTTTGTAGACTAAGCAACAGGCAGGCCGACACTTTCAGAGACGAATCTGCTCCAATGCTCATATTGGGAAAATGGACAACAGAAGATGCTGGCATCTGACCTCCAGTGAATTAGGGAGGGCTCTTTCACACCAAGTGAGAGAGGCAACATTTTCTTGATATGTCCATTCGTCACTTGTAGGCCCATCTGGCATTGGTGGGGGTGCAAAAAGGTGACTGTATCTATGAATACGACTGATAAATGTCATTTCCATCATCACTTTGTACGGTTCCTCTCCAGACTGCCAGGCTTGCCCCAAGCAGTCCTTGTCCAAGGATTGCTCCTGGTGTGGGCAGAAAGGGCTGTTTTCTAACCAGTAGCTGTGCACTCACATCTTACTTTCAACTTTGCTTAAATTAAAAAAATAATAATAATACATTGTGTTGGGGTTGGAGACTTTGCTTTTTGACCAAAGCACAACTTAGAGAGTCTTATAAATACTAAAGAACTCCAGAAGGAAAGGATTCAGGGAACTCTCAAGTCCAGAAAGCTATGTGACAAAATCAACTACCAAACTGGGTCTCCCAGGTACATGGATTTTGTCTTTGCTCACTTGGTTTCTTTACCTTGACCATCCTCAGAAGCAGAGTCTGCCTGGCCAAGCTGGTCATTTGCAGCTTTGGGGGTCTAAAGTAAGGAGGAGGGTGGGAGATAGAACACAAATGAGGCTCTTAGGATGGAACCAGGAGAAACATTGTTCAGGGAGAGGCAGAGAGAGTCAGGGGAGAAGTTACATGGTGGAAAGAAAATGGACAGAGCTTTATTGCCTGATCCACATTCAAATTAAGTCAGGAAACAAAACAAAATGAAACAAAACTGAATTGGCTTACAATTAATTTAGGTTACTCAACTTTTGTTGCTTTCAATTCTTTTTCTTGTTCTGCTCTAAATTTTACCAGATCTCTGAGCTCCAGTCACAACCATGATGGGCTTTTTGCCTTAGACCTGATCAATACCTTGCTTTGCCCCTGTTCTTTACTCTTTCAAGTAATGGGCCACTGAAATATTGGCTTTACCTTAGAAATGTTCCTGGCTTCTTCTTCATACAACTGTCATCACTGTCTTATGTGAAGAAACTTTGAAACAGCCTCCTCAACCATCTCTCTACCTACCTAGTCTACCTCATTAATCCTTTTCCCACAAGAGTGCTCAAAAAGATCTTCCTAGAATGCACATCAGATTAGGATTGCCAGTTGCTTCAAAGTCAACACAGCTTACAGAATGAGATAGAAACCAACCTCTAGCAAGGTAGTTGTGACCTTCCATGATTTAAATCCAACCTCTCCCATCCTCATCTCCCACCAAGCACCAAGAAACACTGATCTACCAGAAGTCCTCAAACCAGACCAGGCTCCATTTATGGCTTCTCAATGTCTTTGGACATGCAGATGCCATTGCTTGGAATGTTCCTTCTGTCTACCCAATCCTCCAGTTTCTGCTACTGCTTCCTTTTCACTTCAAGGCCTCATCTCCTTTCTGGAATCTCTCCTCTATACTTCTTTGTCATCCTAAGTTTCTGACCAGCCTCTCTCCCTCAGCATCCATACAAGAGGATGCTGGACTAAATTAATATTAGAAAAAATATTTCTCCTAAAAGGAACACTATTACATGGAAGACATTAGCTTCTCTTTGTCTCAAATCCCTTGTTCCAGAATAACATCTTAGTGCTAAGAAAAGGTCATTTAAAAGTTCTACTTGATAGTATGGCTATTGTGGACATTGCTGCTATAAACATTCGGGTGCACATGCCCCTTTGGATCACTACGTTTGTATCTTTAGGGTAAATACCCAATAGTGCAATTGCTGGGTCATAGGGCAGTTCTATTTTCAACATTTTGAGGAACCTCCATGCTGTTTTCCAGAGTGGCTGCACCAGCTTGCATTCCCACCAACAGTGTAGTCCATCAACAGATGAATGGATCAAGAAGATGTGGTATATATACACAATGGAATACTATGCAGCCATCAAAAGAAATGAAATCTTGCCATTTGCGACAACATGGATGGAACTAGAGCGTATCATGCTTAGCGAAATAAGTGAAGCAGAGAAAGACAACTATCATATAATCTCCCTGATATGAGGAAGTGGTGATGCAACATGGGGGCTTAAGTGGGTAGGAGAAGAATCAATGAAACAAGATGGGATTGGGAGGGAGACAAACCATAAGTGACTCTTAATCTCACAAAACAAACTGAGGGTTGCTGGGGGGAGGGGGTTTGGGAGAAGGGGGTGGGATTATGGACATTGGGGAGGGTATGTGCTTTGGTGAGTGCTGTGAAGTGTGTAAACCTGGTGATTCACAGACCTGTACCCCTGGGGATAAAAATATATGTTTATAAAAAATTAAAAATTAAAAAAAAAGAAGCTATAAAAAGAAGAACAAAGTGCCCCCAAGGAAATAAAAGGAATTAAATATTAAAGATAATAGTAGAAGTTAAAAAAAAAAAAAGTTCTACTTGAGTTTATTTTTCCTTATCAGCTCTCCCCCTAAATATTAGGTCCCTGACTCTACCCTTAGTGAGTGATGCAGTCATCTTTTAATAAATGCCACAGCACAAATTATGACCTACTTTTTTAGACAGATGTATTAATTGTAATTCCTAAATCATAAGATATAAGCTTAAAGTGTACAACTCAATGTTTTTTAATTTATTGACAGGGCTTTGTGGTGATGCGCACAATCTAATGTTAGAACAATTTCAGCCCCCTCAAAAGGAGCACTGTGTCCATCGGCAGTCACAATCCATTGCCCCAAGCCCCAGTGCAGCTCCTGCCTCTCATCAATTGTCAGCCTCCATGCATTGTCCTATTCTGAACACTTCGTATAAATCGATTCATACAATATATGGTCTTATGTGACTTTCTTATATGTCTCATATTTTTTCATTGGAAATAGGACATTTAGATAATGTATTATAGCAATATATTTTTTCTTGCATGTCTTATAACTTTTTGGTTGAAAATTAGACATTTTAAATAATATGTTGTGGCAACTCTGGTAACTCATCTCTCCCAGGGGGTTATTGTGGTTGCTCATTTGCTTGGTCATGAATTTGTTTTGTGACTTGGCTGAATAATTCCGTAAAATCTTTTCCTGAGTAGTGTGCAGTTTCTGATGTTCCACTCAGACTCCCCCAGTCTCTCCCCCAACAACCCTGCTTTTTAAAAAAATATTTAGACAGTGTTTGCCCTGGGTCAGCGTGAACCATGCATTGGTCAAAAGTTGTGCATAAGCCCCCTGAGCCAGTTGTATTTTTACCCTTTAACACTGTACGTGTGTATGGTCTAGAGGTTGCTATCAGAGTTTAAGGAATATACAGCATTTTGCCCCATGTTCAACCAGGTCCTGGTGGATGGGAGGTTCTCGGTCTGACCTCTCCTGAGAATGTGCCTCTGCGAGCATGCACAGTCTTCCAGACTGACAAGGTTGAGCACGGTTTCATCTGTAAGCCTGGTTACTTGGGAGTTGCCTCTGCATCAAAGTACCTGGCGTTTGGTCAGAGGTTGTGTTTAAGCCTCACATGCCAGACAGGCTTCTCTGCTTTCTGTGGATGGGTCAGTGGGTGGTTTGAAAAATTCTTTCAAGTTCTTTCCTGCTTGCTCCTGAGTGGGTTTAGCCTAGCACAGGTGCAGAGCCTTCCCGACTTCCAGAATCGACTATGATCTGGGCAGTCACCACAGCAAGGTGGTTATCACCAGGCTAAAATGAGGCAAAGATTGGGGAAAAAATTCTCAAACACAAAGCCAAGTCTCAACAGGCTGGGAAAGAGAAAGGCAAATGCAGGAGTGAATGTAACCTATTATTCAAGTACAGAGTAACTGCTGACCTTTAGCCTGGTGTGTGTTCCTTTGAAACTTTTCAAGATGTCTGCCCAGCATCACGATGTCTGCTCCTTCCTGTTTTGCGATTGACAATGGAGCTTTGTAAATCCATTTTTGCTGCTTTGATTAATAATTTTATGAATAACAGTGAACATGTTTCCTTAACAACAACAACAAAAAAGAATTAACTATGATCTTCCATTCTGTCAGTTTCCTTGGTTTCTTCTTTTAAGCATCTGTCAGCTCTGCCAATTAAAATTGTTCTTTTGCTGGGGAATGAGCCCACTGAGCTACTTATTCCACCATTTTAGAAGTCCTGGAATCCCCTGTCTAGGACGGCACTGAAGTGGAGGTGAGGGCGAGTAGCTGATGGACGGTGGTGTGGACAGGAAGCAGTCTTGACCCATCCACGTGAAACAGAGCTTCCCCCCAGTAGTAAAGGATAGGTAGAGGAAGGAGCCTTCCACCTCTCAGTCACTATTCACTGGGATAGAGCACAAAGGCTTTATGACATGGGCTGGGGATAAAAACCACAAGCAGCCTGCCCCTCCCAGGTGGGCTGGTAACTCCAGACTCTAAATGCGGGGAGGCAGAGACTCTATCTTCTTGGGGGCAGCTCTCCAGAGCGGAGTGCTCAGAAGAGAGTTTCTGTTATATGGAGGCAGAGAGAAAGAAAGCAGGTCCTAGCTCAAATACCACAGAATTTTGTTTTTTATACTGAAATTTAATAAATTTTCTTAAATACATATTTCTTCATTTGAGTATGCCCTTGGGAAATTTTCTACACACTTTAAATGATTGTTTTTGTTTCATTTTGTTTTGTTTTATAATTTCCACCAATTAAATTATTCTTTTGCTGGGGAATGAGTCCCATTGAACTACTTCCTCGACCATTTCAGAAGTCATGGAATTATTTCGTTCCCGTAATAATTACATACTATACCTAATTGGGGAATGAGTGAATGCTCTTGTCCGTACGTGATCTCTATTTGCTTACCTTATCACTTTGATTTTATCTATATAAACTTCTATCTTTTAAGCCAGGATTCCAAATTTACCCCTCTCCCAACACACTCAGTTTCCATATATCATTCTGTTCTTATGAAAATAAATATAGTTGAGTATTTATCGAGTTTTCTTAAATCCTTGGCTTTACTTTCTCTGTAACAGATTTTTATGTGCTTAGCATATGGAAGGAGCTTGATAAATGTTAGTTTCCTCCCTTCCGCTTCTCTTCTTCCTTCCTTTCTTCCTTCCGTCTTTCCTTCCTTCCTCCCCTCCCTCCCTCCCTTGCTAGACTATTTGATCTTGGAGGGTAAGGACACCTACTTTTCTTTCTCTGGATTTCCCATAGACATGGCACTATACTTTTCAAGTGGCGGCCACTCAATATATGTCTGTTTATTGATTAGTTACACAAAGTGGAGGGCCCATGCTGGAGTTCTTCCAGAGGGATTGAAAAAAGAGAGAAAGTGGTAAGAAAGAGACCCCCCATGAGATCACATATGTTTTAGCAATAGATCCAACTGTGGAGGGGGCTCCTGGGCAATCTCATGTGGTTACCTGGACGAAATGTCATGCTCGATAATCAGAGGTACAGGAGACGCAGAGGCAGTGGAAGTCCTGGGCAACAATACGTTTATCATCATAAAATCTGGGGAGAATGAATGCATGGTCATTGCTAAATAAAGACTGCAGGAGTTGATGAAAATCTTGCCACAAAACTTTCGGGGGTAGCAGAAAGGCTTGCAGTATAAGGTGCAAAGACCTTTCAAAAAGAGCTGGTATTTGCATTTATGGAGCCCAAACTGTGGGGTTTGCCCAGAGAGAAGGGCAGGTAGGAGTAGCCGCTGCATCAGAGCAGAGTTTGGACTGAACAAATTGGGGCTGTCTCTCGAGCACAATGCAAGGTTCAGCATCACCAGACAGGCTACGGAAATACGTATGTTTATTGTATGTTAAAATAGCCAGACTCTCTGTGCTCCGTGGGTGGGCTGGATGGAAATGACCCTGGCCAGGAAGGGGGTAAGTTGGCCTTGGTGTCTGATGTTGCATGCATGTGTGTGGGCTGAGAAGACTCAAGCGCATGTAATATTTATGGAGACCGGAGTCTGATAATAAAGGAAAACAAATGGAGACATCTGGGCTGTGTGCCTCTATGCACAAAACACGGCCCTGGCAAAGAACAACCTAAACCTTTTGATGAAAAAACTTTGCTTACAAATTTACTGCAAATATTATACATTAAAAAAAATAATGCTTGTCCGTTCAAAGTACTTAGAATATTCAGTAAAGTAGAAACATAAGAGAAAAAACGATCCACACAGAATCTGGCTGTCAACGTTTCTGCTCCCTTCCCTTTCCCCCACCCTACTTCTTTTTGCTTTCAGACTATTTCATATGCCAGTTTTACCTGCTTATGATCATATTCGATGCACATTTCTACCCCTGGCATCTTTCTTTTCACAATACATCAGAAGCACCATTTTAATGGCTGCATAACAGTCCATCACATGAATGTGTTATCACTTAATAATTTCTTTCGTTATCTATTTAGTTTAATATTGTTATACCAATAGGATGGGAAACTATGGTTTGATAAACATATTTCTGTAAATACATTTGTGCATACTTATTTTCCCCTATGTCTTAGGTTATTTCATTTGGATGGATTTCCAGAAGTGGAAATGCTAGATCATAATAACCCTGTATGAACATTTTTAAGGCTCTTGATCCATTAATGCCAAATTGCTTTGCAAGACTTCCGTATCAATTTATATTTCCATGCAGTATATGGGAGTTGTTAGAAAGATAAATATTAAGACACAGAGAGTATGCCAGAGTTCCTAGATAAGAATTAATGGAATGAGCTGCTGGGTATCACCCAAGAGATAAAAAGGAATAAAATCACATCAACGATATACAAATAGAGAATATTCCTGGCATACACTTGAGTAATAAAGGGTGCTTCTTCTCAGATAATCAGCTTTATTCAAGAGCCAGCCTCTATGATACCACTTTCACGATACCTCCCCACATTACTCCAGTCAAAATGGTTTCCCTTTCCTCATGGATAATCCTTCAGAAATTTTTTTCTGATCCCTTTTATTGAAGTTTAACTCTGTCCGCAGCACCTACTCAAGTTCAGGCTCATCGGAGTATACATACAATGTTTGTTGAATTTAATCTGTATGTTCACAGGCCATGGAAATACGAAAAGAAAAGAAGCAGGAAGAAGGATGAGCTGGGAATGCCTATGTGGGAACAGGACAAAGTTAGTGAATTAGTTTATTGTGCAAGGTTGTCTTTCTCTATGGTCATGATGAGGAGACTCCTGGAATCAAGATTTTCTGAAGCCATAGGACCCCCTGAGTGGCTCAGTCCACTAAGCCTTCAGCTCAGGTCAGAATCTCAGGGTCCTGGGATCGAGCACCACATTGGCCTCCCTGCTCAGTGGGGAGTCTGTTTCTCCCTCTCCATCACTCCCCCAGCACATGCTCACTCTCTCTCTCTCTCTCTCTCTCTCTCAAATAAGTGAAATTTTATAACTTCTTATAAATAAAAATAATGTTTTCTGAAGCCATTAGGGAGGAGAGGCTAAGTAAACTAGTGAAGGCTCAGGTCATCTCATGTGTGGAGGCATAAGACTGAGTGAGTAACTCAGACCTTGAGAAAGGTGCTGGTGTCTGTGCACTGTGTTAGGGTCTCGTGGTAGTCATAGCCAGACCACACTCCTGTATGTGGAGCTGGCGATGGGGGTGGGACAGTGTTTCTTAAATAGGTACTCTAGCTCTAGCTCTCAACTGCTTGGGAAGAGGGCATCCCTCCTGAGTAGGAAAGAACCAGAATAAGAGCATCTTATTTCTGTAGAGGCAATCAGTGTGTTCAGTGCCCTGAAGAGAAAAAAAAAAAAAGTAGGCTATACTTCGTTCCACTAAGATAAAGTCTTCAGTACAACGTTCATCCACATTTCTAGCTGTGTCTGGGCAGTCCTATATGGATCTCAGGGAAGATGCTTACTCTAGGCCCAGAGGCATGGAAGCTAGAAGAGCACAAAGAGGGGACATGAATAGAGTCACCATCAAGACACAGCATTGTCCAGGCAAATGGTGACTTCTTCAGGGTCCCTTCCAGGGAGTGAGCTAAGGTCAGCACAATGAGGAGCTGCAGAAAAGGCCATGGGACCTGTTCTTGAGCAGACCTGAAGCACTACCTTGGGAACTCATCAGGAAGACCACATGACTGCATTAGGCATGACCAGTTTCCAAACATCAGGAACAAACATGTGGAAGGAGCTGTGATCACTGTAACTCATGTCACACAGCAATATTATAAAGACAAGAAGAGCTACTCTGGGGGCGCCTGGGTGGCTCAGTGGGTTAAAGCCTCTGCCTTTGGCTCAGGCCATGATCCCAGAGTCCTGGGATCGAGCCCCACATCAGGCTCTCCACCCAGCAGGGAGCCTGCTTCCCCACCCCCACCCACCAACCACCTGCCTCTCTGCGTACTTGTGATCTCTGTCTGTCAAATAAATAACATAAAATCTTAAAAAAAAAAAAATAAAGAGCTGCTCTGCTCAGGCTTCTCCCCTCCCCCCACTGCAGGACTTCCACATATGCAGACTTAGTAATTTCTCACAATTACCTTATATGTCCTCTAGATATTCATACATTTTTTCATGTAAAGAGATGACTCATATAGTTTCTATTAAACATAGGTATTAATTTCGGGGTCAAGAAATTCAGAATCTGGCCACCTATAAGGAAAATTTCAAAGAAAAGAAGAGTAAGAAATCTTAAAGGGAGAGAAATTGATCTCTCTGTTACAAGTAAAAAAAAGTAAGATATGAAACTTATGAACTTAATTAACCAAGATGCTAGAGATATAGACGTGCTGGAGATCTATGTGCATTTACAAAATAAAGTGAAGGTGTTTTATTAAAATACCCCTTGGGTCAGGATGATATGGTTATACGTGATTGGATTGTTTTGTGCAATGTTGATTTGACACATTCACTGCTAGTGTTTAAAATTAAAGCAGGTGATCTTGAAATGGAAAGACAAAGGCCAGCTTGGAAAAAGAAGACTTCTCAAGATGTCAAGAAAGCTTTTCAAGTTATCTTTTAGGTGTGGGGGAGAAGATGTGGATATCATCCACTCAGAGGAAGGAATGATAAAACTTCAAAAATATGGGCATTATTAAAAAAATTGATGAACAACAGCATATACTGTTGAGAAAAAAAGCTTACGTGTGTAATATATATCTTTTTTAAAATAAAAACATTATCAGGATGCAACTGATTGCCTTTAAAGTATATGAGAAGTATACAGCTACTTTGAGAAGTTGCTATCATTATCAATGTGAGTTAAGACCTCTTTTCTCTGATCGAAGTTCTCTTGTGCTTCTAAGTCACTCAATCACAATAATTTCTTCTAGACAGACTCAGTGTCTGCTCTGGAAATCCCAACTTTAGCATTTTTACTTTTCATGGGTGTTTGGGAAGCGTAGACCACAAATCCATGCAGGAGAATAGTTTGTCCTTTCAAAGTGTTCTTCATGAATATTCGTTTCAGTAATGTATCAGTTGTGGAAGTAAGTCCCATCTACAAATGTACACTAAAGTAGAATTACCGTGGTTCCCTTCAACTTCAATATTTGATAGCCCTGTGAATCAAACAGAAAATAAATAGCCCCACTGGTGAGCTTTGATTGACATAGCCCATCTATTTTGGGCAAAGTTCTGTGCTCAGCATGGGGAAGGCAGAATCAATAGAACTCGAAAGCCTCAAACCCATCTTGGAGATGTTTGAATGCCCAAATGGAAATGTTGACCTTTTCTTGTTGGAAATTCACTCCCCCACTTAATGAAGCTGTAGCTGCAAAGGAAAGTGCATGGTTAGCTGGAGTCAGAAAATAATTTTATACGGATTGGATGTGGATTATTTCTGACATCAAATTCCATACCCGGAACCTGTTACTCCAGACCCTCATTAGAGGGCATAACCTTGAATCTCCTGGTCTCTAGTTTCTCTCTGAAGCAGAGCCCAGAGAAATGAGATTTCAGGAAGATTCACTAAGGGACAAGGGGACAAGTCACCCATCCATTCTCCACGGGACTCAAAGGTGGATCAAACAAGATGTTGAAAACCTATCACCTGGGAGGTTGCAAAGGAAATAAAAGAAAAATGGTTTAAAATTCTGGCTTCTCTCTACTTTCTGGGAAGGGAAACCTGACATATTCCTGAATATGCCTATCTTAGAAATGGAGGTTGAGGACACAGCTGACCTGGGATCATGGTGAGTTCCAGAGATTTTTTCAGTGGAAGCCCCGACAGCTGGGGGATAAACAGATTGCCTCGATTTCCCTAGTATGAAGTGTGTGGTCCTTGAAAAAGTTCCTAACTATGAGGATACCAGAGCTGGTAGGAGCTTCTGTCTCTTTTGATATGATGAGTGTGTCACTCAGTGGGAATGGTTGGCCCATCCAATCCCTCTGCATTGAATCTCAACAGAAAGATAGGAACTTTTTTCCCTGAGTTCAGAATACTCCAACAAAGGCCAGGGTCAGAAATGGTAAGGAAACCAGATCTAGTTGGTGTGTGTGTGTGGGGGGGAAGAGTATCATTTTGTTTGTTTGTTTTTAAAGGGTCAGGCCAGAGTTGACCCAGAATGAGTTGAGCCATATTTGGAGGAAGAAGCATGAGCTCCTTGTCCCCAGAAGTGTTCAGACACCTGAACTCAGAAAGACTTCTTTACAATGTATCAAGATGTGTCAGGAAGCAAGAACGGGCAAAACAGTGCTTAGATTCTGCTATG
The DNA here is from genome assembly GCF_964662115.1 of Mustela nivalis. Taxonomy (NCBI): domain Eukaryota; kingdom Metazoa; phylum Chordata; class Mammalia; order Carnivora; family Mustelidae; genus Mustela; species Mustela nivalis. The sequence continues at coordinate 20,090,851 of NC_139037.1, forward strand.
GACACTTTAGTCTTCCAACTCTGAAACTTAACATCACCAGCCATAAATTGAGGATTTAGAAATGCACCTCCCTCAGAGAGTTCATAAGAATTGAATGTGGGGTTGGATGTGCAGTGCCTAACAGGGCGACATCTAGAGAAGGACCTTAATTAAAGTTCATTCTCTTCTCATCAACTATCCAGGTCTAACCAAAGCTTCACAGTTCCTGCAGTTGTGATTAAAATTTTAAATGTATAACGTCCTCCAAGGTGTCCACCTGAAATATCTCAGGAAAGAAATGTTTTAATAGGTACACATGCTTACAATGGTGATATGCTGACATTTAAAAGAAGTAATACTTGAACTGAGCATAGAAAAAGGCCAGTACCCCAACGTGACTGCCTTGCATAATCACTGGACCCTGTTCCAGTTCTCAAGGCAAGATTATGCACCCGAGCTCAGCAGGGCACCACCGGTTTTATTTGCAGGTAAAATCGAAGCCCACTGCCAGTCATTGATTTGCTATTGCTCTGTTTGATGAATGTCACAGTCAGGAAGGAGAAATAAAATTCTTCTAACACATATAGACCTCTGGTAGGCAAGAAACTCGGTCCTCAGGGAGCACTATCCAAATTAAGTCCTGAGTAGAGACACAAAGTAATCACCTTTTCCTTTTATTCCTAAGGGGTATTGGGAATATTACAAAATATCACTATAAAGAGTGTAAGCCATTTGCTGGACATATCTTCATTCTACAAGTTAACGCAAATATTTCATATAATCCTAAATAAAACATCAAAAAGAAATGTCCTGCAACACAGCGAAGTTACTATGATATATATTTGGACATATACATGCCAAGTAGTGGTTTAAAGAATTAGGAGATGCTAGCTCTTTTGGATATAAAGATCTATTATACAGCAGCAAAAATTAACACAGCGTGGTGCTTGTACAAAATCATACCAATGGATCAGTGAGACAGAAGGGGAAAATGTGTATGTGTACTTACCCATATGACTTCAACTTATCATTGTGTAATTGGAGGGAAGGGACCATTTTATAAATGATGTTGATAAAACTAGCAATTCTTTGAGGGTATAAATGTCAATAAATCTTTTGCATTGACATGTGATTACAGAGTCCTGATGGGTAAAGGGTTTATGTTTAAATAATTCCCAAGCATTGAAAAGTAAAGTGAAACGAACAGTTTGTGAGGTCTTCCTGGGGGAAAACACTTGTAAATTCTGAAGTGGTAAGTCTTAAAGGAAAAATCCAACAGCTTTATCCCCATAAAATGAAAATTTTCTCTATATAGAATAAAACAAAACAATATAAAAAGTCAGATTCAGAAAAAGGTGCTTAAAATCATCAGTGAAAGTGATGATATCTAAAATACTTATACAATATGTATTTTAATAAAATGATCCCAGATTATAATAGATACATTAGAGAAAAATTCTCAGAGGAGGAAGAACAAATTGTAAGCAGAAATGAGGATACAGATGTAATGTTTTTATCTGCTATATAACAACAACAACAACAACAAAAAAAAAAAAAACAGAAAAAAATAGAGTATTTTGGTGTTTTAAATTTGTGGTCACCTGGTAAATTGTCATGCTACAGGGAGATGGGGAAAATCAATGAAATATTTTGGAAAGTAGTACACAAACCATCAAGAGTCATAAAAATATTCAAGTCCTTTGAAGGATTTAACTGAAGAATAGTAAAAAAGTTTTTTTGATGGCAAACCATACATCTGTTATGGAGTTAATGTCTGCAATATTTACACAACTCCTACCACTCAATAACAAAACAAACAAACAAACAAACAATCCAGCTTAAAAATCTATCATCAAGACCATTTCAGACAGATGGCATAAAATGTCATCCTCACAGAAAGGTGGGCTATCCATTATCAAACTTCTTTTTTTTAAAAAAATATGATTTATTTCTCCATTGATTTAGCTATTTTTCATTTCTTTCTTTTTTATCATTTCTAGTGTATAGATCTTGCACCTTTTTTTAAACTTCTAGCTCAGTATTTCCTGTTTTCTAGTGTTATTATAAATTTTTAAACATTTCCATTTGTTTTTGCTAACATGTAAAAATACATTTGTTATCTTTGCATCCTATGACCTTTTTAAGCCCACATTCTATTTATTTATTTGTTTGTTTGTTTGTTTGTTTATTCCAGTGATCAAGCTTCTATTCTTAGTTCCGCGTGATCATGGGCTTAGTACATACATGTCATCATTCCACTTTTGCCCCGGGTGGCAAGAAATGTGTGTCACCATCACCACTTGCAGATCAGGAAACTAACTAGGGTTTTGGCTGTTTCTTCTTACCTTGATTCTCATTCCCTCTGGCTCTTGACTGTCTTATCCTCCAGCCTTTACCAGAGTAGGGGCATCAGGAGTTCATTAGCGTCTTTTTTTTCTTCTTCCTTTATTCAAAAGCAAGATTAAGAGATGCTTGATTGTTTGGTTTAAACTATCTGCTGCTCCAATTTAGTTTTTCAAGTGCCTGCTCTCTTTGAGCAAAACCACTTCCTAAAATTACTCTCTGCTTTCTAATAGCACACTCAGCATATACAAGAGATCATGCTTTTGGTTTTTTTGTCTGTTTGTTTCTTTGTTTCTTTTTTTTGTGGGGGTGGAGGTATAAGTTTCCTGTGTACCTTTCTGCTGCAAAAATTACTCCATGGACCTGCCCATCCACTTGCCTGTCTCTTCCAGTAAACCACAGCGCTTTCGGACAGATGCTGAATGGTTTTGATAATTGTGACTCTAGCATCTCCGGCAGTCCTTAATCTGTAACTAAATAATTATTGAATGATGAAGGAATGAAGAGACGTTGTTTATAGTTCCTGTCCTCTGACAATAAAGTTAAAGGTCAACGTGTTCTCCCTCTGACACACACGTCCTCTCAGACAGAAGGTCTGAAAAATAGCTAGGAGGGACCTTTAAGAAATCCTATGGTCAAGACCTTTGTTTTTATAGATGTCTAAGAGTGATGGTGAGAAGCATCTTAAGTCACAGGGTACCCTGGAGCAACAGCTAGATAGCTAGATAAATACCCTCTTTCTATATATTTATATTAACACATACATGTATCTGCCAGCATGAAGACGCACATGTGCTTTTATGCATCCCGTACCATGTGCATATAGAGATGTACACACACACACACACACACACACACACACACACACACACACTTTTAAGCTGCTTCACATTTAAAGAAGGCTCGCTGGATGCTAACTTCCTCTCCCCATCTTCTCAGTCACTCTCTTTGCCCATCCTGATACACACACGTTGTTAACATCTGAGGGTCAGCGTTTTAGAGATTCATGGAGGACACGAGGACAGATGCCACGGAGACCACCCAGAGATACACTGCAGTAACGCAGAGGCTGCGCGTGACAAAGCCCTAGGCAAAGGCAGCGTGGCCAGAAGGGTTCTGATGTAAGGTGGGGAGGTGGGGCATTCCAGAGGTGAAATCAAGTTCTTGTGCCTTCACTTTGGGGAGGTGATCGTGCCTCGGGTTTGTCAGTGATAGCCCTGTCCCCAGCTTGCGGTGGACTCTTCAGTGAGAGACCAGAGGGGCCTTCCTTGAGGAGGTCACATACCATGAAGAATATTGTTTCCAGCTCTTGAAAACTTGAAGCTGCAATTCGTCAAAAAGTTCTGTAATTTGAGGTGCTCCTTCATGGAACAGATCGCCCCCCCTCCCAAGTAAGCAGACCCAACTGCTGGTGACACAAAACAGTCCTTCCTCGGATAAATGAAATCATGCATTCCAGAACAAATCCCCAGGCGCCTTCTGCCTCAATTATCTGTGGATTCTTCCTCCTGTCTCTGGTCTCCCCTTTAACACCATCTGTCTTGTCTCTTATTTGTCTTTGAGTAGACAGAATGATCTTTTGCTCTCTTCCTGACCTTTGCAGGCCAACACACTGCCCCAGAGGAAACTCTGAGCTTTCCGTTTCACAAAGGACTTCCCCGATGTTTTTGACCTTGGCCTCACTCCTCTAAAGCAGGACTTTCTGACAGCCTTGGCCAGGCTCTTATCTCTCCAGTCCAAGCAAGGGTGTCAGAATGTCCCAGGGAATCATTAATCAAGGGCCCCATCCTGACATCAGCTCGTTAGAAGCTCTCCGGTGCCTTGAGTGCATCTGGAGGTCTAGGCAGACCGCACTGGGCTGCTTTTATCCACAGACCCGTCCTAGAGCAGCAAGCTGATTGATGGCAAAATGGAGAATTAAACATTTATGTGTGGAAGACCAGAAAGGCACAGGAAGAAAGAAATGTAAGTGCACATGCCTGCTGGAGGAACACCATCCATATCAACACTTGGTTGCCCTGAACAACGTCCATCTCTCTCATTACTATATTCCTGTAAGGAAAACGCACCTCCATATAACATCCATCCCAGGTTGACAAATCCTATTAGGCTGTTGAGTTGTTTCTCCAATGAGACAATTTAAAAAGTTGCCTTTTTTTCCCTCTTCCTTTAAAATACGTTCCAGTGCTATCTTCTCCAGTGTGTTTCCTCACCTCTTCTCCGTAGGAGGGAGAACCTCTTCTCCCAAAAATAGTTGAGAATCAGCCACCTGGCTTCAAATAATACTCTGTGGGTTGGGAGAGGGAGGAGGAGGCCCACTTTGAATGTATGTCATGATCAAGAGTGGGCACACTTATTCTAGGTGGGGCTGGAAGTGGGAGAGGCAAAATTCATCTCAACAGAGGAAAGAACTTTGTAATAATGCTGGTAAACAGATCAAATGTACATGGTATTTTTCTAACTAAAGGGTGCATCAATTTAATAAATTTGATAGAGAGGTGAGCTCTTTTATAGGAAGTAAACGTACGATGCTGTAGTGCAAAGAAGAAGTAGAAAGGGTTCACATTTTTAGCACGAGTGGCTTTCAGAGCTCAGTAATTCTCCACAATGGACATGGTGAGCTGGTGACAGGGCCTTGGACTACAAAGGTCGAAAGGGATTTTCTGTCGATGTAACCTGATTTTTATGTATTTAAAATGTCAGAAGGGGCTTAGTTCTCTTAGAATAAAGACCCCATGGGCTTAGTTTCACTGTGTGAATAGCAGAATAGGTTTAGGGATCCCAGGTGAGAACGTTCAGTAAATGGTATTGGTCATGTACTACCCATGAGACTTGGGTCTCATACATGCTTCCTTCTATCTTCACAACAACTTGAGAAGAAGGTGCTATTCTTAAGAAGCATTTTCTATTTTCCGGAAGCATCATATTTTAAAGCAAAGAATCTTTTTAAACATGCCTTCTTTTTATCTGTTCTAAAATATTTCCATTGAACATCCTTGTCTTGACGTATGAAGTTTGGTTCATTGTAGCCAAAATCTCAGTACCTCCATCGTCTGTGATCTTATCTCCATTTATCCTTTGCCTTTTAAGATAAACTTTGCCATTCTTCACAGATATATTCACGCACACACACAGACACACACAGACACACACACTATAGGACTAACCGTATTGCACCATAACTGTTGATTTATGGGGCTTTTCACTTCTAGAGAGCGTGAGCAAAGTCTTGATCATCCTTGGATTCCTAGATCTTAGCATGGTTCTTGGAAAAGGATATATTTAAACTGCTGAATGAATGAATTCATAAATGAATTTTAACTTTTCTCTTTGGATCTTCTGGGCAATAATTAGCTTCAGTGACAGGCATAAATAATACTGGGTAAAATATAATGGGATTGCAAGGCCCATCATTCCATACTAGGATAAGATGATTCTTTGATTTTTGTTTTTGAATCTTCTTTTAAGGAAGCAATTTCAGATTAATGGAATGCCCTTCTGCCAACCGGTACACATCATAAAATAAACCAGAATAATTTATAATAGTTTTATCTCAGCTCTAACCTGTCATTTGAAACACAATCAAATATGAGTGCATTTCTTGATGATAATGAGTGTGGCTTAAGGGGGGAAACCGGGTTTCTGTAACTCGGGCTCTCTCCAGGATAAGGTAGTATCACGCTTCTCGGAAACTACATCAACAGCATTATCCTGGGGGTCCCCTGGAGACACACCTACTCACACATGCATTATGAAGGGTCTACTCTATCCTGCTGTCTGATGGGCTGGTGGTTAGTCTTCGGTCTTAGTGAAAACAACTCTTTGGTGTGTGATCTCATATACAAATGGCTATTTATTCTGGGCTTTCCTCTACCCCAACCCATCAAACAACATCCCTTAGAGATTTCTCATTGGGTTTTAATGTATTATCAAAGGAGAAGTTATCACGTGGCAAAGGAATTTTCCTCTGCATGCTGCTGTTTGTCATAATGCACAGTCCTTCCCTGACTATACATCAAGCTACTCAGGATGACTATATTATATTGATGTTCATCTCTCTTAGAGAGTTCTGAGACAGATGATACATTTGGAAGGTAATTTTTTCCCTCTTTTTTGAAAAGCTTCATGAATTTAGATGTGGACAACAGGAACGACTAGGGATTTGGTTTGTTCTCTTCTCCTGCTGGCATTTCTAATCAAAGAGACTACACTGCACATCTCTGTTTCAGAATCTCAAATATGGTCCCATTCATGTAGAGTTGATTCAAAAAAGATGGTGTGTTCTGCAATCTTGATCAGTTCTCGTATTTGATCTTGACTCTATCTCCAACTCAAACAGTGACAGTACACAATATGTTTGATAAATAGTAAATGATTTTATCACTGTGGTCAGGTCAATTTGAGGCTTGGGGACATGACCATAAGTCTCAACCTTTTCATACTCCACCTGGCTTACATAATAACCCCTCTTGGATTACTCTTGCTGGATCCCATTATCTGCTTTTAAAATGGAGGTGAGCTCTTTAAGAACTCACATTTCTTACTGCAGTGCAAAAGGTACTTTCTGGTTTATATGGTCATTTCTTACCTCTTCAGATTCAACTATGACTTTCCCTTCCCTAGTTAGTATACCACCTCATAGAGGCATCTAACTTCTCTGAGTCTTCTTACCTGTGAGATGACAATGATCATGGTACCTGCCTAAGGGCTTTGGAACACTATTTGAATTCATGCACACACAGTGCTTACGAGCATTTCAAGCCTATCTATGGTGAGGAGAGCCTGACTCAAAAACTAGGGGAGTCCAGGCAGGAGGAAATTATACCAGAGATGATGAGATCCCAGACTGGAGTAATAGCAGCAAAGAAGATACCTAGTGTGTATTGGCAATTTAAGTATGTCAAGTATTTGACAACAGGGGTATTGGGCGCCTGGGTGGCTCAGTGGGTTAAGCCGCTGCCTTCGGCTCAGGTCATGATCTCAGGGTCCTGGGATCGAGTCCCGCATCGGGCTTTCTGCTCAGCGGGGAGCCTGCTTCCCCCTCTCTCTCTTTCTACCTGCCTCTCCATCTACTTGTGATCTCTCTCTGTCAAATAAATAAATAAAATCTTTAAAAAAAAAAAAAAACAGGGGTATTATGATTGAAAGAGATAAAGAGCTGAAGACTAGGGGGAATGGTTCATTCGTGCAATGAATTACCATGCAACCACTGGGGGAAAAAAAATGATAAGGCCTATTTGACGTTGGAAAATGCACTGTGCTTGATGAATTACGTGAGCAGTGTAGAAAACACCGTGCATGGTGTGACGCCATGTTTATGAAGGAGCACGTATTGCTTCTACGATCAGCAAACATAATCATACCATTTAAATCTGAAAATCAAAATAAACTCATTTCCCCACAGTGGCCAAAACAAAACCAAACTCCTCATCTATTAGTTTCTAAGGACTGTCTACTCGAGCAGCCTGCAAAATCCTTGAGGGCAGTCTCTCTCCTTTTGCCCAGCACCTAGCACAGGGACTGGTGTAGAGGATGTTCTCTAAATAAATAAATTAATTAATATCTCGTGTTTGTGTTAATAATTGATGTGGGCATATTTAACGTAATGTGTAATAGAAGTCTCTCCATCTAAACCCATCTATCCTCAGATTTCCTACAGAAATTACCCACAGTCCTGAGTTCCCATCTACCCTCCATGGCAGAGAATAAAAAAGCCTTACAGTTGCTATGCCAACACAGAGTACTCCTCTGGATGTCCCAGCACTCCGGGGCAAGGAGGGCTACAGTCTGCCCTGGCTTCCAGCTGGTGATCAGAGGGTTCCTGCAGTCCCTTCCCCCAAAGTCATCAGCTTTCAGTGCTCACAGCTGTCTTGCCCAACAGCATCTTTTCCCAGTCGTCTGCTAAGCCTGTTTTCCTTAACCGCTCATTTTGACCCATCTACCCTTTACTTCCAAAGAGGATGTGAAGGGACTTTATTTTCACTAGCCCTTGTCGTCTGTTTTATTCTCTAATTCACAAACCAGAAAAAAGTTCCTTGAAATATATGAGCAAAAGCAGGAGCACCAAAGCCAAAGGAATTGAGTGGACCTCGAATCTGAGGGCGGAAGTGTAGCAACGGATCACAACACAATGTTGCAAAATTAAGAAGAAAATTGTTAGTAAGATCACACATACACACACACACACACACACACACACCATCAAATGATGGGAAGGATGACAAAGGTTTGGAAATACTGTGGGGGTTAAGCCAAGAGAAATCATTTAACGTAAACATGTATCAGAGGAGGTCTTTTATGGGATGCTGTCAGGACCAGACTTGATAACTTAAGGATTCAGAATAAACAAAAAGAGCTGAGAGCAGGCAAAGCCATTTTTGGCAAATGCTTCGTGGCAGACACACCCCTCTCCCCAGATCTATTTTGGATATGTCAAGCTTCCTAATGTAGAGACTTACGGATCGTTGTTCAGCTTTTATATCCTACTTCATCCTTTTCCAGATTTCAAAGGGGAAAAAAAAGAGAGAGAGAGAGAGAGAGAGAGAGAGCTTGGGGCAGGTAAATTCTGGACTAGAATTCTTCTAAGATAGTTTTCACTTTCTTGTATCTTTTCAGTTCACCATCTTTAAGACCCACATCGGTTCTGTCCTGGGTTCAGAGTTATACAAGAAAGGCTCTCACACTCACCCGCATTCCGGGTCCGGGTCGGGCTTGATTTCCTTCCTTCTCCACTTTGCTAAGTTTGCGGATGCCCAGTTGGGGACCTTCAGAGGGAATACAAAGGACCACCAGAATTTTTATTGATCAAAAGGAGCCTGTTCAAACCATCCTCAATAGATTTACAAATTAGCGAACTCCCCGCATTAGAATTCCATTCCGTGAGCATTTCCTTTCCTTTAATTGCAGGCTTGCTCCTTCATTACGGTGGCATTCTCCGTCCACGTGTAAATGCAGCAGCTGTTTCAGCCTGGCGTTCCTCTCTTTTAGAGTAAACCATTAACTCGCCATTTCAGTCTTCTATGAAAATGCTTATGATTGACAAAACTTTATGAAACGGTGGTAAATTGGAAGAAAATTAGTGCCACGAACAAGGAACAGCTAAGCTGTATTCGGAGAGAAATTTGTCATTGTGGGCTAACAGTGTAATTGGCTGGTTAAATATGTTATAAACAGGTCCATTTCAGCTTTATACCCTCCACCCTCCTCTCCTTCCTTCCTTCTGTTCCCCCATCTTAAAAATGATACAATTTCATGTCCTTCAGCATGGCAAAGGTTTCCTCTTGGAAGCCCTTTTGGATGGGTCTTTCGAATTTTTTCCCCCAAATTTGAGACATTTGTGTATGGTTCATTATAAATTGTGTGCTGCGACTATAGAGGGTACTGTATGATAAAGAGCTTCTTAAACTTGAAGTGGCAATAAGCAAACAAAACAAAACCTTTAGCTTTTGGTTTCCTCACCAGCAACGAGTGGTTTTCTTAATCAGTAGACACCATGTGAAAAGCCAAGCAGACCAGTAATGTCAGCAAGACTGGATTTTTGTTTTCTTCCCAGTACTTGTTTATTCTTTTTTTTTAAAGGTTTTTTTTTTTTTTTTAAAGATTTTATTTGTTTATTTGACAGACAGAGATCACAAATAGGCAGAGAGGCAGGCAGAGAGCCCGATGCAGGACTCGATCCCACGACACCGAGATCATGACCTGAGCCGAAGGCAGAGGCTTAACCCACTGAGCCACCCAGGTGCCCCTACTTGTTTATTCTTAATTGAGGGATAAATCACATGTAAGAAATATACTACAGTGTAGAGCGCAGTGCCTTCTACAATCTGTGTATACCACTGTAATCGCCACCCGGATTAAAAGAAATGTTTATTTTAAAGTAGTCTTTGAAGCATTATTTGCATTGGTTCTTATACTTCCTCCCCATGAATGATATAGAAAGATCCCTTGTAAAATATGGTCCTTTAATTCTCTGTAAGAAACCCATGATTCCAGTAGCTGGGCAAATGGATGGAGGAAATTCAATAGGGTATATTAACTAGGATGAAAAATCAGCTATTTCCCTGGGCTAAAGTCTAAGTTCAATCAGCGGTGCTGGTTTTAGACTTTCTGCCACTACCCCTCAAGCCCTGTTCACAGTTCAGCGCTCTGAAGCAGAAGGTCGTCATCCAGCAGAGCTGATGGACACAGATCACTTATGTACTTAACTTTTTTAATGTATTTATTTATTTGCATTGTGTCTGCAGCAGCCTATCTGCCAAATGCCTTATATAACAGCTAATTAAAATAGCTTTTAGACATATTTTTCAATTAAGATGCAGTTCACTAAGCCAATCAGTTATAGGTTATTATAAAATTTCAAAGGTGACTTAAAATGCAATAGCACAAAATTAAGAAATCATCATTTATCCAAAAGGGCTGCCTTGATTTTGAAGTGTCAACCATCGAACTGCATATAATATCCAAAAAGTGTGGTAATTATGTCCACTCCCTTCCCATGTGTCACTAATGCATTACAATAAATTAAAAGGGCAATTTAGAAAATGCCTCTGAAGTTGCCCCTGCATTATTAAATCAGGGACAAAGAACCATATTCTTTATGCCAACTTGCCATAATTTATACTGTCCTTGAGATAAACACAAGTGGGGAATAGCTAACAGCAGTGTTTAGTAAAGAAGCCTATGTCATTATGAAGGCTTGTCCGTTCAGCTTGGCTAACACACTCCTGTAGACACCCAGATGTGGACATGTGCCTTATTCTCGAGCATTCTTCTTCCGACAGAAGCTCGTAGCGGGAAAATTTTCATTAGGCAAGAGCTGTGGGTGTCATTAAAAAAGAACAAGATTAGTATTGACTGTGGGAAGCAAAGGTCAGAGAAGGCCCTGCCTTTCCCATTACTGCTTTTTTTTTTTTTTCATATGTATCTAATCATTTCAGGTCCTGATGAGTCCTTTGTGTGTGGAATTCCTGCTTTGGATGTTGTAATACATCAAGCCAAGGTTCATCTCAGAAAATGTGCTTCGAAGGCTGTTCCCATTTTTTGCTGTCATACATTTATTATTTAAAGAAAATGCTGTGACATACAATATTTTAGTGTTTTAGAAAGGCAGGAGGGCTATCACAGAGGCAAAGACGGGAAGGGAAGATGAGCGGTAACCACCCGTCGCTATTGGAGCCGGACGTTCCAACATGGCCAGGGAGATCAAAGTAGGAGAAGATCCAGAAATAAAAGTAGATCAGAGGAGAAAGCCTTTTTCTGGCAGGGTGATGTCCATGGCAGAGGCCCCAGGAGACAGGAGCCACGCACGCAACAGGCCTGATAAAGAGACCACGTCTCCCCTTAGACTTCAGCAATGCCACTTTTGCCTCTGACCACACGACCTCCTTCCCCACTCTCTGCCTAGAAGTGCACAGCCTAAAGCCCAGGCAGTCCCCCACACTCTTTCCATCTTATCAACCTGACAGAGTGTGTTTATAGTCTCAGTCACTTCCCAATCTGCAAGGAATTAAAAGCCAGGGCAGTCTGCTGGCACCAAGGCCTGGGGTGCAAGGGCGTCCCTGCCCTGAGGAGAAGTCTGCAGCCCCAAGGACCGCATGGGTGATGTCAGACCACCTGGGTTCCCGTCTTCCCAGTCAGTCACTGGGGGAATGGGAAAATTTTCTTTCCGTACCTTAGTGGCTGCATTTGTGAAAACAGAGTCCCTGCCTCCTGAGGTCCCCACACATGGACACTGCAAGGCTTGCACCATGCCTGACAGCACCTGCCATGAAGCAAGGGCTCAATGTGTTAGTTTCTTCTTCTTCTTCTTCTTTTTTTTTTTTAAAGATTTTATTTATTTATTTGACAGACAGAGATCACAAGTAGGCAGAGAGGCAGGCAGAGAGAGAGAGGAAGAGAAGCAGGCCCCCCGCTGAGCAGAGAGGCCAATGCGGGGCTCGATCCCAGGGATCCCTTGGACCATGACCTGAGCTGAAAGCCGAGGCCTTAACCACGGAGCCACCCAGGCGCCCCTAGTTTCTTCTTCTTGTCTTCCTCCAGTGCATCTCCTGGGTATTCTCACCTTCTGCCTTTTTATTGTTCTAAAACCCCTGACAATTTGTGGGTGCTGTCTCCCTTGGGGGCAGAGATTGGCTTCTTCTGCCTCAATCTTAAGAAATCTGGCATACACCAGAGGCCGCTCTGTGTCCCTGGCTAGGATTCAGTCTCTGATGCTCCCAGTTTCCGCCGGCCTCCCTTGCAGGGGCAATTCTCCTCACGTCCCCAGAAGCTGCCTGTATTGGAACACTTGGAATGTTGCTGGGACATTCCAAAACTGTTCCCTGACTGCAGCCATGAGTCCATTTATTAATCTAAATTTCATTTACTTAGTAAGTATTTACTGAAAGAAAACTTTCTCTGAATCCTCAGTTCGGGCTCAGGCACAATCTCCTGCCTCTTCTGATGGGCACATACTTTCTCCCATTTCCCCATATTCCTTTTAACTGTAGCAACTTCCTCCTCTCCCAGCCTTAGTTTCTTTTATGCACAGCATGTTCCTAGTGGTGGAGACCCTGATGCCGACTCAGTGTGGCAAGACAGATATTTCTCCCGAGGATACAGAATACCTTTCTCCAAAATTGACCTGGCATCTGAAGAAATCATCCCACTCTGCCCATGATGAGATGTGTGCCTTCAGCAAGTGACTTGGCCTCTCTGAGCAGCTACTTTCAAATTACAGCTAAATTAATATTGCTTCCTCTCAGGCTTTTGTGAAATATTCAGCAAAGAATTATCTAGCACATGTAAGCTCAGCATGAAAATACGATCAACTTCAGGGTCTTCCTTTCGTTCAGTCACGGATCCGTTCAGCCATGCAGTAGAGCACACATTCAAAATTGACCATCTTAACCGTTTTTTTAAATGCATAGTTTGGTGGCATGAAGCGCATTCACGTTGTTACGCAACCGTCACCGCCATCCGTCTTCACAACTGTTTTCATCTTTCCAAACTGAAAATCTATCAACAATAATCCCTTATGCCTTCCCTTCTACTTTCTGTCTCCATGAACTTGGTTACCTTAGGTACCTCAAATAAGTAGAGTCATGCTGCATTTGTCTTCTGTTGACTGGTTGATCTCACTTAGCATAATGTTCTTGAAGTTCATCTACATTGTAGCATGAGTCAGAATTCCCTTTCTTTGTAAGGCTGAAGAATATTCTGTTGTATGTATGATTCACATTTTGCTTATTCATTCTTTTGTGGACACGTGGGCTGCTTTGTGATGAATGCTGCTATAAACATGGGTGTACAAATATATCTTCTAGACCCTGCTTTCAGTTCTTTCGAGTCTATTCCAGAAGTGGAATTGCTAGATCATATGGTAACTGGATGTTCAGTTTTTTGAGAAACCCAGTACTGGTTTCGACAGTGGCTGTACCATTTTACATTCCCAATAATGGTGCAAAAGGCAAATGGCTCCATATCTTTGCCAATGCTTGTATTGCTTGTTTTGTTGTTGTTGTTGTTGTTTGTTTGTTTGTTTGTTTTGCCAATAGCTATCCTACTGGGCGTGAGGTGATATCTCACTGCAGCTTGGGTTCAAATTTCCCTAATGATTTGTAGTGTTGAACATCTTGTCATGTTGTTACTGGCCATTTATATATCTTGGAGGATCCATTTATTTTTAAACGTTATTATCTGTAATCCAGTTTTGTGTAGTATTCAATGGCACAGAGCTGAGTTTGGCCCTACTGCTGCCACTAACCAGCTGTGTGACCACAAGCAATGTGAGGGACCTCTATGAGACTCATTTTACCTTCATAGAAATAGGGATAAAAATTGTACTTCCTGGAGCACCTGTGTGTCTCAGTCTGTGGGGCATCTGACTCTTGATTTCAGCTGGGTTATGATCTTGGGGCTCGTGAGAACCATGTTGGGTTCTGCACTGAGAGGGGAGTCTGCTTGGGATTCTCTCTCTCACTCTGTCCCTCTTCCCAGCTCGTTCTCTTTTGCTCTCTCTCTCTCTCAAGTAAATAGATAAGTCTTTAAAAAATAATAATTCCCATGTAGCAATGCTGTGTGATCTGATGACCATAAAATGCTCATCTGAGTCTGCTTGCAATAAGAACAAGAAGCGAGAGACACCTGGGTGGCTCAGTGGGTTAGGCCGCTGCCTTTGGCTCAGGTCATGATCCCAGCATCCTGGGATCGAGTCCCACATCGGGCTCCTTGCTCAGCAGGGAGCCTGCTTCTTCCTCTGCCTCTGCCTACCACTCTGTCTGCTTGTGCTTACTCACTTTCTCTCTGACAAATAAATAAATAAAATCTAAAGAAAAAAAAAAGAACAAGAAGCGAGCAAGACTATTGCTACATCATCATTTTCATCCCCATTATTATAATGGGAAAAAAAAGTTTCCTCAATTACTTTGGTTAGTAACAGCTAAATGGAGTGAAGATGTACCTTTCCCACCAAAGAGTGCTGGATGGCCATCTGCGTGAAGAACAGTGTTCTCAGGAAGACTGAAATGACTTGCAATGCAATTTCCATGTTTATATGACTTTTCTTCCCAACTCTGCCATCCACCATTTGTTCCTAAAAATCTCCCAGTGCCCAGGAAAGCACGCAATAGAACCTCTTACCACCACCCAATGGTGTATGATTCTTCTGTGTGAGTGATTCTTCTGTCTGCTGGTTGGGTGGTAATGAGTTTGGATGAAGTCAGGGTCTGTAAGGAATGTATACTTCTGGGATGCATCACCCGGGGGGTTTTCCTACGTCCACTCAGAAATACTAACACCCAAGAATCAGTGTGAACAGCGTAGGAGTTACTCACCATGTGATTATTGTATGCTAGAGAGCAGGGTTTCTGCATATGTCACTCCTTGGAAGACCGACAATGAAGCTGTGAATCAAATAATGCTCCCATTTTAGAGATGAGGAGACTGAGCCCCATGAAGGCGATCTCATGTGAAGATTTCAGCTCACACAGCTTTTTAGGAGGATCTAGGATCCAAGGGTAGCTCTGATGGAGTCTAGTCTTTGTTCTGCTCTATTTCCTCAGGGCAATTCAGAAAATGTTGGTGGGGAGGGTAACACCCTACTGTTTGCCTGTATATTTCACAGTGAGTGGAAGGTAAAGGGCTGGTTAAGCATGGGTTTTTAGGGAACCAAGAATTCAAGAATAATTCTCCTGTTTCCATGAGATGGAGGAAGGGTTATATTCCCAGTGCTAATGTTAAACTTAATAGACTGGATCATAAATGAATTCGATAGATGAATAACAAAGAGAGAGAGAGAGCTCTCCAACATAGAGCATTATCTTCATCTTTACAGTAAAAGTGTTCCCCTGTCCGAAAGTGTGAGCAAAGTGCTCTGACATTTGGAAGGGTGTGCATAGAAGCCATAAGACTCCAGTATTTACATACCTTTCCGCCACATCTATTCCCAGTTCACAGATGAGGAAGCTGAGGCCAGGACATTGAGTTGCCTGAAGTCAGCAATTGCTCCTCTAAGATGTCTTCACTCCATATGGCTTAGTGGTGAAATTACAGATCCCAAGATCTGTTAGAAGCTTATTCTGATCCAAATTTCTGCTTACAGCTAGAGGACCTTGCTAGGCTCTGTCATCCCTGGGGACTTCAGATTTTCCATCTGGAAAACAAAAATGGCATTGTCTGCCACACAAGGCTTTTGTGACTATGAGATTTGATAGCACTTGTGAAAATGTGCTTTGCCAAGTTTGATGCACGCTTCATGCTTTTAACAAATGCTGCTTTCACTTCTTTCCCCGTGGGCAGTACTTCTGATAAATAAAGTAAATCTTACCCCATTTCTCAGATTAGGATGCCCAGGCCACAGCTGCTGACAGCTTGTACGGCTTTATGCTCAATAAAGAGGCACACAGAAGATTTATCCCCCAGATGCGACAAATGGGCCCTTTCCCATTATGGTGTCAGATCGCCCATTGAAATTACAACCTGTCATCTGTCCTGATGACCTTTGAGCTCTCGATCCTTGCAATTTTCCTAAATGAATATTCCACCTATAGGACATGCACCAGTCAATTTCAGTGATCAATACCATCCTTTGTGATGACCGTTACTGGAACTTGTTATGTTACCCTTCAAACAGGTGCTCGAGTCAGAGGCAAGGGATTCATCCTGTCCAGTGCAAACAGATCTCAGCATTTTAGTTGGGAAATACAGCCCTCTCAGAGAATCACCTTCTTTAATGAGGATTTCTTTGTGGGAAGGATTCTATGCTAAGGGGAGTTTAAATCAATCATTTGTTGGGTCATGAAACATTCTTTTATTTTTTAAAAACCTACAATGTGTCAGAGCCAGTACTAAGCCTTTAGCTGGTATGACCTAGCACATTCCATGTAACATGTAACTAAGCCTATGGTTGATGTTACCTGGCATGTATACACCTCCATGTGCATGTCTACATCGTAGGTAATTTACATACACACGCACATATGTGTGTATGTGTGTGACAGGCCAGTGACTATAGAGATGGTATGCATCTAAGTAACTAGTAAGTGACCAAATGCACAATAAGCCAAAAGAGAGAGCTGGTACGCTATGAGAACTACAAGAGAAAAGAGAACCCCACTCCTACATTGGATATCTTAGAGATGACTTCATAAGCCGTGAAGTTTGGGAAGAATTTGGACAAAAGCCCATGTGACAGAGGGTCCTGAAAAGAGAAGAAAAAGCATACACACAAAATGTGACCTTGAAATGGGCTGTATATAGTATAAATTAGGAGCAGGGTCTTGTCTCACCTACCCCTGTGTTCCTGGCACCTTGGGTCAGCATACAGCACGTGATCATTAAAGCTTTGTGGAAGGAGCTGTAGTTGGACTAGACAAAACTGGGGACGATTAATTTTCCGTGATAACAAGGGTTATAGATCTGATCTCGAGGAAGTTAAGAACAGTAATGGAAGGGGCAGACACAGATAGAGATGTAGATATGGACACAGATATGAATATTAATTGTGCACACATTCCTCCTCCTTTGTTAACGTGGGCCTGTCACAGATGATGAATCCTGTGTTACTGATTGACCTTAGGACTCTATGATATTTGAATAGCAAAGATTACTTTGTTTCACTTAAAATAGGTGCAACATCATTCTTATGTTGTAGAGAGAAAACCGCCAAGATGGTCTACCTGCTTCTGGGGGAAGAAGCTCCTTTCTGAGCTGTAAATCCGACTCCTGGAGCCCACTGGTTTGGAAGAGGCTTAATTTATTTCTGGCTGTCCTTTGAATTTGCAAAGGCCTCGGCATTGAAAGATGCTGCAATTCTCCAAAGCTGATCCCCTTGGAATTCATCAGCAAGCACACAGCAAGCCCCTGAAACGGCATCCCATCTGGCGTGCTCAGGATGTACGTGGCAGGGGTGAAGGGAGGCAGTACTCGCGGGCACTCAGCATTTGACCTTCGTACGTTCCCATACAACTGTGCACTGGGGGCAGCCCTATCTTTGGAGCTGATCATGTCCGTGTTGAAGAAAGATCAGGAATTTGAAAGAAGGCATGATAAAAGGAGTTGAAAGTACAAAGGAACAGAGAAAAAGTCTTTGGGTAGCAAGTAGAAGTAATATGACTCAAACTAACCCGGCAGGGAGAAAGTATTTACTTTGTCACTTAATGAGAGAGTCTGAGATGAGAGCCAAACATCTCCAGTGATTTCAGGAATACTGCCCTCTCCACCTCTTCCCCTCTGCGTCTCTTCTGCTTCTTCACCGTCCTTTCTGCAAGTCTTACCTAGCTCAGACGGTCTCAGTAGGCTGTCCTCAGCCCTTCCTCCCAGCATCAGGCATCCTTCGGAGGAGGCACAAGAGAAATGCAGGCAGATCCAGCTCCAGGCTTATGCTGGCTTAGCTTTCTGAGCCTAAAGGAAGTGGAGAGCTTACTTTGTCAATACACAATCCAAAGACAAAAACAAAAACCAAACGGAAACCAAACCAAACCAAAACAAAACAAATACACAGTCCAGCCTGATGGCAGACTCATCGTTGTGCAGTTACTGTGGCCAGAGGGGGGGGGTGGTGGTGCCATGAATGACCTGATCTGGGTCACAAATGTGCCCTCAAGGGTCCCGATCTGGGTCACATGTACACACACAAGGATATTCCGATTGGCAGCCAGAGCAGAACCACCATTAAGAAATGGAGGAGGGGCACTGGGTGGTTCAATGGGTTAAAGCCTCTGCCTTCAGCTCAGGTCATGATCCCAGGATCTTGGGATCGAGCCCCACATCTGGCTCACTGCTCAGCAGGGAGTCTGCTTCCCCTCTCTCTCTGCCTGCCTCTCTGCCTACTTGTGATCACTCTCTGTCAAATAAATAAATTAATTTAAAAAAAAAAGAAAGAAAGAAAGAAAAAGAAATGGAGAAGAGGCAGGTTCCAAAAGGGATGTCGGGAATGGGAGGCTGTTAACCAAACACAAGAATAAATGGATTCTGCTAGCTTAGAAATGGGGGAAAGACTCTTTTAGGCAGTCCCACACACTGAACAGTGAAGTAAACAACTTTTTCAAGGTCCTCATTAACTCGGGAAAGCTAGCAGGATAGAAACGCAGAAAAGAAAATAAAGCTTTGGGCATATCCACAATACTCCAGCATGTGTTAGAGTCGTCGGATTCTGTAAAAAGCCAAACTAAGATCCTTTGAAATTTCGCAGCCCGACCTCAATATCACCTTTTTCATTTTATTTGTTTCTGCTTTTGTTTTTGTTTTTTTAAGCCGAATTTGATGGGCACAGCTTTGACTATAGACCTACTCATGCGTTCATTACATAAATAATGATGAGGAGGATGATGGTGATGATTTTCTCAGGTCAAAAATATACCAGAAGTCGGATGGGCATAATCATAGGGCCTGGGCATTCTCAAACCATATGGGCGACCTACGACTGGTGGTAAGGAAGTTACCTGTAGGATCGGGGTCCAGGGAACCGTCGTGGCTCTTGGGAGAGACATTCAGAATATAAGACTGAACATCGACTCTATGCCAAAGTGTGTGCAATTCCTCTTTCCATTACTCTCTTATTCAGTCCTACTGAACTTCCACCACCAGGGAGAGGCTATTTATTACCATTTCTTCATCCGGAGGGGCAGGCTGAAATTAAAAAAAAAAAGATTTTCTTGTACAAGGGCAAACAGCACCCAAGTTCAGCCCTGATGTTGCTACGGTGCCACAAAAAAACCCCAGAAGCCTGACACAGTAACACACAATGTCACCATGCTTCTTTCCAATGCAGTTCGTAGTATTAGGATAGGAAGACAGAATGCTTTAGGAACATGAAGGAGTGAGCACACAGGGCTTCTGGTCTTGAGGGCTGTAGAAGGTTAGCTGGAAGGAGTGCTGGAAAAGAGAAATGGCACATTGGGAATGGCATCCCAAAGGCCCAAGGTTTCTAAAGATCAGGTATGTCCATTGTGACACCTGACCCAAAGGCACTTGGAAGCCCACTGGTTTGGAAGAGGCTTAATTTATGAAGCCACACTAGAAAAATGAATTCATGGATGAATGAGGGAATGAATGAATGAATATTTATTGATCAGCATTTTTTATTTATAGACCTTCATTATTAATTCACATGACATAGTATGTCTGCTTGAGCTTTTGAGGATTTGAACAAATCAATATGTTCCTCGTCTCATTTCTATAAAGCTTTCCACGAGAACGAAGCTGGGAGGGGTTGGGGGTTGGGGGATCTTTCCCCTGCACTCTTCCTACCCATCCCCATGCCTTGATAGCTCTTCCTCGGGGGTTTGTAAATCTCTGCTTATGCACCCAAATCCTGGTGTCTGACAAAGAAAAACTCCCTGTGAATTATAATTTGGATTTTTTTTTAATATAGGGCAGTCAGAATGAAGCTTTCTGGTGGCCGCTTAATTTGGAGGGCATTATTTTTAGCCCTGCAAAGGACCAGTGGCACGAAAACAATTAGGATCTTTTGTCAAGTTAATTAAATTTTACTAAGTGTAGTAATCTCAGTGGGCTTCGTACACCAGAGGTAAAACTAATTAAAACGCAAATTCTTCCAAGTCTAATAAGGAGTTCTGACTCGGGTAGCTGAAGAATGTTGTGCATACTGAGAGATATTCAAAACTAATTTATAATGAGACGAGGGCAAACCCTTAAATGGCTCAGTTCTGTTGAAGGCTCACTTGAGAACACCAATAAGTATGTTAAATTGGAGGCGGCCACTTAAAGAAAGGAAAGCAGATTGGCAAACTTCGCTAGGCTCAGGAGAAAGAAATGGATGCAGCTCAGACAAGTCAGGATGGGGAAGACGGGCGGAAATGTGGTATCCAGGTTTTACCTGGAAAGCGCTATTTTCTCTCCAGGTTCCTTCTCTTCATTAAATTCTCCCAGGGCAGGCTGAGCTAATGGCAATTGCCTTTTCCCATAGCGTCCTTTTCTTGGAAAGCTACATGGAGCAAAAATGTTTAGTTCACAAGGATTCAGATCCGTAGTTAATCCACACCAGGTCTCCTCCTGGACTGACAGACCCATGTTTCAGCTGAGGCCACCGACTAAAAAGTTCACTGTGCTCTAGAAATTAGCAGAGTACTAAACTGGCAATCCAAAATGGCTCAGTCTTAGTTCTTTTTTCAGAGCTCACTGACACCAATTTCTACCTCCCGTCAAATGTGTGTGAATATTTGCAGTTGAAAAATTTGAAATGATTGTTGAATCACAATGGGCAACCTTCATATCAACTTGGGTACACTTCAATTGACATGCTATTACTCTCCCATTGATTGAAAGTGGCATATACCTGCTGACACTTTCCTCGTTTCTCTGTCTCATTTCACACCCTGTGGTCTGGCTCCGGCCCTGGTATCCCACAGACTTTGGCACGTTCTGCCCTACCCTTCTCATCACCAAATCTAATGGCCTTTCTTTGTTGCTACTACCCTCGACCAGATTGGATCATTTGTCACAGTGACCACCCCATCCCTCCTGACCCACGCTGCTTTATTTAGTTCTGTGATGCTGTTATAAATGCAGCAGGACCTGCTGGGAATGAGCAACACTGAAGTCTCTTTCTCAGAAAGGGGCTTCCTGCCTAGTTTTGTTCAGTAGATACACGTGGATTCTACTTGAAGTGACAGGTGGGTGCCATCATATTGGATATCTATCATGAAGCTAGAATTTTTCTTTGTCCTATAATTATTTTAATATTTGCATTACATAGGTAAGGCATGCTCCCTGTAGAACCTTTAGGAAGAGCAGAAAAATAAAAGGAAAAGAAAATATGCATATAACCAAACCACAACTTTATTATTTCCTTCTATTTTTTTTCCATATTTTCCCTTTATGGTCTTAATGCAATTCATGTATCCATGATTGTCTTTGTCCTTAACACTCTAGCCTGAGCATTTTTCTGTGTCACTGAAGTATTATAAGCAATTCACTAATGTCGGAAGAGCATGGGCTTTTTAATTGGGCACATCTAGTTTTAAGTCCCAGCTTTCCCTTGCTATGAAATGTTAAGCAAGACTTTACATTTTCTTTTTAGTCTAGGTTCCTTATCTGTCAAATAAGATTGATAATGACTTTATCATAAACTTGATAGTAAGACGAAACTGGCTAATGTTTAAAACTTGTTTATCTGTGTTTTTCGTTGGTGATATTATTATTATTTTGTATTAACAAATTCAGTGTTTAATCGTTCACAATAGCTCATCATGTGGTATTCCATCCTTTACTTAAATTAATCTCTATTATTAAACACTTAATTTCTTCATTAGTTTTCTAACACCAGTAATTCTAGAGTGACTGTCTTCATATGTTCATTAATAACATTTTCTACACACAGATGTACAAGTTCCTCCCTAGAAAGTTGGTGCCAGTTCCTGCTCTTACCAGCTGCGTATGACAGAGTTCTTCTCTTCTAACTCTTGTAGCTGCCTGGGTGCCTTCATCGGGAACCAGGGGGCGGGTGGGGGGCAATCTAGCACCATAGCCGGTGGTAAAGCACCGATGGCCTTACCAGAAACCTCCTACCCAAGGCTTCCGCCCCAAACTCAGAAATCCTTACCCCAACCTTAACCTAGATGCTTACCAGCCTACACCCCTTAAGGAAACTCCACTTCTTGTAAGATTCCACAAGTGTCACTGATAAACTGCCCCTAGTTCTCCAGTAACACTTCCTTCTCCTCCCGTTAAGTGCTGAATCTGTAAGGGAGATACTCGTCTATGTAAATCCATGTCTCGACTCACCTGCAGATGAATAGAGAGATTTGGTTCATTTGTGATGTATTTAGGAAGATCTGGGTTCTGTCCTGGAAGGTGAAGAAGGCTTGACCTGAAAAGAGGCAACCAAAGAAGAGAAAACACGTCAACCACTGTTGAACATACAAAGGGGTCAAATGCTCTATACTGTGTATACATCAGCTATTCGATTCACTGAACATGACAAAACTGCAATGTCTCAAACACTACCCTAGTCTCTGAAAGTGCAAAGTAATCACAAAAAGTGTTTTTCCTTCCAAAAAGTCACTGTCCGATTCGGAGGGGATCTACAGAAATAGACTCATCCATAATGACACTCTGGGTGGCAGGTGATGTAATGGGGAGACACTGGAACACAAGGGGAAGAGGTTAGAAAGCTAATGAGACGGGGAGCCTTCTCACTGAAGCTGGGTGTTTCATATTGAGCGCAAATCCACGATGTGGCCTGGGAAAGTCAGCATTAGAAACGGTCTGGATGGCAGGGGATTCTGAGGAATCGATCTCCTACAGTTTGTGAGGCTGGGTTGGACATGATGTAGAGGAGATGGGGTAGGAGATGAGGTTGAAGAAACGGGGGGGGGGTGTCGTATTACAGAGTGGGGCTCAAAGGCCATTCTAAAGAATCTGTATTCTACCATCTGTATGTTGGAGGATCATTGCAAATGTTGATAGAATTTGCTTTGTCAATCGATGGCTTACATTTCCTGACGTGTTTCTGAGAGCCACGGCGATTGTTGGGATCCTGAGAGACTCTGTTCATTCATCTTACGCTAAGGGGAGGGGGGCTACTGCCTGTCGTATCTCGAAGTTTGGTAGGAGAATCACATAACTTACCACAAAACTAGTGAAAGCCAAGCTAAGTATAAGGTAACGTTTCCTTCTGAAAGCATTACACAAAGGGACACACTCCATGGGGACTGTCATCACAGGTTTTTAGTAATTGCAGGGCAATAAGCTAATTACTGTGTTCTATCTACTTCCTTCAGAGAACTCCAAACTGAATGAGTAAACTTGGAAAAAAAAAATTAAATTAGGGCCGTGAACAAACAAAACAACCTTCCATCCCCGAAGAAACCCAATAGAAGAGACATATTTAGGGTGCTCAGACTTTGTATGTTCAAGTCTGCTCTTCTTGTTTAAATCCAGAGCCCCTTTATTTGTGCTCATGGTGTGTTCCTGGGTAACTGGGAAAGCCAGCGTGGAACACTAATACCACATTCATCACTACAATATAAACGTTCTAACTCTGTGACTTGGGCAGGTCACTTGGCCTCTCTTAGACTCGGTTTCCCCCTCTGGCCTTAATGGTTTGGATTCAGTACCAGGGTCCAGTACTTAATCCATTAGCCACTTGTAGCCTCTCTAATGTGGGTACTGATGAGTGTAATTAATTTGAATTTTATTGATCCGCTACCTCTTTTTATAACAAATATTTTATAATATTCCCTTTAATATCCTGAAATGAAATTCATAGATAGTATAAATTATCTACATAGATAATTTTTTAAGTCAGTGCAATGCCCTAATCATAATACAGAAGAAAAATGAAAGAAAATAGACTATAATAAAGTAATAAGTACTTCCCATAAGTTAAGTTATAATGCATGACATAACATTATAAAAAGGAATAATGAAGTAGTAAGACACCTACATCCATACACAAAATCACCATGAATGGAACGGCTAAAAATGCAGACTGAAACAGATGTATTATACTGGCAGCATAATTAGGGGTATTTCTGTAACTGATAGGACTTTCCAAAAAAGTACAGAGCTCTTGGTAAGATTTTTTTAATTGAGGTGTAATTGACTTGGTAAAACTTTAAAAAGCTATCTTCCCCAATTTACACAAAAGTTGTATTCCTGAAAAATTCTGTGCATTTTAAACCAATGAGATAAATTCCGTATGCCCGTATGCAAAATAGACTTGAATCTAGGTGCGTGTGATTATAAAGGGTTTTTAATCTAAATACATGGTAGACTTTCAAACATCATATGGCTCGCAGTGCCATTTTTGACGGTGCAGAACTATTCTCGCTTTGCTTCCCGGACCTCCACCCATTCAAATACTAGGATTTCATCATCCCCATCCGCATTAAACACACATACTCTGTGATACTCTCTTGGTTTAGAGTGTTGGGTCCCAAGTCTTGCTTGAACCATTACTTAGGCCACTGCTCCTAAGGTGGAGTGTCCTAAATGCCATAATGTTCAGCATTTTGAAGGACCCCTAACCCACAGGAAATTGGTATGTATGTGGCTTACTATTTTGGGCTGAATTTACCCCCTTCCCAGAACTTATATATTGCAGTTCTAGCCTCCAGGAACTCAGAATGTGACTATATTTGGAGAAGGGGGCAGGGGTGTCTCTAAAGAGGTAATTAAGAAACAAAATAATAATAAATAAAGAGGTAGTTAAGTTAAAATGAGGTCATTCAGGTGGGTCTTCATCCAATATAACTGCTGTCCTTAAAATAAGAGGAGACTTGGTCACAGACACATACGGAGGGAAGACCATGCGAGGACGTGGGAGAAGACAGCCAGCTGCAAGGCAAGGAAAGAGGTCTCAGAAGAAACCAAGGCTGCTGGCACCTTGATCTCGGACATCTAGTCTCCAGAATCATGGGAACATTGATTTCTACTGTTAAAGCCTAACTTGGTTATGGCAGCCCTTGCAAACTTATGGTTGCTATATGTACAACCACGATCCTGATTTCTACTACTATTATAACTCTTTCAACCACTGCTCTGACCCCCATCCTCACAATTAGTTATTGAACTTGGTGTTATTTTTATGGTACTAATCACTCCCCATAACAAGCAGACAAGCCAACTAAGCCTCTGCTTGGGTCACTCACCTATGAGGAGACAAAATGAACTCCGGACCCAAACATCGCCCAACACGGCAAAGTCCCCATCCTAGCTTCTGTGTTGCCGTTTTTCTCATTCTCAGGTAAATCACGCTAGAGGCCCAGAAGATGTTCAGATCACAAGTCAGCAACCTCCTGGGCCCCCATTAGGGATTATGCCTGCATGTATTCTGATGGGGAGGAACTTGTTAAGAGAACTTGGCCAACTCTGCAGGCATTTCCAATGGGAGGCATTTATACATCAGTGACGACATCTTAGAGGCAGGACTGTATAATGGTTAAGGATGCCGATTTCTGGGTCAGCTTGCCTGGGATCAAATCCCAGCGTTGTCATTTATAGGTCAAACAGTGTCGCCTACCTCAGACTCTGTTTTCTCCTGGGCAAAATTATAGCTTATCTCTGGTAGGGTGATTTTGAAGCTAAACTGAGTTAAATCACATGAAGACCTTAGGACATAATGAATCAATGAACATTATATCAAAAACTAATGATGTACCACACTTGGCTAATTGAATCTAAATAAATAAATAAGAGCTTAGGACAGTGTTATAAAATGAGGGGCCAATACAGTTACCCAGTGTTAGGGAAGACTTCGCAAATGCCGTCTTATGAGTCCTTACAGCAAACGAGAGCATTTTATCTTTTGACACTCAAAGGTCGAGGAGGTTTTGTAATTTTCTCAAGGTCACACAGCTAGTAGAGGGAAGATCTGTGTGAGTCCTAAGTCCTCCTGCTTTCCAAATGCTCTACTCCATTTCTCAAATATTTCCACAGTCCTTTTACATATTAAAAAGAAATAACATTGTCCCTCCCTGGCAACCCACCCTACAAACAACCTCTATTCTTTCTGCTAAATAACATACCTATCTTTTTCATGGCAAGGTGAGATATAATATCAAGCCCTGAGATTGTGCAATGCATGGCTATTTTTTATTTTGCCGGAGAAAATAGCAAAATGCTCATGGGTTCGTTTATTCATTCAGACCAGAAATAGATCCCTGCAGCACACCATTGATATGCTCCACAAAAATGTGTAGATGCAAAGGGAAAATGTAATCTATCACCCGGATTTTTCTTTTGCTCTTTGGTGCCAAATACCTAAAGATATTGAAACATCTCTGTGCTCAACCAGGAGAACATACGTCAAAAAAAGCATTGTAGTTTTTACTTTCCATTCATACATTGCAGAAGCATGTGAACATATCTAAGTCTTTAGAGAAGTTAAAGCCCTTTACCTTAATCTAAAGGTCATGTTGCTAATGGAACTTGGCTGTGCTCACACCAGAGTGCAGGGAATCACTGTATTTGGGTTGCATGAAGGAACCGTCTCTCCCACCCTCCCCAACCAAAGAGCTTAGGAATGTATTCACCACCAGATTAAAGCCGGCATCAATTTGAATCTTTGCTCTACTGCACTCTAAGTTCTGTGAATATTAATGGAAATTTCTTTGTTGGATGGTTGGCTGCTTAAATTCATCTGCCATTCTTCGGTTGGAGTCATTCGGGCAATTAATGTTGAGCGTGTGCCCACTCCGATAGGGGCCAGGTGTAGGTCACAGGCATGCCAGCACCGTATGTGTCTAAAGGTCAGACTTTTGAAATCCAGCACAGGAAAGACGGCGAAGCCCCAGCAAGATCCATGATTGTGAGTTTATTTTATTTTAGGCGCAAACTAAGGCAGGGACAGCTGCTTTTTCATTCTTATTGGATAACCTTCAAGTCCCTGTTCTAATAACCAACTGCCTGGGGTGAGGGTGGGGTGGGGCTCGCCTGGTGTCCCTGTGCTTCCAGCGCGGTCTAGGTGGCTCTCAGAGGCTCATCCTTGCGTAGCCATAGGCCAATGTCTTAAACTCTCTGTGCTTCTGCTTCCTTGTTTCGAAGATGAGAACAGCAATGGTAATCTAGCTCGCGGGGTGTCTGAGGTTTAAATGCTCTCCCAAGAGTAAAACTCTTGGAAAAATGGCCTGGAACAGCATATACATTGAGCTACCAATTATTACTTTCAGAGGGCGTTGGCCCCAAATCATGTGTTTCCGAGACAACGTGAGGGATAATAATGTGATTTCAAAACAATGTCGAGATCAAAGGCTTAAAAATATTTACTTGCTAAGTCCAATTATCCAAATTACTTTGCCTGCTGCCAGGGTACATTTTGAGAAAAAGATGATCAGAGGGTCAGGCTGGGTTTGAATCCAAGTTTGGTGGTCCCCTAGTTGGTTATTTTGGGGCGATTTGTAAACTTCTCTGAACTTATTTTCTCCTTTAATATGAGGATAGTAACACCTGCCCATAGTATAAGATTCCAATAAGAATTAATGAAGTAAAATATATGCACTTAATCGATGGATAATTTGAATAAACGTCTCAGCTCAATACTTCCAAGCACTTTTCTCAATACTCCATAAAATGCAGAATATGTTTATTTGTTTCCATATTTAACGAATTCCCAGGACATTCTTGTCCTTTTATGCAGCTGTGTCTTCACCCATAAGGCCAGCTTTCTGTAATACCTTTCCCTTTGCTTTGGGCCCAGCACAACCCATTCACTTTTTAATGCCCTGGTTTGCCTTTGAGGGAAGAATGAAGTAAAACCACGACCTCCCTGTTTTTCAGTCCGATCCAGGAGCACTATAGCCCCAGGGCTGGAATGGAAGTAGGGTGACCAGGAAAACAGGCTAGTAGCTGGAGAAGAGAGCATCTCAGGCATGAGAAGGTCTGCCCCGGGCTAACTAACGCAGGGCCCAGTCTGTTCCCACGACTGCCAACCATTATAAGGTACAAATGTCCTCTTGTGATTTGCACATTGATGTACCAGCTCTGGCTAATGTCAACTGGTACAGCTTTCCTGGAGAGATACCCCATGTTCCTGGCCTTTGGTCCATAATTCCATTGATAACACAAACAAGTGGACTGATAAATGAGGATGAGATTTTCACCAAAATGTTATGTGTTACAGCCCCTAATTCACAACGCAACAAACCAAAACCCATGGCTTATGTTACATTTATGAAATGACCTTCTCTTAAGCCATTAACAATCCAGTGTCAGAACATCGGACAGCATGGATTAGGAGTCATGATGCAATCTTATGTCAGAGACAGAAGAGAAATCCTTACCCCAAATGCAATCCAAATTATGTGAGGATGTTAGGATGTGTATGAGTAAGGAAAGAACAACTACCTCAGAAATTAACAGTGACTCTTTGTTGTGGAATATTGTTTTTTTTTTTTGTTTGTTTGTTTGTTTTTATTTCTTGCATTTCATGTACCCCCTAAAATTAAGTGAAATGAGCAGAAAAAATATTTCAAATGTTACTTGGGAATTCCTTTGCTTTAGTTCAGGTGGCTCCTTGTGGACTGTGGGCAGACTGTGTTTCCAGGACTTCCCCCAAAGCACCATGTGTTGCTGTTTTATCTGGGTCCTAGCACCCCTGCCCTGTCATCAGTGGCCACCTTCTACAGGACCCCTGGGTGGTCAGGGACACCCACTTTTCCCTAACATGGAAGGGGACCCGGTGTGACATCTGGATGTGATTCTGGCTGCAGCAAGCACACTTGCTCCCATGCTTGTGACACTTCCTGGTTAGAGGTTGCCACTTACTAGGTGTCTGTGCTGTGTCGTGCAGTGGGTGCCTTAAACACCTCAATTCATAAGATTCTGAAGCTCAGAGATAAGGCCAGCATGATAGAAAGGCAAGCAATATGCCTAGGATGCAAAATTTAAGAGATTCTCAGGGTCATGCTTGTCTCTTCAAATTCTGCTCCCCAGGGATGACCCTTATACTACCCTCATCTTGGCCCTGCTCACAAAGGCAAAAATAACTTGCTCAAAGTCACTGAGCTGGTTAACATGTTGCGTTTGGGATCAGTTCCAGGTCCACCTGATTCTGAACTCATACTTTTCCCATTGTATCAATCTATAGATTTAAAAAGTCCAGTGTAAGTGCAGAGGGCACATGTGTGTATTTTTGTGTGTGTGGTCATATATACACCATGATGCATCATTCTTCATATTTTAAAAACATAAAGAAACCATATATTGGCTCAGATGGCAAGCACAGTGATCAAATACGAGCTCTTCCCCCCAATTCAGTGGCTGGGCACATCGCAGACTCCAGACAGAAACTGACACACGTGGAAAGCAGCCACATGCTCAAGGAAATAGGACACACAAATGGCTCTCCCAGCAGTTCTGGATTCTGCCATCCCGTCACTGGCACTCGAGACTAATGTCATTAGACATGGCCTCTTCCCCAGCTGGGAGCTCGGTTCAGGGTTCATAGAACAATCTGTGGCTCCAGGACACCGAGTTAGCAGTTCACCAGTGAGCCAAAGCTCGGTGTGGCAAGAACGAAGACAAAAGTCTCCCAGTCAGTTTCATCACGTGGTGGTCATAGAGTTGGTTTAGCAGATTGCCTAGTGCCAGGGAAAGGAATGTGGACTTCCCCTGCTTGGGATGGTGTTCCAACATGTGGCAAAATAGAACCCACGTTTTTTATTTCACTTCATGGTCCCTGATGTGATTTACAATAATGGTTCATTTTGGTGCTTTCAAGGAATAGACGGGTTTCCATCTGCAGGAAAAGAGAGAGTAACAAAAAGAAAAAAAAAATGGGGGGGGGGGCGGGATCCCAGAGTGTTTTTTAAGTCATTCATGCACTTAGGAAACCTTTATTAAACACTCAAGTGCCAGCAACTACATATGACATGATCTCATTTACTCTTTCCCGCACACGGTGAGGTCATAATTGTGTATTGTCCTCTATTCACTGATGAGGAAACGGAGACTTACGGAGGTTATATGTGTCACCCGACATTACAGCCGGCCGGTATCGAAACCACGATCAAAGCAGCGTCTAGTGTGCTTTTCTCTTCCTGCCTTTAAAATGCTGTATAAGTGAATTGCATTTAATTGAATTATGGTGGTGTGCATACAACTGATTGATACATGCCGGCTGAATGAATGGTTAGTGACTATATTTATACCTTGTATCCATAAATTTAATATATGTTGTGCTGAGGGAGATGCCTCAATGGGAAGATGACAGTTAACAAGGTCATTTTCTGATATGGAAAATACATAAATGTGTACGTGCCTTCTGCATTTAATTTCCTCACTGCTTCTGAAATGGATATTTGCCAGTCGACTGAGAGCTGTTGCTCTTTGTTATCTGAAGGTACCATATCATCTTGGTTGCATACAGTGCAGAATGAAGAGGGAAGATTAATCCCCCTGGAAATTTGCTCACATCTCCCTAGAAATGGAACGTGCGAAGGCAGCCAGAGAAATTGCCCCTACTGATTCTCACTTGCTCTGTGAATTCTGATAACTCACTTCCTGACCTTTGGTCCCCATGCCTATAAGGCACAGGGCTAGGACTCAAGCTTTCCTAACATTATCTCCACTCCTGAAATGACAGTAAGTGTTGTGGACTTACCCAGCCTTTCATACCATGGCACTTGGGTCTTATTTAAAAAAGGGGGGGGGGTGCCTAAGTGGCTCAGTGGGTTAAAGCCTCTGCCTTCAGCTTAGGTCATGATCTCAGGGTCCTGGGATTGAGCCCTGCATTGGGCTCTCTGCTAAGAGGGGAGTGTGCTTCTGCTTGCCTCTCTGCCTACTTGTGATCTCTCTTCTCTCTCTCTCTCTCTCACTCTGTCAAATAAGTAAAATAAAATAAAATAAAATAAAATCTTAAAAAAAAAGAAAAAAAAAAGAAAAAAAAGCTTTTCTTTTTTTGTTTTTGTTTTTGTTTTTTAAATCTGGCATTGCTTAAATTTATGGCCCAAATTTTAGTTGAAAATTTGATGGAGATATCATTAGCTACCTTCAGAAGATCCTAACTCATTAGAGTTATCTTCAGATTGCTTGTCTACAATGTCATCACCATTTACACTTTCCCTGCCCTAGCTGCTATAAAACTTTCATCACTGCTCACTGATTAGGGGGGGGATAGAGAAAATCCTCATGGCATAACAAGATGGTTATGGTGTGACTCTAATTACTTCTCCATCCTCAGCTCATATTACTTATGCCACAGGGCCTTTGCACCTTCTTTGCAAAGACGTCTTTGCTCTAGAACATGCTGATCAATATAACACTTACATATATATTTCTTGGTTAATGTCTGAGCATTCTTCAGATCCCTACTAAATTGTTTTTATTTGTTCTTAACTGTTTTTCCTGGTTCCTTAGACCTGTTTTCTCTGAACCTTTAGTCAGCTTCTTACCTGACCATCTTTCTATAATCAAGCTGTTTTTATGCAGATATTGTTGGGGTTGCATTGCTTAACATTTATCGTTACCCCTAGACACCGTGGCATGCTTTCTCAGGATTGCATTTCCAGTGCCCAACACTGTCCTGGGCACTTATGTGTCTGCTTAGTAAAGGAATGAACAATGTAGAACTATGAGCCAGCATGAAGTCAAAGGATCAAAGAGTTGAGGCTCTTTGTGGGCAGTTGTGGGATAAAGTCATCACACCAGACTTGGTATAAGAAGATGAGCATGTTGTGAGTTAAAGCTCTTCCACTGACCAGCAGAGTTGACCTATATGGTCCGAGTAAGTCATTGGGTCTGCCTTTCTTCCCTGGAGAAGAACATTTTTACCCCTCCTCGGGTGTTTGTGAGCACTAATGAAACACTGGACTCTTAAAAATATGAAAGCACTACAGGAATCTCAGGCATTGCTACTTTTTTTTTTAATTGCCTAAGAATAACTATGATCCTGATTAGCTTACAAGAGCAATTCACACAGAGCACCCAGTTAGCGTAGGGACAGTGATGATCTTTTTAACATGTTACGTGTTTACGAGGTTACGGAGTAGTCCCAAACCACCACAGTCACATGATCACGCAGCCTGTTCTCCTAAGTTCCATACATGTTTTAATTTCCTTGGGATTTCATTTTTAAGTTTCTAGAGTGCTATGCAGTTCTGCCCCAGAAGAAAAAAAAAAGTCCCTTATAAATGGAAGATGGGTTGTCACATAAACTCAAAAATGGCATCCATAGTAATGTGAAGTTTCTTTGCATTTTGAAAGAACACGAAGATTTAATTATATCTCAAATCGAAACACAGAATTTACCAGTGTTGCCTTGTTAACTGATTACACTATTACTGATATTAAAAGAATAAATGCCTAAATTTATGCATGAACTCATCACTTTAGTTTTTCACCATGTCTAATTTTTTGAGTGGAGAAGATATAGGACCCTCTCTTTCTTTTTCTTTCTTCCTTTCTTTCTTCCTCCCTCTCTCTCTCTCTCTTTCCTTCCCCCCTTTCTTTCTTTCCTTCCTTCCTTCCTTCTTTTTTTTCTCTCTTTCTCTCTTTCAACACTCCATGCCCTGGAGCCCAACACAAGGTGTGAACTCATGACCCTGAGATCAAGACCCGAGCTGAGATCAAGAGTAGGACGCTTAACCAACTGAGCCACCGAAGTGCCCCGGACCCTCTTTTTTCAAAGAAACAAAAGTCGTACACTCCCATAGACACACATGCTCCGAAGTAATAAACTTAATGAGAAAGAAGTACACATCAAATATCCATGAAATTAGAATTATATCAACCCAATGGATTATAGTTTCCAACTTAAGAAGACAGGGAGGGCTGATTGTTATGTTTTATGGACATTGTTTAAGGAATTTTCTTTCCATCAGATTCCCATATATATATCACTGATGGTTTGTGTTGTGTTTTTCCAAATTTCTTTTGTTTGTTCCTTCACTGAGAAGGATTATGCCTGAAAAAGTGGGCACTGAATTTGGAAACTTGAGGTTTTACTCTCAGGTATTTCCCCTTTTCTGGGTCTACAATCACATTACTTAGTGCCACTCAAATTTGGTGACCTCATTTGAAAAACTGAGGTGTAATTAGGCTCAAACGTCATAGGGGTTTTTAGATGGTCACCAATGAGTAAATATATTAAACACACAGCACAGTATTTGCAACCAGTAGGTGCTCAGTAAATGTTGATTTCTTTCAGTGAAACATGTATCACTCTCTAAAAGTATCACAGGAAATTAGAGAAAAATGTAAACATTTCTTATTTTCTTGGTTCCACTTGGTTCCACTTAAAATCATATCTATCTATATATAGATATAAAATGGATGAGCTTTCCCTAAACTATTTTATTCGTGGCAAGAAACAATTTAATTAAAAATTAAAGTAAAAAAATTTCCCCTGGGATTCAAAGTGCTCCTGCCCTCCTCAGCATAAAATGTTGGCTTTTAGACAAGAGTACTGATAAAAAGAATTTGTTCTTACTGCTAGAACAACCCAGTCAGGATAATTCTTCAAGAGGTGAGCTACAGCCTTTTATTCATGATTAGATATTTTGGTTTCAAAGTTCCTACTTTGAAAGGTAGAGACTGGAATGAAGAGAAGGGAAAAAAATAGATCAGTTATGGATTTAGGGGCATTTTCATTTCCTTGGAATGTGTCATCTGAATGCTTGTGAAGGCCACTAAATCTAGAATCGCTGTTCTGATCACCAAAATCTTAAGACAGCAGCTATTCAAGGCTTCTCTTCTTATAGAGATCATGTTGTGCACAGCCAGCATGAGTCACTGTGACTCTCTTTCAAGGTCCCCATGGTAGATCACGTCCTCTCACATTTGGAAAAGTCATTCATATTAACCAGGTTATAATCCGATCATGGTGGCGAGACAGGAAGAAGTGTGAATGCCCATGAGCCTTTAGGCAAGCATTTCTGCCTCCTGCACAGAATACTAGTAATTTATTTTCTGGTTTGGGGAGCACCTCATGGTGGTCCTTATTAACAAATAACAAATATCTTTTGTAAATAAATCCTTACTTATCTGACTTGAATTCCTAGACTTACTTTTTTTTTTCTTTTTTTGCTAAGTGATGAGTATATGGGGGGTTCATTGTACTAGTCTCTTCATTCTTACACAAGTTTGAAATTTTCCATAATAAATTTTTTTAGCCCTCTTTGTAATCTTTAGCTCCCACCTCCCCCCAACCCCCCACCCAAGTCTCAGCTCCTTTGGTATCTGGTCATAATTTTACATTCTTTACATATATCTCTCATATTCATCTGGGGTTGTGGGTGATTCTTTCATTCCTCTCCATATTTATAAGATCAAGGATATTAGAGACTTTCACTTTTTCTTTCTCATTGGAACCCATTTGTTGCTGAGCCAAGTTTACACTAAACAATGCATCCTCATCCTGTTATTCTACAGATATTTATGAACTTATCCTTCCTTTTGGAGTATAAGCACACATTTTTGTGGTTCGGGGGAAGGGCAAGTGAGAATTTTTAACCAATGTCTAGGCTCTTTCCATGCCCCATGCTATCTTTTCTGAGCTCAGAGATGAAATGAAATTTCACTGTTTCTTTTCCTGGCTTTGCAACATGCTGCATGGCCCTTGAGTGAGAAGCAGCAGGCCAGGAGATGCCAGGTGGGGCTCCTGAAGTCAGTCTGTTGACACATTAACACACACAAACACTGGCTTCCTTTTTTAATCTAACCTCTACTGCCTATGTAACATTACTATTAATTCTCCCATCCTATAAATAGACCTTCAGCTTCTAAATGAGATTTTCTCCGTACCAAATTTTCTCAGGTCTTTATATTTTTAAAGTGTCAGGACAAAGGGTGTTGAGGTAGCTACATGTGGAGAGAGAACTGCAGAAAATAATCAATTTCGTGAACACTTCTTCAGGGCTTGGTGCAGGTGTTCTCCGTAAAACTTTGCAGAAACATTTATAGTTTCAGGTTTCCATAAATAAGATACTTTTATAAAAGCTGTTTCTTTCCTTTTCAACAGGATAGACATAGTACCCTTTAGGTGGAAAATTTCCTCTTACATGGCCATTCTGCTTTGTTAGCAATGGTTACTAAAGCCTTGTGTTGGGAAGAATCCTAAGGCTAAACCTTGGTTGAGCAGAACAGTGCTGTACATACCCAGAGCATGGCGACGTGAAGGTGGACCTAGGAAGCATCACAAATGACCAGCCTGCTTTAGCAAATATAGTTTCACTAACTTAAACAAAAATCTTAAAAAAAAAAATCTTAAGAAAATTGTTTTTAGAGAGCATTTTGTGTGATTTCTTAATTTCTCCTATTAGAAACCCAAGGTCCAAAACCCTAGAGTCACCCTGCCTAACTGGAAGTTTGAAGTAGAAATAAAATTGATGCTCACCTTTCCTCCTTTCTAATCCCTCTACCCTTCCGTCTCTGACGGCCATGAAATGAGCAAACTCATTTTTAGCCAGACCCTAAATCTGAGTTGACCTGTAAATTGTTCCTTAACAAGCAACTTTTTTCAATGCAAGATTTTTTTATGGAAAATCAGTTGGTCTTATCCATAATAATAATGCTAATTGTAGTAGCTAGCTCATAAAATTGTTACAAGGATTAAATATGAAAATTCATGTAAAGTAAGAACAGTTCTGCCACAGAGAGCTTTGGCTATATCATTACTACTAAATGATACTACTATGTCACTACTAATAAAAAAAAAATAGTTCTGGCTTTTTGACCACAAGTGTAATAAATAGGTAAATTCCACACCCCCATTTCTGAATTAGAAGGTCTAGTTGGGCCAGTAATCAAACATAAGGGCAGTAGTGTTTGCCTTCTTGATATTTCAAATCCCCTGTCTTTTCCATCTACACCCTAGGCTGGGCTTTCGAAAAATTTCTCCCCACTGAGCTGCCTACAATTCATTCTTCCCACCTTGTCTAATCTGAGCCATCTTGTCTAAGCTGTCTTGTTCACTGGATACCAATGATATATCTGAGACGCACGCTGAATCACATCAGTGTTTAGCATGCTCTATTGTTTACCCATTGCTAACATGAGGAAGTGATGGGGAAAGCTCCCGACACAGGCTGTCGTCCATATTTCTTGCCTCGGGTATCTCCACATACATCTGTGTGACCAGATATGGAGAAGCCTATAGCGTTCTTCCAACACATCAAACACCTGGGTTGCAGGGATTGGAAGACCAGATCTGGTTTCAGATCTGCATACTTATGTCTCAGAAAGCTTAATTACCAGTAAGTCGGGTGGGGAGGGGCGGGGATAACATACACAACAAATGTGTGCCTCTGGGGATTGCAGTGATAAACACGCAACAGAAGAGTACATCACACATTCCCATTTAGTGGGCAAAACAAAAATGTAAGAATAGGTAGTAATAATAAATAATGCTTGATAAGGTGTGAAAGATCTCTCCCTTTTTCCTTGTTTCTTTGACCATTTATAATTCCTAGCACTTGTAGTTTTTCAGAATGTCAGCTCTGTTGCTGTTAAGAAAATAAGAACAGGAAAAAGAGAAACTGACTACTTGTCTGTGCAGGTTAGCCCCAAAGTACAATGACACGTTAGATATATTTAGATGAGGAATTTAATGGATTATCTAACACACTGTGTCAGAATTTGTTGTTCTCACCAAGTGATTAGGTTTAGAAAGGAACATTAATTAATTTGTATGGATGTTTGTTAGTGTGCCTTAAAAAGCATCGTTCCTCTAGGTTGTATGCGTGTGAGTCATTATAAAACCAACACACACACACACATCTACACACACCATCACAAAGCAATCACATCAGACATTTTCATAATCAGATTTACATTCAACTTCACAAAAATCTTTCCTTCCCAGCAAATCAGGAACTCTCAGCACTTCCGTCTCTGCATTGTCCACATCACCAGACACCTTTAATTTGTTCACTGGGGCATTCTGAAAATGTGTGGTGAATTGCTTTGTTCACTGATTATTTGAAATGCAACACTAGGAACAATGAGAATACAATGGCAGTGGACAACACTGGGTGAATCTTGCAGTTTACACATGCAAAATACGCCTGATTAAAGGAGGAATTCAGAAATGCAAATTCCTGAGCTATTTTGCACGGGCTAGGAAAATGTCCTCTGCTCCACCTCAGTGGCACACCGCTCCAATATCTTAACCCTCTTCATATGCTCACAACAAGGCATCACTTGTCACTCTCCTCCAGAAGGTGCAAGTGGATTTTAATGGCAGAAACAACTATAGGAAGTAAACCAATATAGCCATTATTAAACATTTATTAAGGTCCCATTGTGTGGGAGCCACTGATGTGTTTTAAAAATAACTTTCTCACCATAATACTTGCACTATAACCTAACTTCCTTTGCATTTAAGTTTTTAATGTATATAGGAAATTATAATAGTTAAGTTTCTATAATCCCCATGATGGTCAGGGCAGAGGGAAATGAAAAGACTAAAGTGATATCCTATTAGTCTTGAGAAATTATGCTCCACTGGGGTCATGCTGATAATCAAATCACAGTGCAAAGTGTACCCCAGGCTCCTCCTAACTTTGTGGTGACAGACTATAATCTAGGGTTGCTCAAAGCCTGACATATCCGGGGTTTTAGAGTGGGAGGTCCATATGAATTGGTTAAGGAAAGAGAAGTAGACAGTTGCTACCCCAAAGTTATTGATGTTTGTTTGGTGTAGAAATTCTTATTGTTCATGAGGAACACATTGTGGCAATGATGACTACGCACTGCAAGCACCCTCAGGTCATATCTGTTGTTTTTGTCTTACTGCAGTGAGAACTGTGCCTGCCCCCCAACCTGACTCTTAAGGTTCACTCTCACAAGCTCCTTCTTGCATACACATAGTCTTGCAGCATTCACTGTCCACAGAGATGATGAGCCCATCCCACATGGTGAACCTCTGAAGGAAGCAGGTACTTCCATGAATCAAGGAATCTATCTGGGAACAGAAGTGTACTATTTCCTTCTGGTTCATTGATGTGAGCACAAGGGTTTGTTGTTGGCAACAATTTCCAGCTGTAGGAAGAAACCATGTCTGAAGCAGGAGATCGTCAGGCTGATATGGAGGAGAGATACAGAGAGTAGCTGTAATAAAGTGATGGAGAATGAGATCTGGGGGAGGAGGGAGGTAGAACAAGGAGAGGGGAGGGAGAAAAATGGAAAGAAAGGGAAAGGACATGAGAGGATGATGAAGGTGATGGAGAACCTGATGGGCAAGAAGTCATATCTTCATGTCCTGTGACTGAATTCATGTGTACCTACAACCTTCCGGATTACGGAAGCCAGTAACTTACATTTCTAGTTTAAACTTGACTTCTGTTTCCACTGCCTACAACCAAGGATCTCAACAAATACAGACTTCATGATTTTAAATTGAAAAAAAGCATAATTACTTAAAAAAAAAAAAAAACCAAACCAACTGCCAGGTATTAGGCAACTAAGCTTAAGTCATTAATGACTTCTTTACCTTGTGCATTAGTACTACTACTATCATTACCATGCTACAGATGAAGAAACAAGGGCTTAGAGTGGTTGAAATGACTCGCCCCAAGGCATTCAGATGTCAAGAAATAGATCATCAGAACTTGAACTCACATGGGAAAGAGAACCTAAGTGCTGGGCTCTGCTTCTGGAAGTCTTCTATATAACAAAAATGCCCCAGTCAGTAGGGTATGGCTCTTCACAGCCCTCTGAGAAGATAAAGCTCAGAACTTAACATTTTGTGGGGAAACCAAACAATCGAGGTTGAGGTGAAATAGTTTAGGTAGATACATTTTATATGCATTTTGCACACATTACCTTAAGGGTAATATTTGATGCTATATTATAAACTTCCTTCTAGAATGAAAAAAATAAAATAATTTTCCTTCTACCTTCCTATGATCATTGGAGACTTTGGAGACCTTTTTCCCCCTCCATTTCAACGAAATATACCTAAATGTCTTGTTTTGTCACAGGTAATATACCCAGTAGAAAGTATTTTGGGATATGGATCTTCAGTCAGACACTTAATTCATTTCTGGTTTCATGTGCCAGCTGAGGGAGTTCCGATACCCACATCACTTTCCCTTTTTATCCCCTGAGGCTGTCAAAATTAAAATCTGTTCAACTTCCTATTTTTCTACACTTCTCTATTCCCAAACCCCAGTTTTTGTATGCTAGAATTTTACTCAAATAGAACTTGTGTTTGGGAAGGGATTGCACTGCACTTTTAAAAAAAATTTAGATAAATTTGGCTATTTCTACGTACCAAATGGCCTATAAAGGAAAGTTTTGATGGCTTCTCAATATCCTGGTGGAGGGTGAAGGCAAGCCAGGTAGAAATTCGTGACTGGAGGAGCTAAGAAGACCCTGAAGTTTCAGTCTGAGCTGAGTGAACTAGCTATCCAGGTTGACTGGGCAGAGAGGTAAAGAAACAGGGTCTATTTGATGTATGTTCTTCCTATAGCCGAGGGTAGGTATGCAAGAAGCAAAGTCAAATCACACACACACACACACACACTTGAAACCTTGCTTTAAATGTGGCACATGCTATGTTCAATCACTTCCATTGGCAAGCAACCCACAGAAAACGAGTAGCATGTGTGACAGATAAAATCGTGGTTGTAACCCACGGAGACTCGAGTTTCTTGGTGATACCAGCCAAACCCGACTCATTAATACACACAGCAAAAGCGCTTTTCATGCTCTTAGGAGTTTCTCGTGCACTTTGTCCTTTGAGTCTCATATCAACGTTCTAAGCAAGTCAGATGGATTATTACTCCCATTTTAGAGAACAAGAAGTTAGCTGGCTTAGCTGGCATGCTGAAAAGAAAAGAAAAGAAAAAGAAAAAAAAAGAAAAGAAAAGAAAAGAAAAGAAAAATATCCTCATCCAGAAAGTGGAAAAAAATAATAGTCTTAGTGAAGTTCTCCTGATTCCTTTTTTAGCTCCCTGACCTTAATCACATCCTGCCACATAAATGAGCTATGTCCAGGCTGTTCCTAGACTCTTTGGAAGCTACATTAAGCCATCAGGATACTAAGTGCACTTACTGTGAGAAGAACATGAATAATTAAACATTATCCTAGTGACCTGGAAGGTTCAGGCAAAGACACTGAGGTTTATTCACCTAAGAGGCCTTGTCTCAAGGATGTTAGGCCAGTCTTGACTTGGTGCACCTTATGTCGTGGAAATGGGTAAGGTCCATTTCGGCCTGCTGGCCTCGCCACGGATGGGACCAGCCAGCCAGGCAGGTCAGCAAATCCCCGTTTCTTGAGAAAGAGCAGAGCCAGAAATGATGGGGTGAGTCTGAAACTGAGCTGGGTGGGGACAAACCCAAATCTGAGCAGAGGGACACTTGAGCATAGGACTCTGTGGATTAGTGACCTGAGCCTTGGTGGCATAGGGAGATACATTACCAAGGAAATTAGAGGTATCTTTTCCAAATCTAGAAGAAACGGGCGAGAAAGAGTCATCTCCAATCCCATGGGCATTTTGATGACTCTTCAAGCTTCAATTTTCTGGTTAAGAAAAATGGACTGTGTGTTTGCATTTTAGATATTTCAGTGAAGCTATAATTCTGCTCTTTGCTTTTTTATGATTTTTTTTTTCATTCTGGTAATGTTACCTCAGAACAACCGCTTCTCTTTCCCTCTTTCAAATGAGATACTATGAATACTTGCCAGAAATATCAAGTTAATGCCCAAGCCAGCTCTATGTTCTGATTTATCTTCCACGTTGACTCTGAGTAACAGAGCCATACATTAAGGAACAAAGCTCGCTGCCGGGGTATTTATAACCTTGTCTTTTAAAACATTTGGCAGACGTTCAGACCCTCCATATGTTCGCAGTATTAAACTTTACCATAAAAGGAACTTAAGAGTTACATTTGAAGAAAGCTGGTATTGTATGGTCTGAAAGTCTGGCGGTTTAAAAAAAAAAAAAAAACATAATCAAGTCCAACTTGAAATAACAGATGTTCTGTGATCCTGCTGAAAGTTTAAATGCCACACAACAAAGTCCTGCTCTCCCGAACACTGCAGATGTCATATTTCAGGAGCATTTTCAGTGACGCAGAGCAGACACATTGAGCTTCTGAGCCTGGTTTAATAAGGATGCATTCCTGAGTGGTGAGGACTAGAAAGGAAGACCGTGGGGAGGGGGTGACAGCAGGCCAGCCCCCACGCTGCACTCCTCTCCCCCTCCCTGCATCAGTAAAGCCTGCAGAAACCAGGCAGCTTCCTAGGGCAACAGAATGCCTCCCGTAGAGGAGGCTAATCTGTAGAGATATGGGAAATAAATACTGGGATCTCTTTTTCTATTTATATATCTGGATAGAACATACATTTATTTACCTAAAAAATAAGAAAAAGAACCCCCGATATATTTTGTCTTCTAATACTTGGCACTGATGGAAGCTGGTGCCAGCTTCAGCATTTGGTGCATCCCAGGAAAGGGTAGGAATTCCATAACTTGACGAGGTTGGCCATGAACCCGCTGCCACTGTGTGCTGTGAGGGCCTGTGGGTTAGGACAGCTCAGGTAGGTAGACTTATGGAGCACATAATGTGGCCTTGACTAAATGAAGCCATTCAAAATCAAGTAGATTTTAAAAATTCCTTAAAAGAAAACACGTATTGAAGCCAATATAACAAGGCAAGCAGGAGAAACCGCTACTCTGAGGATGAGCCTTCATCAGTCACATTTCAAGTTACATAACAGCACAGTCATGTCACTGAAGGATGAGAAAACCCCAAAAAGAGATTAAATGCAAAGTACTGTTTAGAGTCCTTGGTATCTGGATCCTATGAAGAAAGACAGTTGCAGACCAATTGGTGAAATCTAAATGAAGTCTGTAGTTTAGTTAATAGTATTGTATTGATGTTAATTTATTAATTTTGGTAAGTTGTTATATACATAATTAACAGTAGGAGAAGCTGGGTGGAGGGTATCATAGGAATGGTCTGTACTGTCTTCACAACTTTCCTGTAAACTTCAAACCATTCCAAAATTATTGTTTAAATCATTAATATGAAAATAATTTAAGGTGGGCTGAGAATGAATTGGTAGTAATAAAATAAACTAAAAATCTTGGAAGTGAGAAAAAATGCCAAATAATTATAATAATATTCAAAATTCTAACCAATGAAAATTATTTATTATGTTTTTGGTCATTTTTCCTAGTTTTTTCTCCTCTTGAAAATCTTAATTATATATTCACTGATATCTTAGACAAAATATTTTAGGTCTATTACTATTTTTTCCAACTTTATTAAGAAACACTTAACTAATAAAACTGTAAAATATTTGAAGTGTACCACATGATGATTTGACATATGTACAGATTGCGTAAAGATACCCCCTTTGAGTTAATTAACAAATCCCTTACATCATAGATTGATTGATTGATTGATTGATTAATGAGAACATTTAAGTTCTCCTCTCTTAGAAAATTTTTTTTATTTTTAAAAGATTTTATCTATTTATTCATTAATTTATTTATTTGAGAGAGAGAGAGCAGGGGGAGGAGCAGAGGAAGGAAAATCAGCCTCCCCACTGAGCTCGGAGCCTGATGCAGCTTGATCCCATGACCCCGAGTCCATGACCTGAGCCAAAATCAAGATTTAGATCCTTAACCCATTGAGCTACCCATGTGCTCCTCCTAGCAAATTTCAATTATATAATACAGTGTTGTCAACTATAGTCACTATGTTAAACATTAGATCGGGAGACCTTATTCATCTTATAAGTGAAAGTCTTTACCCTTTTACTAAACTTTCCTGTATC
Source organism: Mustela nivalis (assembly GCF_964662115.1). Classification (NCBI taxonomy): domain Eukaryota; kingdom Metazoa; phylum Chordata; class Mammalia; order Carnivora; family Mustelidae; genus Mustela; species Mustela nivalis. Next base: position 20,133,842 of record NC_139037.1, read on the forward strand.
CCTCACCCGTAAGCCCCAGGAACCACTTTTCTACAGTCTGTTCCTATGAGTTGAGCTTTTGAAGAAAATGATTTTAAAGACAGATCATTATTCTCTCCCTCTCTGGTACACCTCATTCTAAGTATACAATTTTTTATTCATGAAGAAATGAAGATAACATTTTTGCAAGAAGCTTATGCTATGGAGAGGACATTTCAAGAATGCTTCCATTGCTATGTGATTTTCTTGCCAAATTTGATTTCCCTTACCTATAAACCTATCAAACATTCACAGTTAAAACATATGTTTTCAATAAGTAAAAAAATAAATAGGGATTCTCAATTAAAGAAAAAAAGAGTTCACTATCATGGATTTGTGGCTTTGGACAATTCTGTTTCTTAAATAATATTCAGTATTATTGTCAATTGATGATGGGAAAAAAGGCCAATGTAGTCAGCAAGAAATGTAACTGATTGTATTACCTACCAGCTCTTCCCTCATTAACCAAGTGACTTTTTCCCCAAACCTAGTTTTAAAACTATGACTAGCCCCATACCACTACGGCAGCACTATTTTTAGAAACTCCAAAATTTAGAAAAAAATTTCATGACTAAGACATGTTCATACTAGGGGCGCCTGGGTGGCTCAGTGGGTTAAGCCTCTACCTTCGGCTCGGGTCATGATCCCAGGGGCCTGGGATCGAGTCCCACATAGGGCTCTCTGCTCAGCAGGGAGCCTGCTTCTCCTCATCTCTCTCTCTGTCTGTCTCTCTGCCTATTTGTGATCTCTCTCTCTATCAAATAAATAAATAAAATCTTAAAAAAAAAAAAGACATGTTCATACTAGTAAATCTATTTCTAGGATTCATTGCAGAGGAAAATCAGAGTTTTTGTTTTGTTTTGTTTTGTTTTGTAAACAGGGATGTTTGTCATAACATTATAATACCACACAAAAAAGTAAATGACTTACATTCCTCCAAATAAATGATGATTCATCTATCATCTCCTTGATTGAATTTTATTCAATCATTATAATTATGTTTCAAATATTATATAACGGTGTGGAAACATACTCAGGATCTTTTCGTTTTTCCTCTGAATGACTAATGTGTATATGCAAGATGACTTAAATAGAAGAAGGCAAAAAAGAGAGGGAGTGAGAGAATGTGAAACTATTCTAAGCGTTATTTTCCTCATTTGGAAACTGGAGATAATAATACTGATTGTCTGACTGAGTAGTTGTGAGAATTGCATGAGGAAATCCCCGCAAAGTGCTTCGGAGGCCAGTCTGATCCCACATCTTGCCCATAACAGGTGTCTGCTGACTGAAGATGATGATGATTGCCTTCTGCAACCTCTGTGCAGCCTGGCTGGCAGATGGGCTCTGAGTTTGTAATTTCAGGGTAAGAACCTTCGCTGGCAGGGGCTTTCAGGAAAGACGTTTACTTAAGGTAGATGCAGGATTTCAAAGATGCAGGTGATTTTTCCCATGGACGACTCCAAAAACACTGCCTGCAACTAATGTGCCAACCACTTAACTTGCCCGGAGCTTTGATCTGCATTTGTAAGGAGGGTTAAAGAGGTAGACTTATTTGTCTTCCAGTCTTCCAAGTAACATTCTTTGTCTTACTCTTCTCTTCTCCCCTCCTTTCTTCCTTCTTCTTGCCTCATTTACAGCTGCCTTGGGTCTGCCTTTTTGTCTCTCTCTTAGGTCTGACAGTCACCCTCATGGTTATGTCACTATCCTTGTCCTGTTTCTGCCCCCACCTACTAACAAATCTCCCCTCTTACTCCTGGATGTCTTTTTTACAATTCAAATCCGACCAGTTTTGTTCTTACTTTAAAAACTTCTTCTGGCTTCCTATTTTTCACAGCAGTAAAATTGATTGGTACAGCATAAACATCTCTTCATCACTGAACCTCAAGTTGCGTCGCAGATGCATTTCAAACCAATCTTGCCAGCCGACGATTTTCTGATCTAGTAGAGAAAAGCCTCTTCTTCCTTGAACACACTATTTGTTATGCTTTTCTAAAGTGCAAGCTGATCCTGTCTCTGAAAGTCTCTCATTCTGTTTACCTGTGAACTCTTGCTCCATCTTCTATGTCAAAGATGTGGTCTCTTCCGGGAAGCCTCCTTCTCTTTACCCAGAAAGATTATTTCTCCTTCCTTTTTGCCACCAGACTTTCTCTCATCTTATCAAGTGTCATTGTGATTGATCACTTCATGCCTGTCTCCACCGCTGGGCTGTGAGCTTCTCGAAAGGCTCTCTGTTTATTCCCAGGCTAAACATGAGTATTTCCTACATAATAGCCCCATAGCTGATGGCTGATGATTTGATTGACAAATATTTTTTGAATGCCTATTGTGTGTACAAAAGTCTCACCATTAATGTGTAGAAGAAGGTACCTCTAGGAGGTCCCAGATAAAATGCAAATATGTTACTGAGATAGCATTCACTTTATTAGTGTAGAGTATCTATCAAGTTTTAATTTAATTGCTTAATTTACCCATGGCATAGAGAGGTGTTACTGGTTTCAGGCACAGATAGATAGGGGTACTTAAAAAGTCATCCATACTCTTTCTTTAGTGCTTGCTCTAATTGACTTCAATTCTCAAGCAAGTCCTGTCTACTTAGTGGCACATATGACGGCATGTCCCCTGTAGACTTACATCTTTCCTAGACAGCAAGCCCTGACAAAGTCCTCATTTGCAGAGAAAAAAAATTAATGCAAAAATTATGGGTATAATTCTTTCTTGATCAAACTTAGGTCATGTCTCAACCCCTAAAAAAATCAATATCTTGCTCTGATTTACTAGAGAGAGGTCAAAGACAAATTAAACTTATGCACAGAGAGAAGAAAGGTGGTTTCCTAACGGAAAGTTTTTATTCAAATAGGAGAGGGAGGAAGGAAGGAGAATATGATATATAGGATATGTTAGACAAACAAAAAACCTTCACCCCCATAGAGTGGTTAACTGACTCTATAAATCCCTCAAGTCTCTCTTTGTCTATCAGTCTTCAAAATTCATCTCCGATATAACCTGTGCTGTGAAATCTTCCCTAGGACCCTCAGGAAGAGTGAGTCTTTTACAACCCAGCTCTTGATCCTGCTTCCATCACCGCACGTTACCCTACTGTTCTGCAACTGCCTGTTCACCACGGTCTCCCCAGCAGAGTGTGCAGCCCTCAGAGGAGGGCCTCCAGTATATTCCTCTTCTTCTGGTGCATCTTCAATCCCTTATTGAAGTATGGTAGTTTTTGCCTTTTTATAAGTGTCTGCTAATTGCACGTATGGAAATAAAAAGGGGTACAGATTGAGAGAAAGAACAGGAGCTGGTCAGGGTATAATACTGCCAGGTAAGTTCTGTCCATCTCATGAAAGTGAGCCCATAGACACAGGCCTAGTTCTTCTGGCCACCTACTAAATCTGTCCACCTTGCATTCATATAGTAAAGGATGTATTGGCTAGAATTCAGATAAATCTGTAGAAAGTTATTATTATTTATCTTTTAATAATTAATTATAGATGAATAGATGTACTATATGAATATATCACTATATTATTCTAATATCTACTATAATTAATACCCTATATAATAAATAGGTATTATATCAATAGTTATCATAAATCTATAATAGATATTATAGATTAATTATAGATATAATAATTAAAAATTAAATTAAAAGATAATTATTTTCTTAACTAAGTCACCAGACTATAATCTGTAACACAGATGATATCTACCATCTATGAATATAGCAATTTAAAAATAATATTAGAGGGGCGCCTGGGTGGCTCAGTGGGTTAAAGCTTCTGCCTTCGGCTCAGATTTATGATAACTATTGATATAATACCTATTTATTATATAGGCTATTAATTATAGTAGATATTAGAATAATATAGTGATATATTCATATAGTACATCTATTCATCTATAATTAATTATTAAAAGATAAATAATAATAATTTTCTACAGATTTATCTGAATTCTAGCCAATACATCCTGATCTTAGGGTCCTGGGATCGAGGCCCGCATCGGGCTCTCTGCTCAGCAGGGAGCCTGCTTCCTCCCCTCTCTCTCTGCCTGCTTCGCTGCCTACTTGTGATCTCTGTCTGTCAAATAAATAAATAAAATCTTTAAAAAATAAATAAAAAATAAAAATAATATTAGAAAGTGTATTTGAAAGTGAGTGGTGGTGAGCCCTTAGTCTGCATTCATTTCACTTCCCTTCTGTGTAACTTCCGTATCTTACTGCCAATTATTTAACTATATCTCTCCCTTGAAAGTCCTCTGTACACAGTCAACTACCAGGCTAACTTATTTTCTAAGCAAGGCTATCGATCCATGGCATTGTTTTGCCTGAATTCTCTAGCTTGTCTAGCTCATGATTCTTATGATTCACTTCTTTGTGGTAACAGTATTCTTTCATTTTATTAACCTGTATATGGTAAACTTTTTTCTGCACATGCCTTCCCAGTAGGCGTAATGCACACATTTCTTCCACTTTGTTGGAGGCAGAAATTGGTGAGTGTTCCTGCTACAGAGGTTGGAATGAAATCAGGCCCCAGTTCATGCAGGGATCTGACATGGGATGGATTTAGGTAACGATGCACACAGGGAATCAAGTGCTGCCCATTGTGCTGATAGATTACAGTAAATGATATAACCCAAAGCTAGAAACTAACAGACTAAAAAAAAAAAAAAAAAGCTTTGGCTTACGTAATTAAAAAATTCAGAGTGATAAAAATTGTATAATTTCTTTCTTCTCTCCCTTTCTTCATTCCTCTCCATCTTTTATCCATTCTTATTCCTTTTATTCTCATTCAGACTGTTCATAGAGGCAGCAAAGTAGAGCTGGTAGCTTCTTGTTTTCAATGTTCTTTTTTTTTCTTTTAAGTTTTCTTTCTTTTTTTTTTTTTTTTTTTTTTTTTGACAGACAGAGATCATAAGTAGGCAAAGAGGCAGGCAGTGAGAGAGAGGGAAACAGGCACGCCGCTGAGCAGAGAGCCCGACGCAGGGCTCGATCCCAGGACCCCAATGTTCTTTTAGCTCTTTCTCACAGGAAGAGAGCTCCCTCTTTCCTTTTACCTCTCTATTTCTCCATTGCCCATTCCTTTCCCCCAAGCTTATGCCACTAAATCCCACCTCCCTTTTAGCCTCTCCCTCTTCTGCTCTCAGTTTTCTGTATTCAGTCTAATGGAAGATAACCTTATAAATCAATCACTCCTGCTTAGGTCAGTGTCTACTCCCTGGACAGTCTCTGTGCACAAGGAAAGGGATGAAGCACCTTGATGCTCCAGGCCTGCAAGGAGGGTCCAGACGCGCATCCAGGTCCATCAAAGTTTTCATGGAAGATGGCCCTATCAGAATCCCAGGCCATGAAGAAGGGTATTGGAGAGACATGTAGCCAGTATCTGCTAACCCCTGAGAAAGCTCAGTGTCCTTGGTGAAGTAGCTTAAGCCATGAAGGTTTACATCAGGGTAACTGAAGAACTCAGAGCTTTAACAACTGGAAATTTTGGGGGTGGGGGGTGGATGCATTTCTACTGCATTCAAACAGCACTCCTGGGCTGGGTCCCCCATAAAAGAAGGGTGGGTTGAGTCCAGGGTAGTGCTCAAAGGAAGCCTGTGATGTATCATTTTATAATCTCAATGAATGTCTAATTTTTATTTTTTTAAATGAGTCACCTTTATTTTTTAGAACAGTTGTAGGTCTACAGAAAAATTCTGAGGAAAGTACACAGATTTCCCATATATAAGCTCAGGCCCTCCTACCCCAGCATGGTCTCCCCATTTGACATCTAGCAGCCGTGCGGTACAACTGAAGAACCAAGGCTTATATAATATTATCAACTGAAGTCCGTAGTTTACATTGGAGTTCACTCTTTTTGTTCTGTATTTTATGGCTTTTGACAAATATATAATGTCATGTATCCACTTTTACAGTATCATAAAGAATAGTTGCACTGCCCTAAAAATCCTGGGTGCTTCATATATTCATCCCTCTCTCTCTTTCCCCTACAGCCCCTTACAACCACTGATTTTTAGCCTCTCCCTAGTTTTGCCTTTTCCAAAATGTCAGGTAGTTGAAATCATGCAGTTTGTAGCCTTTTTGAATTGGCTTCTTCCACGTAGCATCAAACATTTAAAATTCTTTCATGTCTTTTTGGGGGTTGAGACCTCATTTCTTCTTATTATTGGCAATATTGCTCTGTATGGCTTCACCACAGCTTTGTTTCTCCACTCACCTGCTGAAGGACATCTTGGTTGCTTCCACTTCTTCACAATTCTAAATGAAGTTGTTACAAATATTCATGCACAGGTTTTTTGCTGTTTTTTTTAAAATTATATATTTTTTTAAATTTAATTTTTCAGTGTGACAGAATTCATTGTTTATGCACCACACCTGGTGCTCCATGCAATACATGCAATACGTGCCCTCCATAATACCCAACACCAGGCTCCCCCACCCTCCCACCCCTTCAAAACCCTCAGATTGTTTTTCAGAGTCCATAGTCTCTCATAGTTCATCTCCCCTTCCGATTTCCCTCAACTCCCTTCTCCTCTCCATCTCCCCAAGTCCTCCGTGTTATTTGTTATGCTCCACAAATAAGTAAAACCATATGATAATTGACTCTCTCTGCTTGACATATTTTACTCAGCATAATCTCTTCCAGTCCCATCCATGTTGCTACAAAAGTTGGGTATTCATCCTTTCTGATGCAGGCATAATACTTCATAGTGTATATGGACCACGTCTTCCTTATCCATTCGTCTGTTGAAGGACATCTTGGTTTCCACAGCTGGGGGACCATGGCCATTGCTGCTATGAGCACTGGGGTACAGATGGCCCTTCTTTTCACTACATCTGTATCTTTGGGGTAAATACCCTGTAGTGCAATTGCAGAGTCACAGGGAAGCTCTATTTTTAATTTCTTTTTTTTATTATTATTTTTATTTTTTAGATTTTTTATTTTTTATAAACATATATTTTTATCCCCAGGGGTACAGGTCTGTGAATCACCAGGTTTACACACTTCACAGCACTCACCAAAGCACATACCCTCCCCAATGTCCATAATCCCACCCCCTTCTTGCAACCCCCCTCCCCCCAGCAACCCTCAGTTTGTTTTGTGAGATTAAGTGTCACTTATGGTTTGTCTCCCTCCCAATTCCGTCTTGTTTCATTGATTCTTCTTCTTAAGGGATCTCCACACTGTTCTCCAAATTGGCTGCACCAACTTGCATTCCCACCAACAGTGTAACAGGGTTCCCCTTTCTCCACATCCTCTCCAACACACATTGTTTCCTGTCTTGCTAATTTTGGCCATTCTAACTGGGATAAGGTGGTATCTCAATGTGGTTTTAATTTGAATCTCCCTGATGGCTAGAGATGATGAACATTTTTTCATGTGTCTGATAGCCATTTGTATGTCTTCATTGGAGAAGTGTCTGTTCATGTCTTCTGCCCATTTTTGGACATGATTATCTGTTTTGTGTGTGTTGAATTTGAGGGGTTCTTTATAGATCCTGGATATCAGCCTTTTGTCTGTACTGTCATTTACAAATATCTTCTCCCATTCTGTGAGTTGCCTCTTTGTTTCATTGACTGTTTCTTTTGCTGTGCAGAAGCTTTTGATCTTGATGAAGTCCCAAAAGTTCATTTTCATTTTTGTTTCCTTTGCCTTTGGAGACATATCTTGAAAGAAGTTGTTGTGGCTGATATCGAAGAGGTTACTGCCCATGTTCTCCTCTAGGATTCTGATAGATTCCTGTCTCGTGTTGAGGTCTTTTATCCATTTGGTGTTTATCTTTGTGTACGGTGTAAGAGAATGGTCGAGTTTCATTCTTCTACATATAACTGTCCAATTTTACCAGCATCATTTATTGAAGAGACTGTCTTTTTTCCACTGTATATTTTTTCCTGCTTTGTCAAAGATTATTTGACTATAAAGTTGGGGGTCCATATCTGGGCTCTCTACTCTGTTCCACTGGTCTATGTGTCTGCTTTTACATACACAGGTTTTTGTGTAGGTTACAGTTTTCAACTCATTTAAGTAAATATCTGAGAGCATGATCACTGGATTGTGTGGTAAGGCTATGTTTAGTTTTATGAGAAACTGCCAAAATGTCTTCCTGAGTGGCTATCCAATTTTGCATTAGTACTGACAGTAAATGAGATATCCTTTTGCCCCATCTTCTTCTGGCACTTGGTGTTTTCAGTGTTCTGGATTTTCCATTTTAGAAGACAAATAGCGGTACAGATTTTTTATTCAAAGTTATCTTTTGATGTTACCTCCTATCATCATCTTATCATTTTCTTCAATGAGCCACAGTTACTACCTCTGACCTGGCTAAATGGCCTCTTCATTCTCACCCCAAACCATAAATCTTGCATCAAAATTATGCAGAACCCTGGATTTCATTCCATTCTTACTACCCCCGGTATCTTCTCTGGGGGTACTTGGAATCTACATGGTTCACAAGTTTTCCCATGATTCCTAAGAACATGAACATCTGAGGACCAGTATCATGATCCTTGTTTCAAACTCATTAACTTCATCTCACGCCTATGGGCTTTTCTAGGAGAGTCCCACGTCCTTATCCTTGGGTTCCAAAGTAGTGCAAGTTTCATTGGGCACACACAGATTTTGAAAAATGACTTCAAGTTTCTGAGCCTCTGATTCCTCATTTGAACTACAGCCCTAACACACTACCTACCCCTAAAAGCATCTGAGGGGACTGAAGGAACCAGCATGGATTTTCTTGAGACAGAGACCAGCAGAAGCAGCTGTTCAATCAACTGCTTTCTCCCTTCCCAGTGAGCTGGATTCCACATAAACCTGGGCAGCTGCCCATGCCACACTGCCCAACCCTCATAAATGCATAACCTGGGCCCATCTGAGTTCATACTCCTTCCCACCTACTTCCAAGATTAACCAAGAAGAACACAAAGTGGGAAAGGGTAAGAACTAATCACGGCTAACCGATATAAAACATGCTTGTTTTTTCTACAGCTCTACTTGCTTTACAAAAAGATTAAAGAGCTCGAGAGTAAAAACCAAGTGGAGAGCTATTATTTCTATCACACAGGAGACTTTTATATGCTTGTATTATGATGTTTGTGCGTTTGTGCTCATGTATGTGAGACAAAACTTATAGAGATTCCCAGCTTAAACCTTGAGCCCACATGATGTTTTCAGCTGGAAAGGATCAAAATGATCCATCCCTGCCTAACCATTTTGGCAATGAGAAAACTGAAGACCAGAGAGCATAAGCAAGTTCATACTGCCCCTTGTGGAGAGCTGGGAGCTAAAACTCCTTGACTGTAAGGCTTCATTAAAATAATATAGAAGAGGGGCGCCTGGGTGGCTCAGTGGTTTAAGCCACTGCCTTCGGCTCAGGTCATAATCTCAGGGTCCTGGGATCGGGTCCCGCATCAGGCTCTCTGCCTGCTTCCCTCTCTCTATCTCTGCCTGCCCCACATCTACTTGTGATTTCTCTCTGTCAAATAAATAAATAAAATCTTTAAAAAAATAAAAATAAAAATAAATATATAAAATAAAATAATATAGAAGAGCACCTGGGTGGCTCAGTAGGTTAAGCCTCTGTCTTCGGCTCAGGTCATGATCTCAGGGTGCTGGGATCCAGCCCCACATTGGGCTCTCTGCGAGGCAGAGATCCTGCTTCCCCCTCTCTCTCTGCCTGCCTCTCTGCCTACTTGTGATCTCTCTGTCAAATAAATAAAATCTTAAAAAAAAAAAAATAATACAGTGAGCCAAAACCTGTTTTGGTTTTCTTTTCTTTTCTTTTCTTTTTTTTTAAACATACAATATATTATTTGTCGCAGGGGTACAGGTCTGTGAATCATCAGGCTTACACACTTCAGCTCTAAGCTTTGCTTCTACCTGACGATGCTCTTTCTTAGTGCTGCTGTAGCCTCATGCCACCTTTACCTCAACTACCTGAAGAAGAACTTGGTGACTCTTCAGCTTTCCTTCTCTGCTTCGTGACTTCCTATCTATCTCACTTGGGTTTTCCAAAGACCTGTGATGGTCACTGCTATCTCCCCAGTATTATGGCCCTAACACATCTGTGTACCTCTTTCCATCAAAACTTTTGGCTCCCTGAGTCCCAATCAAGATATTCTCTCCCCCCACAATATTGCTTTAGGACAAAGCTCTCTGTACTCCATCTGAGAAAATGATTTTTCACCCCTATTTCATTTTGAAAGGGTTAATTTAAAATTATATTTTTATATTTATATTCAATAGCTTTGATTCTTTTTGGTTTATAATTCAATGTGTTTTGACAAATGCATAGATAACACCATTGGTAACCACCCTAGTAACACCACTGTGATTAGGACAGAACTTTTAAACAAATTCTGCTTGATCAGTGACATTTATTTCATTCCTTATTTATTATTCCTACCAGTTATTTAGAAATTGCTGCTTCTGATCTGGGTGAGAGATCAAATGCCATTAAAATGACTTGTTAAAATTTTTCAGTGGTTAAAGGGTTAAATTTGAATTGTCTTGGGCAGCTCAATTGCCCATAAGATATACTTTTTTGTTTTTTTTTAGGCCATTTAAAACCTTGGAAACATTTCATGGACTCCTAATACTCTCTTCAGTGGAGTCTGCACTTGGATCTAAGGGCTATGAGTTGTTCTGGTCTAGAACTGGATCGGAATGCTTTCCTTAAATCTCTTGAAGTTATTCCAGGGGATCCCCCTGTAGGGACACTCAGAAATCGTTGCAAAGTTTATAGCATGGGTCTTGGAGATATGAGGTATTATTCCTGGCACAATATTAGAGAGTCTCTTACATCAAGTCATTTTGACGGCTAAGTCGGTATTGATCTCTACATTCTCAAATATCAAAACCAAGTTGTCAGCGATAAAAAGAAAGTGGCCAGAGACCTCCCAGGAATTTCCTGCTAGAAAAAAAAAGAAAAAGGAAAAGAAAAGAAAAATTCTTGCTCTTTGCTGTCCAAATGCTCAGCATGTTAAACCTCACTTTGAATCAGTCTCTCAGACAGATAATGAGGTGGTAACACAATACAGGGCTGTAATAGAAATAGATTGAGTGAAAAAGAATTTCTCAGGATATGAGCTGAGATATGTATACAAAACCAGGCAGCAATCATTAATAAAACTCATTCTTTGGACTCACTCTCAATCTGTCTTTCCTGTCTGGTTGGAAACTGGGATTTTTTAGAAGGGAATAACACATCAAACAACACATCTGCGTGGTTAATGAAGGTGTCAGACTGGAGTTGGGTTTTAAAATGGAAATCCTTTGGCAAACTGCAATACAGAGATAAGATACTTTTTATGGATTGCAAGAATTTAAATACTTTGAGTTGCTTTCACAGAATGTCCTTAAGTTTTAATAATATCCAGACAGTCTTATTTTGCACTGAATGAATAAGGAGAAAATGTGTCCTACATTGCCATAATTATCGAGAGACTGGTATTTTGAAAATAAAATAATGTAATGGGATCATAGTTTTAAGGAAGTTTTTTAATGGAAATAAAAAGGATATGGAGCTAATCTCAACCTACTCTTTTTTCACAGAGAGAAAACAGAGGTAACTTTATTCTCTCTAGATAATCAAATAATGACAAAAACTAGCAGGAACCAGGGTATTTTGGAACCATGACTTAAATCATGTCATAAAGGTGATATTACATGTATTAGACATATTACCTTGGGTTAGGGCGGTGAACTTCTTTTGACATCTCTGTTTTGCCCTGAATATGATAAGGATTTTAAAGAATAGAGGGACTGGAAGTGATTTGGGTCAGAATGGAGGTCAGAAAGTAAGACCTTAACAGAGTTGGAGAGGCTATTTTGGCTGGAGGAATCAATGCTAAGAACTAACATAATTGTACCAGTAAAAGAAAGAAGGTAGTCTAATATTATATCCAGCCTCATCTGTACTAGATGGGCAATCTTTGGGAAGTTCAGCCTTCTCTTTAGGTTTCAAATATATATATATTTATATATTTATATATATTTATATAAATATATATTTACATATGCTATATATATTAATTTTAATGAAGTATATAATTTTTAACAAACTATACACATTAAATTGCACAAATTTATAACATAGATAATTTTAATAAATATGTAAGAAATACTGATTAATGTATTTCTTATATATTCCCATTAATATATATTATTTATATATTTTTCATTATGTATATTTTTATATATACATACATACATATAACACACACACAAACACACAGACACACACACTCACAAACATATGTATATGAAAGGAAGAAACTACTCCATGCCATTCAAAAAAATAAAGTCCTGTCAGATAGTCCACCTCAATGTAAAAGATAAAATGATAAAGGTTTTGAAAAAAAAAAAATGCAGGAGTCTATCTCCATGAACTTGGGGTAGACAAATAACTCTAATAATTCTTAAAAAGACATAAAATAATAAATGATAAACTGGACCACAATGAAATTAAGAATTATGAAATTTCCTTTAAAAAATAACCTTCTAGAGAGTGTAGAGGCTATCCACACCGTTGGAGACTGTATTTACAACACATATACCCAACAATGGACGTGAATCCAAATGTAAAGCAAGCAAAAGGCAGACGACCAAGTTTTTAAAAATGGGTGAAAGACTTGATCAAGTACTTCACAGAAGAGGATATTACAATAGCCAATAAACATAAGAAACAGTGCTTAACTAGTCATTAGGGAAATGCAATTAAAATCCCTATGTAGTATTGGTACACCCCAACCACAATGGGTAAAATGGAAAAAGATAGATGGCCCCACAGGAGGGGGTGGAGGAGGAGGAGCAACTGCAGACTCACACCTTGATGGCCCGAGTTTAACTTGGTGCAATCATTTAGAAAGAGATATAACAAACAAACAAGCCGAAGGAAAAATATGCATGCTTTATGATCTAGCAATTTATTCTGTCCCTAGGCATGCGGACATATGTGGGCCAAAAAACACGTACAAAAGTGTCAGAGCAGCAGTGTTTGTAATAGCTCAAACCCACCCACAGGTTTATGTACAACTGAATGGACAGTTACTTAGGTTTGCCCATGCAATGCGAAGCTTCTTTTTTTTTTTTTTTTAATTTTTATTTTTTATAAACATATATTTTTATCCCCAGGGGTACAGGTCTGTGAATCACCAGGTTTACACACTTCACAGCACTCACCAAAGCACATACCCTCCCCAATGTCCATAATCCCACCCTCTTCTCCCAAACCCCCTCCCCCCAGCAACCCTCAGTTTGTTTTGTGAGATTAAGAGTCACTTATGGTTTGTCTCCCTCCCAATCCCATCTTGTTTCATTTATTCTTCTCCTACCCACTTAAGCCTCCATGTTGCATCACCACTTCCTCATATCAGGGAGATCATATGATAGTTGTCTTTCTCTGCTTGACTTATTTCGCTAAGCATGATACGCTCTAGTTCCATCCATGTTGTTGCAAATGGCAAGATTTCATTTCTTTTGATGGCTGCATAGTATTCCATTGTGTATATATACCACATCTTCTTGATCCATTCATCTGTTGATGGACATCTAGGTTCTTTCCATAGTTTGGCTATTGTGGACATTGCTGCTAGATTTTATTTATTTATTTGACAGACAGAGATCACAAGTAGGCAGAGAGGCAGAGAAGCAGGCTCCCTGCTGAGCAGAGCCCTATACGGGGCTCAATCCCAGGACCCTGGGATCATGACCTGAGCTGAAGGCAGAGGCTTAACCCACTGAGCCATCCAGGCACCCCCAATGCTAAGCTTCTCAGAAACATCAGTAACAAACTACAATGAGCCACAACAGCATGTGTGCATCTCGCCAAATAATGTTAAGTGAAAATAGCTGGTCAGCCCAAAGTCACATTATTTGATTTCATTTATATGAAGTTCAAAAATGGGGGTGCCTGGGTGGCTCAGTGGGTTAAGCCTCTGCCTTCTTTTGGATCATGGTCTCAGGGTCCCAGGATTGAGCCCTGCATCAGGCTCTCTACTCAGCAGGGAGCCTGCTTCCTGCTCTGTCTCTGCCTGCCTGCACTCTTCCTACTTGTGATCCTTCTCTCTGTCAAATAAATAAATAAAATCTTAAAAAAAAAACTCTTTAAAAATATAAAATAAATAAAGTTTAAAAATGGGCAAAACAAACTGATGATGTTACAAGCGAGGATGCTGGGTGTCCTCCATGAGAGCAGGCTAGAAAGGGAAGGGGGAAGGGCACAGGTGACTTCTGGGGATCTGGGCTGGTTCTGATTCCAGACAGAAATCTGGTTATGCAGATGTACTCATTCTATTGAAATTATGGCATTTGCATTCTCTTCTGTATATGTTATTTCTCGAAAAAATTTTTTTGAAAAAAAGTGATGGATATCAAAGTAGAGAATTTAAGAGACAGTATTTATTAGGTTTTAGTTTATAAAAAGTAATTGTAGAGAGTTTGCTGAAACAACAGATTTTAGTGCTCTATCTCCAGAGAACATTGTTGTTAGGACCAGAGCAGGGTTGATTTCAAAATAAGCAGTTTAGGTAATTCCTACTCAAAGAGTTCTTGGACCACATTTTGAGAGACATTGTATGTAGTAAGGAGTTTTTCAACTTTGATATTTTGAAGCGATGAGGCAACCAGCCAAGCTCATCATAAAATTCTGAGGGTATCTTCATGAAGATTTTTAAGTTAAGAAGTTAGCTGGAAAATACACTGTCATGAGGCCAGCTATACACTTTGCTGTATTCAAGAGAGTCATCCTTCTTAGGATGTTTTCCACTTAATAAACAGCTTTCTAGAGATTTGAAAGTAGGGACTAGGGAAGAGGGAGGGAATAATGGATGTGGAATACTTCTTGTGCTCAAGGCACCACTTCCAATCTGGGAGCTGACAGGAATGTGCCAAAGTCATTACAATATGAGCACTTTTATGGCATTCCTAGAAATGAGTTTGGGGCCCAGTGGTATACATCACTGGGACTGTTTTCACATAAAAAGGCCCCAGAAGGGAGAAGTGGAACACTTTGCATGACTTCACTAAAGAGGCATGCCTCCAGAACATTTGTCCTTTGCAATCTCTACAATAAGAATGTTCCACAGTCCAGTGGTGGTGGAGAACATTGCATTTTGTGTAATTCTCCTGAAACAATCAGGAATAAAGCATGCAACAGATTTTGCAGTAAACCATTTAATATTATTTGTCTTGTGGAACAGTTTTTTCATGTAACTCCTTAATATGCATACCATGGAAACTGTTGGTTTAATGTATACGCCAATTAAACAAATTTCTCTGTGATACATTGGTTCAGGACTAACATCAGTGGTAGAAAATGATGGAAGTGTGCATGGTGAGGGACACAGGGGATGTGTCTTTATCCACCAGACAAAATTGGGAATATATTTCCTTTGGTTGGAATTCTATCAAATCAATGAGAAAACATTACTAAGGTTACTATTTTTTTTAAGTTTTGATTTTGTGTATATTCAAGATCTTTGAGAAGTAATATGTATCTTGAATTAATTTTAAAAGGTAAATGATTAAAGATGTTTAAGTAAATCCCACAAATTTATGTGCATCTCTACCTCAAACTGTTGTGTCTCAAGACAAGAGTAAAATTTGTTCCCTTCATGATTCATTGGTCCACTGTATTCCCCATTCTATTTTTTCTTAGCCCTTGAGTGATCTTGCTTCCAATAAAACTTCTTTTTCCACTATCTTAAAACTTTTTCTCTTTGTGGGCTCTTTGCTATCAGCATATAAACACACACAAGCATTTTTAATTAAAAAAAAAAAAAAGTCCTCTCTATTCTTCTTTCCATTCCTTTGTTCAACCTTGTATACCCTTCCCTGCTAAACTACTTGAAAGAAATGTCCAGCCACACTGGAATCACTTCCTCACTATTCAATTCCCAAATCATTGGAGTCTGGTTAATGCCTCCATTATATCTCTGAAGCTGCTCATTAAAACTCATCAAAGCCCTCCTAGTTGGTGAATCCAATAACTAATTTTCAATTGCTATCTTAACTTGAGGTTTCTGGAACATTTAATCTTATTGATCTCTCCCTCTTATTGAAGTTCACTTTCTCTTTGGACTCAGCCACACCAGTTCTTCCTGTCTCCCTAGTTGCTTGCAGGAAAGAATTAATTTTCCAGACCATAGCTTTCAATAAAGGGAAAGTGCTAGCTACTCTGTTCTTTCAAAAATAGTCTGGTGAGAGTGAGCATCAAGTACCCCCTTCCCCTGTGACCCAGTCCTTCACAGGAAAGGCCTGCAGGACGAATGCACTCACTTTAGGGATGACTGTCTACGGCCATACCACCCTGAACGCGCCCGATCTCGTCTGATCTCGGAAGCTAAGCAGGGTCGGGCCTGGTTAGTACTTGGATGGGACACTTTAGGGATGACTTATCTCATTTGGGAGAGAGCTGAGACCCTGGATTTTGTTTACCGGAGGTAATTTATCAGCCTGCTAAGGAAGTCCATGCCTCTTTTTCTACCCATAGATACTGACTTAATTTGTGCTTCTAGTCTTCAGGTAGGAAATAGACCTGTTTTCTCTCCTCCCTTTCCTGAGTTGTTGTTGTTTTTCTTTTTTTCCACCATACAGATATGACAGATCAAGTTTGTTAACAATAGTGAATATGTTCTGCCTTTGTTAAGGTCTATGATGGAGAGCTCATAGGAGGCCTTTAAGTTTTTGGTTTTAGTCTCCATATATGCTTTTCAAATGCTTTTCAAAAGTGAGGAAAATAGAAAACGCTTTAGGTAATTCAAAATGAGTACAGGTTTAATGGGTTACACAACTGATGAAGAGTTGAGAGGGCATGGGGGAAAGTAAAAAAAAAAAAAAAGAAGAAAAGAGAGAGAGAGAGATTTTGGCAACATTGGGAAGCTGCTTCTATTTGTAGGACTGAAGGGAAAAGGTAAGAGGGCTCTAATAACAGAATCCAGAAGCTGAGTCTTTCATGAGAGAACTAAAATCAGACACAGGGCTGCCTCATCCCACAGAGGAAGGAGTACTCAGTTAGAAGTTGGAGCCACTGGGGATATGTTTTCATGAAATTTACCTAAACCATCCCCTTTGATCTTCCACCAGTATTATCCCTTGCCAAATACACTCAGAAACCCAACGGCATGGCTGCATGAAAAACATAGTTTACAGGAGACATTTGGTGATAGCGTTTTAGGTAAACACAGCTTTTTTAAGGAGATTAATATGTTTTAGGAGTTATTGGAACATCAAAAATGCTGATTGATCCCCACTTCGGTTCTGTGCTTTTTCTCTGCTACAAACAATCTGGAGAGGACAAAAGGTAAGTAAATTGTACTCCAAACTTCAACAGCCTCTTCTTGCCAGTTTTGAGTTTGTGACCCTCTACTTCTATTCTTAATGGTTGGTATTTCCAATGGTCTCTTCATTATTATAGTAGCCATCTAAGCTGACTCCCAATACCTATTATGTCCAATTTTTATCTATTTCCTGAATTTCAGTTCTATAACTTCAACTTTCTTTCTTTCTAAAACATCTCACTTGCTGATAAGCTGGTCTGTTCAAGCCAACACATTCCCAAAAGAAAGTATCTTGTTCTCCGAGTTGTTCCTCTTCCTTTATTGCTCATCTTAATGAATGGTGCCCACATCCTCCCAATTGGACAATGCAGCATCCTGGAAATCCTTATTCATCTTCTAAAGAAATCATTCAATCACTCAAATGGCTAATTATATACATGTTAAGTATCTCTCAAGCTCAGACCACACCACACTCTGAGTGTCTCTTCCTATCTCTGTTGCTGGGGCTCTTTTTTAGGCTCTCATCTTTGCTCATTCTGTGTGATTCAAACACCTCTAACTATACTCCTTCAC
Organism: Mustela nivalis; assembly: GCF_964662115.1. NCBI lineage: Eukaryota > Metazoa > Chordata > Mammalia > Carnivora > Mustelidae > Mustela > Mustela nivalis. Next base: position 20,151,705 of record NC_139037.1, read on the forward strand.
TCCCGTATTTCACTCTTTTTGTCCACCTTTGTTGTGAGCTATCAGCTTATCTTTTCAAAACAAATTTCTAATCACCTTACTTTCTTGCTTGAAATGTTTCATATGAAGCCCTTTGTTCTCTGTTTTATCCAGCACTGGCTTAATTTTTCACCACTGATCCATACAGGTGTTATTCCAACCTGTGTCCCAGAATTGGAATGACCAAGCAAGAGGACATTAGGTAATGAGGTCACACAGATAATGGGAAGTAGATCATTTGGGCCTTTTGGCTATGGGGAAGGTTTTAATTTTATGCTTTAAGTGAAACAGGGAAACCATGATGATTTTTGAGTACCAAATCATCACTCTAGCTTATGTATTGGGAATAGGTTGTACATAGTTAAGGATAGAATCAGGGAGAGCTGTAGTAATCTAGATGACAGATAATGGTGCCCCAGACCAGGATGATGGTATTGAATATGGTGGGATGTGGATGGATTCCTGCAGTATTTTGAAGGTGGAGCCAATATGATTACATGAATTATAGGAATGTGGGCCACACAAACATGATAGAAATGAAAAATCATTCCAAAGATTTTGACCTGAGCAATTGGTAGGTGGAATTGTCATCACTGAGCTAAGGGAGGGAATGAGATTCGACCTGAACTTGTTAAGCTTGAGGTATCTGTTCAATATTTGTGTAGATATGATAGTGATGTTGTGTAGGCTTCTTGTTCTTCAAGACTCAGCTGAATTGTCATCTCCTTTCAGAAGCTATAAGCAGAAATAGGTCATTTTTTCTAGGTTCTCAGTATATAAAATGGATTCACAAATTGAAGATTTTTAAATAAATGGATAGATGAATGAAAAAAAAATGGATGAAAATAAAACTTTCATTCTCCATGTGTGGACTAAATGAGATAAAGCAACCAGCATAATGTCTGCAAAGAGCAACTCTGCTCATAGTCAAATTCTTCCTGGGGTGGCTCACATCCAATGTCTCATTGAGATGGGAATATAAAGGCTAGGCTATTTCAGCCCAGTGTGGGACAACTCTAATGGGCCATTTTAACTATAGAAATTCCAATGAGATTCATCAAGTCTGACACTGAGCCAGCATTTCAGCTTGACATCTCACTCTGCCCAATCCTGCTTCCTTTCCCTCTCTCTCTCCTACATTTGTTGGTGCCAAGAGCATTGCCTAACAAAAACTGTCTTCCTCGAGAAACAAACCTACACACAAAGTTGGTAACAGGAGTGGTCCGAGATAGCAGTTGATAAGTGGTATTTTGGACCTAGATCACTAGCTGCTTGCCTGGCAGTGAGAACTTACAGGTGGTAAGCAGAACACAGATAGCCCCTGGCACGAATTGGTGGTCCAATTGCTAGAATTTTAGACACAGTGAAATGGGATTGTACACTGTTAAAAAGGAATGCATTAGCTCCTGCAGTGCATTGGGTTCTGATTAAAGTAAGGCATGTAATAACCATAAGCATGGGAGAAGATGGTAAGCTCCTCTTCCTAAACAAAAACTACAAAGGCTGAGAGTAATTAATGGACAATGGAAAGTCTGTATGAAAGCCAGAGGGCATCATTGGTAGTGTACAAAGAGGTCCTCATTTCCTGTAATAAGAGAAGAGAAAACTAAGCAACACAAGGGGGCCAGGATTTATTTAGCAGATTGACTTAAAACTAGCAATTCAGTGGAACAAAGATAGTCTTTTCAACAAATGGTGCTGTAACAACTGGACATCGACATTCAAAAAAAGAAAAAGAATCTGGACACCGATCTCACATCCTTTACAACAACGAACTCAAAATGCATCATATGCCTAAATATAAAATACAAACTGTAAGTGTCCTGGGAGATAGAGAATACTTAGATGACCATGGGTATGGCAATGACTTTTTTAGGTACCATACCACCCATAAAATTAATAATTGATAGGCTGGACTTCATTAACATTAAAAAAATATCTGCTTTGTGAAAGGAAATGTCAATAGAACAAGAAGTAAATCCACAGGTTGGGAGAAAGTATTTTTGCAGAAGATATATCCTATAAAGGACTGTTATCAAAATATTAAAAAAAAAAACTCTTAAAACTCAACAATAAGAAAACAAACATCCTGATTAAGAAACGGACCAAGGTCTTAAGAGACAGCTTACCAAAGAAGATATACAGAAGTAAATAAGATTATTAATTAAAAGATGCTCCATATTATATGTCATTAGGGAATTAAAAATTAACACAAAAAGATACTAAAATGCACCTATGAGAATGGCTGGTGGCACAAAATGCTCACAATACCAGATGCTGACAAGGATGTGGAGCAATGGGAACTCTCATTTATTGCTGTTGGGAATGAAAAATGGTGCAACTCCTTTGGAAGACAATTTGGTGGTTTCTCAGAAACTGAAAACTCTTCCTATACAATCCAGAAATCACATTCCATGTTATTTACCCAAAGGAGTTGAAAACCTATGTTCACACAGAAGCCTGCACATGGATGTTTATCGCAGCTTTATTCATAATTGTCCTAAATTGGAAGCAACCAAGATATCCTTCAGTAGGTGAATTAACCGATTAAAATGGAATATTATTCATCACTATATTTCAGCACAGTGGGACCTTAATGACAAGGTGGGACCTTCAATGCATATTGCTAGTGAAAGAAGTCAATTTGATAAGGCTATATATTGTGTGTTTCTAATTATATGACATTCTAAAAAAAGGTAAAACTATGGAGATAGTAAAAAAGATGAGTGGTTGCCAGGGGTGAGGAGAAATGAACAGACAGAGGACAGAGGACTTTTAGAGCAGTGACAGCACTCTATATAACACTATAGTGATGGATACATTTTATTGTACATTTGTCCAAAGCCACAGAATGTACAGCACCAAGACTGAACTCTAATGTAAACTATGCACTTCGGGTGATTATGATATGTTGACGTAGGGTTCTTCACTTGTAACCAATATTCCAATCTAGTAAGACATATTGATAATGGGGGGAAGCTATGCATCTGTGGGGGCAAGGGGTGTATGGAAAATATCTGTACCTTCCTCTTAGTTTTTCTGTGAACCTAAAGCTTCTCTAAAAAAGTAAACTTAGGGACACCTGGGTGGATCAGTTGGTTAAGCCTCTGCCTTCAGCTCAGGTCTTGATCCCAGGGTCCTGGGATCGAGTCCCACATTGGGCTCCTTGCTCAGCAGAGAGCCTGCTTCTCTCTCTGCCTCTGCCTGCTTGTGTTCTCTCTTTCTCTCTCTCTGACAAATTAATTAATTAATTAATTAAATCTAAAAAAATAAAAAATAAAAAAGTAAAGTTAAAGGAAAGAAAGAAACAAACAAACCAAGGCAGATCTGCTATGTGAAGTTCAGAACAGCAGTTGGGAAAAATTGGATAGGAACTTCTGGGCTGATGAACCTGAAAATCTTGATTATCTCCACATTTCCCTGAGTCATTTGCATTTGCAGCAGTGGTCCACCTCTTCCTGTTTAAAAGCTCGCACATTCTCCCTCTCTGAAGGCAATTCAGAGACTTCAACAACAACAAAATGGTCCTTTAGGATGTTCCTTCACTACCCTCCTGAACACTAGATCTGTAACTAGGTTAGGTTGCCTCACAGCAGCTTTAGATATGCTGAGCCTAATAAAAGAAGCAAGAGACCATTCCCGAAAGGAACTTCAAGCATGGAACGATAGCACAAGTTGGGTACAATGCATAGGGTTGGATTCTGAGTTTGCTTGATCAAGGACTTTTTTCACTTTTAGTTTCAGAGGTCCTTGTGGGGTCAGTTTTGTACACGCATGATTTCTTCCTCTTCTGAATCCTTTCCCACCCTTTCAGGGGTGTCAATTCCAAAGGCATTCCCTAATCAACATCCTACACACAAACTTCCATCTCTGTGTCACTTCCATGGAGACACAAGCTACTACACACATAATGAAATCTTTGTAGATGACTCCAAACCACTAACTCCCATAGAGAACATACACTGTAGACATACATATTTTTGTCTGAATCACAAAAGACCTCTTAAGACCTGAGAATAGAATTGACAGCCTCAAAGTCCTGCCACTTAAGCAATTCCAGGAGAATGAGATAGTTATGTGGAAGGAAGGTGACATAAGGGATTTATATTAGAAACTAAATCAGAAAAAAAAATTGAAATCTTTGATTAACACAATTGGCTTTCAAACTTTATAAAAGGGGCTGTTCAAATTGAGGCAGGTCAAAAGACTTGGAACTTCACTTACTTGGCCTTCCTTTTCTTTCTTGTGTTTCCCCTGAGTCATTTTGGGGAAATCTTAGGGTTCCACAGAGAACACTCTGAAAATTGCTAGAGTTGATGGTCTCACAGCTTCCTTTGAGTCTTGTGATTTCATGGATTTATGATTTTAGTGAGAAGTGACTTATCAGAAAGATTTGAAACAAAAGGGCATTACTTGGGTATATTTGCTATGCCCTGCACTAAAATTGTCTTAATTAGTAATTCATATATTCAGCATATGAACTATGATATAATCACATGTTTAAATATGCAATCATTTCTCAACTTGATTGTAATAACTTGTCTATAACAAAAAGAGGTCCCTTCATTGCTATGTGGAATAAATGTTAAATTAATCACGGACCTATGCCAAATCTGCCTTTAAAAAAGAAAAAAAAAAAAAAAAACAGCAAACAAATTGCTTTTCCAAGACTGAATCACACTGCCTCTCTTCCAAGAGCATTTTTGTAATTACTTCTTTGATTACCCAAGTGATAATATCAAGATGGATTCTTAACCTTTATACCAAGCTTTTGTGTGCAAATACATTGGAAGAGATGACCAATGATTTAATACTCCATGCAAGGGGGCAACCCTAAGCGCTGCCCGACTTCTATAACAGACTGAATGGAGCCTCTGATGGAAAGATGAGATAACAAAGGGAGAAATCTTGGCAGGAAAATTACTTTTCTTTGAATCCTAATGGCAATCTTGAAAAGCTAAGATTTCACATAGAGGTTGTTTCACATGTGAAGAGATTCAAAAGTATTACAAAATTCACTGCAACATGTAGCTATATGAGAATCAAATATATAGATGTATGCATTGGACAAGAAAAACTCATTAAAATCACACTGTTTTAGAGACTTCACAAATTTTCAAAAAGTTCTCAAGGGAGTTCTTTAACATCTAAGACAAATGGAGTTAAGGATTTTGGAGGAAGGAGGTAACTTTCACATAACTGAATCAGTCCACCTGTTTGTACAGATGATGAAGCAATTTCATGGGAAAGTACTCTGCTAAGTCGGGTTGCCTTCCTCCACAATGTGATCTATCTACTGAATTAAAGCCATTATTATTATGTAGTGTTCTCTAAATGAAGACAACACAGGTCTGGGAGCAAAGGGTAGAAGTAGATGTACCCAATACCATCATTCTCAATGACCCACTGGGGGATTCTGTGCTTCTAATCCTTGAAATTCAGAGTTCTACGAGAGGCCCTGGTAACCAAAGAGAGCAGGTTCTCCACCCATGAGACCCAACAACTCTCACATTGCCCTATGAGTTATGGCTCTTACCTGAACACTTTGGGCAAATTGTGTCCAGGGACCATCAGGCAGTAAGAAAAATAATTATCTTCTCAGGGGTAATTGATCCTGATCAATTGTAGGATGTAGGCTGCTGACACACCATGGGAGTAGGAGGGGTATCTGTGGAACTCAGATGACCTATTTGGGTGCCTCTTGGTCTCTTCTTGCCTATTTGTGACTGATAATGGACATGAGCAATGACTCTGACTGAGAAGGATACAATCACCAGCGGCTCAGATTCCTCAGGAGTAAGGTTTAATTTAGCAGGCAGCTGAGTAAGAGGGGGAATTTAGAATGGATAGTTGAGGAAAGAGTGAAAGAGTACCAGATAGAGCCCCGGGGTGGACTACAGCAATAAGGACTATAATCTATCTGGCTAACCTCCATCTTCTCAGTGTTTTTTCAGGAAGAGAGGTTCCCCAGATCCTTTGATATTTTTTGCAGAAGTTTCATGCATCACTAGGAGTAAACTGTAACAATTTCAGAAATCCACTGCTCTGTTTCCACTTTAAGAAAGGACTCGATAGCCTTAGGTTAGCTGACAGCCCCGATATGTTAACTCCTCCATGGTCTACTTCTGCTTTTGAGTTGAAATCACATCCTTCTTTTGGAGTGTTTTCCAAGTAATGACTAAACAAAGGCTGGTAACAATGGCATAGCCACTTCCATTCAATGCAGTTCCAGACCTTCTTTTTTGGGCTATGAGTTTTGCATCTTGGTTTGAGGGTCCTCTTGCCTGCTTTTGCTTGTTTCAACCACATGTGCTACTTACTTCTCAACAAAATTTTATGTTCCCAGCTTAGCTTCAATACCTCCTTCCTGCCAAAGTAGCTCAGGCCAGGTCTCTCTCTGCTCTCTTTTCTAGTCATCTTGAATAGATTAGGTATGGATCTACTCAGCAGAACTAATGTCCACAGAGCACCCTTTAGGAGTAGATATTCTTTCTCACAGCTTCTTTCCAGTCTAGTGATTTTAAGGATTTATCTAGAACTAATGTCCTAGAGACAAGGGGAAAGGTATAGGAGTTCTCAGACCACATCATTCTACTCTCCTGGCTCAACCACCACTAAAGGGATAATTTACTTTCTTTTGGCTTCTCTTGTTTAAGGTTTCCATGATAGTGTGGGAAAAGCTATATGTAGCAAAACAGTAGCCCTGAAGACAAACCAGAACCAATAATAGAAATTTTCATCAACTATTATTAAAGCAGAGTATAAAGGGGAAGAAACTGTGAGATTAAGTCAGATAATAAGGTGGACAAGGTTTAGATCCCATCGCTTTGTTGCGATGGCTTCCCAGCCCAAAAGCGGTGAATTGGGCACTGGGTGGGGGTTATTTAGAAAGCCATTTCATTAAATCAAGGAATAGAGTATAGGTGCCTGATGAAAGATAGTAGCAATGAGAATAAAGAGATAGGATGGGATATGAGAAAAGCTAAGGAAGTTTATCAGAAAAATTAATGGCCAACCAAATAGCAATTGGAGGTGGTGGAAGTGAACAGGGTATGGATGAGACACAAGAATGTATGTCAGGTTCAGATGTGGGGTGTTAAAGAAGGGAAGGCTGACTGAGCAGACATTAAGTTGGGTTTTCATCATGTTGATTTTGAGCTGTCACATATTGGTGAAGTACATTCTAGTGGAAAACGGCTAGGTTCTTACAGGCTCTGACCCTCCACAACAATTGGTGTGTGGTATTTGACTGTAGTTGTCTGTGTGGACCTTTCTCCCACAATTGGAGTGGCACTGACACTCTGTGTATGTATGTGTATTCCCCATGATTTAGAACACATTTGCCAGCTTTTATTAGGAGTACCACAGAATCTGATGAAATGAAGCAGTTCACAGATGGGGGGGTGGGAGGAGGAATGAATGTACTTCATTTATAAGGAGGCCCAGAAGCCTTCTTAGAATTAAGGCCAATTTTCTGTGCATTTTAATTTAATGAACCATTCCAAATGTTGGTACATGGACAGATGCCCCTCAATTAGATGTGCTCAGACATGCTTTTTGAATTGAACTAGACTTTGCAGACAACTTAAGAGAAGTTGTTTTTTTTTTTTTAATCTCATTGACAGAATATTTATTTAAAGGTGTTCTAATTTGCTCTTTTATCTATTTTCAGGATCTCATGAACATCATTGCTGATCATTGTTTACCCACCTTCCTATTGTGCAATTCTGTTGGGGTTTACCACCACAAAGGATAGTCAATTTCACTGGGTAACCATAGTTGTTAGAAAGGTTTCCTCAGGTTGAACCAGGATCGCTACCCCTGCCATGTTTAATTGTTGTTCCCATTCCTTCCCTCTTACATATGCCCTTAGTTTTTGAGTTTGAAGTCAGTCCACCTTTACCCTTGAGTCACCTGCTGTCAAGGTCAAATAGGTCTCATTTCTTCATTATTGTTTTTGTTAATTGACTTCCAGGTCTCAACACCTTTGTCTTTAAATTGCCCAGTCTTTATTGTTTTAATGCCTAAATGTGCCTAGTTTTAATCATAAATCTCCTTCTTTAATTTTATGATCAACTATATTGAGTATATTTTGAGTAAAATTTCCCTATTTAAATGTGCATTACAAAGAGTTCTGACAAGTACACACACCCATTAAGCACAACCATAATCAAAATACAGAATACTACCATCACTCCAAAAGGTTCCCTAGGAACTCTCTGCAGTTATGTCTAATCTCCAGCTGAGGTAATGACTAATCTGCTTTCTATTCCTGTAAGTTAGTTTTGCCTATTTGTGAACGTCATATAAAAGGAATCATTCATTATATACCCTTTTGTGCTTTGCTTTTGTTCAACATGTTTCTCAGATTAAGGTGTAACAGTTACCAATGGTTCTTTCCTTTTTATCTCTGAATAGTATTCCATTGAACTGTAGTTCAGCTTGTAAATAATTCATCTGTTAGTGGATATTTGCAAATGTATACAGGTGGTTTCTACTTTGAGGCTGTGATGAGTAGAGTTGTTATGAGCATTTGTGTACAAGATTTGGTGTAAACATATGCTTCATTTCTGTATTTATTTAAACATCTAGGACTAAAACTGTGGGATCATCCTCTGATTTTTAAAGTACAGGAATGGGGCCATTAAGTTATACCTTTCGTAACCACAAGACACTCTTTCTCCCATTAAGAGATGTCTTAAACTACTTCCATAGACATATGGTAGGAGTCCTCATATAAACATTCTATTCACTAAAAGCACACAATTTTGAAATCAGACAGTCCTGGGTGTGAGGCTTAGCTCTGCCGCTGATTAGGTGTGATAACGGGCAAGTTACTTAATTTCTCTAAACCTCAGTTCTTCTATCTGCAAAATGGAGAAAACAGAAATATCTGTCTCATACTTTGTTGTGAGCACCTAGTGAGTTTTGAAAAAAAATAAATGGAAAGCATTTATCCCAATGCCTAACATATAGTAAATGCTAACGAGCTGAATATATACAGTAAAGCAAGATGCAGAATGTCTTATAAAATGGGTTGTCTACAGAACAATGTGCGACAGATGGAGGTTGGTCTCAACACTTCAGAATGCCATGAAGTACTAAAAACTTTCTTCTTCATGGCACCGTAGGTTGGATGCCCAACTCTTTGTTTCAGGTCAGGTCATCATCTCAGAGTTAGGATATCAAGTCTTGCATTGGGCTCCACGCTTAGCACAGAGTCCGCTTGAGATTCTCTCTCTCCTTCCTCCTCTTCCCCTTCCCTCCTGCGCACATGCTCTTTCTTTCTCTCTCCCTCTAAAATAAATAAATCAATCTTTAAAGGTTAAAACATCATTTGTTTAAAAAAAAATCTTTTTCCAAAAGTAAGGAGAGGGTATAGTAACATTTTTGCATTGAAACATACATGTTTACATACAAATTAAGGCTTTCTTCTCCCCCAGGAAACATTACTCCACTGGAAGTTTCCTATTTGAGTCCTAATAAAATATCTCACATTACAGAGCACTTTCTCAATTACTGTAGCTTGAACAAAGCATCGCACATTAGCCTGAAAGGACCTCAATCAATACTAGTTTGGATGGCTTAAAGAGGTCACTGGCAGAATCAGTTTAAAAAAAAAAAAAAAGGCAAGGGAATTTAACACAATTTAGCAATTATTCCTGGGGCTCTTACTCATAATTGGAAGCTTAGATGCTGTGGTAAACAAGCCTCTTAAAGATGACTTTTAAAAAGAAATAGAATAAGTAGCTACATTGTAGAGGTAGGAAATACATGCCGTGAGGAAGAATAGAGAAACGCGGACAACAGAAGGGCATACTACCAGAGTGGTCACTGGAAGCAAGTGACATCATCACACAGGGGTTTGAAACCTCTTTCCTTTAGGTAATTTTGATGAAAGGGAACATTAAGTGCCCTCAAGAACTGGGTTAAATTACACAAAAACACTGATCTTGCAGAAGGATGAGAAGAATTTGATTTTTATTTGAATGATTAAAGAATCTGTAACTAAATTAATTCATTCAATAACTTGGGTCACTGACATCTCTTTGGATTTTCAACATTGAGAAAACAAAAGATCGACTTATGTATGGGCATACAGGCTGTTGCTGACCCTACTCTAGTGAAAGTAAATGTATGAAAACTTCAGTAGGTACAAGCCTGTGAATTAGAGACCACTGAGCCTTTTTTCAAAGAGATGGGAGCTGTCTCTCCGCAGGCTATGACTTTGATCATATGGAACCCTTTGCCAATTGAAGTGAGCAATGCCAGACAGAGTGTTTTCTAGTTTAAAGAAAGTATCCATTTTGTTAGCAGCAGGAGGGAATGGGAAATTACCCATGAACAATGCTGTATTTTTGCAGCCTGGGGCAGAAGTAGTGAATAAAGTGGGGATTAAATTGCCAGCAGCACTACTCTTTCAAGGCTTCAGAAATTATTTTAGTACTTTGATAATACATCCAAAATGTAAACTGCTGCAAATATCAAAGGTGTCCCCCCCCCTGCTGGTGTGTGTTGTGTGTGTGCGTGCGTACGTCTGTGTGTATTTTATATATGTTTGTATATGTATTCATATACATATAGCTTTGACCATAGTCTTCAAGATTACAAAAACAGAAGGAACACATTGTTGGCATAACTTAAGTTCCTTTGCCTCATAGCCTAGAATCATAAGCTGAAACTTCTGCCTAGATAAGAGAATTTTTAAAGTAATAAAATATCTTAAACTGGTACGTATCTCCCAGTCAAGAGTATAATGTTTTGGTGAGGTTGTTAAAATTATTGCCAAGCATGAACATTAATGCCAAAAACAATTATAGTAGAATCTCAATTTGGGGAACTTAAGTTTGTCATGAAGGTGTGTGCCAGATACTGTGTTAGGTGATTGACCTACTTCATCCCAATTTAGAAGATCCTTAGATGTCATTCTTAAAATGGTATACTTCTCCTTGAATCAGAGACAAAGGACATCTATCTTCGGAAGGTCACTTAATCAAGATCACACAGTTGTGATGATGGAATCAAAAGTCCTCTCTGTACATATCCAAAACCCTGTATTCTTTCAATAGAATTGAGTTGCAAGTCAGTGTGAGAAAGAGACACTTTGTTTCATGACACTTTATTCTAGAGGCTAGAGCAACTTTGAGCACATAGTAAGTGCTCGATAAATATTCTTGATTAATATTTATTCAGTGAAGGAGTAGCTGGCATTGCCTCTCCGAATGTATATATTTCCTCTCTATTTCTAAATCTCCTCAAGGACATTCCTCTCTCATTAACTAGAATACACACAGCATACACCAGACGGTTTGACTTTTTAAAAAATTGATTGGTTGGGCTGCTTCTTTAACAATCATACTCAGTGAAGTGTCCCCTACCTGTAGAGACAATTTGACAGTGCAGGCAGCCCAATTTAAAATAAGATACATCTCCTAAGGAATTGTATAAAAATTAAATAAACCTTAGTGTTTGTTTCAAATAAATGCAGGTCAATTATGTCTATGATTTCTGTTGGGTAAATATAAAATCACCTAAGATAAGAGTAGAAAAATCCTTAGAGATCAGCTGTCAATAGCCTTCTATTGGATTACAGTAATAGCCTCCTCTCTGGTCTCCCTAAGTCCAAGCTGACCCCTCCAATTCTCTCTTGTGTCTGTAGCCAAGTGATTTTCTTAAAAATGCACATAAGTTAATTTTAGTTTCCTGTTTGGGACATCAGTGGCATCTCATTTATCTTATAATAAAAATCCTTTTCTTAGATTACAGGCTCAAATGTCAAAGGAAAAGTGAGCCAGACCATGTTCCCTGTGTTCCAATCACGGTCATCAGCATGCACACTGGAAAGCCCGTCTTTTGGTGTACTCCAGCATCTTTGCACATGCTGCCCCTTCCTCTTTTGGGATATCTTGCCTTTCCACCTCATTAATCTTACTTGGCCTTCAGATCTCAACTACAGCATCACTCTCTCAAATAGGATTTCTCAGACCCCCTGTAAAAAATTAGGCTGTTTTTGGTTTGCAGGCTCATAGACTCCTGTTCCTTCATTTCAGTCTCCTTATCTCAGTTTGTTTTTCTAAGACCACTTTCACTTGCATGGCACTACTGTCAGTCTTCCCTACTAGATGGCTGTTTTCTTAAGGGCAGAGACTGGTTCTGTTCTTATTTACCTTTATATCCCTAGCTCAGGACTCATCACATAGTAGGTGCTCAATAAATATTTTAGCTAATCTGTTACTGGCAGAATCAGCTTTAAAAATATATATATATAGATATATGAGATATATAGATATATCTATATATATCTCAGTTCTTTAAGGTGTAGAGACAGCTGGTATATTCTGGATTTTTCAATTTTTTTGAGGGAGGCTTGGATGGCTATATATTTCCCCCTTAGGACTGCCTTTGCTGTATCCCATAGGTTTTGGACCCAAGTGTCTTCATTCTCATTGGCTTCCATGAATTGTTTCAGTTCTTCTTTGATCTCCTGGTTGATCCAAGCATTCTTAAGCAAGGTGGTCTTTAGCTTCCAGGTGTTTGAGTTCCTTCTGAACTTTTCCTTGTGATTGAGCTCCAGTTTCAAAGCATTGTGATCTGAGAATATGCAGAGAGTAATCTCAGTCTTTTGGTATATATCTATATATCTCAACCTTGTTTTCATGGCATTGCACCTTGATGGAACTCTTTGTGGACACAAGTTGCAGTTGCCCCATGGGGATTCTGAACCACAACAGTGCTTGTATACTAAGTTGAACCTAAACAACAGTTGCATCCCAGTGGAGAACCAGCATTGAGAGGAAATCTGTGTTAAGAGGTATCAGATGAGTTTTTAACCCAGAGCTGCAAAAACGCCCCCAACAAGAAAATTAGTTGAAATTTTGGATGAGGAAGAAAGCCATAGAAGCCATGTCAAAAGCCAAATTCTATAGCCAACGATAAAATGATGATGATGATGATGATGATAACAAATGACATGATAGGCTGTCACCATTGGCAGCAGCAGCAGCTGTAGCCACTGAACATCGTTTCCTCATCACAGAGTTTAAAGGTCTACAATCTGAGAAGGATAGAAATAGGTCAGGAACCACCATGCAGGAGCAGCTGGGACATGAGATTAATTACTAAAACAAGTAATCTGTGGCTGTTTTCTTAAGGGCAGAGACTGGTTCTGTTCTTATTTACCTTTATATCCCTAGCTCAGGACTCATCACATAGTAGGTGCTCAATGTGAAGTCTCAACCATTATTTTTGTAGAGGTGGTTGTGTGATAAAAACAGCAGACAAATAGGTATTAGCACAGTTTGGTGGACTTCTCAAGACCTGGTTTTAAATCTTGTCACTGCTCCTTACCTGTAACCTTGGACAAGTTCCTTAATATTTTTGACCCTCAGTTTCATCATCTGGAAAATGGGGTCAGTAACAGTTCTGACTTTTTAAGGTTATTTAGAGAATTAAATGAAGACATTCATGTCAAGGGCTTGATATGAGCCTAACCCATGATATGGGCTCAATAAATGGTAACTGCTATTACTAAAAAGAAATTTTGGGAAGATGTCTTCTTAAAATAGATCTTAGAAAAAGGAAGATGTAACAGATGCCAAAATAGTTAGAAATAAAGAAGAAGACCAATATGTAACATTGAGTAAACTCTTTTAACTTTTCTTCTCTGTGCTTTGGGGGAAAAGACACCATTCTCTATAATACTGTGTTATACATAAATACAAATTAAGAATGATGGGTCCATCTCAGCCTTTTTCAAAGAATAGTTCAGGGGCCTCTAGCCCTTTAAGGTGAACTTGCAAAAAAAAAAAAAGTCCATGGTCAAAAAAAAAATTCAAATAAATATTAATTGCTCTGAGAAATCTCACAATAAAAATCCTATTACATTCTGCTTAAATTACTTGATCACAGTACTTTTTCTTTGTTATCATAATTAGCATGCCAATGAGTGCACTTTGTGAATGGTTTCAGTATCCCATTCTTTACCATTTGACAGATGAGGGAATTGGGCCAAAGAGAGGCCAGTTATATGTTTTCCCTAAATGTTATGTTTGAATTAGAAAGAAATAGAGAGCTGTAAATATCCAAACATATCAGAGAATGAGAAAATGTGTATCATCCAAAAACATTACTGATTCACTGGGGACTTATTATTTTTACTTAATAAAAATGTATACCTTTAATTTTTAATTTGAAAGGTTGGGCATGCATATGACATTGAAATGGGAACAATAAAGACATATTCTTAACCCAAACTCTCTGGAATTTCATCATATGATTTTGTCAAGATTTAGATATGCTGGAATACTGACACAAGGTTAATGTAAAAAAAAAAAGTTATTTTCCTTGTTTCTTTTTCTTTTTATAATAAATCAGATGAGTGATACCCATGGGGATTTGGATATCAGAGGGCATGGCAGATTATATTTTCCAAAAATGTTCATAGTAATATTTGCACTTCTTTCTTTATTATTTTTTCCAGAGCTTTGCCACTCCACATCAGTAGCTGGAGACTAGTTCTCTTCCCCGTGAATCTCAGTGGGAGAGGGCTGCTGTTCCCAACAAGAGTATAGCTGCAACCTCTCAGGGTGCGTGTCAGGGCCACCATATTGTAAGGAAGCACAGACCACATGAAGAGGTGACATGCAGATGGTCCAACTAATTGTATAGATGGTCTCAGAAAGAGATAAAGTCTCAGTCCACAGCCAGTACTGTGATTTAGTGCTAGATGTTACATGCGATTTAGATGTCATAAACTACTAGATATCATATTTGATACAGATATTATATCAGCTAGATATGTAAGTGACAAAGCTTTTTTTTAGATTGATTCTAGCCCTAGCCTTCAAGGTTCTGATAATGTTGAGCAGAAACAGCCCATGCCAGTTGTGAGCTGTTGCAGTCTGTGAAACACATGTCAATGAGTATGATAAATGGTTGCTTTACACCCTTGACTTCTACAAAGTAGCCATAGCAACTGGAACAGGGAATAATTTGAAAGGAAAGAGAAGGAAATCAACTTTTAATTTATGCCTACTATGTTCCTTTGGAGATACTTGCAATTTATTAACCCATTTAAATTATATTAATCCTACTTCCTTTGTGTCAGGCATGTTTCTAAGTGTATTTTCTTTAGCTATCACAACACTATGGGGATAGCCCATTCTCTCCCTTTTCATGTAAGAAACTTTATGTATGTGCCCTTTGATTGCCATTGTTGCTATGACTTCAGTGTCTAGTATGTGCAGGGAGGGAGCTCATGTTTCTTGGTCCTTCATAAAATAGTAGATTTCTTTAAAATTCCCATTCTGTTGGAAGTCATTGTCATGTACTCTACTCAGATGTGTCTTTTTAATTGTGCACACCATGGTAGTCACTGTGTTTCCAGAGAAAACATGGTATTTCTGTCCTTTTCATGTCCCAAAACATGTGCAATTTCCACATGAGAGATGTTGGTCATTGGGTCCAGCAAGGTTTGGTACTTCTGTATCAGCACCTGGCATCTGCATACATAACTGAGAGCAAATTGAAGGAGAGATCCAACTCACAGCCACATTTCACACCTAAATAGCTCCATTTAATAGTGCTTGGGACATGACTTACCTTGATCTCAGGATATAACCCCATTTTTCCCCTCTGGGTCATGTTTCATATGCTTATTATGATTTTTTCTCTTTCAGATTTGGCAATCCAACAATAGACCTGATCTCTCCAATGCCTTTACTCTCTTTTTGATTCAATTCATTCACTTAATTATTTATGAAATGCATCCTGTGTCTTGATGTATTGGTAGAAAATAGAACATCTCTTAACCTGTGGGCATCATTCCTTGAAGCATATGCTCTCCTGACTCACTCCAGTTTCAGCGTGGTGCTAAGACACATTGTGATTCTTCCCTGAGTCAAATCAACACCCAAAGAACTAAATGAAAAATACCCTGCAACATTTTAGAACAGAAAGTATGGGACTTAAGTCATTTTTTATGTCAAACTGCCTTTTATCAGCTGTGATTCTTGAAACAGTTTACTTAATATCATCAGTCTCAAGTTCTCCATGTATAAACCTGGGGTAAGAATAACTTTTCTCATAAAGGTGATGGAAGAATTAGATGAGACCGTGTGTGCAATGGGTATAATTTAGTTCCCAGTGTATGTCAAGCACTCAGTACCAGCTCAGGACGATACGCCTGACCTTCATGTGCAACTTCCCCTGGTACTCAGTATTCCCAAGGTGAGTCGTGAGTCAGACATCACTTTCTCCCATTGTTCACCCTCTTCTGGGGTCACTTTAAACTTGGCTTCAGGTCTTCTAGTTTTGCTTGGCAATACGTATCCTTTTTGGTGTCAGCTTCAATTTTCTTCTCCTTAGCTTTCCATACCATTCCACAGGAGACAATCATTACAGGGTCCGTGACCTGTAAATGAGGGTGGCTCAGCAGATGGCACCTGCTCAAATGTGGGCATATCTGAGCTGGTACAAAGGAAGGTTAGAGGAAACGGAGCCCAGGGAAGAGGGCTAAAGTGGTCTTGGTATCAGGTATAGATAATATAGGGTCTAAGGTCAAGGATTTTGGAAACTATGATCGCATACTATTTGTCTCCATTCAAATTCTACCTCTGCTGATTCTGATCTATTATCTTTGGCAAGTTACCTGACCTCTCCAGGCTTTGGTCTCACCTTGTATAAAACCGGCATAAGAATCTCACCATCCACTTGAGAATATTGTGTAGGTTGAATTAATGCCTGCAAAGTGCTTAGTCCTGTGCCCGACACATCCCAAGCATCTTTACTGTTCATGTGTATTTGATGCCCTGCCACACCACCTCGGGTCCTTAACCAGTCCCACAGAGGTGTATTTGGTGCCAACAGCAGATATCTATTCAGCTGTGAATTCAGCTGTGGCCATCTGGCAGGCAGTGTCTGGGAGTGCTAGAGAGTGAGGTGGCTTCTGCGTGGGGATCAGCAGCATCTGCTTCTGGGAGAGAGAATTCCATGCCCCCTGGCATGTGCTCCTCTCATAAATTCTCCCAGAAATGGGGACGCAGCTGAGCCCCACCATTTGTGGAAGCAGCCACACTCCCTTTCTCTCTGCTTTATCAGTTTGGAGCTAGGGCCACGGCACCACTTGGCTTGACATGTGGCTGCTGGCTGGTGATGGCTTCCCGGCAGAGTCCCTGCAGGCATCACTGTCACGGCTCCTAGAGGAGAAGTGAGCCTATTGCTAAAAGATAGCCATAGAGAAAGGAATGTTATTTAAACAGGTGTAGGTAATTTAATTTTCCCCTCTAAAAATATTCAATGACTCCTGTGGTACACAGAATGGCTTACCAAATGTGTCCATGCCCTAATCCCTGGAAACTATGAATGTGTTGCCTTAATAGCACAAGGGACTTTGTTGATATAATTAAGGTTACTTTGAATTTTGAAACAGTGAGTTAACCTGGATTATCCAGGTGGCTCCAATCTAATTACATAAGTCTTTTAAAAATGGAGAAATTTCTCTAGCTGGAGCTAGAGGTTTGTAGCAGAAGGAAAAGCCAGGGTGATTCACCGTCTGAGAGGAACTTGGCCCCTTTTGCTGGAGCTGGTTGCTTGGAAAGCAAGAGAAAAAATGCGGACATCGTCAAGGACCAAAGATAAGTCCCCCGCCAACAATGCCAAGGAAATAGATATTTCAATGATACAACCTCAAGACTTTGATTCAGCCAACAACCTGAATGAACTTGAGGACAGATCGTTCTCTGGCACCGGCAGGTAAGAACCCAGGCCAGGTGACACTGCTTTGCTCTCTCTCTCTCTCACTCACTCTATCTCAAATAAATAAAATCTCAAAGAACAATCAAATAAACAATAAACCCTAAAACAAAGACCAAATCAAGTTCAGCTGGACTTACGAATGACAAAATGGTGGGATCAAAAAGCTGAGTTATTCTAATCGGCTAAATTTGTGATACTTTGTTACAGCACCAATGGAAACAAATGCAACTTAAAAAAATAAATTTCACATTCTTTAGGATGGTGTTAAGAAGGCCTGTCCTGGTCTAGCTCTGATTTTCTCTATTGCCTCAGTCCATACTATTCCATGCAATGTGAAATTTCTCCCCAGATCACCACCTCTGACTGCCATTCTCTGGCGCTGATTTTTACGGAGGACTTTCTTGGAATTTGGGACAAGACCTTATTTCCATGCATTGCAAAACTTTCAGTATCCTTGATTCCTTGGATCCTAAATGCCAGTAGTGTTGCCCAGTCATTGTGAAAACAACAACAACAACAATAATGAAATCTCCTGGGAGCACTCAGTTTGAGCACCACTATAAGCGATACATAAATATTCCATGAGTATGTTTCAAACAACTACTAAACTCTAGGAAGTCTTGTAATACTAGATAATCTGAGTGAACCAAACAGAGCTCCTGTCTTGAAGGGAGTTACACTGTGGTAGATTAAAAAAAAAAAAAATGCAGAGAAACAGATGAGCTCTTTTAGCAGTTTTAAACATTATAGAGTTGTAACAGGATGATACAATGGGGAACAAAGGAGTGTAGTGTGTGTTTTCTCTGGAGGGATCAGAAAAGGACTCTCCATGGTTGCATTGAGTTGAGACCTAATATTGAAAAGGAATATCCACCTCAAGGTTAAGAGAAAGAAAATCCCAAGCTTAAGCAAGTTCAGAGGCCCTGGAGACAGGGAGAGCTTGGCGTCTATGAAGGCCAGAAAGGTGCATGAAGCTGGAGCACAGTGAACAGTAAGGAGAGAGAAGCATACAGAGATGTGGGAAGCGGGCTGGGGCCCGATCATCATCTATGACATTGCAGACTCTGGTGGGAAATCTGTATTTCATTCTGGTTTCAGTGGCAATCCACCAGGAGTTGTCAACACCCCCGCCCCCGCCAGACATTTTTTTATGTACAAGGTCAAAGGTAAGTGGGTGAAATACTAGAAGTTACCCCGTATTAATGTAGTGAATCATCCTATTTTCCCAGGGAAGTCATTTATATATTTATATATATATATATATATGTATATATATATATATATATATATATATATATATTTATTTATTTATTTATATATCAGAGAGAGAGAGAGAGAGACAAGCAGGAGGAACAGCAGGCAGAGGGAGAAGCAGGCTCCCTGCTGAGCAAGGAGCCTGATGCAGGGCTTGACCCCAGCACCCTGGGATCAGGACCCGAGCCAAAGGCAGATGCTTAGCCAACTGAGCCACTCAAGCATGGCATCCCCCAGCCCAGTCTTGTCTATATATAGCCCCATTCACTTTCTCTATTCTAGATTACTCTGAAACAAATTCCAGGCCTACATAAAAAATCATCTCTAAATATTACTATTTTGAATATTGTTTTTAAATTTTTTTAATTTTTAAATTTTCTTAGAGAGAGCAGGAGTAGGAGCAGGGGCAAAAAAAAAAAAAAAAAAAAAAAAAAAAAAAAAAAAAAGAGAGAGAGAACACACATCTTAATCAGACTCCATGCCCAGAGTGGAGCCTGATGTTGGACTCAGTCTCGTGACCCTAAGATCATGGCCTGAGCCAAAGTAAAAAGTCGATGCTTAATCAACCAAGCCACCTCGAGCCCTTCCCGTTTTGAAGTGTTCTAAATACAACTTCTTTTTAGATGTAACATTAATGTCATTATTAAATCTTTAATGAACAAAACTTAGGTCATGCCATCAACTCTTCTACAGGGGTTTAAGCAGGAGAATAAACCAATTGGAGGTGAGGGGGGATGGGAGGCTGTGCAGTCCTGGAGGTCAGAAACCATCACGGACTGGCTGGAATATTAGCAGCGGGTGGTGAGGTGAGCTGAGAAGGAGAAGGAGGAATTGAGGATGACGCCTCTGGTTTTTGGTCTGAGTGACCAGGAGGTTGTCGGGATATCCATAGACCAGGAAGGGCGGGTTGGGGGTGGGGCATCAATAATACTAAAACCCCTAGCAGCACAGGCATTTCTCCATGGGTCAGGCACATGCTTGACTGCAATCCTCACTCCCACCTTCTCCCACACCCTCACTTTAATTCTCCGGAGCAATCTAGGCCAGAGTCCCAAGCTCTCTCTTCCTTTGAGTCCCTTTAAGTCTCCCATCTAATACTTGATGCTTTTCTGTCTATATTCTAAACATGAAAACTACATTGAGATATCACCTTACACCAGTTAGAATGGCCAAAATTAGCAAGACAGGAAACAACACGTATTGGAGAGGATGTGGAGAAAGGGGAACCCTCTTACACTGTTGGTGGGAATGCAAGTTGGTGCAGCTTCTTTGGAGAACAGTGTGAAGATTCCTAAAGAAATTAAAAATAGAACTTCCCTATGACCCTGCCATTGCACTACTGGGTATTTACCCCAAAGATAGAGATGTAGTTAAAAGAAGGGCCATCTGTACCCCAATGTTTATAGCAGCAATGGCCACGGTCGCCAAACTGTGGAAAGAACCAAGATTCCCTTCAACGGACGAATGGATAAGGAAGATGTGGTCCATATACACTATGGAGTATTATGCCTCCATCAGAAAGGATGAATACACAACTTTTGTAGCCACATGGGCGGGACTGGAAGAGATTATGCTGAGTGAAATAAGTCAAGCAGAGAGAATCAATTATCATATGGTTTTACTTGTTTGTGGAGCATAACAAATACATGGAGGACATGGGGAGATAGAGAGGAGAAGGGAGTTGAGGGAAATTGGAAGGGGAGGTGAACCATGAGAGACTATGGACTCTGAAAAACAATCTGAGGGTTTTGAAGGGGTAGGGGGTGGGAGGTCGGGGTACCAGGTGGTGGGTATTATAGAAGGCACGGATTGCATGGAGCACTAGGTGTGGTGCAAAAACAATGAATACTGTTATGCTGAAAATAAAAAATAAATTAAAAAAAAAGTAAAAAAAAAAAAGAAAATAGGGACACAAGTGGGCACATACTAAATATACATTTTATGCGTGAATTCCTGCATGTTATGGTTAAAGGTTTAACTACAGAAAAAAAAAAAAAAAAACAAGAGAGACCAACATGTGCTCTACTTCATGGCCAGGAGAGTCAAAAGAAATTTTACTTGTTGAAACCAAGCCCATTCTGTATGACTTTGATGGATTTGTAATACCCAATCCAAAGCAGATCCTTGATTATTCAGTAAATACATCATCTTTCTCAACTCTCAAAAAAAAAAAAATAAGGAACTTAATAAATGCATGTGGTTAAAAATCTTAAGTAACGGTGAAAGGCTTGTTACAGAAACCAACGTTGTCCCCATTGCGGCTCTGTTGTGCATTAGCTCTCCGACTACTCCCACTTGATGAGCATTTCTCCTCAGCTACACAATGAGATCGTTTCTAGCCACCTTATTGGGTGGTGAGAGAACATAACATCTAATTAATACAAGGCCTTTTCATACTTATTGGGCCCTGGTCAGAGATGATGCACTACAGCTGCCATTGTCATAGTTCTCACTGTTACTTGTCACTGAAGAGGGGACAGTGGCTTTCAGCTGGGATGTGCCACTTGTTCTAGGCTCCAAAGGCAATATAGTGGACTCTGCAATCAATGTAAGGATGTACTTGGAAAGACAAACCGCCAAGCTCTACACACCTGAATGGCTCTTCAAAGACACTGGGTGGAAGGCTTGAACGTAATCCACTTTGGGTCTGAATGAACAAAGGACTGCCATTACTTGAAGCTGTAGACTTTCATATTAGCCTAATTTTTGTAAACAACCTGCCTCTCCTGTTCCCTGACACACATAGGCCTACCCCCCCACCCCAACACACTTGGCAGTATGGAGCTGTATTTGACCTATCCCCACAGTTATGAAGACTTTGGTTGGTTATTATTTAAGAGTTCAAGAGAAATCTCAGAATTTTCCTATGCAGACATTTTTATCACAGCCACCCATAAATCCTAATTAGGCAGCTGGTAGCAGGCTGCTAGAAGAAGCACGATTTCTGTTTGTTCCCAGTGTCTCATTAATGGCATGCCTTCACAATGGGTTACAGATGGCAGTGATGTCTCCAAACAGGATTGTTAGCAGATGGGTGGAGAGTGGGGTCACAGGTTACTCTTTGCTCTGCTGCAAAGTTATGCAAAGGCAGGAGGCTGCCGACCAACCTAAGACTGGAATTTGGGACACACAGACCACAGCTCTCTTCTCTTCTCTCAACACTGATTTCTGACTGAGACCTGATTCTGAACCCAGCCTTTAACACTGACTACTTCAGAACCTCAGCAATGTCTCTGAACCTCTCCAAGCTTTCAGGATTTTCTTTTGTGGAAAAAGTGGGGAGGACATTGCATCTCAGGTGCTATTTTTGCAAAGATTAAGCAACAAAAGGTGAAGCACTTAGCACAGTGTCTGGAATACCCTTTTGTAAATAAAAGCAAATTCTCACTATTTTTCCTTTCTCATTCCTGCCTTTCTTTGACTGTAAACGAAGGAGCCTGGTCCCAACAGAATATTATTTGACAAGAGAACCCTGTGGTATGAACAAATGAAGACACACACACACACACACGCCCTCTTTCTAAAATGAACTTTGCTATTTTGTAATTTAAAAATTGTTCTAGAACACTAACTTCTTAGAGACACAAACTTAAACTGTCAAATGAGTACCCATGAGTCAATGTGGAAGTAAAAAATCAAAGACGGGGGCAGTGAAAAAAGACAGTAAACCATATCCTAAATTGAACATCAACTGGAAAAGAACATTCCACTTGAGCACTTTAAACTCCTACTAGACAAATACTTGACTCCTGCTTTCCTGGGATAGTCCCACCATCCTTTCACAGTTTGCGTAAGAGGAAGTGAAGATGCCAAGAGCCTGAAGTCACGCAGATCAAATGCTAAGAGTGGGCTTGGGACCCAGGCGTGACATGTTCAAGAGAGCAAGTGTTTTTCCATTATACAGAGCTGGCTCCCTTTTAATGATGTGCTATTTTGTATTAATTACCAGGGTTTCTTTGGCCTGAGTCTTTTATGCTGTTAATTAACTAATTAGCTAATAACTGATTCCATGAACATTTGAGTTCCCGCTACGAGTTGCCCTTCGGGAGCTCCCAGTAAAGGGGAGTGGTATGAACAAACCAACTCAGCTCAAGCCTGGGAGATGAGATGACCTAACTGTGACTAAAAGGTGGGACTCTAGGGTGGTTTCAGGAAAACGTTATGCTTTTACTGCATTCAGAAAGATGAGCTGCCAATCAATGAGCAACAGAAGAAATAGACTTCTCTTTTTGTTTCCATAGAGAGAGTCAGAATTGGGGAAGGAAAGTTCTACAGAACAAAATCAGTCACTTTTTTTTTCTTCTTACACTAGAACTTTTTGGTATCAATAGTATTATTTTCCTTAACAAAATATCTGTACATTTCATGATGAAAAGCTTAGAGAAAGAAAAGAAGCATTCTCTTAATTCGATTTCCTAGTAATATTTACCTTTAACATTTTGGTGATTATTTTATCCATGGTTTTCTTTCTGCATATGTGTATGCATACATGTTATCCACGTCATGAAAAATTAGACTCATTCACTACCTAATTTTACCACAATTCTTTCTCACAAGTCTTTAATCATCAGTATTTAATCTCCAAAACCATGTTTTCAGATGTCCTCATTATAATGTCATTGCCATAGTTAATTAACATTCCTCACTGTGGACAGAACAGTATGTACTTAGTCAAGGCTATACTTCAGCAAGGTAAAGCCCTCACTTCTATGCCCCCCTTAACCATCGCATCCCCAGCACCTAACTCAAGGCCTTGCACATAGAAGGCACCCAGTGATTGTCTGTTAACTGACTGTAGTTGGATAACATGATTTTTTTCCCCCTTATATTCCTACACATGCATGTACATCACCACAGCCCTACAGTGAAAATTTTTCAACCCAAATCTTAGTCTGGTTTTTCATTTTTTTCTTAAAGTTAATTTACTAGAAGTGGATTTTTTGGACCAAAGGCCAAGGTAAACATGCAATCCTTTCCTAGATGTTGCCAAATTTGCATTACACTGAGGCTGTAAACATTTTTTCCTCCTACCACTAATGTATGACAAAGTCCTTTCCCTGTACCCTGCCAACAGTGAGTATTATTTATTTTTTAATCCTTGCTAATTAGAGAGGTAGGAAATGGTATCTTATTTCATTAATGAGAAGTAAGGCTGAACATTTGCTTATGGGCTTATAGTCATTTGTAGCTCCTCAGTGAATTCTGTTCTTTTTTTATGTGACTTTGAGTCCTAGGTTATGAATATTAATGTGAACAGAACTGTGCCTGATATATAGTCATTTTATATAAAATATATATTTCATTATATTCATATTTGTGTGTCTATAGGTCTGCATGTGCGTAGCTATATGTGGGTTTGTAGATACATGTTAGCTATTGAGAAAAGCCAAGTTTGTGAATCATTATGTGTAGGTATAAGTTTTAAATAAGGATACAGTGAAATAATGCATGCAAGTACAATAATCCCTGAAATGTCTATTTTCAGTTGTGAGAGAGAAATAATAGCATGGGAAGATTATAGGATTATAATTAACAACACACACTCTGTATCAAGACTTTTTGGGTACAAATCCTGACTCCTCGACTTAGTTATAAGGCATTGGTAAATAAACCAGTTTCAGTAAATCTGTTACTTGGTCTAGGGAAAAGTTGTGGATTATGCCATCAACTTTATGCTGGTGGAATGAAGATCAAAGGTTTTAATAGCTATAAATACACAGAAATTGCTGACACATAATAAGTGTCAATTTTAGCTAGCTTGAAAAGGAAACAAACAGATTAAGCATTCCTGGCAGTAATTATACAAAGGAGGTGTTCAGAATTGTGTGATGGAGAATATTGTCAATGGAATGGGGATTGGGAAAAAAGTAAGGCTTACAGCAGGTGGTTAAGGAAGACACCTCCACGAAGTGGCTAGATGAGGAGAAAGACAGGTAAACAATGGGGGAAAGGAACGGTCAGATGTAGGAAACAGAATATGCAAATGTCCGGCAGTAGAAGAAAGTAAAAGGAGGTCAGAAGCGGAGGGCAAATGAGCAGGAAAGTGGGCAATGTTAAATAGAAAAGGTGGCTTCAGGCCAGACTATTCAGGGTCTTAGAGACCATCATAAAAAATTTTGATGCAAGTATATTTAGTAAAATAATAATATTAATACTTTAGATAAGAAAGTTCAACTTTTAGGGGAGATACAAAGATGATGTTTTGAACTGAATTTAGTACACATATTTGTAGTAAGATAAAGGACTGCATTTTAACAGCGATACCCACAAATGTCTTTTAAGTCCTAATGTAGGTAAATCCTGGTTGTGAACTCTCTTTGCAGAGAAAAACTCCAGCCACCTATAAGCAAGCCAAAAGCCTCCCAACCCCTTATCTCCAGGTACATCGCTTGTGCTATGTGCTGCCCTTGCTCTCCCAGGTTGCAGGCATCTTTTTCACGTTTCCCTCTCGCACTAAGATGTTGCACCCTCTCCACAACTTGGCCCAACTTGAATCTCCCCTCTCTTGTCATAATTTAGTCATTGGGATGACATCTATTTTATGTTTGTTGTTTTATATCTTTGGAACCCAAAGGCAGCAGCAAGAAGGTTGGGTCACCATCAAGGTTAATCATAACAGAAAGAAGACAGGACAAAACAAAAACATTGTTTGGGAACAGATGTCTCTTTGAGGAGGCTCAGTCCTAACCAGCTTCTTCTGCTAAACCCATATTTCATTAAGCTTGGAAGGATGGTTTCTAATTTCTTCTTTAATCTCATTTGTTGAGCTGGCCAGCAAGTGGATAATATAATACTTTCATCTTTATCCCAGGATTTGAGAGCGATATTAATCAGTATATTTCTTCTTTAATCCTTGAACATCTGTGTAACAAAGATGTTAATTGACATCTACTGAAAGAGTTGCCATTCCAATAATACATCCACTAAGGTAATCAAATAATATTGCTAATGTTTATTTTATGTTTAAAGAACCAGGATCAGCTTACAAGATATGTAGGATACATAAGTTATTGACCATAACACATGTATTATGTTCATTTTCACCAGGAATTTAGAGTCAGTTGTAAAATGTTTGAAAATATAACTAACTCAAGGCAATATTGCAAGAGCAACAGAAAGAACTCAGATTTTTCAGATCCACTGGATTTGAACTCTATGTTTTCCACTTGCTAGATGCAAAGAATTTGAGTGTCTCATTCTCCTTTATTCTCTCTCTGGTCTTCTCATATCATTTCAAATAAAGTTATTGTCAATGCCTCATTCTGGTATTGCTCTAAATAAATATTACTGAGGTCATATTACTGACTGGGTATTGTTTACACATTTCTCATTCAGGCCTCACAATAATCCCGGGAAGTTGGTTTCATTTTCAAGTAAAGGAACTGATATTAGATGGCTGGCCCAAAGGAATCAGGGTTGAACTCAAGTCTGACAATCTCCAAATTTCAGCAGTCTGCCAATCCAAAGAGCAGACTTACACACGGAACAGTCCTCCCACAATGCCTGCAGATTCCCTCCAGCCTTCCTCAAGGACAAGAAGTTATTCTCTAGCAAACCGGGATGACTGATTATAGACCTAGAAGAGATGTCCACTCTCAAATGCCCTCAGAGGACCATGTTTTTTGCAATCAAATGAGATGGACATCTAATTTCTCTTTTACCCTCTTTCCAGTTGTTGCCCACATCTAAGGAAGTGTGAGTTCCTGTCATGTGTCTCCAAGATATTTCTAACCATTTCCCCTTTGTATGTCTGTCTCAGCTGTTAAATTCATTCTCATATAATCTCTAGTATGGATTAATAACCTCACCACCCGCAATATTCTCCCCTCAAGAGGATCATTGTCATTGTTATCAAGGTGACTTCTGTAATACAGAGCAGGCATGTTCCATCTTGTAAAGCTGGACTTACTCCACGAGTGATTCCAAACTTAAACACCAAGGCCTGGCATTCTGTACTCTGGCCCCTCCTCCCCTTTCAGGTCCTTCTTCTCCCTAGCACTATCCCCCTGCAGGTACCAAGTGTCATAGTCTCCTGCTCTCTGCTCCATTCACCGTACCTGTTTAATCCATACACATGCATCTTCCCTTAGTAACCAAATCCTACCTGAGCTGAAAGGCATGGTTTGTACTTTACATGCTCTGCCTTCTACAGCGGAGCCCAGATTGAAGAACAAATGGAAATGTATCGTTTTTCCTCATTGCATTTAAGTTATTAAGGATGCATACACATTTTTTTATTTGGTGTGGTATTGCCAAGTCTCTTATGAAGAATGCTTGCCATTTCTCCAGAGATCTCTCATGATGCTTGGCACCTGAAGGTGAACATGGAACACACACACACACACACACGCATACCAGACAATAATCCCTAAATCATTGAACCCATGAATGAAAGTTCTTCAAAGAGCAGCAGTCCATTGGAGACTTTCCAGCACAAGGCCTGAACTTTTGACACCTAGGACTTATTTAGCCTGGTAACTGCTTCTGAATATTCCTTTGGAGTGAGAAATCCTCTTTAGTTCATTATAATATCTTTATGTGGGATTCTGTCAATCAACACATCATGCTACGTGGTTCCAGGGATTACGTGACTGGTTCAGGAATGGGCGGGGCATTCAACTGAAGTCAGTGATTGCCAGAGAGAATCTGATTCTCATGTCCAAACAGGGAAGTGATGGTAATCCCTTTCTAACCATTAGAGGAGACTGTCTCTAATTGTGGATTCAACATAAGAGAAACAGAGCTGAAACATGGAGGGAATCCCATTCTGATTATACTATTTGTGCCCAGTCACATCCAAACCTAATTCCAGCCAGTTCTTAGCTCATGCTTAATTTACTTGAAAAAAATAGAGTTCTTCTCTCTGCTCAAACCAGTTCGAGTCTAGTTTTCTGTCACTTGCCACCAACCAAGTCTTATGTGTTAAGTAGGTATTGGTTAATTTGTTGAAGAGATTCTCAAGGCAGTAAACAAAGCTGCCATTGATGGCCCATGGAGGAGCCCTTAACAAGGAGCCTTTGATATTGGAGAGAGGATCTGAATATTAATGCCAGTTCTCCAGTGAGGGCAGTGAATCTTGGTTCTGACCTTCGGTAAAAGCTAAACAAACAAGACTCTATCAACTCCTCACAAGTTCCTGTCAAACACCATTAAAAGCACAACACTGCATAGCAATTGATGTGCAGATCTTTTACAGCGTAAAACTGCTCATCAATGATATATTTAGGACACCACAGGGTAAAGGCCAGAATGAGGAGTACAAGGTTAGAGGATATGGTTAATTAAATGATACAGTTAAATAAGCGAGAGGAACCGAGGTGGACCTGTGACAATGAGAGAGTATTTATTGTCTCTCTGCCTTTACTACTGTACCTCAGCCTCAGTGTTGCCATCTATAAGATGGGAATAATAAGCTAATGCTTGTAAACTTTCAGAAAATCATTTGGCATCCTGGACTCCCTCATTCAATGATGCTCAAACTTTGATGATAGCCCATCTCCACTCAGGATATACTCTGAAACACAGATTTCAGAAAACAGTCCTTATTCTTACAATGCACAAAGCATTTTCATTCCAAAGGTGATATTCTATCATTAAATATTCAAAATAAAGTATTCAATTATGACTTATTTTTATCTTGAGATGACCATGATCTACTGAACTGATTTCATACCCATCAATGGGTCTTGACCTATAAATTGAAAAATTTGGGATCAACATACACTACAAAATACATTCCAGGTAAATGTCCATTACATCTAAGCTTTGGCCCAACACTTATAAAGTCTCTGACCCTAACAAACAAGTCTGCACCACAACTGACTTTAACTTATCCTTGGTCTCAGGGTTATACGGGGGTGGAAGGAAGAACCTGTTCCATACTCTCTTTCCCCTGAACACACCTCTCACTCTCACTCTGCTTCTCCAAGTCTTTCTTCTCACCTGTTTTCTTGTATGAGATGGTTCATCCAAAGTGAAGAAATTGCAAGGCAATAAGAGGCTCAGAATCTCACAGTTTAGTTGGTATATGAATCTCTCACAAAGTTCTAAAATACTTTAGGATGCTCAAAGATTGTATTTTGATAAATTTGGCAGGGGTTCTAGACTTGAATGTTTAATAAGCAGCCAGGGGTTTTTGATGGAAGGGCAGGGACATGTAGTGTTTGGATAAACACTACCACTAAGAGAGAACACAAGGTTACCCTAAAATCCATTTGAAACTGGAGATGTAGAATCATGCCATTCATGGCCAGCAGCAAAAATGGGAAGATTTCCATAAAACTGAGGATGGAGGATGGGGAGGTAGAAGAAGCAGGTTGCCTCTGTCTTCAGCATAAACTGAAAATGGAATAGGAGAGACCACACACAGAGCAGTTAGCTGTCCACACACACATACACCCTCTTCCCCTTCAGCCCAGCTGGCTTACTTTGTTAAGCCAAACAGGTGGCTGTCTTTATTAAATGATAAGCAGATCTAAGGATGTGAAGAGGTGGTTGGGATGGGGGGCAGTGAAAGCAATACAGCAGTCTTCAGTCTTGTTATTTTTAAATGTGGGTGTTCCATATGTCGGATCCTAGTGGGCGGCAGCTTCTCTGTACCCAGGGGAACTGTGTTCCGTATTTGCACCAGCAGGAGAGGCTTACTGTTTCTTCATTATTTCTCCGAACTCCTGCAAATCTATTCAAGTGAGACCTGTTGAGCATTTGTTAGAATTGTGTTTAGAGAAATCACTTGAATAGTCAGAGCAGTAACTCAGTCCCTGGAAAACAGAGAAGAGTAAACCCAGTTTTCTACTCTTCATTCTCTGATTGGGTCACTTAGCTGCAGGTTACTGAGCTATGTCCTTTGGACTGGATGGTTTCCAAGGTCCCCTCTGACACTGAAGTGTCTAGAAGTCTGTGAGTTACCGGGATACAAACACAATTTAGTTCAAAGCCTTAAGTAAGAGGCTGAGGAACACCAGAAATGTGCTCGAAATAAAATTTGGCCAAGGAGTCCCAAGGGTACAGGTGTCTGAGTCAGCCTGAGAAATAGCAACAGATGGAAGAAAAGAAAGTTGTGGGAGGGTGGCAAGAAACTCAGCTTGGAACCAGGACTGACTGAGATAAAAACCAAGTTCTCTAAGCTCTTAGCTGCACGGCCTCAAGGGAGCCACTAAACTTCTCCAACTCAGTTTCATTATCTGTAATACGGAAATAATACCGTTCTAAGCTGAAAAAATGTACATGTTCCTTTGGCTATGTATCCATTCATGTATTTGCTCATTGAGCAAAGTTAAGTATTTACTATGTCTTATTTCTGAAGTAACATTGTTTGATCCAATGAGGGAAAGTAGGTGAGCATGTCTAGTTTAGGAGAATATTTGGTAAATTATTGCCTGTGCTTATATGCAAAATTTTCTTCCTCAGTAGCCTTCCTTGTAGTGTTCTCTCATACATTCTCCTTGTCCCGAATTTCTACAGGTCTTACAGTCTCCTTTACAATAGAAGTCAATGATTTTAGTATTCCTAATGTAATGCTTTTTTTATCTCCTCTTCCTATCTCTCTCTCTTTTTTTTCTTCAAAGAACCCCACTATTCTTTGAGAAACCATTCTGCCATCACTGCAGGTAGTCCTGGTGAGGCTGTCAATCACAGCACATAAGCCCACCTCACAGAGGTAGGAAAATGACCCAGGCTGTCCAATCAGAGTACTCTTACCTTTCCCGGCCATAGCAGTTGGTCCGGGAAGACACCTGACCCAGGAAGGGCCGGCCATAGCCTTATCTAAGATTTACTATATTAATTCTGGCAAAGAAAATCTCTCTTTTCTTTGGAATACTGAGTCACAAAATTTTGGACTTAAGTATGGCATGGTTTTCTTGACACAGAGAGGGAGTTAGAACTCAGAAACAAAGATGTCAGAACCTTTAAAACATCATTTGTGCACCTGGATCCAGTTGTACTTGAAGCCATATCTGAGGTTGCGCTTTTTGCCTTAACTTTGCTGAAGATCAGTTTCTCTCACTTGCAAGTCAGAGTCCTGAATACTCCATCCATTAAAATCGTACTCCATTTTTACTTTCTCATACCATCTTTGATCTCCTTAGCCAGAGGATGCCCGCAGAATACATTTTCTTCCCCTTCTATTGAGATTTTCCCTTTTATTGACAGGTTTTATGGTTAATTGCATGCATTCCTAATCTGATGCTTTCTTTATCTCCTCCTCCTATATCTCTTATTTTTTTTCTTCAAAGAATCCCACTATTCTTTGAGAAACAATTCTGCCCTCCCTCTGTCCAGTATTAGATTATCTATTTTCATCTATATTTTTAAATATTTACCTTTAATATTTTTATAATTAGTAATTATTATATAACAATTGTTATATGCCATAACTTGTGCTAAGTGATACATATGTATATCATATATAAGTAAGATATATAAGATATATATGTATATAAGATATATATGTATATCATATATATAATATATATGTATATCATATATAAGTAAGATATATATCTCTTACTTAACTACTAAAACATGCTATAAGGTGAGTTTTATTACTCATTTTAAGAGATTAAACAAAAATAATTTCAAGGAAATGACATACCCAAATTCTTTCCGCAAGTGAATAGAAAACTGGTTTACAATCCATGTCTTTCTTACTCAGTAAGTTTTGTGCTGAATTGTCCGTGCGTGTGTGTGTGTGTGAGAGAGAGAGAGAAAGAGAGAGAGATTTTTGCTAATATCACAGTGATCTATATTCCTCAATGTTATCCTGTACTGCCATCCTCTCCCAGTTTGGAGAGCCTAGGGTACATCTAATGAAATTAAATCAGTAAGTGGAGGATATGAAAATTGATAACGAAATAGACTAAATTACATGCAGGGGCATCCTATGGGACATTCGTGGCAAAATATAGAGCCGAGCGTAGATGGCATTATGACATTTCTGGCCTCACAACTTACTGCATGGCAAAAACCTTGCAAGGCTACCAATTTCTGAAAGACAAGCCCATTTAGAGAGGAACAAGCTATGATGGATGTGCAATTCCAGCAAATGCATGATGAAGGATAGAAACATTGCTATGCATGATTTTTTAATAACTACAAAAATCCCATGTACAGGATTTCTGCATGTGAAAATTGATAGCGTTGCCAATGCCGCTCATCTCTTTAAACAAGCAAACTCATCTTCCCTGGTGCTGTTACATCAGTAATAAATTGGCTCCTCAGACAGATCTGCTTGCAGGTTAGAACTGAGATTGAGTAGATAATAACTTTTTGGGTAGCAACGCCTGCCATGACAAATAATAAAGAAATTCATGACCTGCAAAGTGCAGGGTGATCATGTTCCAAAAATATATTTCACCTGGTCTCTAAGCAAGTTCATTAGGTATCTAGAAACTGAAAAAAAAAAAAATATATATATATATATATATATATATATTCAGTACCTACAGAAGGTCATTCAAAAAGAATGATCTCAAATGTAGACAAACCAACAGCTATAAAAACATGTAGGTAAACGAGAAGCTTGTTGCTAAATGCCTTTAAAAATAAGACACAAGGGGGGCACATGGGTGGGTCAGTGGGTTAAAGCCTCTGCCTTCAGCTCAGATCATGATCCCAGGGTCCTGGGATCGAGCCCCGTGTCGGGAATCTCTGCTCCGCGGGGAACCTGCTTTCTGCCTGCCTCTCTGCCTACTTGTGATTTCTCTCTCTCTGTCAAATAAATAAAAAATCTTAAAAAAAATAAATAATAAGACACAAGGGCCGGGCCTTGGGGTGGGGATATGCTTATCTCCACAAGGGAAATCATGCTGGATTTCTCTGGTGACCTTACATAGTGTGGCAGCTTTTGTGAATATCAACCTGGATGCAGGTCACTTTGATGGAGCTTTAAGAAGTGGATTCTGTCTGTTGGGTGATCATTTTTCTCTCTTAGAAAATAATCAGGTACCAACAGTCCGCTGAGCCTCCTCACGCTGTGCACACAGATATTAAACTGAATGAGGGAGGTGATAGGAAAAGAAAAAAATCCCACAAAAAGTTGAGAATGTGGAATGGAAAAAAGTTTCTCTCAGGAGCTGAGGCGGAGGGCACCTGGGTGGCTCAGTGGGGTAAGGAGCTGAGGTCTACATCCAAGTTCTGGGTTTAGCGTCCCTGGCTGTGTGGCCTAGGTCATGTCTCTTAACTACTCTGGACTAAGGCTATTCATCCTTTAACACTAGGACGTTATGCCAACTAGTGCCTTTCAGTCTCTGCAAGATGGTGACAGGACTCTGAAGGGAAGACAGTTGGGACCATTACAATGACACCGCATTGGACTGAGTTTTATTTTTACTGCTCACAGGCTTTGGGCCTTTCCAATGAGTATAAATATAAAAAGTACTGAGGCAAGTGCAGATATTACGTCTGTACAGGAAATATTAGTGCATCCCCAAAACTGATAGTCAGTTTTTCCACTGAGTACCTACTTTGATACCTACCATCAAGCCCTGTCCCATGCCTGTTATTAAAATATTACTGATCAGAGAAGGAGGCACAGGAGCAACTTCTATCACATCAGGGTGTGATCCTGGTATCAGCATTTTTGTTTCTTTGACTTTTTCCCCAACAGACCTGAGATGGGATGGATAATAGTGAGCCTAAACCACTGATGTGGCATCTCAAGACGCTGACCTCTCCTCTTCACGTTGTAGGCCCTGTGAAGACAGCTCTCGGGTCATCACCTAGTCCTCCCTGGGTCATTCACAGGTGCTGTCTTC
Source organism: Mustela nivalis (assembly GCF_964662115.1). Classification (NCBI taxonomy): domain Eukaryota; kingdom Metazoa; phylum Chordata; class Mammalia; order Carnivora; family Mustelidae; genus Mustela; species Mustela nivalis. Next base: position 20,185,487 of record NC_139037.1, read on the forward strand.
TGCCTTTGTTTTGTCAGAACCTGGACCCATACCCATTTCCTCTTAGCTTCCTGGCCCTCATTTGGACCTTGTTATTGTACAACTCAATCAGAACTCTCTCTTTCCCAATTGACTTGGGGAATAATCCAAGATAACTGTGATGTCCTTCTGGATGTGCCTCTTCTTTCACATTGTGCTCCTGACCTTTGCATACTGGACACATAGCACGCCAATCTGAATATCTGAACTCCTATCCAATGTACACGGGATGGGTTTTTAAAATCCTGATGTCCTGCATATAGGGTTTTACACAAGAATAAACATACATAAGCTGCTAAATTTCACATTTTGTTAAATTGGCATATTCTGAACCCAGAGGATTTCTCCTTCACTAGCTAAAATATGTTGATATTTTCATGAATGTGAAAACTCTGGAAAACACATTCTCATAACAAAGATACATAGTACACACCAAAATGAACTTATACTGCCATTATTTTTAAGAGACTTATTAAAAGACTATTTTCAAAATTACTTTAATATTTAAAAGACAACATAAGCCTCTTCTGGGTCATTATGCTAAGTAACTTGAAAAGTATCCTCTGATTTTATTTTATGAGAAACTCAAATGCTCAAGCATTAGATTGTATTTTAATCCATAGCTATAGTGCTGAAATTAAAAAAAAAAAATCAGCAGACACAGCCTTCATGGTAACTTAATATTCTCCTTTTATCCCCTTAGTTTAGAACACTGGGGTGAGAACTCAACACCAAGTGACCTTACTCACCACATACTGAGCAGTGTGCCTGGGAGGAGGAAAAATCTAACAAAACAAAACAAGACACAAAATGGGTAATTGGTGGTTCATTTGCTTGATTTTTTTTTAATTTTTTTTTTTTTAATTTGACAGAGAGAGAGAGATCACAAGTAGGCAGAGAGGCAGGCAGAGAGAGAGTGGGAAGCAGGCTCCCTGCTGAGCAGAGAGCCTGATGCAGGGCTGGATCCCAGAATCCTGATATCATGACCTGAGCTGAAGGCAGAGGCTTAACCCACTGAGCCACCCAGGTGCCCCTAAAATATTTTTTGGGATGAATTTTAATTACAAAAAGAAATTAAAAAAGAAATATATGTACAGGTCATGCCCTTTAACTCTTTGTTTACAATTGTAATTTTCTGCCACAGGGTGACTTCTGTTTGCAATCTAATATATGTCCTTCCAAACTACTTGTATGCATTTCATAAATCAATGCATAAATAAACATATAAACAAAAATACATATAAATTCATGGGAATACACATAAAATTTTTTATGTGTGCACTGAAACATTAATTTTTGTTTCACTTAGCAATACTCATCCGCACATATCTCATATATTTATGTGATATATGTGTAATATATTCTTATAGAATATAGTACATAATATATTGCATGTATTTATATACAAATATACACAAAATTAAATATCTATGTAGTATAGATTAATGCATGCATAACATACACTTGCATATTGATACATACACCTGTAATTTTAATGGAATATAACATATGGCAACAGTAAAGGAAAATACGATAGAAACTACATGGATAATACGACAATTTCCTTACTGCTGTATTGTATTCAATAGAAAGTTAATGACCAGCCCACTAATGATGGCCATTTAAGTTGTTTCCAAACAACTCGACAAATAATGCTGCCATCAGTGCAGGAGTAGATAATTTAGCAGGTTATTTCATTTATAAGAAATTGAAATCCAGTCAAATTACCTCACATGAAAAGCAGAGGAGCCAAATTCAGTATTTTTGAGGAATCAAATAAGAGCTGAAAAATCAGGTCTCAGAAACTATAGGGACTCTCCCCTAGGACAATTAATTGTGACTGAAAGCTGCTTGCAGGACCTCAGGAACTAGAAGGTCTAGACCTTCCCCTTGGGGCTCTTCCTAGAGCTCAGCCTCTTCTCTTCTCTCCACATTTTCTTCTCTTACTTTTCCTCCACACAGGTGTTGTTTATCCCTGAGGACTCACTGTCTTAGCCAGGCCCTTCAGGGGCAGCTCTCTCTTGGAAAACTACATGATTTCTGCGTTTCATAGGTTGGACCTCCTAAGAAAGCAGCTGATTGTCCTGGTTTGTTCATCTTCAGGCCATATCATGCACCTTATGCCCCACATGCTATATTTTAGTTAGATGTCCACCAAAAAGGAGAGGGAGGACACACTAAGTAACATGGCCCAGATGGGGCTGTCCTCAATTTATGGGGTGGTGGGCAGTAAGAAGGGGCATTTTCCCCCATGAAAGGCTAGTTTGCTACTTCTCTCCCAGTGCCTGGGCCGGGTTTGGCTCAGGATGGCTACCTGATAACTATCTGTTTACTTAGATTCCAGAGATGTGAAGTGTAGAATATGCCCCACCTTTGAGAGGGAACTCTTTGGCAAAAGGATTATTTTGAGGAACTGTAGACACAGAAGCTTTGAAAATAGAGTAGAAGTTATCCTTTTGTGGGGGAAATTTATGTTGGAAAGGTGGCCTGTACCAGGAAGGCTGCTATTACCAGAGGTACATTTTTTACCTGAGAGACTCACTAGAATGACATGTCAACCTTTGTTCTTAACAGCCATTTCGTTTTCTCATTTTCCCCTTTGAAGTCCCAGACCCTTCTAGCTTTCCTTAGTTCAGTTTGGTATATAAACCTCAAATATCTAGCTACCTTTTGGGTCACACGTCTTTGTGGGGGCCCCATATGTATGCATGTAAATATGTGTGCATGTAATTAAGATAACTTCTCTCCTATTAATCTGTCTTTTATTACAGAGGAATCTTAGTCAAGAATCTAGAAGGGTAGAGGGAAAATTACTTTTGCTCCCCTATGGGATCATCACATCATATTCTCCCACATATATGGTATGAAAAGTTATCAGCAGTGCTGGGCTATGATCCAGTGAACTGATCTAGCATGTACATGCACTCTGGACTTTACATATTATAATGTCTAAATGAATCCAACAACACATTTGTTACACAAAGTGAGGGTTAAATGAGATAATGTCTGAATTATTCTTTATAAACTATAAAGCACTATTTTGCCAAATGTGTGAAGCAAACTCTAAAAAACAAAACAAAACAAAACAAAAAAAACCCCACCACCACCAACAACAAAACACAAAAACAAAGTAAATTAATAACGAGGAAAACTTTGTACTGTCTCAGCACCATAACTGTAGCAAGCTTCCCCGAACATGGTCATTCAGTCATTATTCATTTAGCTAGGTGCTAAGTTTAAGGAAGTAGTCAGAAGAAGCATAATTTCTATCTGGCCATGATTCTAGTTCGGACAATCCAATTTGGTAATTGAGTAAGCCTAAGTGGTCTTAGTACCAAGATGGCCAGAGCCAAGAAGGAGAAAGTAAGAGTGATATGAAAGTTCTCTGTCTCAAGTACACTGTAGCACATCCTACTTGCTCAGATGTCTTGCTGCCTCAGATGGCCTCCTCTCTGCTTGTCAATGTCTGGGCCTTCCTTGGAGACTTAGATATAAGCTTCCCTCATGGAGTACCTGGCCTAACCTACAACAGGAGGTGAATGAGGCTTAGAAAAACTTTCTGTTTGTGTATGATAGCCTTTGCATCCCTAGCCTTTGCATCTAGCCTTCTAGATCCCTAGAAAAACCTTAACACCTGTATGAAGCCTGTTAATACATTAGACTTACATTAGACTTAGAGTTTGAGGGATTTTTGTTTATTAAACAATTTAACATTTGCCAAAAGTTTTACTGTGTGTGGTAGATATCCTCAGGAATATCAGGAGATGTGGACAAAGCCATAGATAAATAAATAAATAGCTTTAGGAAATTCATTTATGTTTACCCACAGTTCTTATTTTATGATTCCCTCAGCAACTACATGAGAACCAAGGATTAGTATTTCCATTTGGTAGATATGGAAATAAAGTTTTGGAAAGGCTAAATAACTTGCCAAAGGTGACAGTGCTTAACAATAACTGGTTACCTGTACTCAGTCCGGGTGACTTTCTTCTCCAACTGATTTTTCATGGGTTGCGTCCTATGCCTTGATTAATGAGCTCTGCATTAGGTTAGATGAAATCCTGCAAGCATCAGCTGCTAGGTAGCACCTGAGCTTTTAGAAACCCTTTCTGTTCACTAAGCAGTGCCATTTATAACCTTCCATTAGAGGGGAACAGGAAAAAAAAAAAAAAAACCCTGTTTAAATGGAATTCTGAAAATAATACAGGGGCAATCACCTACCTAGCTAAGCCTCATTTCCAGGAAAAATTAAGAAGTCCATGTCCTAAAAATAAACTAGAAGTAGCCTAAATACTCACCAATAGGGGACTGATGATATAAATCATATTAAATTCATGCCATAGAATATTGTATAATCAGTTAAAGTGACAAGTTAGACATAATAACTGACTTAGAAAATTGTAGGTGGTATTAATTATATGTAAAAAGTAAGTCCCCAAATACTTTATAGAATATAATCTCATATACCTAATAAAATTAGGTATATAATCTCATATATCTAATAAAAATACATGCATACATGGATACCAAAGGTTGACAGTGGTTAGACATGGTTGCATGATAAAGTTATATGTGATTTTTTGTTTACATATAAATGGATACTTGTATTTTTTTAAATAAAATTTTCCATTTACTTTAAGAACAAGAGAAGATCTAATCAAGCTTGAACCTAGCATGTAATCTTAGATAGAACAGATGCACAAAGGATAATTCTAATTGCGTTCCCATAATACCTGTAATAGGAGATTTTCATGCTTCCTTGTAAAACTCTTAAGTGGATATCATATTTTTTTAACTGATGGGAATACATTTTGTGCTGATCCCCAAACTAAGCATAGGAAAGGCTTATCTGATTATTCCCAGGCTCCTACCCCAGTCTGGTTTAGATGCCTCTCTTCCTACTTCTACCCAAACAGTTACTGCATTATCATTTTTGTGCCTCTCCCAATATGGCCTTCTCTAGGAGTGATCATGTATGATCGCCTTCTGCCTCCCTGATACCTCACTTCTGGACTCCATGTGCAGCAAGAGCCCAATCCATTCTGTGAAATACAAACTGTTATAAGTTGGTTGGTTCCTGGAACACAAATGAATACGAAGCCTCCAAGAGCACTGCCTGGCATAATAATAATAAAAAATATATAAATCTAATAATAAATGTATGTCTCAGGTCAATGAACAAAAAAAGTGTTGGGTAAAGGTCTGAGAAGAAGGAGAAAAGAGGGCAGTGTATAGGTGCTGCCTCAGGGTTTCAAATTGGAGAATTCCTGCCAGAAGATGGAAAGGTAGGCTCACCCCAAAGAGCGGCATCTTTAGAGAATGCCTTGGTTCCTAGGTCACTTTATTCAGCTCTTCCTTTACTTATTCTATAATCACTGAACATCGAACTTCAGAATCAAGCAATTTGGTTAAAAGCAGGAAGCTCTTTTGCTTTCCTTTATCTGGAAGTCATTTCTGCCCCAAACAGGGAAAAGTTCCTTTCTCAAGGTGGAATTCCAATTAATTAATTTTTTACTAAAATTAGCTTTTCTCATTCATGTGCTTCATTTCAATAGAATTACACAGTACATGCATTCTTTGGTGTCTGGCTTCTTGTATTGAGTACAGTGGGTTGGGGATTTATCTATATTATTCTATGCTTTAGTAGCTTGTTGCTTTTTAATGGTATGAACATTCCATTGTATGAGTATACCACTTTCTTTTCCCCATTGATTTACCTGTTGATTTATGACCGGGATGTTCCTTGTTTGGAGTATTATCAGTAAAGCTGCCATAAACTTTCTCAGACAAATCTTTTTGTGGATATGTTTTCATTTCTCTTGGATAAATACTTCGAGTTGGAATGACTACTTGCCTGTTAAAGGGGAGGGCACTCCTGCAGTTTAATAGCAAAAAAGCAAACTACCCCGTTAAAAAGTGGGTAAACACCTTGAATAGATATTTTTCCAAAGAAAACATATAAATGGCCAATAGGTAAACGGAAAAGTGCTCAAGATCACTGATCTTCAGGGAAATGAATTTCAAAGCCACCAAGGGTTATCACCTCACACTGGTTTAGATGGTTATTTTCAAAAAGACAAGACAACACACACAGGTGAGGATACTGAGAAAAAGGGACACTGGCAGACTGTTGGATTACACTGTTAGTTTACACTGATCATAAACTGGTACAGCTACTATGGAAAACATCATGAAAATTACACAAATAATTAAAAATAGAACTATGATATGACCCAGATATTATACTTCTGGCTATATATCCAAAGGAAACGAAATCATTATCTCAAAAAGATACCTGCGTCTCATGATCATAGCAGCATTGTTCACAGTAGCCAAGGTATGGAAATTAACTAAGTGTCCATTGTTGGACAAGTAGTTCAAGAAAATGTCACACACACACACACACATACACACACACACACCCCGAAGAATATAATCAGCCTTAAAAAAGAAGGCCATTTGTCACAAAATGGATGGACCCAGAGGGCATTGTGCTAAGTGAAATAAGTCAGTCAGAGAACAACAAATACCACATGGTATCACTTATATGTAGAATCTGAAAAAAAAAAAAAAGTTGAAATGATAGAAGCAGACTGGAATAGTGGTTGTCAGAGGCTGGCAGCGTGGGAGAAATAGGGAGCAGTAGACAAAATTTATGAACTTTCCAGTTATAAGGTCTGAGGAGCTAATATATAATGTGGTGATTATACCGTGTATAATTGAAATTTGCTAAAAGAATAGAACTTAAATGTTCTGAACGAGAACAACAACAAAAAGAAAAGGTAAATATATGAGGTGATAGATGTCTTAATTAACTTGATGGGGGGGAGTCATTTCACAATGTATATGTGTATCAAATCATCGCATTGTGAACTTTAAATATCTTAAAATTTCTTCAATTGAAACTCAATAAATCTGGAACAAAATAAATGTGGGTGGGGATGAAGATGGGCTGGGTAGGGCTTGAGATAATTTTCTGGGGTGATGAATATTCTGTATCTTAAAAGGGGTTTGGTGCACAGGTGTACACATTTGTCAAGGCTTATGGAATGGATATACTTAAGTTTTGTGCATTTTAATATGTGTAAATTTTATTCCAAATACAAAATACCATAAACAAATGTTGAACTTTAGTTCATGATATTATGCTGAAATACTTGCGAGGAATTGCACTGATGTCTGAAGCTTAATTTGAAGGGCATCAAAAAATAACATAGATTGATGGGTGAATGGACAGATGGAAAGATAGATATGTGCTAAAACTACTATGGCAAAACAATTATAGAATCTAAGTGATGGTTACCTGTGTATTCACTGTAAAATTTATTCAACCGTTTAGTATGATTGACATTTTTCATAGTGAAGTAGTGGGAAATGAAAATATCATCTCTCTCTCCTGCACAAACTCCTCTCTCTAAAGTCTTCCCAGCTTACTCAGAATAATAGCCCAAGTAGCAGTTTTCGACTACAAAGTCCTGCGCAATATGGCATCTGGCTACCTCTCTCACTTCACCTGCTTACATTCTGAACCCCCTTAGCTTTTTTCCAGTGACAGTGGGTTCCTTCCTGTTCCTAGGGGAGACCTGTTCTGGTCTCCGAGCTCTCGCTCTTACTGTTACCTCTGCCTTGGATGTTCTCCTCCTAGGTATTTGCATGGCCACCTTCATCCTCATCTCATCCCATTTGTGCTTGTCTGCTCAAGGAACCCTTTTCTAAGAGGTCTTGCCACGTTGTCCATTTTTCTCCCCTGTAATTCTGTTGCTGGTTCTTTTTTCTTAGCATCTAGTCCCACACAATATAATTTATATTTATATTTTATGTTCCTTCCCTCACTGATGTGTAAACTCAATACGGGAGGCCTACGACTTTATTGGTTCATCATTCTATCTATCACCAGCTCTTAGAACAGTGTGTTTGGCACACGTAGTCACCCACTACCTATGTGTTGGCTAAATCAATGAATGGGTATTTTCCATAATGCTGTTTAAAAATTTTTCTAAAGATTTCTTCACTAATTTGAGAGAGAGAAGAGGGGAGGGGCAAGAGAGGAAGGAGAGGGACAAACAGACTCTCCACTGAGCATGGAGTCCTATGCGGTGTTCGATCTCACCACCCTGAGATCATGACCTGGGCCAAAACAAAAAGTCAGCCACTTAACCAACTGAGCCATCCAGATGCCCCTTCAGAAATATTTTTTTTAAAGTTTTAGATTTTTAGAAATATTATGAAGATCTAGACTTCCCATATACTCTAAAACTGATTTGCTCTATTTTTTTTTTTTTAGATTTTTTTTTTAATTTATTTATTTGACAGAGAGAGATCACAAGTAGGCAGAGAGAGAGAGAGGAGAAAGCAGGCTCCCCGCTAAGCAGAGAGCCCAATGTGGGACTCGATCCCAGGACCCTGAGATCATGACCTGAGCCGAAGGCAGTGGCTTAACCCACTGAGCCACCCAGGTGCCCCCTGCTCTATTATTAACATCTTATGTTATGGTACATATGCTAAAGTGAACGGACCAACACTGAGACATTATTACTAAGTAAAATCTATGCTAGGTTTCCTTGGTTTTTATCACATGATCTGTTTCTTTCCCAGGATCTCATATAGGCTATCACAGAACATTTAGTCATCACCTCTCCTTAAGCTCCTCTTGCTATAATAATTCATCAGGTTTTCCTTGTTTTTGATGAGCTTGGCACTTTTGAAGACTGGTTAGGTATTTTGCAGAATGGCCTCAACTGGAAGTCGTTCATAGCGCAAATTTACAGTTCAATGAATTAGCTTGGAAAATCCTGCTCTCTCAGGAACTCTGACTTAAACCCAATGATCCAAAATTTTTGTACTACTTTTAGAGCATGACGACATTTTATAGGTCTCTTGTTGTTTGGTGTTGCTATAAACCCTCTGACAGGAACATGTTTCTATGTCCACCTTACCAGTGAACAAACTAAACTTTCATAATGGTAACTATGAAAGACCACATAAAAGACATCACTGAAAATTCAAATCTACCATTCCAACTGTAGATCCATCTCTCTCTCTGCCTTCTACTTCTACCTGTTGACACCATCACAACCTGCCCTTTGCAGAAAGCTGCTCAAACCAGAAATTACTTACCCATGTATAGTATCAAGGATCATTTTTCTCCATTGCTTTCTACCAAAATAGTAGCTAGGAAGTTAACAGTCCTGCTTAACCAGGAAAAGGGGTGTTCTGGGATAACATCTAAATTTAAATAGATACATCTTATCAAATATCCTGTTCTGGGCACATGGTTGGCTCAGTCAGTTAAATGGCCAACTCTTGATTTCAGCTCATGTTGTGATCTCAGGGTCCCGAGACTGATCCCAGGATTGGGCTCCCTGCTCAGCTGAGATTTTTTTCCTCTCCTCCCACTCCCTCCCCGTCTGCTCTTTCCCGTGCTCTCTCCCTCTCTTTCTCTCAAATAATTAAATAAATAAAATCTTTCAAAAAATGAAAAGAACCAATAGTGCCAGACTGATAGAACCTGAACCTGTATTGTACCTTCTCTAGAGCTTCCTGGTCCACACTGAACATTGAGGACTTTCCCCATCCCTGTTTACCTGAGGCATCTTGCAGTGAGAAGAGCAATGGCCTGGCCTTTACATATCTCATTCTGCCCTCCCAGAGCACACACAATAGGCCCAAATTAGTATTATCAGTGTCAAAAATCCTACTTCCCTTATGAATATAGACTCTAAATTGATTTGTTTCACTCCATGATAAAATGCTTCATTCTGCAGTTTAAGGGTAATTTATTATGCTGACTCCAGAAGAAAGAAAGATATATTAGCTTTACTAACTCCTATTTCACCCTCCAGGCAGCCTTCCTTCCCTCTGCCATATGGTCCCATCACCCTGGGCTTTGATTGTCACATCTCTTAGAAGAATCTATTGCCCATCTTCTTTAGTTGTCTGTCTTAAGGGTGGATCTGTGTCTGTCTTGTTCAAAACTTCATCCCCAGAGCTGAATCCCCCCCACCACAGCTATTGCACAGACATAATAAATACATATTAAATAACATAAACTTGCATAAACCATGAGTATTATTTATAATTTTTTGTTCCTTGTGTATTCTTGAAATCTTTCATAATTTAAAACTATTTGAAATGATTTAAAAATTTTTCTTAGCACAAAGGAGAAAAACCATACACATTGGGGAGAAATAAGCATTTTTGAGCAAATGGATACATGTTGTATTGTGCACAGTGCAAGAGTTTTAAGCCTAGGGGAAAAAAAAAAGGCAAATCAACCCTGGGAGCCATTCCACTGTGTGAACATATGCCCACAAGTGTGGGAGGGTCTGAAGGTCCTTTTCAAATACACACTTTTGTTAGAGAAGAAATAGTATTGTGTGCTCTCATTCAATAATGGGTACACTTGTTGATAATACTCCTTATTCCTGAATAGGGAATTAAATTAATTTTATGTGAGTATAACGTGTATGTCCATGAAGAGGCTGGTTAGAGAACATGAATCAGAGATTGTGAATGCTTACACCTTATTCCCAGGAGAACATCTTCCTTGGATTCGCTTCTTAGGCGGGACCCAGGAGAGCCATTTTGGTCTAAGGGAGAGTATTTGCACAGGCCATGACCGACATAAATTGAGCCTTGCCTTTTACTGATACATGGGCTAATCCTGTTACTCATGTGTCCTTTGGTTAAAAGCCACACATTTCCTTTACTTGTAAATGATATGCAGTTGGGAAAAAGTCTACTCATCTAGAACATCTTTTAGTTTTTGGGTAGTGGCCAAAGAGACCTATGATTTTGAGGAAGTACAAAGAGACTCGAAGAGGCCACATTTGCAAAGTTGTTTAACATACCTCTGAGGTATCATTCCCGCTCTATCTGATGTAGGACATTTCCCTCTCTAAATCTGGAACTTTCATGGAAGCTTACCCCTTTTTAAATTCTCCGGACATTGATTTGACTGCGATATTCTATCCCGATCTCTGTTTTCTTATAGCATCTGTACCAGCTGGGTTACTATCTTGTGCAATATTTGTCAAATTTCAATTCCATTTTCCTCCCATTTTATATGGTTTGCTATTTTCTCTATTTAACTCTTTCTTCCATCTGGATCATAAGCACATTAGAATTTTACTATCCTTGTATGCAGTAAATTATACATTAATAGGATAGTTATGGCTTGCGAGAAGAAGTTATTTGTGATTTGCACTTAGAGAGATTTTAATCAAGTTTACCATTCTCAAAAAGTCTGTTTTGCATATAAATAAGGACCCCTAAAAATCGATCTGTTTTGCTCAATTATAAAATGCTTCATTTAAGAGCCTAAGGGTAATTTATTATACTGAATTGGGAGGAAAGGAAGATGTATTGCATTATGCTTAATCTTATCAAATGGCTGCTATATTTAATGACAATGTCTGTTTATCATAATTATTATAAGTTGTCTGGGTTAATAAAATCAGAAGAACTATGTGAGGTTTTCAAATGCTAAATTTATTATTTACATACTGTCTCAGATACCAGCTGTCCTCCATGGATGTGCAGTCAACCCATGTGTTTGATTTCTGCTGAGGTTGCTAGAGAGGTTTGTGTCTGCCAGACAAAGTAGACTATGAAATCAGGTCCTTAGAAACTTCTACAATTAAGTATATAAAAGATAAAAATATAGAAGAGGAAGAAAATAGCATGTACCAGTTTTCAGGTATATAATAAGTGTTTTACAAATTCATGTCTTCCATCATTGAAGACGTCCTTTCCAGACATGGCAGGCTCAACAGGAACCAAAACAAAATCCATGCTTTATCAGAACTTCATAAATGATGGAGTGTATGTGTGGAGGGATGAAGGCTGGGTGTAGTGACATCATACATCTTATTCTATCTCCAAAATTATCCCCGGTATGTGTATCTTCTTCCAAATTTAAAAGTGTGCAAACTGAGCTCCGACTGGTGAGTCAGGAGCTCCAGGTCACACTGATGGGGGAGTCCTGTTTTCAACTCATCATTCTTATTTCAGCTCCATGATAGTCTGTATGTTTGTGTCTCCCAAAGTTCCCAAGTTGAAATCCTACTGCCCAGGGTAGTGGTATCAGGAGGTGACCCCTTTGAGAGGTGATTAGGTCATGAAGGAGGGTATCTCATAAGCGAGATCAATGCCCTTATACAACAGATTCCAGAGAGGTATTTGGCCCCTCCACAGTTGAAGATATGGCGAAAAGTCTGTCACTCTTCATCCAACCATGACCTCCTGAGCTCAGATGCCAGCTTCCAGAACTGCGACATGTATCTATTATTTAGAAGCCACTCAGTCCATGTTCCAGCAGCCCTCATGGTTGAAGACAGGCTACTGACGACTTTAAGGTAGAGATAAAGGGCTAGGTGAACAAAAGTTTTTAGGTCTCAGAATTGGAAACCTACGGTTTTGTTCTTGGCTTCCCAGCTCTGTGATGCTGGGATGAGCCAGATTATCTGTCATTCAAAAAAGATAATCCCTTCATGTCTACCTCTTGGGTTTTTGCGAGGGTAAAGGTTGAAAATATTACTACAACATCAGAATTAACTGGTATATCGACCCCAACTCATTACTTCTGGAAAAAAAATTAATAGCATTAATAGCATGAATAGCATGGGAGGATCACAGTCCTTTTTTTTTGCAATGGCTAGATCACAATTACAAGACAATGCATCCCCATTTTGTTTTTTTCTATACTTTTATCTCAGTAGACATCAATTTACAGAAAAGAAGACATTTGTTCACTCTTCAATATTTAGAACTCCCTTTAGAGACATTGTCTTCCAATTTGCCAAGTTCTCCCGTCTCTTGAAACAATGTTGGCCTATTCTGGGTGTTTGGCAGCTGACATTTTGAGAAATAGGGATATTAAACCATGCATTAAATTTCAGTAAGGACTTTGCTTGCCATTATTTTTTTTCCAGATGTAGATGTACTTTAAAATAGAAGGGGGGCAGAATATCACCAGAACAGCCTCACTTTTATGTAAATGCTGTCATTCCCAAAAGTAGTTATTTCCCATAAAAAATAGAACTGGTTTTTAAACTGGAAGGAAAATTCTATGACATGTTGCTCAGGACCTCAGTAGTAAGGTGATTGCTCTACGGAGATGACCGGGCCTGGACTACAGGAAGGCAATGTCTTGCTCAATTTGTATGTGGTTCATAGAACTTGTCCAGGGAAACACTACAGATTTGAAAAGAAGGGAAAGCTAAATGAGGTGTGGCCCAGGCGGTGACTTGGGGATTCTCTTGATCCCTTCCAAGCTCCTTGTCCAATATTTTCAACAGAAATCTCATTCTGTAACCCTTACCTCTTTGACAATCCCATTATAGCTCATTCTTCTCCACTTCAACTGCAACTACCAAATTTAGGACTTCATGCAAACCTGCTTGTTGCCCCCCCCCCCGCCCCCCGCTGCTTTTAGTTTGTCAGCTCTCATCAGCCCTTGAGCCAGAATGCCAGATCATCTTGACTATTAGCAAATATGATAGTATAATTTGTCCCACCCATCACTGGATAGGAGAGCCACCAGGAAAGTGATCAAAAAAATACTGATGACAAGGTCCCATCTCTAGAGATTCCCATTTCATTAATTTAGAGTAGGGCCTATATCTGGTTTTGTTCTCCAGCTCTCCAAGTTATTCTGAGGTTAGGGCCAAGTGCTACTGATATAACCCCCTGAACACAATCCTTTAGTATCTGTCTATTACCTTAGCATGGCCTAAGAGGATCTCTGACATAGGAACTCATCTTTTTTCTCTTCATAGATAAGCAACAGTCTTTGCTGCTTGACCATAGGTTTCTTTTCATTCTATGACTTATTTTTGCTGCTACCTCTTCTGGGACAATTCCCTTCATCAACTAGGTCAACTTACACACCTTTAAATGCTAAATTATATGAAAGCTTCTCTGACCTTTCCTGACACCTGACATCTTTATTGACCACTCCCGTATACTTCACTGTACTAGTATTTAAGTATGTGTGCATACCCCATAAGTATGCATTTATTTAGTTAGGTGGGATAGCCTTAAAAAACTCCAATTTTCATGTTGTCCTCTCAGTGCCCAGCACAGTGCAGAGTCAACATTCAAAGCAATGGAAAATGGATAATTAAGGAATGATTCTTGATAATTTGTATTTATAATTAATTGAATGACAGAATAAATTAATCAGTGTCCATTCAGATAATGAGAGATATGGAAAGAAATGGTATGATGGTATAATGAATCCTACCTAGTACACTATCTTAGAAAGACAAAAGATAGTGCACTAGGACTCATTGCAAAAGAAATGTGCCAAGTGTTAGCAACACCAACCATGTTAGTTCCATTTAAGACATGCCTGATCAGAAGACTGTGGGTTCAGTAATGCCCCACATTGTGCAATAGAACTGTTTTACACGCATCAGCCATTTCCTTTTTCACTGACTTTTCTTCTTCCTCCTCCTCTATAGGAGCTATTACTGCTTTCCCCCAGGATCACCATCATGAGTTTGCCTTTAGAAGCCTTTTCCAATTATTGTTCTATGAGAGAGAATAAGTTCTAATCTCTTACAGGTATGATTCTTAAAATGTGGTTCCTGAGTCAGCAGCACTGGAATTGCCAGGGGACTTACCAGAAATGCAAATTCTCAGGGCTGCACTGAGATCTATGGAATCAGAAACCCTGAAGGTGAGCCCAGCGAGCTGTATTTTAACAAGCCCTCCAGGTGATTCTGATGGAAGTTCCAGTGGGAGAACCACTGGACTAGAATGATCACAGTCCTGGATCGAGCCCTTAGAACAACAGAGCCAGTGCAGGTGTGTCTATATGAGAAACAGCCAAGAAGAGGTTTAGAAATAAAGGTTCCAGGGGATGCGTCTTACATATTCACTCTTTCAGTGGGTTTGGAAGGGGCTTTGAAATCCGAATTTTAGAAGAAGTTCCCTTGTTGTTGTTGCTATTTATTTTATTTTATTTATTTATTTGACAGAGAGAGACACAGTGAGAGGGGGAATATAAGCAGGGGGAGTGAAAAAAGGAGAAGCAGGTCTCCTACAGAGGAGGGAGCCTGATGTGGGGCTCAAACCCAGGACTCTGGGATCATAACCTGAGCTGAAGGTAGACGCTTAACAACTGAGCCACCCAGGGACCCCAAAACAGGTTCCCTTGGTTAATCTGCACTCAAGTATAGGAATAAAGGGGCTGGACGACCTCTGAGTTCTTTGTCAAGCAAGAGATGTTGTCTTCTTTCAATCATTACTCCTTTCTTCTCCCTGGACTTCTGCTGGAGGCAGCATTATTACAGACAAATGGACAGCCCCCCCACCCCACCCACAGTAAGTGAATCATGTCTGGGGGAAGAGTCTGAGTACAGATATTTTTTAAAAGCTGCCTGAGTAACAGCAAAGACAATGTAAGTAGGAACTCAGGCAATGTGGACACCATGTCATGCATGAACCACAGTTGATTATAAGACTCATAAAAATTTGGCCAGAGGCCATTGCTCTGCTAATCCCAAGCCATAGACTTGAGATGCAGGGCAGACACACCCGTCAATCAAGCTCAGCCAATCATATTTTCCCCTGTGGGAACTAGAAGCTTAAGAATGGAGTGGACTGGGGCACCTGAGTGGCTCAGTGGGTTAAAGAATGGAGGGGACCACATCAGCTAATGCTGTAGAAGCAGAGTCTCCTTACGGCCTTATTCTGGAGAGAAGATCTGACAACTGCTGTTCCTACAGCTATCCTGGTTTCTTTCTACCTACATTTTGGTTGTTAAACTTTTCTTTTGATTCTGTGGGCTACTCTAGTATCTTCCCAAGGAGTTGTCATTTTTTTCTCGAGTAGGTTAAAATTGGTTTCTTTAGCTTGCAACTCCAATAATTTTTATTAACATGTTCTGCCACTAATTGATGATGTGACCTTGGGTGGGTTATCTTACATCTTTAGGTCCCACTTGTCCTCAGCTGTAAAATGAGGCTAGTGATTCAGATCCATATTTTTTAACCACACTTATAATAAAACTCTTTCTTAAAAAAAAAATGAGTTCTGGAAAACTTGAATAAATAAAACATATGGACGTGATGAATGGTTTCCCCAGCTCAAATCTTTACTGTTTCGTAAAACTTATTTTACTCTGAATGGAGTCACAGCAAACATCTGAAAAGAGCTAAATTTCCTTGCAGCACAGAGGATCTTACAGTGCTATCTTTCTGTAGTTTTGTGACTCTTGATTCAGAGACTTCAGTCTAGGAACAACGGGAGTTTTCACTTTTAGTGCCATGTATCCGTAGATGTAAAAGGCTTTGTAATAATATTTAATGGAACACACAAAGTGGTAAATGTCATGCAAACTCAAATGTAAAAACTGCTTGTCCAGAAGGCCTTTTAAAAGAGATCTGATAGAATAATCTAATTTTTAGTTATAGCAAATGCTATCTAAAAATAGGAATGCTATTATTCTGGAATGTTTGGTCACCTGTGGAGTGTTGTCTCTGAAGTCTTTTAGGACACAGAGTTTAAAATCCATGAAAAGGTCAAGGCAGCTCTCAATTTCCAAATTAAATTGCTTGGAAACACACTTCAGTAGGAAGTTCGGTTTGGGGAGGCCTGCTGTGAAAGTTAGCAAATGAAATGTAAAATGTGTGAAGTTTTCAGTTTTAGAAAAAAGTACCAATCTTTAAAAGATTGTGGCATTTTTGCTTTACCAAATGAAGCTCTTTTGGTGGACTTAAATATACCTCTTGCATATTCTGAGGCTTAAATTTTTAAAAATCTTCAAAATGTGATTCCATTAAAACATGCCCCCACTGCTAAAAATTTAGAGGTCACAGTCTAGATTATTTTTTTGGAGCATCTGTGCATGAAATTTCTATATGATACTCTAAGCACAGGCTCCACAGCAAAAAAGAAAAGGTATGAACATAATAATGCTTATTATGATCACACTGTGTGTAAAAAAGCAGGTGCTGGGCATTCTTATAATCTTAGCCCAGTAAAACCCCACAATTCTTCCTGTCGACCCACTCCCCACCTACTATAATTTCAACTTGCTCCAATCCTCACTAGGACTGTCCTTGGAGAGGTTGGAAAGTGTCTTCTAAGCATCTGCACCCAATAAAGATGATATTCCTTTTCTTACAATGAACTGCTCTGCTGTATGCTTCAGTATGCACTGATGAGGTTTCATTTTCTATTTATCGAAACTATCTACTGCCCTTGATGTTGGTTACTCTGAATTCTTTGACTCCTCTTCTCCTTCTGTGAATGTTACTTTTCTGTCTTATTACTGCATTTTCTCCTTCCTAAATGTTGATATTAATCAGCACTGTATTTGTGCACCACTACTTTAAACATGCTCTTGCTCCTTGGTTAACTCTACCAAATGCCAAAACCCATCCCCACTGAGATTCTGAGTCTCATATCCAACATACTGTTGGACATTTCCACCTAAATGAGTGTAGGCATCATGAACTCCTCATGCCCAAAGGTGATATTTATTAACAAGGTGATCTCTGGCATCAGAATGCCTGTCTATGAATCTCTACTCAGCATTTATTATAGGTATGGCCTTGGCAAGTTTCTTACCTTCCCTGGATCTCAGTTTCCTTATCTCCAACAAGTTTTGTGGATTAAATGGAAGAGCATTGGAAAATAAATTTCATACAGTTTATGACACATCCTAAATCTTCAATGAAACTTAGCTATATTTAACCATCTCCTTTGAACATGCTAATTCTTTTACATTTCTAATCTTTGGCTTACCATGTTTGCTCACCTCCATAACATTTTAAATTAAAAAAAAAAAAAAGTTTTCAAATCTGTTCTCTTTTCTGTCACCATTAAATTTTCCTTAGCTCTTGTGTTTTTATGGTTCCGTTCATCATCTCTATCTTTCTTATCTATCTTACCATCTATCTATCATCTCTTTTCCTCTCTCATTCTCTGTGTCTTAACCTCATGAAACAGGGGGCTTACGGGTTAAGGTAGAGAGGAAATGAAAAGAACGGGTTGAGAGAGACAGAGAGAGAGATTGAGGATAGAGATATTACTTGTCTTGAAAAATATAGGATATGTTTTTACCAAAGTTTTGTGATATTGGGTAAAATGTAGAAAAAGAAAAATCTATTAATAAGCACACTTGGACCTGGTGCCACTACTTAAGGAGGCTGGTAAGCCAATGCTAATTGAATAGAACCACAGAACCATACTGTTGATGTGACTGTTAAAATAACCTTTCCTTCCTCTAGGGCTGTTTAATAAAAATGCAGTGTTTTTATGTACATCCTAAATGTTGTTTTATTGAGGGCCTTAAAAGCAAGTTAATAACAGCATTCTTAGGGTTTAGGTGGAAGACTACAATAATGGCATATTTGAAAAGAAAAATTACATAGTAAACCCAGTCACACACTGGAGGTGATTTTATAGATCAGATTTGGAATTCTAAGCAATCAAATGCAGACACTGCTCAAGGTTACCCTATCTAGTAAAGTTTAATGAACACAAGGAAACATTCAAAGCAAATAATACTTTCAATATTTTAACCACTGTGGGGCTACTTTCTTATGTTTTCCTGATACATGCATGAATCTTAAATAAACACCATTCTTTTAAAGACCAATAATGTTGAAAATCATATTTGAAAAATGGGATGAAGAAATTTTTAAAAAATATTTATTTTTCTATGGGCTATTTTGTTTTCTAAAATAAAAATTGGAGGCTCTGCTCACATTCTACAGCTTTTTCATTCTCATATAACCAGCCATATTAGTGTCATGGAAGAATTTTCTAGGTTTCTAATCTGGTGTCTTTATCTGAGTTGTGTTAATTCTAGTATAAAGTCTTTTTGGTACCTTTTAGTAACACAACCAAGTTGCTATCTAGGAATACCATTAATTGTACTTAAAAAAAAATACCTTGCACCATTTGTCACAATGTTTTAGTCACCACAGATAGAATACATGACCAATCTCCTTATGGCTATAAGTAATGCAGACAGAAGCTTCCAAATTGTGTGACCTGCACATAATAAAATGAGATTAAATGCCAAATCTAATATGTGCAACTCAACAAGAATTTATTAATTTTTTTATTTATTTTGCTCCCTTGGAATTTAAATTAAAAAAATTTCTTTCTCTCCTTCTCCTCTTTGTTGTTGTTGCCTGAACCTACAGTAATATTCCAAAGTATATAGCACTAAAACTGTTTCACTAATTTTTAATCATATTATCCATTTATTTACAAGAAAGACACACTTAAATCAGACCTGGTGTATTTGCTTTACATTTTAATTTATAATTTAATGTAGTGTTGCTCTACATTTTGAGAAAGGCAGAATTAAGGGGGAAGGAGATCATTAGATTGTATGCTTAACCCTCCTTGTGGAAGAATGGACAGAACTAAAAGGAGAGTTAAAATAACATGTAAATATTATGAACATATTCTTAAAACCAGGAATTTATGAAGCTAGTGGTAAAGAAAAATATTACATGCCCCACTTCTGGAATAAATTATAGTCGGATTGGGAAAAAGACTCTATTCAAGACCAAGGTGATACTTTCTAAGTGCATGATAGGAATATGTAGCAAATTTTGGCTTAATGTAATCCTTTAAACATAAGCAATGAACTTAATTTAAAACATTTTCCATGGCTGAGTATGATTATCACATGTAAAGTCATTATAAAAAAAACAAAAAACAAAAAACAGAGTGTAGTGAGGAACTAGAAGCTTTCCCAATAAGCTCAGGAACAAGGCAAAAATATCCACTCTCAACATATTACTGGAAGTTCTAGCTAATACAGTGAGACCAGAAAAGCAAAGATATACATATTGGGAAGGAAGAAATAAAACTGCCTTTGTTTGGAGATGACATAATCATCTATGTAGAAAATCCAAAGGATCCACAAAACCCCTATAACTAGTAAGTGAGAATAGCAAGGTTGTAGGATACAAGGTTAACATATAAAAGACAGTTGCTTTCCTATACTCCAGAAGTAAACAGATGGAGTTTGGAGCTATAAACAAAATACTATTTACATTAGCACCCCACAAAATGAAATGCTTATGTATACATCTATCAAACTATGCCTAATAACTGTATAAGCAAAACTACAAAATTCTGATGAAAGAAATCAAAGAACTAAATAAGTAAGGTGATAGTTCATATTCATGAAGATGGCTCAATATGGTCAAGGTGCCAGTTCTTCCCAACACGATCTACAGATTCAACGCAATCGCAGCCAAAGCCCCAGCAAGTTATTCTGTGGTTACTGATAAACTGATTCTAAAGTTCATATAGAGAGTAAGAAGACCCAGAGTATCCAATACAATATTGAGGAAGGACTGACACTACTCCCCTTCAAGACTTACTCTAAAGTTATAGTAATCCAAACAGTGTGGCATCAGCAAAACAATACACATGTAGATCAGTGGAACAGAACTGAGAGTGCAGAAATAGAGAACCATATGGGTATAGTCAACTGACCTTTGAACAAAGTACTAAAGGCAAGGCGGTGAAGAAAAAAAAGTCTTCAACAAATGGTGCCGGGACAAGACATCCACAGACAAAAGAAAAAAAGAAGAAGAAGAGGAAGAAGGAGAAAAAAATAAAAGAGAGAAAGAAAAGAAAAGAGAGAGAGAAAGAAAGAAAGAGAGAGAAAGAGAAAGAAAAAAAGAAAGAAAAGAAAATCTAATCTAGACAAAATCCAGACATAGACTTTACAACCTGCATCTGTCAGATAGCGCTGCCATGGTACAGACCACAGGGCTGCAAGCCCAAAATCAAGGTACTGAGAGACATAACTCTTCTAAGACCTCTCTCCCTGGCTTACTGACTACTTACTTCTTGCTGCATCTTCACATGGGATTTTCTCTTGTGTGTACATCTCCGGTGGCTCTTCCTCTTCTCAGAAGGACACGATTCATGTTGGATTAAGTCCCACCCTTTAAATTTGTTTAATTACGTCTTACAAGGTCCTATCTCTAAACATAGCTACACTGAGGGTTACGGTTTCAACCTGAATTCAGGGAAGACACGATTCCATGCATAACATGCCCTTCACAAAAATTAGCTCAAAATGGAGGTTGCTAGAAGTGGGTAGAAGAACAATAGCGTCAATCAGTCTGCTAGAATAAGTGCAGGTTACCTCTATTATCAATCATCTCTATTCATCCACCATTTGCTAAGTATTTAAAATAAATCTTCAAAGCTGATGAATATTTGCCAGGTCACCATGGAAGTCTGAAGGTATTTCAGACAGAGCAAATGGCATGCTCCAAGAGATGATTTGAAACAAGATGGTACATTTTAATAATTTTTACTTCAAATAATGTAAGTTGGATGTACAGATAATACTGATGATGATGTTAATAATAATAATTCTGTATGTCAAGTGCTTTCTATGTGTCAAGCATCATAGTTTGTATTTAATTCTCATACCAACCCTACAACTATTATATCACTTTTATTTAATAAGCAACTCAGGGCAGAGAGATTATATGGCTTTCTCAAGCTCATATTGCTACCATGAAATGTAGCTGGAATTCAACCTTGGTTCTCCCTTAATTCTGGGTCTGCCCTTATTATCTACATTTTTCTCCAGAGCAGCCAATGGTCAGGAATGTCATGGCCCTATACCTGTTGTGTGTGATTTGCCTTTTTTGATATCAGTGCAAGTGTCCTATTGTTCTCTGTCATCCTGCTGAAGAATTACACCAGGGCCACTAGTTCTTGCTAAAATGAATGCTCACTGAACAGGGAAAACAGTATTCTAAATGAAACCTATTCATCAAAGTTGTCTGAAGTTGCTGAGAAATGAACAGAAGTGTCAGGAAATGGCTATCTATATTGGACAAACACAAAAATAAACTTAACGTTTTAACAAGTTGTGAATGGTTGCCAATAAGCACCTAAGTAGCAAGTTGTAAAAGTTACTGCATTTTACAATTTAATACTTTGCAGACATTTTTTTTCCTTTTAAATTAAATGATATCTTTGGTGGTATTAGAAGCAAATAGTGTCACACAGCTGGTTGTGAAACATCCATCCCTCTTCAGCCAAGAAATATGTAAAAAACCAAAACAAACCAAACCAAAGCACCACTTCTGTTTCTCAAACAGCAGAAAAACAGACCAAACTCTTCAGGTTCCAACAAGTAGCACTAGTTGAACTTGTGAAGATAATTTTCTTGCAGTGATTGATTTAGTAGTGTCAAAGATAATATGGTTTTTATGGCCACAAGAAGGCTGTAATCTAATTTTGCAGAAATTCTTATCTCATTGGCACTGTGTTATCACTTTTAATCTTAGCATTTTCATTTGAATTAGCCTAGAAAAATTCAATGGGCTGCTTTCCTGACAGCTCAACCCTTGGATAGGTCTTCTGCACTAAATTTTCTGGTGCCGATGTTATGTTTTAAATCATGTTATCATTACTTTCAACAGTCAATTAGGAGTTATTTTTGCAGACTATTATAGGCTGGAATTGCTGGGTATAATTTCTTTCACAGAGTAAGAACTATTTTTTTTAACAATAGACATTGTAAACTTAATTAGAATGGCATGGCTAGCTCCATGATGAATTTCAGCAAGGGAGAGTTTTCAAGTATCTAGATCTTTGTGAAAGAAGACATAAATTTTTCTTACTCTTTTGCATATGCCATATGGTCAGCAAGCCCCAAACGATGAACTAATTTCCCAAAAGCTTCTAACTGGCTAGATCTTAAATTTGGGGCCTAACATACCTTTACAAAAATGACAACGAATACAAGTGTTAGCAGGCTCCATAGCAATAGGTGTGAGAGCGTGGTCTAAATAACATGCCAGGCATCCCGCCCCATTCAAAGCTAGGTTAGCTTTTGTAAACATTTCCACTGGTAGGAGAATACATTTATGGACATCAACCCTTGTCATTCTTGATTTCCCTTCACCAACTTTTCAGAACAGACCATACTGACAGACGTTTAGACAAAAGGGAGAGGAAGGCAAGTGTTTTCTTTTAAGAATTCCATTGGATTTTAGCTACCGGCTCACTCATGTGTTATCTTCCTGACCTGGTAGTTCAGGTCACGTGCTGCACACCAGGAAGCAGTCTTTGGCATGGTCCCATGAGCCTTTAAAATTCCATGAAATTGTCCTTGGACACCCTTTGGGATCAGACTACTCACTGCATAGCTAAAAGAAGTTGAAGGGCCAATAATCATGATTCTCCACTTTGAGGTCACATTCAGCATTATTTCTGTATGTACACAGTTAGTGAAATTTTGCCAAAAGAGCATGACTTCTCCAACACAGTAAAACTATCATCTGATGGATGAGTTCAGTTGGAAAATGACTGAGGGAGCACCTGGGTGGCTCAGTCAGTTCTAAGTGTCTGCCTTCAGCTCAGGTCACGATCTCAGAGTCCTGGATTGAGCCCGGTGTCAGGCTCCCCACTCAGCAGGGAGTCTTCTTGTCCCTCTGCTCCTCTCCCTACTCCCTCACCCCCCCCCCATTTTCTTAAATAAATAAATAAATAAAATATTTTTTTAAAGTATCCTAAATGACACTGATGCTCAAACTCTAGCCTAATTAATTTCATTCACATCTTAATTGGGAATGTGATAAGAGAATAGAAGTGGTCAGTGCAGAAAATATAGAAATATGTGCTTAATATATGCAGACTTGGGAATGTTCTTTCTCTTCCAGGAAGCCTGACCAGAGTACTTTTTAATCTATGAAAATGGAGGCATAAACGCACAAAGATTCTGTAGTTGAGAAGTCAGTGCCTTTTTACTTGCTTGACTATAAAGTGGTATGGCTCACCCAGCATTATGTCATGTACTACTTTTTGTACATTTGCACAGATACAATTTTACAATACTTTGTGTAATTGTTAATGTACATCTATCATTTTCACTAGTCTGTAAATCTCAGAAGGACAGCACCAAGGAGGATATCTATTTGTGCTAAAATTGTATCCCAAGTACGTATCTCAATGTCTTGAATGAATGAATAAAGTAATATACCTAGTATTTATTATTTGAAAGAATTACCATAATCAGAGAATTGAATTTACCAACCCAAATGCTTGCATTTAAGACTCCTTGGCAATGATAATTCTCATTTGTAGTTAATATAATGGAGTATTTTTTTCTGTTGGTGTTTTAGGCACTTGGTTAATGAGAGATAGTCCTCTAGAGTCTGATTATATTTGAATGCACTACTAAGATGGTTTTATGCCAACTTTGGAGTAAGAATCACCAATATCCACCAGTAACACTATCTGGCTTCTTGTCTTAGCAACCACTTTGTCCCAGATGATTTTTGTGACTCTCCTTTAAAGGCAACATCACAAATGCTATCTACCTTTCAGACTGACAGTTAATACCATTCAAATCACATGCAGACAGCTATAAACATCTCCCTTGGATTTCCCATGGTGAATATAAAAGTAAATATACAACACTTTCAATACTTTCCTCTGTAAGTGAATCAATGTGAAATTCTATCCAGTTTCTCTATATGATCCAATAAGGAGAAGCACTTTTCCAAAGAGAAGTGAGTTGGGGGAAATTGGAGGGGGAGACAAACCATGAGAGACTGTGGACTCTGAGAAACAAACTGAGGGTTTTGGAGTGGAAGGGGTGGGGGGTTGGGTGGGCCTGGTGGTGGGTATTAAGGAGGGCACGTATTGCATGGAGCACTGGGTGTGGTGCATAAACAATGAATGCTGGAACACTGAAAAGAAATAAAATAAAATAAAATAAAATGGAAAAAGAAATAAAGTATATACCTTAGGAGTATAGACTACTAATACCTAGATATGAAGTGCTTGCTAGTAAAATAAAGATATTGTAATGCATAATGTGAAATGTCTTGAGAAACACATATGAGAAAAACGTATTTAAGATTTAGTTAAATATAAAAGCCACAGACTAAAGGATCTGAATATCTCTTTTTCTTTCTTGCCAAATTCAATTTCAGATTCAGATTAACATTTACTCAATACCTAGTATGCTCCTGGGTGAAACAATTGAACATGTTTTATTTGCTTAAAACCCAGATACTTCACAGGTGGAGACAGAGGCCAGAGGAATTATGTAATCTATGAAGGTCAGAAAATGAGTGGAAGAAACAGCATTGGAAACCAGGAACTTCTCAATCCAGGTTAGGGAAATACAATCCCTGAGCTTCCTTATCTTTGAAGGAATTGATATTAGTATCGACTCCATGGATACAAGTGAGGAATTTGAAGGTTTATGTGATAGTTAACAAGTGTACACAAAGTACTTAGAACAGCATGTGGTTCCTAATCAATGCTAGATGAGTAGCAGATGTTTATGCATTCATTCACTTATAGTCCTGGATCTGTGAGTACATTTACCTAATGCACTGAAAACTGATCTTTATTGTAGTTTAATTTTTAATTTATTTTTGTATTATTTTGTTTTTATTTTAAATATGTGACTGGATGGTATTCGCTAGTAATCCATTTAATGTATTAATAGTAGTTGATAAAAGTAGAAATGTCTCACAAAATTAGAATTTCCTGGGGCATCTTTAGTAGTTTTTAAAGAAGTTTGACTAACAAGCCGTTCTTCCTGAGTTCTAAAGCTCCTACTGTACACATTTAGAAACAGATTTTGAGAATTCTACAACTTGACCAAAAAGGCTTTTTCACTAACATAACATCAGGTTTGCCTTGAATTGGTGAGGGGCTTTTTGCTGCTTTTGCTTTCTACTGCAAGTACTATAATTTCAATTCCTTTGCTAGCAATTTATTGTGTTCAGTTGTTCTTAGAAAGAAAATAATGCATATTTGTGAAACATGCTTGTAATATCATCTTAACTGGACTTTAAAATGTGTATGAACTGGAGCTTAAGTATATGATTACTTATACCCATTTCTAAAGCATATGCCTATAATTACCCTAAATATGCCTGTGCAGCGATTCTTCATTAATGGGCTACTTCTGAAATTTTACTACTTAAATAATTTGTGTCATATGGTCAATAAAGCTAATTATTTTAAAGCCTGAATCTCTTTGTTTTGCAGTTTAAAACCATACACACAACTGTATCTTTTTTTTTTTTTTTTTCCAGCTCTATCTTAGGATAGCCACTGTAAACAATGAGGGCTATTTCCCTCCAATTGTTGGTTGTAACAACGGTCTGGTCTTTCAAACAGGGATGAAGTGGGGAAGTAGGGTTAGAGGTTTTTGTTCTACTGAGTGCACAGTGGTCAAAAAGTTTGCAGGCCACTTCTCCATTCCTTGCTAAGTTCCTAATGGTAAAAGCTGCATACAAATTGTTAGTGTTCATATCCTGCAAGTGTCTGGTCCATATTTCCTTCTCAGTGCTGGACTTCCTTAATAAACCTTCTCAATTTACTATTTTCTATGTAGGGCTCCATTAGGAGTTAACAAAATACAGAGAGAGTGTGTATGCATCAGGTTTATTGTAAGCCTGTTCATCGCCCTTTAATTTTCTGGAGTATTTCAATCTCTTTCCTGAACCCAAATCCTACTTGGACTAGGTTTGACATTATGTTTTCATTTGAGCTTTAGATCCTTAATCTTATTACTTCCTGTTTTCCTAAAACTAGAGTGAATAAGCTACTTACGAGCACATAAGCTGAATCTGTTCAAAGCCGTTTAACTGTATTTACTCTGCTCTTTGGTTGATCCCCAGTTCCTTGTTTTGTAAAAATTTCAGAAAAATTACAAAGTCCAAAACACAGTCCTGATTAGGGCATGACTTGCCTGGATATCTAACTCACTGCTACTTAAATTGATTCATCTTCTCTGAATGTCAGAGTCAGACCCACACACATGCAGAGGTAAGAATGTTGTTCCAACTTGGTGCCTTGTCATTGTTTTAGTTAATATTTGTAAGGATTCTAGAGAAAGTGAGAAACTGTTGCCCCCATTTTATAAAGAAGATGCCTTAGCTGCAAAAGGGTTAACCCACTTGTCCAAAAGCACAGAGCTAATAAGTGGAAGACGCTGGATTCAAATCCAGACCTGATCAAGTCCAAAGTTCATCTTTTGGGCCACTGGATGCACTGCCTTCTGTTTTCAGTGCTCCAGACATTCATAGAGTGCAAACATGCATATGTGCTGATAAAGAAAACTTTTAACTTGGTTACAGGTGGTGTTACCCTTGGCTAGGCCATCAGGTTCAGGGTGATAGTTTGGGGATTCATGCAGTCCTGGAGGTGATGCTTGACAGTGAGCTCTGCCCAGGGAGTGCTATAGGGTCCTAGACCCTGGTGCTGAAGGTGAGAGCATTTCTTGTGTGCGTTCTCAGCCACCCAGCCCACAGCTGGCAAAGTTCTTTATTGCAAAGGCATTAAAGCCAATGGATTGCTCTCTGTTTCTGAAGAAGCCACATTAATGTAATCTCTTTGTTTTGCAATTGCTCATTCAGTAAGCCATTGTTCATTAGACTCCTGGGAGTTTGCAACCCTGGAACAATTGTTTCTCTGCTGATCTGGTCTCATTTGTCATTTTGCAGACAGGGAAATTTATTTGCTTATAACACAACCAAAATAATTAGCTGTTTACCTGGCAGGTTGGCTATGATTATGTATGACTAATGACCATAAATGAATAAATTTAGGCTTTGTTGAAAGAAAAGGACTGTGCCATTAGGCATGACTTTGATCATTGATTTTCCTCTGGGATTGACAGTCTTAAACTAAGCATATCTGTCTCTAGTTACGGGGTATTTACCTGGCTTCCCATGTAGTGCCTTGGCAGAATCAGATAAACCAGGATTCTACTCCTCTGCCATTTATAACTGTGATTTTTGGGCAAGTTTCTCAAACTCTGTGAAATTCAATTTCCTAACGTGTAAAATGGATGTGGTGATGATTAAGTCATGGATCGTGATGATCACATGAGACAATGACTACAAAGTAACTAGTGCATTCTGGCTTCTCAGTACATACCAAGTAATCTCCATACTTCCCACATTTCAATCACAAGTCCCTGGAGAAGAGTGCTCCATTCTGAGATTCATCTGATTTATCTGTAGCATGTGAATAATATTTACCTTAAATGGCTCCTGTGAAGAGTACATTGCCTAACATGTTAGCAATGTCTAACACAATAAGTACTTGGTAATTGTTACTTGTGTCATTTTATATATTGGGGACAAAAAAAAAATCAATAGGCTGGTTTATGCTGATGTTGACAGCAATAATGGTAGTGTGGATGGTGAAATATTCCCTGAGATTTTCCATGGACTTTTCCAGCCTGTTTCAGGAAACCTTATGTAATGTCTCTTTCCTCTTGCCCAAGTTAAATGATCCTACTGAAGTAACCACAGGACAGTTTTCATATTCTTTCTCATCTCCCAAAATGTATTTAACCTCTAATCCAAACTTCTTCACTACTCTTCCTTTTAGGAGCCTGTGTTGTAATTCTGCATCTCCGACTGGTGATTACAGTCAATTCCTGATATCCGTAATTGCCTTGTTTTCTGCTCTATTGCAAATGCAGAAACATTTTCCACTCATTTCCTAACAAGATTTTTTTAATTAAATATAGTGTTCAACAGCATATTCGATTCCATTTCTGTTTTATACAAATGACTATGATAATTATCATTTTGCTTTAACGAAGAAAGAGAAGAACATTTATAAAATTCCTACTATGTGCCAGTCATTCCACCAACATCTTTGAAAGCTATTACCTTAATCCAATAACAAGCCCAGGATATAAATATAGTTGTCCCTTTTATTTATTATATTTCTATGTTAACACGTCAGACTTTAAGTACACTACAGTGATGACCATGGCCTGCTACCTTTCTGAAGATGATTTGACAGAGAAAAGACAACTTAATCACACTCAAGACATCTGACAATAACAGAATCACACTTTGCATGCCATGACATGGCCAATTATCTGCTCAACACTGACAGAAGAAAAATTTTATCTAAAGCAAATTAAAAGTTAACTCCCCCTTTTTACATTAAGGTTGGGGAAGACAAATGAGAACCTATGAGTCTAGCCAACACTAAGTAGAACCATGGTTTATGTCCCAGGAGGAGACTGCAGATCTTTGCATTTTCCATACTGGGATCTACAAGTAGGTCCTTAACTCTGAAGCCTGAACCAACTTGGGTGACTCTGAGTCTGTTGGGAACACCATAGTGATTTAAGATGTAACTTGCAGAACTCAGGGACTTGAATTTGAATTCTGGCTTTGCATTTTACTTTCCAAGAAATCTGGACAAGTTACTTTCCAAGTAACTTGATATGTGCCCTACTTCCCACATCTGAAAAACAGGGAAAATGACATCTATCTTACCAGGGGTAAGGATTCAATGAAAAACAACAACAACAACAAATACATAAGGCACTCCACCCAGTGCTGCTATCCAACACGTGGTCTTTCTTTCTTTCTTTCTTTCTTTCTTTCTTTCTTTCTTTCTTTCTTTCTTTCAAGATTTTATTTATTTATTAGTTAGAGTAAGAGAGAAAGAGAGCACAGGCAGGCAGAGTGGCAGGCAGAGGCAGTGGGAGAAGCAGGCTCCCCGAGGAGCAAGGAGCCCGATGTGGGACTTGATCCCAGGACACTGGGATCATGACCTGAGCGGAAGGTAGCTGCTTAACCAACTGAGCCACCCAGGCGTCCTGCGACACTTGGTATTTCTTATCAATAGTGCCTGAGTAGGTAGACCCATTCTATTTTTCACAAGGAAACACTTTATACCCCCCATCTCTTGTAGGTGAACACTACTTCTCACTCCCTTCCCTCCCTCCCCTCTCATTCTTATTAAAATAGAGGCGAAGCAAAGGATGGTTCATAGCTGGAAATTGTATTATTTCTAAATGTCAGTCAGTGATATTTTCTCAGGAGAGATGATTCTTCCAAATACTCCCAAAAGAACATTATTTGAGAGGAAAAACAACTGAAGGATGAATTCAGTTTTGAGTTGATATTTCTGATGATTAGAATTGTCTTCCCTCTCTGTATAACTTTGGTGAGCTTTGCAAGCAGACAAGGCATTTCTGGATCTGTGAGCAAGCGTCTCCTACCCCTGATTATCTGTGGTGCACTGAGTTTTACACACTTCTTAATTACTTTGTTTAAGAAGGGGTCTTCTGAACTTTTATGAAAACAATGCAGATGTATTTGATGCATGTTCTCATATTTACTGGAACCAATTTTGGACAGAGATTATATATTTATTTGATTCTCTAGTTACTGAGAGATGTTTAATGAGCAATCCTCAACAGCAGACCTGTGTTGGGAGTTATGCCTCTTTTTACGGTGGCATGTGACCCTGAGCCCTGGACACCTACTGGCTGAGGAGTCACTTCAGTCTGGAGCCCTTGCTCCTGCTGGCAGTTGATCATCTCCTTCTTTGTGCAGAAAGTGATTCGTTAATTTCTCTATTGTGAAATGGACACTATGTGTTTAACTGTTTCCAATTCTCATGGGGCAGGACTGTTTCTTATTTATTAATAATAGCAAACACATTCTGAACATTCGCTATATAGCAGGACTCCCTAAATCCTTTTCATTCTGCACCTTGTGCACTTAAATCTTATAAAACAACAACAACAACAACCCTATCCTCATGTTAGAGCTGAGAACACAGAGGCACAGCAAGCTTAAGCGCACTGTTTGGGATCACACAGTAGGGTATGAACTCAGGTGGTGTCCTTCTTCATCAGCCTATCTTTGTATTGCCTGTATGAACCCTGGTTATACAGAAGGTCTTCAGTGAGTAGGTATAAAATTAGTATGTACATCCAGAACTTCTCAGAGTCTTGATGGTCTCATTTATAACATGGGGATAATAACCCCATCTGCTCTGGTCATTATGAGCATTAAATAAGTTCACAGACCTGAAGACAGCTAGTGGAGGTCAAACATGTAATAGTTGGCATGTTAAGTGTTCACTTTATGAACATGGCACAATTTCTCTTAAGAAAGATACTAATATGTTGTGTGGCTCTGAATCTCTCTTTTTAGGTATGGTCACCGGTCCCCACTGAAGGGTGGGCATGAGGGGCATTTAGAATTATGGGTTGTGTTTAACAGTATAATGCTCCTGAGGGAAATGGGGGAGGGTATCCCAGGGTTATGGTGAGTCTTGTGCTAGAGTATGCAGAGTATAGAGAGTAAAAGTTTTAATCTTGGAGCATTCAATTGTGAGGACAGACCCAGCTTGATCCTCTTTATAGGACTGGGAATAAAGTGGTACAGAGGGCATCATTAAGGGAACAGATATTTATAAAGCGCATGTTGTGTGCTGCTATCTCTCTTATGTGTATAACATATCTGGAATGGAGATTAATAGCCCATTTTACAGAAGAGGAAACTGGCTCATAGGAGGCCAGTGGCTCATCCAAGAGCACATAGAATGTAAATGGCAAAAGCAGAGTTCTAATGCAGGTTGTGCCTGAGGGTCCTGCCTGCCATCTTTGCCCCTTTGAAAGGTGGCAAGTCATAGTGAAGCCAAAGCAAAGGTCAACCCCTTTAATTCTTCTTCGATTTTTGTTCTGATTGTTTCCAGTATCTCACTGAAACAAACAAACAAAAAAATCATCCCCCAAGTAAAAGCTCCAGACATAGTCTGGGAGCATTCCTGAAAACAGAAAATGCTTTGTGGAGAGGTGCTTGAGACAGGGAGGGGTTTATCAGATGATTTATTTAATAACTATTTATTGTTGCCTTCCTGTGTCAGACACTGGGGAAGCATGTATAAGGCCTTTTAGGAACTGAGCAGAAAGCTAACACAGCTTTGGATTCAGAAACATTTGGGTTTTAATCATGACTTGTGGCTTTTACGAACTTTGGCAAAACTCCTAACTTTTCTGAGCCTCGATTTCTTCTCCTACAGATTGAGAATAATAAACTTACCTCACAGCAAAATAATGAGGCCTTGATGAACCTGGGAGTAGCTGATGCTGTTCTTTCCATCTTTTTTTTTTTTTAATCACCAAAAAGGAAGATAGAAAATTTGATAATGTTAACTGAGCAAAGCTCATAGATGAACATATTTTCATTTTCAACGCAGTACTCTGAATTAGGTATTACAGAAACCAAGGAACAGAGAAGTTTATTAACAGCTGAAAGTGCCCAGGATGTACTTTGAATTCAGGATGTAATCCATGCATATAATTATATGGTTTTACTCCTATTCTTGGGTTGGTCAAGAATTTGGGACTAACAGAGAAAGTGCAGAGGGGGCAGGAAAAGGTAGTTGAGGCCACAATGCTAGTGTGTGTTGGAGAAACGGTAAAATGTTCCAGGTGTCACCATTTGGTCGTGCTTGCAGAGCAATATTGCATGCACACTGTTTCAAGGAGGAGATGGGAAGAGCTTTGCTTTAAGCCAGAGCTTTTGGCAGATAATTAAAAAGATCAGAGCCAGTGTAGACCTCCAGTGACTCAAACAGCTGATGCCGTGAACTCACGCCGGGGGTCCCATGGGGGTCCTCAGGGCCTCCCGCTTGCTCTCACTCTGTCAGCAAATTCACAAGGAATGGAGAATTTGCTTCTTTTTTCTTGAAAGCACTAATCTAATGAATATCGCAAACCTAAGTCCTCATGAGGAGAAAATGTTTCTTAGTATATTGAATGTGAATCTCCTCAATTTGCCATCTGTTTGGGGAGGAAAAAAAGTAGAAACATTTCTTCGGGTTTTCAGCTATTTCCTCAATACATACATCCGCCTTCTATCCAAGTCCAAATAATTAAATGTTAAAGGCTCAAGAAGATAAGTGAGGCAGGACAGGAAAAGTGTTAGTGGGAATGTGAGGCCTGCACTTAGAACTAGCTTAGGGATTGTTAAGAGGGATACCTTCAATTTATATCTGGGAAAACACCATAAGGAGAAGGAAGAACATGCAACAGAATTCAGTTTACTTCCATTTACTAACATTTGTCGGGTGGCTTCTCTGTGGCAGATGCTATAATGGGCCCTAGGGGCACAGGGGAAATTTGGGTAAGTTCTGGATTCCTAAGGCACTTTTTGATTTATTCATATAAAGTATTCATACATATAAGAATGTAATTTTATAGTCACTATCTCAGATGTGCATCAAGCCACACTGAGAATGCAGAGTAGTTCCCTAAATCAAACTAGATAGAGGCCTCTGGATAGTTTCCTGATATTATCTGAGCTACATTTTGAAAGATTACAAATAAAGTACAGAATTTGGAAGGGTATTATAGGAAGAGGGAACAGAATAAATAAGAACCCTATATAATAAAATAGACTTTTGTGTTCAGGGACCCATAGGCAGTTCAATATGACTGGAGTAAATTGTCCAAGGTCTAGAATTTCTATTCCCTAAATAAATAAAGGGCATTTTTCCAACTTCATCAGTGTGTGAAAGAAATGATAACATGAGAAGAGGAAATTTTACTTAAGGAAAGTTACTCAAAGTGAGGAAGAAAAAAACATAGTTAAAGCAGGCTATTCAAGGGTATCATTAGTGTATACAAGATATATCTAGGGGGAATATCTATAAGATAAATTGGATGAGTATGTTTTAATTTTAATATATATTTGAATGTATATTAGAACAATATAAAACAGCACAAACCCTGTAATTTTACTGAAATTATTGTTTAGAACAAGACTAAAGGCATTTAAGTAAAAATGAGTTGTTTGAAATAGAATTATTAAAGCTACTGGTTGGGTAATCCATACTGTGTTGACCTAAAGTGTGATCCTACATTGAAGGAGGCAAAGGAATCAATGTTGGTTTGACATTTATAAAAGGAGATTAGATATTAAGTTTAGAGTTCAAAGAGAGCTTGGAAGTTATAACAACCAGAAGAAGTGGTGGGGTGGTGGGGGGTGAGGATAGGGAGGGGGGGGGGAGAAGAAGGGGGAAGAGGAGGAGGATGAGGAGATGAGGAGGGGGAGGGGAGGAGAAGGAAGAGATGGAAGAGAAGGAGGAAGGGGGAGGGGGAGGAGGAAAAGAAGAAAGATGACAATGATGGAGGATCAAGAGAGGAAGAAGAAGAATTTGGGGGATAAAAAGGAGAGAAAGGAGGGGAGGAGAAGAAAAAAGAAAGAGAATTTACTAGAATTCACATTCTTGCCATTATGTGCAAGAGCTAAGATAAAAACATGGTTGGTGTCTCTCCATGCAGTAATGAATTCTCAGCAAAACCCAAGCAGAGCTGTACACCTCCTTGTTTCCCAGGCAACAGCCAGCCTCCTCCATCATGTTAATGATATAATGATAAAAAAGCCATGTGTAAGTGGTGGAAATGGTAATGGAAGGGAAGCCATTCCTGTCTGTCTTACACCACTGAAAGGGAGTACTTGAGAAGATGTGGAGGTGATTGGGGAGCCGTGCACATAGTCTTCATGGGAAAAGTCCATGCTGTGCTCAAGAATGAATGGGAACTATGTGCTTTAGAATTTGGAGTCCTGTCTATGGAGAAAGTTCAGTTAGTAGTTGTTGCTATTACAAGTGATATTAATTAAAAAGAGCATATATTTACTCTGAGAAAAGGAGCCGTCATTGCGATCTTATTAATGGAAAATGGGCTCTGGAAATAAAAGGTGTATGGCCTGTAGGACCTGAGTCCAGGCCTCATCATTCTTGAGCAGACAGCAGTCTCCCCTTTTCTGACTCCAGAAAACAGTCTACCTGAAGTGTCACTAGGGCAGGAAAGTGTGAGACTGAGTGTTTCAGGCATTCTGCTCTCAACTTCCCAAAGCAATCAGACAAATGAAACCAAATTATGGGGAAAGAGTGATGATTTTCTCAACTTTTTCCTGGTTGGATTTGGGGGTGGATATTGAAGTGGGTGAGTTTCCAAGACTTTTTATGACCTATTATCAACCTTGCATTTTACTCATATCTGTGTTTACTTCCCTAGAAAATCTGTGCTTCAAATCTGCATTAGCTATTCTAATTTTGTGTTGACTTCTTCTGCCCCACACCTTCACAATGTGAACTCTTTGGAGGCAAAGATTCATTGTTCCTCAATCTAGCGCACAATTTTGTCATGAAGCATACTTCAGTAAATGAGCATTTAATTAAGTCATTTCTTTTGAAACATTTAGAAACTTCTATGTGAAAAGACCTACTGGTGGGCAACAGGGTGATTCAATAAATGCTTGACATAAGTTTATGAACTATAAAGATTCATGAGGGATGGATGCAATTATCTATTATTAGAGAAAGAAAAGAAAGAAAAGGATATGGTCAGAAAGAGGGAGAAAGCAAGAAAATAGAGCCCTGGGGAATACCATTCCCATTTAAGAAAAAAGTGTGTTGGAAAAGTACAGCAAAGTGGCAAAAGATTTTAAAAAAGAAAAATAGGAGAAGAGACTAAAGGGATAGGGAAAGATTAATGGTGTCAAAAGCTGTATTGTGTCTTTTTCAAAGGAATGTGAGCTCCCTGAAGGTGTGCAAGCTACAGATGAATTAGGAACAACCCATGTGCTGTTTATTTATCAATGCTTTTCTAGAATCTATCACAATTTCTTTCATATGACAAGCCCTTAATACTTGCTTATTTATTTGCTTTTGATGACTAGTACCAAGCACAGTGCCTGGCATGTCATAAATGCTTTCTCATTGCTGTTCATGAAGTGAGGAAGTAGTCAATTATTTTAAGAACTGGAAATTGCATATGACAATTATACCTTCATCAGCTCCTCGAGAAATCTCAACTTCAAGTATGACTGTGGTTTCCCCCTTCCTGTCTATTTGCCTTTTAGAGAAGCTTCACAGCTCCACCAAGTGAAAGAACTATGGGAAATATAAGTGAATAACAACTCTGGAAATTGTTTTATAGCAGCATCTTCCAGAAATGTGTTTTTTGGAAAGAGTCATGTGAGATACTTAAAAAAAAACTTAAAATACTTAAAAAATTAAAATATTTTAATACTTAAAATACTTTTTTAAAAAAGTCCATGGTCCATTCTGTTTAGGAAACTGTAGCTACTAGGTGTATATTGTAGCATAATATTAGATATGGTCCTTAGTCACATAGTGCTTAGACTCTAATGGGAAAGAAAAAATTAGTCTACTCACAAATAAAATATTAAATTATAATCAGTTTATAATCAGTTAGTATATTTAATTATAACTGTGATGTTATGAAAAAATATGAGCAGATATGGTCTAATAATTCTGTATCACTCTTGAGCATTTAAAATGTACTCTGTCCTCAATGAAATATTAGAAAACCACATTTAGCAATACATTAAAATGATCATTCACACACTCAAATGGGATTTATTCCTAGGATGCAAGGGTGGTTCAATATTCACAAGTCAAAGTTATAGACCACATTAACAAAATGAAGGATAAAAATCATATGATCATCTCAATAGATGTAGAAAAAGTATTTGACAAAATTCAAAATCTATGTTTATGATAAAAATCTCAACAAAGCGAATTTAAAGGGAATATAACTTAACATAATAAAGACAATATGTGACAAATACACAGCTAACATCACACTGATGGTGAAAAACTGAGTTTTCCCTCTAAGGTCAGAAATAAGACAAGGCTGTCCACTCTCACCATTCATATTCAACATAGTACTGGAAGTCCTAGCCAGAGCAATCAGACAAGAAAAAGAAATAAAAGGCATCTAAGTTGGTAAGGAAGAAATAAAACTGTCACTATTTGAAGATGACATGAAACTATACTATACTACATCTCTCAGGCAAAGGAAACAAAGTAAAAATAATTTATTAGGACTACACCAAAATAAAAACCTTTTGCACAGTTAAGGAAATCAACCAAAATGAAAAGGCAACCTACTGAATGGGAGAAGATATTTGCAAATTATATATCTTATAAGGAGTTAATTTTCAAAACATATGAAGAATCTACACAACTCAACACCCAAAACAAAATCTGATTAAAAAATGGGCAGAGGACCTGAAAAGACATTTTTCCAAAGCAGACCTACAGAGAGACAACAAACACATAAAAAGATGCTCACATTATTAATCATCTGGGAAATGCAAAACCACAATGAGATATCACCTTACCCCTGTCAGATTGGCCAGTACCAAACTGATAGGAAATAACAAGTGTTGGCAAGATGTAGAGAAAAAGAAATCCTTACGCCACTGTTGGTAAAAATGCAAAATGGTGCAGCCACTGTGGAAAACAGAATGGCAGTTCCTCAAAATATTAAAAATAGAAACACCATACAATCTGGTAATTCAACTACTGGGTATTTACTCAAAGAAAACAAAAACACTATTTCAAAAAGATATATGCACCTCTATGTTTAATGCAGCATTATTTATAATAGCTAAGATATGGAAACAGCCTAGGTGTCCATTGATAGACAGAAGGGTATATATATATGCAATAGAATATTACTCAGCCATAAAAAAGAAGAAGATTTGCCATTTGCAATAACACGGATGGACCTAGAGGGTATTATGCTAAGAGAAATAAGTCACACAGAGAAAGACAAATACTTTACGATTTCAGTTACATGTGGAATCTAAAACAAAACAAAACAAGCAAACAAACAAATGAATTAAAGAGCAGAAACAGACCCATAAATACAAAGAACAGACTGGTGGTTGCCCAAGAGTAGACGTGGGGACTGAGCCAAATGGGTGAAGGGGAGTGGGAGATACAGGCTTCTAGTTACAGAATGAATAAGTCACGGGGACAAAAGGTACCATATAGAAAGTATAGTCAATAGTATTATAATAGCATTGTAAAAACAATAAATAAAAATAAATAAAATGTACTCTAGCTCACCAAGTGCTCTGAGAAACACCTGGGATGCAGATAGTCTATACATATCTCCACTAGCTTAGCAAATCGACCAGAAATGGGGAACTCAGCTCTGACTTCATTTTCTCACTTGGAGACCCTGAAGAACATACATGTATGAGAGCCCTTTGGGGACAAATGAGCCCAAATCTGTGAAACAGAAGCCCAGCTGATTCTCATGTATAGGGAGGGTGAAAAATTTCTTCCCAAACTTAATAGAGTTTGGCACAAGATTACCCTTGTTTAATTCACACAGAGTAACACCCTGAACAGCTCTGCTCTCAGTGCTGGTTTTAATATGTCCCTCTTCCCCAGGCTCAGTATTCAATGTCCTACAGCACATTTTGCCTGCCATGTTACCATGGTAGGGACTCAGTGAATACTTACTAAATGATGAAGTATCTTTTTTTAGTCATTTTTAATAAGGAAACATGTATTTATTCAGAAAATTTTTGAAGTTTTGGTCAGTATCATAAAATATGACACAAAAATATAGTAGAAAAGAAAAATGTTATGTTTTACAGATGTCATGTCCCACAGATTATCTGTACACAGTTCAAATAATTAAGTAGAAACTACTGAATGACATCAGTATTATTAGGTCTCTTTAAAAAGAAAAAAAAATCTGAAACTGACTGAGTCTTACTATCATGTGTCTATTTAATATGGTTATATTTTAAGTTCTTATTGAATCAATGGTGTATTTTACAATAAAAGCTATTTTAAATTTTAGTAAAATGTCACTTGAATCAATAGATGTTTATTATACTGGCTGAGTACAAGATAAATAGAAACAATTGTTTTTCTGTAAAGAGCAGTAATCTGTTACATGATAAAACAAAAAGTTACCTCCTATCTTCAGTAATAAAAACAAAGTAATTTTAAAGTAAACATAACAAAATACCTGTG
The DNA here is from genome assembly GCF_964662115.1 of Mustela nivalis. NCBI lineage: Eukaryota > Metazoa > Chordata > Mammalia > Carnivora > Mustelidae > Mustela > Mustela nivalis. The sequence goes on from NC_139037.1 coordinate 20,224,136, forward strand.
ACCTATATTTGCAAGTAAAATAGATAATAGGAAATTTATATAAAAGGGAAACACTCAGTGTTTCCACATGGGAAAGCTGAACAACATCAAGAATGCTTTTCTAGGTAAATTTTTCAGATATAGATGTGGTTGACTAAAATGTACCAGATCATCAATTCATTCATAAAGTATTTTGAGCCCTTACTGGATCCCATATCTTGTGCTGAGGATTCAGTGGGCGAAATTCATGGGGGTCCCCACAAGAGTTCAAATCTAATATGTAATCTTTAGTACAAAATTTATGAATAAATGAGGCACATAATTTTAAATCCTTGTATATTAAATTAAATGATAGCAAAAATACAAGCGTCTTGTATTTTTGTATCTTCTAGATATACAAGTATCTAGAAGATTACTTCTGAACTAATCAAGAAATGTATTTATCAAATACCATTTCGATAAAGATATCCCCAGCAGATATCCTTTGCTAATAGCAATAACAACTAGGGTTGTGCCTCCTTCAACCACAGAATCTTGATCAAAGGAGCAAAATACACCCAGGGAAAATATTTGATAACATATATGGAATTTAAAGATTTTTATTTTTATTTATTTGACAGAGAGAGATCACAAACAGGCAGAGAGGCAGGCAGAGAGAGAGGAGGAAGCAAGCTCCCTGCTGAGCAGAGAGCCCGATGCGGGGCTCGATCCCAGGACCCTGGGATCATGACCTGAGCCGAAGGCAGCGGCTTAACCCACTGAGCCACCCAGGCGCCCCATATATGGAATTTAATATAGGATGGAGTAGGATTTCATAGTAGTGGGGACAAGTGTAGTCATTTAATGATGTGGGGGAAAATGATTACTAGTTGAAGAATGAAAGTTAGTTCTATTTACTTTTTTAAAGTGGAGAACTCTCTTTTTTAAAATACTTATCTATTTATTTATTTATTTGAATTTAAATTCAGTTAGCCAACATATAGTACATCATTAGTTTCAGAGGTAGTGGTCAACAATTCATCAGTTCTTTACTTGTTTCTTAAATGATCTCTATGCTCAATGTGAAGCTTGAACACACGATTCCAAGATAGAGTTGCATGCTCTACTGATTGAGATAGCCAAGCACTCCTAAAAGTTAATTTATATCCAAATCTTACAGCATACACCAAAACAAACAAAAAATGGATTCATTAAGTATAGGTATTCATTAAGTATATGTGTATACACACATACACACACATTCATACATAATAAAATAGAACTAGTCAGATTTTATGAAGCGTAACAACTTCCTAAGCTTTAAATCAATAGGGAAAATCAGAAAGGAAGAGATGAATGAAATAGCACAAATATTAAACATTCATGTATGGGAAAATAATATGATAAAAAATTAAAAATACAAAGCAAGAAAAAACACTGACACCAAATATAACTGACATAATATGACTTTCATATCTGATGAGAAACTAATTCACACAACTTGATGAAGAAAAAAAATCAAATCCCCAACACAATTAGAAATAGAAAATAAAGGTAAAAATCATGAGAGAGAAAATACATTTAGATAAAACAGATATATTCTGTCTAGATAATCGTAGAAATGCATAATGAGGACATTAAATGCATAAGCTATATATATTAATAGAAACAGGGACAGCATTACTGTGAAATATCTATACTTAAAATGTGGTGGTTTCCTTGTAATTGAAAAGCCATTTGACAAGACTCATTAACCATTAACCCCCTTCACCTGACCTATGGCTTACATTCTTAAGGCACTGTTAATTCTGCTCCCAAAATATATCTTGGATCTGACCAATTCTCTTCCTTTCTTCCTCCAGTGCTTTAGTTTTAAGCCACATCAATTTTGTTTGGAAGACTGTTGTATGCTACAGTCACTCTACGGCCACTCTATTTTGACTATTTTTTATTCTGCACCCTAAAGACAGTGGCATCATTAAAAAATAAACTGTGCTACGTTCTTCTGCATAAACTGGCTTGTTGTTACAACTAGAACAAACCCCATCCTTTTAATTGTGGCCCACACAACCACAGCATAATCTGGACCTCATTGGTCTTCAACCTCATTTCCTGACATCCCTATTTTCTCACAATGCCCTGGCTACTATCCTCTTTCTATTGCTTTTCCAAAGTCTAGATATCCTTTGAACATGCTGTTCCTTCTGCAAAGAATGCCATTCTCTCTTCTCATTCGGTTTTCTTCCCGTCCTTGACTTCTCTAACACCATGCCCACATCAAACTCCCTACTTCCCACTTTTACCCACCGCCACCCTTCATATTCCTTTTCTTCTTTGCAGTACATACAACTGTGATTACTCATTTGCTTTTTTATTTTCTTTCTTTCTTTTTTTGGGGGGGGTGGTCAATCTCTTCACTCAATTCCATGTTTCATGAATAGAGTTTATTTTGTTCTTTAAGAATAATGCACATAGCTAATTTGCTATTATATTGATTTATAAAAATATTTATTTATATAATATATTGTACAAATGATAACTGTTGGGAGAATGAATAAATGAATTTCATCTTTCTGCCCTAGTTATTCTCATCTGTCTACTTCCACACTGGCTTTTCATCCAGTGTAATTTTTCAAAACCATTTTCTGTCTTATTTTAAGCATGGCAGTGGCTGCTTACTGTACTCATGATAAAGTGCAAATCTTTTAACTAGTTTATTGATTTCCTAGAGTTGCCATAATAAACTACATGGAAACACTGAAAATATTTATAGCATATTTTAGTCAAAAAAGAAATCAACGTTATACCTATATTATGTATACAATAAAAATGTGAATGGATATAAAGAAAGGCTCAAATGAAATACAGAAAGATAGAAACTGCCCAAAAACTCACTGAGGAAAGTGGGAGGGGTAATAATGTGGGGTCTTTTTCCTATCTCTTTTAGTGTTGTCCAAATGTTATTTGTATAATAGAGCCATTTGGGGGCAAAACCCTTATTTGTGGGTTCACAAATATGAAAAATACTAACAGCACCTCTTACATGGTTCCTGGTTAGAATTGGAAATGCCTAGCTTTGATCTTGCCTTGGGATGGCAATGAGGATAAAGATGATGATGATGATGATTTTCAAGAGAAAAGAGTAGAAGTAAAGTAACCCATGTCATCTTAATTTTGGAGGACCTTGCCCAAGTTCATTTACTCTAACATGTCCTCATTTTCATTTTCTATAAAATATAGTAAGTTGGATAAGAAAATTGTTTTTCTTTTTCTCCTCACCAAATCCCATACACATACTTAGCATTCTGCAACAACTCTTTGCAGCAACTGATGTGTTTACTGTCTTAAGCATTCCACCCGCTGCTGAACACCTACAGAAGAGCTCCTCAATCCTCATTGCATTATCTTTATCTGGAGAACTTTGAAAAATGTTGATGTCCAGTCCCTCCCAACCAACATGTTTTCTCATATAGACTAAGGGGGAGACCAGGTGTCCATATTTTAAAGTGTGCTGGCAGTCAGGGTTGAGACCCACTCTCTTGGAAAGAAATTTCTAGTTCTGAGCCACAACTATCACCAAACACTTCTCAAGGACATACAGGGTATATGCAGGTCTGCATTGGCTTGATTTAAACATGCAGGTGTTGAAAAGACATGTTCCTGAAATGGTTGTCAAAAGTTTGCATTTTGGAGGATGCATCATATTTCAGGTCTCATGACGCATGAGATAAACTTCTCTGATCATCTCATTGAAAGTCAATCTCCATTTCTCTCTGTCGTAAAATCCTCTTGGTCACATATCCAAAACCATTTTGTAAGGAGGAAAAACCACAATGGTGGGGACAACAGGGAGAGGAAATACTAGGACTCTTCCTTTCTGTGAGTAAAACAAGACAGGTCACTCACTTAAACTATCTCAGAGACCCTCAGGGAACTCAGAGACAAAGATATTGGTATGACACTGCATTTCCCCCACTCTATTAAATTTAATTCCATAAATTAACATTTGTAAGTAGCAGAGGGGCATAAACTAAGCTATTCAAGTAACAGAAATAGAAGAGAAACATGTCAGAGAAATGAATGTTGCTTCTAATTAAAGAGGGTTATTTTTTTCCCCTTCTTCATAGACCTTAGGGGTTTTCTCTACTGACTACATGTTACTTTAACAAACAGCAAAATAACGGTCATAATAATATGTTTTCCTTCAGAAAAAAAATGCTGATGTGAGTCACAAGTGAGTTTGGCTTTAAAGCAACTATGAAGATTGCTTTGGGGGAGAAGCGACTTCCCCCCCACCCAGGTTCCTTTCAAAATCCAACATCAATAGTCTAACACTCCCAAATATTTGCATTTGCAATTTTATTGCTTTCACCCAATAAACTCTGTTTCTATAATTTCTCCGTTCTGCAGAATTTAAAATGTGTTTCTCTCTTTTAGCCGAAATCAGGTCAATTTTATTGGCTCCTAAAACTGGGTAGTTAGTTGGTTAGCAGGACTATGAAGAGGTATCGAATGACTCCAGGTTTATGGAAATAGCTTTAAATAGATTCCAAGTTTATGGAAAGATTGAACCTCAACCATGCTGACTGTAGCAGAAAGTGGAAATTAAGTCTTCCCTGAGGATGGTCGACTGTTTAATATAATTTTTAATGATGAAACATCTTTAAATTAGGAGGAGTGCGGCTATTTTGACCACAGAGGGAAATATATAATGTAAACCCCTGAAAGAATGAAGAATGAAAGTGAATTGAATAAGAAAAGATGAGAAGCAAAATAGCATCTCAAATCCTAAGATGATAAAAAAGTCTGTCCTCCGGGGACTGGTTTTCAAAAGTGTCCTCTACAATAACATCTATCCCCAAACAGCAGTAGTGTTTGCAAATAGGTCCCAATTACATGACTTGGTTACAGATTTAAACCAGTGTCTTATGCACTGACTAGACTAAATGACCTTTCTTCTACCTCTCTGCCCTTGCAGTGTGGGATGAAGGGCAGCTTCACAGAATTGCAAATAATTTTCTCATGGGTAGTGTAAGGGAGGGAATTTTTTTCTTCTACCATTATAGGTTCTTTTAGCTGGTCTATTAATTAAATTGACATGAGACAGATTAGCAGGAGAAAAATTTAATTTTGTACATGTGGGAGTCCCACAAAGACAGGAGAGGCTCCAAGAGAGTCTGTCAATGGGCTTCTATGCCATCCTGAGATAAGAAGGGGGTGGGAGTCAGGAGTTTCAAAGGGAATGAAGACAATTCACAGTAAGATGGGAAGAGCAAGTCTTTGATAAATAAATTGTTGTCATACTGTGCAGAGACAATGCGACACAGATAGCAATTTGAATAGACATGCCCTGAGCAACTCCCTCCATTTTGCCACGCCTAGCCCTACCACTTCCCATCTGTAGCTCTCTGTATTGTTAGCTTTCTTCCTGGACCAGTCTCCCAGTCTACATTCTTAGAGGCTGTCAAGGAGGAGGTATAAACCTCTTCCTGAGTCTTTTGGACCTTTACTTTGGCTCAAAATAATATGTGTCACATTTGGAGGAAGTGTATTCTGAACCCCTTCAGTAAGAAAACAGAGAAACACATCTCTCTAAGGTGATAAATGTTACAAGAAGTGTCAGAGGGGGTGAAGTTTGCTGCTTTCTCATCTTGCTTGCATGACAGTTACTGACCATGGGTGTGTGTGTGTGTTTGGATTAGTTTTGCAGTCTCATCTAAGTTCAATAACGTCCAAAAAACATTATTTGCATATTATTTGCAATATAGAGTTAAGATCAGGGTTTGATTTTGTTCTTCCCGAACACATCTGACCTTTCCAGCAACAGCAGTTGAAAACACACTTGTTTTAGGGAAAAGAAAACCATAGCATTTAGAGTTCTTATTTGTTTGTAAGAAGAATGGACTAGAAGGCCAGTCTCCTGACTCCTAAATAAGTGCTCTTTCCATCAATCAGCACTTCCTAAACATGGATATACACAGGAATCACATGAGGTCTTATTTAAATGCTGACTCTGGTTACTCTGGTCTAGAATGAAGCCTGAGAGTCTGTCATTTTTAATAAGACCCAATGCAGCTGGGCCAAGCACCACACTTTGAGAAGCTAAGTATTAAATCACAGTAGCCAGCTGGAGCACATTACTTAATCATACTTTGGCCTGAACACGCTGAAGTGAACTCGTTTTTTCCAGGATAATTTTTCTTTCTTCTGGTGAGAGGGTCCCAATTAAGGTAAGGAGAAAATGAAGGAGTAGGGGATAGTTAAAGTTTCTCAAGCCCTTAATATGTGCTAAGAATTATGCTAGGTTCTGCCGCTGACATCTGTTCATCCATTATATCCCTCAATTCTCACAGAAACAATGTGCTGTTTTCTCTTTTATATCCGCCATGAAATATCCTCAGACAGATTAGGAGGGCTTTCCCAACATAAGTGAGAAAAATAACAGAGTAGGGGTATAACCTATAATCTCACCTGTGATTTACATTATAGCATGTTAAACGTGGCATCTTTGAACTAATTAAAACACAACTTTGTGCCCTTTGCTTCTTAATGGGTTTTAATAATTCCAAAACTGAAGGTATGTGACGCTCATAGCAACTGCTGCTGATCCTGACACAGGAGTTCTCAGCTTGGAGGAGGTGCAGGGAGTTTGCAACACTGTCCTAAGATATAATTTTGGATGGATACCAAAATAACTTTTACTTTCATCCTTCCTATGTAGAAGATGAAAATCTTTTTAAAAGCTGGAGCCCAGAGAGATGTAAATACAGCTTATTCAGGCCTGATATTTCAAAAGAGGTCACCCCCACCAGCAGTGCCAGCCCCTTGTCTATTATCAGGTTTTCTGTCACTCATGTTGATTAAGGTTGATAAACAGTGCAAAGCACTGGGTGTAGGCCAGAGGGCACAAAGAGAGATGTAGCTAACTTGAAAAGGACTGCAATTCCTGAGACTAGAAAAGCCCACCCTCCCCTCTATACCTTGCCTCCAAAGAGGAAATTCTGTTCTTTCAGAGAGCAGCATCTCACAGAGTTCTGCTAGAAGGCCGACTGAGAGGACGGTTAACCAACCTAGGAACCTACTGGATGGAAAAGTAGCGGCTCTAATCATCTCGCTCCCATTGTGATCCCCATTTCATCCCCTCAGACTGGTTCTACAGGGGCTTTGAAGTCAATGCAAAAGGCAACTGGGATGCAGAAAACTTTTGTAGGATAAAGGATGTATTTTTGTCAGTGGTGTCTCATCTCTGTCTGTACCAGGATCCTATCATATCCCAGGATAATTCTGGTACCAGTTCTAAGGTGTGGGGTTTTCTTGAGCAGCAAGCAACAGTCTGACATCATCTGAGTGTCCTGCAATTCAACACAATTTTGACATTATCTGCCTGGAGATAGCACCAGATATGACAAGTTAAGAGCTCAGTCTGTCCCTGACCCAGGCATAACTTTGTCCATGTCTCCAACTCCCAAATGCACACACCCACTACAGATAAAAGTTTAAGGTATCACCTGTAATTCTGACTGATTGGCTACGGAAGAGAGGTTCCAATAATCCCCTACTTTGGTTCAGTTAATTTCCTCAAGAGGATCATAGAACTCAGAAAAACATTTCACTTACTAGATTACTCATTTATTATAAAAGGATATAACTCAAGAACAGCCAATCGGCAGAGACATACAGGGCAAGGTATGGAGAAAGGCTACAGAGATACCATGCCCTTTCTGATCATGCCACTCTCCCCCCATCTCCACCTGCTCACCAACCTGGAAGCTCTCCAAATCCAGTTTCTTGGGGTTTTATCAAAGTATCATTACACACCACAACTGATTAAATCATTGATGACTGATTTAACCTCCAGCCCCTCTCCCCTTCCAGAGGTCACGGTGTGGTCCTGAAAATTCCAACCCTCTAATCACATGTTTGGGATTTTCCTGGCAACCAGTCCCCATCCTTAGGTGGGCTCTGTAAGGACCTATTTGGCAAGAGGATTTCATTAAAGTTAAACTGTCCCTCCTCTCCTTCCCCCAGGGGATTCACTTAAAAACAAGTCCTGGAAACCAGCTCCAGGTAACAAAGCCCAGATACAAGGGTGGGGCAGGCCAGGTGGAGACATCTGATCAGTGGGAGGATGCATACTGTCTCCCTGGTTACCAAGGAGTATGGGCCCCGCCCTTTGAGAGTCTTTTGGGCGCCAATCCCAACCAAGGTGATAGGCTGGGTCAAATGTCTACTGGGGTAAATTGTAATTCAGTTGGTCACCTAGCATCACTGTGGAGTTTCCTGTGTGTGTTACAATCTCATTGGCCACCTGTGCGTGGCCAGACCAGACCACATGGCCTTTGCCCTTAAAAGCTAGTCTGTGAAACAGAGAAGGGTCGCCCTCTCTTGTAAAAGGTGTGTCCCCAAACATTTGGTTAGATTCTTGATGCTTGGTGTGAAATAAAGCTTTGCTTGACCTTCGCTTTACATCAATCTCGCTCCTTTAATCACAGACCCATTATTGGGGCATAAAATATGGGGGCTCGTCCGGGACTAAACGACAAGAACTGAGCCAGCATCAGTTTCTGAGCTTTCTGAGAAAAGCCTCAAGGTAAGATCTCACAGATTTTACTCTGTGGGATCTGCTGATCTCCAGATGCTCTGTGAGATCGGTCGGTCTGTCTGGGTGGAGCTCCAGGTATAGCCCACCGGGGTGAAGCTGAATGCAGCCATGCTCCCCAGGGCTGGAGAGGAAGTGGGGATGCCCCTTCCCTCCACTGGTAGATCACCAGGGGGTTCGAGTCCCCCTAGGCAGCTAGGGGGTTCGAGTCCCCCTAGGTGATCACTGGGATTTCGAGTCCTCCTGGACAGGGAGAAGATCAAAAAGTCCCCACCAGTGGCAGGCTCTGGGTAAGAACTGATGGGCCTGCGGTTGTCTTTGTCTTGTCTTTTTGTTGTTTGCTGTGCTGTTTGTTGTGTTTGAAGGAATGGGGCAAACAGAGAGTAAGGGAACTCTGACTCTTAATGGTTATAACTGGAGCCAACTGGGGTTAGTCTAACTCGAGACAGAAACTTTAAGGAATATACCCAAGCAGCTGCTGAAACAACTTTGTTTCAGGGACATTCCTTGCCCTCTCTGGCCTGATGGAGACTACCTAGCCCCTCCCCCTTGCTGGCGGGAAAGCATGGTGTCTGCTCCTCTCTTGAAGCTGATGAGCCCTAGAACTGGGAACCCTTTCTCTGCATTCTGGTGGCAATTTGTTCTGTTCTTCACTGTCGGGAAACAAGAAGAGCACCCCCTGGACCTAACACCCCCCACTCTGGATCTTCCCACCCAGGTCTCAGGTAAACATTCGAAACAGAGTGGACCCAGGTGGAATGTAAATCAGTATTTGAACTAAGTTTCTTGGGTTAATTAGGAGAAACATGTCTTTTGAGTTAACAGTAGTAAATGTGAAATTTTAGAATTTTAACTGCAGGTCAGAAAAGCTCATGTTATTTGTTAAAATCTGTTAAAATCTGTGTTGAAATCTGTTAGTAAAGAGATGATTAAACTGATGGTTAATTGTTTGTCTCAAAGTTTTAATGGGTAATTCTTAAGGTAGCTTTCAAAGTCTTTGGTAACCTTTAACTAAATGGGATAAAATGCTAGATGCTGGGTGCTGGAACTAGGTTTGTGCTATTGAAATCTGTTGGTAAACACCTTTTGTGCTTAACCGGATTCTGTTGTAACAGTTCACAATTGGTTTATATTTAGTCTTCAGTAGAAGTTAAGGTATTTCTAAGAATACAAAATCTGCTAAGTGCAACTAAAACTGATGGAAACAAGGGAAGCAACTCTCTATGTAAAAAAAATAAATAAATTAAAAAAAAAAAAAGGAGATATGTGAAAAAGAAAAAAATACCAGATGCCTGATCCTATTTGAATAAGAAAGAAAAATGGGCCTGGGACCACTGACTGAGCTAGATCCATTCCTAAAGAATGGAGGGGAGACTGGTCACCTCCCATTAGCCAGGGATACCTGGGGGGGGGGGGGGGTGGTGTCCAACCTGTTTGACAGTGTGAATGTGTCTGTATGGCTCTACTGCTTCAGCTATGGAGTCTGAGTGGGCTGCACCCTGAGTCTTGCAGGGCATCATATGGCATAATGGTCATCTACCCCACGGAGTAGCCTGGTCTGGGGTTTATACAGACAGACCTTAGCTAAGATGCTCCTAAGTTCCTGTGAGGGACGCGAGCAGGACAGCATCTGAAAGATCCCCCTCCCTTTGTCTGCAACATCATTCATGATGGGAGGGAAACCCAGAAAACTCATATCTTAAGACTGCACGCTTAAAAATAAAAAAAAGGAAAGATACTGGTATAGAAAAGCTGGTTTTCTCTCTGTTTAAAAGGGCAAAGTTTTCTTCAGTTGATTGAAATGTAAATGGTTTTCTCTTTGCCTGCCCAGAGTTGGAAATGAGATCTCTTTGGCTCATAAGACTTCCTTGATATGCTAAGTTACTCAGGGAGTCCTGCTAAACCAATGATAAACCTTGGGTTGCATTTGGGTAAATGCTGTAATTATTCTAGAGGTTCTATACATTTCCTAAAATTTTAATGTTTTGATAAGGGTCATCACTTGATATTTAATAATATCTATTCTGAGTTTTTGTCATTTGTAGTTGTTTTAATTCTCTTGTAAGATGACTTCCACCCTGAAGGAAATTCATATGGGAGACTTACAGGACAAATATAGGTCTTGATAGGTTAAGATCCTGGGAACTGAAATGGGTAAGAATTTACAGAAGTAAGGGCTGCATTCGGATTCAACCAGAATTAGTAACATGGGACTAGATGAACTGAAAGGTTGTAATGTTGTATCTCCTAATGTTTTAAACATTACTGTTTCTGTAATGTTTGCTGCTCTAGACTAGGGAAACTTTTTCTTAAGTTACCTGTAACTTATAGAGATGTAAAGGTATTCATTTGTAAACAAATCAAGGCATTCAACTTTTCTCTCTGTCTGAACCCTCTGAAACCAAAAGGTCTCAGTATTCTCTCTTCCTTGGCAATCAGTCATTTGCATAAGTTCAATAAGAATCTGTTCTCCTTGTAACAGGACAACATTGGAAACACTGGTTATTTTACCAAGGCTTTGATTGGAATGTCATATTTGAAAAGACTCAGATATGACCAGCTTAAAGGAGCTAAGGTTGACTTTATAAAACCTGGAGCTATAAAGCCCCTTGGAACTGTTGGCCTGATACCTTGCTTACAGAGTTCCCAGAAGCCTCACCAGGTAAGTAAAGAATGTCACTCCCTGGAAGGAGGAGGAGCCTCAGGATACTTTGGGTACCTCAGGGAGAGGAGTTTGCCCAAGTCCACACATATTGCAGGCGTGTCTGATGGCAAGTACATGGCTTGGTTTCTGGCCCAGAGAGGCTACTAAAACTTCAACCTAGAGATTCCTTATAAGAATTTCCAGCAAAGAAGATTCATAAATCTTCTAAATGATTACTTACTGTTCTTGCTGAGCTTATGTAAATAATTAGGTGAAGTTTGTTAAAACTGGACTTGTTTTTCAAATGAATTGGTACTGATTTGGGTTTCTCTGGAAACATTATTTTAGAGAGAAAAATTGTTTGAAAAACATGCCTTTATGGGTGTCAAATTCTAGATTAGATTGTTATTAAATGTTTGTTTACCTAAGCTAGACAGTTTAAGCTAAACTTCAGAGAAGTTGCCCGATAACTCGTGTAGATGATCTTGCCTTTGCCAGTCAGTCAGCCCCAGATATAAGGAAGAAACTTCAGAAAATTGAAGAATTTGAAAGGAAGAATCTGACTGAGTTAGTGGGAATGATGGAAATAGCCGCTGAGGACTAAGGGTCATGCTTGTGGGGAACAAGAGCTCTCTTACAGACTCTGCAGGGAAAAGGGTATCGGGTGTCAGCAGTGAAGACACAGCTTTGTAAGAGCCACACCACTTATTTAGACTTTGGTCTCCATGAGGGAATTCTTTGGGACGGTGGGCTACTGCAGGATGTGGATACCGTGGTTCGCGGAGATGGCACGACCTCTCTACGAACTAGCTAAGGGAGGACTCACTATGGTAGAGTGGACAGCTGAGGCAGGAGCATGTCAGGAATTACAAAGAGCCTTACTGAGTACCCCAGCACTGGCCGTCCCAAATGTTACCAAGCCCTTCCACTTGTATGTAGATGGAAAGGCAGGGATGACTGAAGGAGTTTTGACTCGGACTCTGAGGCCTTGGCAAAGGCCAATAACCTATCTTAGCAAGAAACTAGATCTAGTAGCAGCTGGGTTCCCCCTTGCCTCCACATAATTGCTGCCATGGCCCTCCTGGATGCAGGTATATTTACAGAAGTGGACTAAATTAGACTATGAAGGAGATTCGGCTAAGACTAGAAAGAAAATTAGCAAGCCAAATACATCAGGGCACTCATTTGGGGACATGCAAGCTTAAAGAGCTTAGGGCAAGCAGTTCTAAATTAGGGCAAATGGCTCAAGGTATGGTTGATAGATGTACTCAATGTCAGGCAGTAAATGCCAGAAGAACTAAAATGGGAAGAGGGAAAAGAGATAGAGGTTTGGGTTACCTCTTGCGATCAGGTCATACAATGACCTTGCATTTGTGAGTTCAGTCTCACAGGTATTGGCCAAAGCTGTAGACACTAATTGGAAACTACATTGTGCCTACTGGACCCAGAGCTTGGGGCAAGTAGAAAGAATGAATTGGACTCTTGAAGAGAACTTGACAAAGTTAATTCTGGAGACTGGTGGTGGATGGGTAGATCTCCTTCTCTATGACCTCCTCAGGGCTTGATGTACACCCTACTTAAATAAGGTGACCCCATTTAAAATAAGGTTCGGGAGGACCCCCCCCCCCACTGCCAGCCCTCGATTACAATAGGTTGCTATAGCAGAAATGACTGACCACTCTGTACTCCAGTCACTGTAATGCCTGCAGTGGATCCAGACTGCCCACACTGGGATGGAGACAGAGGCGGAGCCACATCCTCGCCCATCCAGGGACTTAGTTGGGATGCGCTGCCGCCAAGTGGGAGTCTTGACACCTCGCTGGAAAGGACCTTTCCTGTCATCCTGACCACCCCCACAGCAATAAAAGTAGACGGCCTCAGGACCTGGATTTATGCGGGTCACGTCAAACACGCCGAGGATGAGAATGCCCCCCAGAGGTGGATGCCGCAGCCAATGGACCCTGCCGATCGTGGACTAAAACTAAGACTCAAAAAAAACCGAATGAGTTCGTTAAATTCATTGTTGCCCCTGTTGTTAAGATATAGGCAGGAGGTATAAGCAGTTGCAAAATAAAAAAGGGGGGGCTTAATTTACCGTTTCTAATAAAAGGAACAGGGGTGGGCTCTGCATAACCTTAGGAGAAAAACACTGTTCCGGGTAAATCACACTGGAGTCATTAAAACAGTCTAGCAGTCATTAAAAAGAGGGTATAGAACTGGCTAAAAAGTCAAATATTTGACTAGTCTCCAAAGAAAAGGGGGGAATGTAAGGACCTATTTAGCAAGAGGCTTTCATTAAAGTTAAACTGTCCCTCCTCTCCTTCCCCCAGGGAATTCACTTAAGAACAAGTCCTGGAAACCAGCTCCAGGTAACAAAGCCCAGATACAAGGGTGGGGCAGGCCAGGTGGAGACATCTGATCAGTGGGGGGATGCATACTGTCTCCCTGGTTACCAAGGAGTATGGGCCCTGCCCTTTGGGAGTCTTTTGGGCACCAATCCCAACCAAGGTGATAGGCTGGGTCAAATGTCTACTGGGGTAAATTGTAATTCAGTTGGTCACCTAGCATCACTGTGGAGTTTCCTGTGTGTGTTACAATCTCATTGGCCACCTGTGCGGTGTCCAGGCCTAACCACATAGCCTTTGCCCTTAAAGCTAGTCTGTGAAACAGAGAAGGGTCACCCTCTCTTGTAAGAGGTGCGTCCCCAAACGTTTGGTTAGATTCTTGATGCTTGGCACAAAATAAAGCTTTGCTTGACCTTCATTTTATATCAGTCTCGCTCCTTTAAGCACGGACCCATTATTGGGGCATAACCGGCTCCATAATCACTCCATGAACATAACGAAATGTACCTTTCTTGTTCTCATCACTTAGGAAACTCCAAGAGTTTTAGGAACATGGAGCTAGAACAGCAGACAATGACTATGTATTTCCTGTTATGAATCATAGTATCACATCTAACACTGGAGACAACCCCACGGGTTATGGTATCTACCACATAGTCTTTCCTCCATCTGAAAGAATAGCACACTTGTTTTCAGGTATGGCCTCTGCTGCCTTCATATCAACTGAGAAGCAAGCACCTCCCAAGCAAGCCTAGGACCCCAAGTGTCTAGGCCAATCCTGTCTCCTGATTTGGGTAATCTCCACTCTCTTTTCTCCCCACTTCCCCTTTAAAACACATAGCATTTTCTTTTCAGTATTTAGGAATAGACTTTGGATGCAAGTGATTGTTTTCTGCTTTACAAAGTCTGCAAGGCAAGGAAATAAAAAGGAAAAGGAACTACAAGGATGGTGTACTCAATTTGTATCTCAATAAATTAGAGCAGTAATTAATTTTCTTTTAGTTTGCTTGTTTTCCCCTCAGAAACACACTGAGGAAATATGATAAGGGCACTGGACACAAATGGTCTGAAATTCTATGCCCCAAAATATTACAGAATACTGTGTGAATGTGGGCAAACCTAGGTTTCATCCACTGTAAAATAGTCTTATAATATCCTATCAGGTTGGCATAAGAATATGTCAAAAGTTCTAATGCTGAACTGTCTTACGCTGCCTCATAAATCGGATCTCTGTTTCCTAGGATGTATTTCATCAAACCAGAGGATATAGTCCAGAGAAATAATGCTATTTATACCTACCACATTCGGAAAGGCTTGAAAGGAAACTTTACACTAATTTGAAATTATCCTGAAGCCGTAACATTCTAAAGTAAGATAAACCCTCAACTGATACACCACAATATTAATGCTCTAAACAAACAAACAATGCTCTAAACAAAACAAAACAATAAAAGAAAAAGAAAAAGAAAGATTTGAGTACCTACTTCATGGGTAAATTAATTTTTGAGTTCTTTCTTCTAAAAGATAAAAGTTTGGTTCTATCATATAAAATACAGAAAATATGTGCTAGTCACTTTTATATAATGATAAACAGAGACTGTGATCATTTTTGCACAGTACTCTGGATTAAACAGATGAGGTTGCTTGCTGTGGAAAACAATGGATATGGGAGCCCAGACAGCCTCGCGTCCCATTTGGCAGGATCTAGGGATAACAGAATCAATCTTTTGGCTATTTGCAACCCATTCAGGAATATTAGAATTCAGAAGTTGGGAAACTCTTAGCTAGAGCACAGAAAATGAGTTTCATACATGTATGGAATCTGAAGCATATAGCTATACTGAGGAATGAAGTATAACTTAAAATAAGTAATAACAACTAATCAATATATCCAAGGATTCATTTTATAATCCTAAGAGTCTTCTGGCCTACTCTGGATATGTGGAAAGAAATAGGACTCAATTCCTGCTTTTGAGGGTCTACAGTGTAGAATAGGTCAAAGAAAAATAAAATGCAAGCTTGAAAAGAGAGCCTCATATATAATTTATAAATTTAGAAAAATTAAAAATAAAAAACAGATGGTATTAGTTCTAAAACATATTTTAACCCAATATATCAAATACAGTATCATTTCAACATGTAATTAATATGAGTCATTAAGATTTGTTGCATATGTGTTGGTTTTTTGTACCAAACCTTTGAAATTCAGTATCCACGTCTCATTTTGTGGTAGCTACAGTTCCGGTAATGCTCAATTGCAATGTGTAGCAGATTGTTACCATATTAAACAGTTCAGGTCTAGAAAGATAAGACAAGCGTGTACACAGATAAGAGTACTAGAAAAGGGGATAGAGGTAAGAGAGGAAATAAAGGGGAAAAGGGTCAAACCCACCTTTCAAGAGCATTCAGCAGCAAAATATGCAGATTCCTATCTCTTGTGATGATGGAGAACAGGCCCACTTTCCTTATTCATTTATGCAGGAAGATCCTGAGCCAGAGTCTTCTTTTAATTGCTCTAGGAGTTATGAAGAAAAAAAAAATCATTTTAAGTATGTTTATTTGCTCTTTTTTTGTTTTCCTTTTTGCTTTTTATAGATTGCCCACTGCATTTTAATAATTATGTATGAATTAAAGGTACATTATGTTTCGTCAAGGAGAGGTCTGTGCGCAACAATTTCCCTACCCCTATCCAGGAATGGGGCAGTGGGAGCTGCCCAGTGTCCATCCTTGATTCAAGTATGTAAAATCAGGCAACAAAAATATGGGCCTCCATGAGCAGGAGGAGATCTATCTGTGGGGAAAAGGGAGTGGAGGAAGACAGAGAGAAGGAGAAAAGGAGAGAGCTTTAAAATCATTAAACCCAAATCCCACAGTCATTTGACTTCCAAATGATTTGGGGTCGTTGCCTAGTCTGGGGAAAAAAAGTGACTTACTCATGGTCTTTAAGAAGGGACAGCCTCTAGAACCAGACTAGGCAGTAAAATAAAGCATAATTGACTAAATGGCTCAAAGGAAGGGGAGGAATGTAATTCGATAAGTAAAAGTACTAAAGAGATATGCAAAATTCGTGGGTTTCTTATGCCTGGCATTTTAGGATAAGACGGTTCCTTACTTTAAAATTGGACTCTTTGGCAGGATTACTCAATATCAGCAGCATTGAAGTTGGCTTTAGAGCCATAATTTAAGGTGTAAATTAAGGTGACCTCAACTAGGATGAAATACCTTTAAAAAAGCTGAGTTATAAAATATGAGCCATTTTCAGGAAATGGAAGACAATTGGGAGCTGTTGAAAATGGACCAACAAAAGTGAAAAGGGGAAATAAAGAAACAGATTACAGGACAAAAGCCTGAGCACCTAATTTAAAACAAAAATGGTTTTCTATGGTTTATGATGAGTGATAAACAGAGTCCACTGTGTGACCATAAAAATATATCTTTAGCTCAGAAAATATGAGTCTCACTGTCAGCTTAATGTAGTGATTTAAGTTCATAGCCTTTCTCCTTGAAAGAGTTACAAGGCTGAAGTTACCATTCTAAATGATGTGCATTTGGAAATTATGAACTATGACTGAGAGGCATTAGCTTTTAGTGCAACTTAATCATGAATTTACCTATTTCCAGTTATTGTTTAGTTATATATTTCTCAGAGCAGCTAGAGTGGTAGAGTATTAATAGCTATAAAACTTCATTAAACTGGCATTAGACTTCAGAGAAAAACCCATAAAACTGGAAAGAAAGCCCAGCACTGGAGTTCTGCCTCCTCTGGCTCCAAGTCAACTTTGTTATAATAAAGTCATTCAAAAGCCTCAACAAGGAGCCAGGAGGGTTTATTGAGAAACCTTGTGGTGTTATAGCAGGAAATCTCTGATTCAGCTAGAAGACTAATGAGCATAAAAACCATAGGAAATCTGAGATGAAGCTTCCTAAGAAACATTATAATGGCAAATGGGGATGCTGACTCTATTGGCATATAAAGACAAAGAAAAGAAAAGAAAAGAAAAGAAAAGAAAAGAAAAGAAAAGAAAAGAAAAGAAAAGAAAAGAAAAGAAAAGAAAAGAAAGAAAAAGAAAATATGTAAAGGGAAAAATAGAAAAAAAAAAGGATAATAAAATGTCCATTCACAGGTCTCTCATAGAAAGTCTACCCCTTGTGTCTGGGTAGCAGTTTCCAATCCCAAGGTCATCTTCTTATAAATGTATTCAGGAAAGAGGAGAATCACAAATCACTGATTGTCAAGCAGAATTAAACAAAGTGCAGGAGTCATAATATTTTAAATGAGAAGCACAACTGAGAAACCATGAAACTGCAGATTCTGAACAAAAACAAAAATTCATTTCGGTCTTCTGGAAATTTCTAAAGGGAAGCTGGAAGCAGTGGAGACCAGGAACCTACATTTCTGAATGTGTATTGTTATTAGACATGCTGCAGCCTTGTTATTCAAGCTGTGGTCCATGGGCCTCTGGCACCTATCTCATCTGGGAGGTTATTAGAAATGCAAAAATCACAGACCCTCCACCTTTGTACAAGATTCTAGGCGATTCTTAATCACATGAGACCTTAATCAAGAAGCAAAGTTTCACATCACTTTTGTCATTAATGACTGACAGTAATTCTGCCAGTTGTTACTGTATGCAAAGGCAGGAGGTCCCAAGATGGGCCACATTGGCATCAACATTATTTTGAGTGAAAAGCCATCCAAACCTATCAGATTCAGAAAAAACTCCTGACTTCCCTTCCAACTGCCTGCTTTACCAGGAAGAGAGGTATTAACAGAGACTCCTCTTTACCTATTAAAGTTATCTGAGCCCCCATATCCATTTGTTTTCCAAACATCTTTCACCTGGCTGCTAATGGTCTTTCTCCCCTTTGTATCCTCAAATGCCTACTCTACTTCTTAGCTCATATAAGCATTACATTGCCTGACTGTCTTTGGAATTTCCACGTCTGTGTGGATTTCTTGTATGTAGGCTATTAAATTTTATTTTCTCCTGTTAATCTTACTCATGTCAACTTGATTGACATGAGTCAATCAAATAGAAGTACCTTGAAGGGAAGAAGAATTTCTTCCTCTTCAACATAACCCTAATTTTGGAGACAGGAAAATAGAAACTCTAAGAACTGTCCAAAGTTGCTCTGCTAGCCCAATATAGAGATGCAATTCCAACTTAAATCATTCAAATTCCCCTGAAAACAAAAATAAAAATAAGTAGAAATGCAATTCCAACTTAACTCATTCAGATTCCTCTAAAATAAAAAAATAGTGTTTTTTTGCTTTGCAATATACTTATATATATTACATATATTTTATAGTTATCAGTAAACTAAAACAAACAAAAAAAGACTCATCAGATTGTGTTTCATTTGTTCTCAATTGCTTTTCTTATTTGCATAGAGTGCCTACCAATTGTTTAATAAATTGGTGTTGGATTATGAGTTTATTTGTGGAGTACTTGTTCTCTGTCCAGTGCTTTCTAATAGTCTCCCAGGATGGACAGGCAGATGGCTTGAAATCTAAAATCAAAGTGAGACTAACAGTTGAAAAAAAAGAAAAAAAGATTGAAAATAAGCAAAAATCACCAAAACAATTTTCTTTTTACAGAACCATGGGGGGAAAAATTATCATTGTACAAAGCAATCTGTCAGTCTGAAAATGGAGGTGGGAATATCAAAGGGAAAAACAACAACAACAAACCAGACAACAAAGACTATGACAAAATTCCTCTGCCAAATTTTAAATCTTTTTTTACACAAGACATTGACTTGTTGATTTCCCTGGAGCAGCAAGATGGCTAACAATTAAGGGAATGCAAGTACCATTGTAGACTATCTGGATAATAGCTAGTTAACGAATCATCTCCTCTCTCCCCACCAGAGTCTTGCTGAAAATTCTAGCACAAGGCATAGAAGCTTGAGGTGATGACAGTAAAATGATTTGTTAATGGAGCTTCTGAAGAATTAGATTGTGTTAGGATGGCAGATTAATTCCAGACATAGACCCATGTTCCTCTTCTCTTCATAAGGTATGTCTAGTTTCCGTCACTCTGAGGTGACCTTAGCTGTTTGTTTGACCAAGAGCAGGTGATGTTCTGGGACTCTGACACTAGGTTGTAGAACTTTTGCAGCTTATAACAGGGGCCTTGGAAGTCTCAGAGACCTGAATGGCCAAGGATGAGGGTGCACTGCCTAATACCGCCTGCTAGGGAGGCCACGGGTAGGTGCTTTGATTGACAGTCCCAGGTAAGCCCAGCTTTCTGTCACTTCCCCTCCTGGCCCCAAAGCACCAAAAACCTGGGTGAAGGTATAATGGACCCTGGGGTCTGGTAGCTGATTACCAATAAGTGGCTTTTAAAAAATGGCACCCGCATTTCAACTCCTGACCCACAAATTTATGAAATACAAACCATGGCTATTGTTTTAAACCAGTTACTGAGTTTGGGACTAATGGTTTTGTTTTGTTTTTGTTTGTTTGTCTTTATGCAACTAGAACATCTGGAATAACCAGACCTATTTATAAAGAAGCTTTTATTCTAGATCCGGTTTCGTCATTATGTTCATAGCAAAAGAAATCAAATAAATTTGCCACGGAATAGATTTGCTTTGCAAACATGTCAGGAAATTTCAGAAATGTGTGAATTGATTATGCAGTAAACAACTAGTCAAGAATCCCAACCTCTGTTCATTGCCAAGTGTGCATTTAAAGTGAGAGATGATGGCCCTCCCTCCCCCAAAAATGGAGCAACGCAAGATTCAATGCAAGAAACTACTAGTCTATGCAGATGATTTAAAGCTTCCAGCACTTCCTTTGTGCACAGAGCACCTTGAGTGCTCCAGAGCAATTACTGCAAGATAACTGCAGATGAAATGAACCAGAATGTTGGGTTTATCTTCATGTACAGTTTTCCATGTAGTAAAATCTCTCCCATTTGTCTCTGCTCCTTTGACACGAGATTGATCAGTTAACTAGCTTTCAAAGCAAAAGATCAACCGGATGACAAATTGTTTGCCTTGACTTCAGAGCACACCGAGGCCTACATTTTAGGCCTAATGATTTTAAATCACCCTTCTCGTTACAACAAAATGCATGATGTGACTTAATCAAATCTTTAAGCAGTTTGTAAAACATGGTTTGTTTGTGTATGTCGGAGGCATTAGGGTAATAAATGCATATGGAGTGGATGCAGGTCGTAATGCCTTCTACGTGCGCCAGGCCCGTGCAGAATTCTATTGAATTAAACAGACATCCCTGCTAACCAAGAGACCACATAAATGGACTCGGCTATAAATTAAGCAGAGCTCATTAGCCTGCCTTTCTGGGGGAAATGCGGTCCTTTTTGTGGAACAGAGTGAAATAAGATCTTAAGGGCTCACATAATAAGAAAATGGAAGAGTCTACCTGGTAAAAGCAAAGCACCCAATGATTTAAATATGATTCATCTACCAATTTTGGCTCACAATCAAGGAATTGAATGTTAATAATCATAATAGTATAATTTGTTTGTAGTGAAATATTAGTAATGTTATCATGGGTATAATTATTATTATTAACACCAGCAATTACAGTTCTCTTTAAGTCAGTTTTCTTAATATCATAGGGAATGCAGACAGCTTTTAGAATCCAGTAAGAGTTAGGGGCTTTTTACCAAGGAAAAGAATAATCACATGCAGAAAAACACACCTCAAAGCATTTACATATCCCTAAACTTCACCTAAGGACTTACTGGGAGGGGCTTTTGGTTTCTAAGTTAAGAATCTCAGGGGGTTAAGCCTCTGCCTTCAGCTCAGGTCATGATCTCAGGGTCCTGGGATCTAGCCCCATATTGGGCTCTCTGCTCAGTGGGGAGCCTGCTTCCCCCTCTCTCTGCCTGCCTCTCTGCCTACTTGTGATCTTTGTCTGTCAAATAAATAAATAAAATCTTAAAAAAAAAGAAAAAGAATCCCAGGATATGTGCATAAATGGAGGCTGGCTTTTAATATAATCTTTCTTTCATTAATCAACTCCACATGTTAGATGTTACTATCCTCAGTTTAGTGCCAGGGAAACTGAGTCTCTAGAGGGTAAACAGGTGAAGGAACTGGGTTTGAATGTCATGTTTGTCTGTTTCCAAAGCCCTTGGTCTGTGGACTAATGTTAATTAAACTGGGGCAGTCATCTTTCTTTGAATCACTGTTTTTTGTTTTTTTTTTAAGATTTTATTTTTATTTATTTGACAGAGATCACAAGTAGGCAGAGAGGCAGGCAGAGAGAGAGAGGAAGGGAAGCAGGCTCCCTGCTGAGCAGAGAGCTCGATGTGGGGCTGGATCCCAGGACCCTGGGACCATGACCTGAGCTGAAGGCAGAGGCTTTAACCCACTGAGCCACCCAGAGGCCCTGAATCACTGTTTTATAGGAAATTATACCTCTTCATCTTTGTTGAGATTGAGAAAGCATGGAGATCAGTAATGTACTTTTTCAATTCCCAGATACTGGAAAATTGTCACATGTTTCAATCAATGAAAAAAAATAAGAAAAAAATTCCTATCTTAATACAAATATAAGCCATCAGTAGTCAGTAGATGATTATGACCTATCAATTATTTGTACTGGCTAAGTTGTTTTTTTTGTTTTTTTTTTTTTGCCTTTTTCTATAGATCTTATCTTTCTCATCTATAAAGAAGATGCTAAATATTTTAACCGCTGTGAAGTCATAAAACTTCCAGAGTTTTGAAATATAAATTGGGGTACAGGAGTAGGGGAGAAAGGAAGAAAGGAGGAGGTGGAGGTAGGGAGAAAGAGGGGGAGAGAGAAAGAGGGAGGGAGAGAATGCAAAAGACAAAGAGAATAACCAGGGAATACAGTGAACTTTATCCCAGGTTTGTGCTGTAGGGTTTCCTTCAGACAAAACCCCTAGTCTTAGGCATTCCCAGCACCATTGCAAGCATCTGTTTTTTTGTTGACAAGGCTGTGTCCTCTATGAATAACAGAAATATAGTTTTTTTTTTATTATGTTCAGTTAGCCACTGCATAGTACATCATTAGCTTTTGACGTAGTGTTCAATGATTCATTAGTTATGTATAACACCCAGTGCACATCACAACACGTGCCATTTTCTTTTTTAAACTTTTTCTCCTTATGCTATTGTAACTTGTATGTGAACCCAGTGCAAACACTTTCTCCTACATTTTGCAACATTATTAGCACATATAAAACTACATGGTGGGGAATCTCATGATTAATCAGCCCTTTCTACCTGGGACTTTGTTGAAGAAATGACAAGTAGTTCTCTTGGTGTTTTAGATGACATTTACTTTTTATAAGCTCTTTTCTATAACTAGGTTGTTGGGTTCTTTTTGTGATTACTGTAATCATTATAGATATTCATGAAAAAATGAACTGCATTAGAATGAAAATCAGTTAAGTAATAAAAGTCACTGTATCAATGCCTTATACCAGTTCCAGTTTCTAGAAGCAACACTGTTAAGAATATCTTACATATATATGCCCATCTCTCTGTCTATCATAATTTATATATTACTAGACATAATGGCTTGTTCTAAGCAAAATATCAAAAAGTAAACATATATTGTACAATATTTAAAAATTATATACTTTAAACAAACTCCCATATTGATAAACAAAAGTTTGTCCCAATCTTTTTACTGACTGCATACAATTCCATTATAGATATTGCATTATTTATTTGGTCCACTACTGAGAATCCTTTCAAATTTTCTTCCTAGAACTTTCTTATTACAACAAATACTTCAATATACATCTTTGTGTGATACCATTTGTGCACTTGAGCAAGTGAATGTAGCATACAGATTTCTATGAAAGAGGGCTGGGTCAAAAATGTATTCTGTCTTCAAAAATATATATACATACATGTATTTGAAATGTTGACAGATATTGCTAAACGGCCTTGCAAATTGTTGTGCCAATTTTCATTTCAACTAACCAAGTAAAGCAGTGACTGTTTTCCCACTTGGTTGAAATCCAGCATTACTGACTTTTTTCATACATAGCCAGTTATATTAGTAAATTATGGTATCTTAGTGATTTCTACTATTTCTTCATATAAATTTTTAATGCATCCCCGTCCCCCTCACCTCTTAATAATGGTCAGATATCCCTGTTTTTGTTTTCAAATCATTGTTTTAGAACAATGCATTACTTCTGGAGCCCTGCTTCTATTTGCTGATTGTAATTTACACAGGAAGAATTATCCTTTTGGATCTTACAATTTCCATATTACTCTCTCTCGTCTCCCATTTATTTAGGCTGCTGCTTGCTAATATATTCATTTATATTCCATCCATTTCCAAGGCTGATTTGAAGTGGCATATGATAAAATAGCAGGCATAATGAAAAATAGCATTGAAATGGAAGGAAAAATATCCTTAAAAAATTAATATTGTGACTTTAGCCGTAAATCTAGTTTGGAGCTTCCTAGATATCAAGGCCAAAGGAGCAGTCGATGTTTTGATGAACGCATAGCCTATAGATAAAGAAAACATATTAGTTCATATGGAGATAAACCTTTTTTCCAATGCTCAATTATTTAATGAATGTTTCAGGTAGACATTAACAATAGAACACACTGTGTCCTCAAAACTTATTGGCCACATAAAGCAGAGATTTTCTTTATAAGAGTGCTTAAAAAAAGAGAAAAACATAACCTGAATATACCATTCAAAAGGCATTTCTTGTAAGGCAGAAGAAACTTAGCTAATACTCTAAGATATTAACTTGAATATAAATCATTTTTATTATATTTAATGTATTCCCTAAATGCATAGGCTCAGTGCTATTGTTATATTGAATTTTAGGTCTAAAGAGAAAAAAGAAATGTGAGATATGTTTAATTGTCAGAGCAAAGGAATGCTGATGATAATTATGATAAAGATTAGTTATGATTTATCGTCATACAAATTGTATCTGCCCCTTTTTGCCATTTGTATCTGATATCATTTTTTTTCCCCTCACAGTAACATAAGAACTTCAGGTAAACCAACTGAGAGAAATTTGGGAACATAAATAACATTTCCCAGGATTAATTCAGTCTAATCCCATCTCCCAGCTAAATGACATCATTATACAAATTCATCAGCCCCTGTGTTGGTATTATCTTCATGAGACAGATCTCATGTTCCCTAATCACATGGGTCTCAGTGTTCTCTGATGAATACCCTGCATCTTTTTTCCCTAATATATTTATCTTCTGATACTTTTCCATGTGCTGTATGAAGAAAATGTTGACTTTATACTCAATGGCAACTGTAGGAAAAACTAGGCAGAAAACCCAAATAAACTGAATTCTACCATTTGACAATAACTTTTTTTTTTTTTTAAAGCCACATTTATCTGCACCCATTGTACTCACTGGAAAGAGTCCAGATTCTCTACCCCTTTGCTTTTTTTTAATTACCACCCCCGACCCTGTAGCACGTCCAGTCATTCTGGACTACTTGTCTTCTGAAAATATGTGGCATTCCTGCCTTCTAGATTTTCCTACTGCTAGAATTTCCACTGAATGAATTATTTTTGTTGACACCCCTTCTTTGTTGAATCAACAATTTATATTTTATATAGTATGCATCATGGCTTATAAAATCTATTGACCTGATCATCTCTTTCGATTGATGAATATATATATATATATATATATATATATATATATATATATATTTCTGAATATATCTAATATTAGATCCTAAGAGTTTAATAAGCACTAAAGAATTATTTCCTAAATCAATCAATCAATCAATCTGTCTTTTCCTTTAAAGATTCATTTGGGGGGGGGGGTGCACATGAGCAGAGGAAGAGGGGGAGAGAGAATTTCAAGTAGACACCCCACTAAGTGCCAATCCCTTCATGGGGCTCAGTCTCACAGCCCATATGATCATGGCCTGAGCTGAAACCAAGAGTCAGATGCTTAACCAACTGAGCCTCCCAGGAGCTCCTAGCTCAATCTTTCTTAAACAAATAAATTGTAGAACCTTTTCAGTCACTCATCAGGCATTTGTTCCTAACTGTGTCATGTATGATGAGAGGTTCTACAGATGCAATGAAGGCCACACACAATCCCTGCCTCAAGAAACCTGAGTGGGAGGCTTTATCCACATACTCAGAGCATACCAATGGAAGGTAGCAATGCTAGAATAGAGACATGCTTAGACCTCTCCGAAGTCACCCAGGAAGGGGCACATGCATCCTCATATGTGTTCAGAAAATTTCACAGAGGAAGTGATAATGAAAGATGAACAGGAATCTGAAGGCTGAACAGAGAGGTTTGCACTGGAGAGAGGTAATAGTGTAGCCGCTCACCCAGAGGCCTTAAATCCATATTAAGAGGAGCACACACTCACAGATTTTCATACATGGAAAGGAGCTAAATAATCCACTTAACCTATCAGGAGTGGATTTACATGTCAGCACTTCTGGGGTTACTTGCATACACACAGGAAACACAAAAGGATAATCTGAAACACAAATAGATCAGACACAATTATAAACTGTATAGTATTTACCAATCAGAGGCTAACGTGCTGATTTAAGAATTTATATTTGAATGGTTTACTAAAACAAAACAAAACAACAACAACAAAAAAAAAAAACTTGAGGGGAGAACCAATTAGAGAGAAGGCCAATGGTCAAGTAAATTTGAAAGATTCAACTGTATGGGGTTAAACACATTTCTTACTGGACAATGAGGTATTTAGAAAAATCTACTCACTTCTCACCTTTGCTATTACACATTTAGCCCAAACCCTGTCTTGTAACATTGGGTTGAGTATGGTAACTTTGGAACCCATCTTCTGCCTGCCAGTCATGTGCAAACCACACTGACTGGTCCCTCTGAAATGACAGCCAGATTATGCCAGTTTTCCTCTCAAAACCCACAAACTGCTACCTGTTTCTCACACAATGAAGTCCAACAATTCTTTTTTTTTTTTTTTCTCTTTAAGATTTTATTTATTTATTTATTTGACAGAGATCACAAAGTAGGCAGAGAGGCAGGCAGAGAGAGAAAGAGAGAGAGGGAAGCAGACTCCCCACTGAGCAGAGAGCCCGATGCGGGGCTTGATCCGAAGACCCTGAGACCACAACCTAAGCTGAAGGCAGAGGCTTAACCCACTGAGCCACCCAGGTGCCCCGAAGTCCAACAATTCTTACACTAGCCTCTAAAAGAGTAGATAACCCGGCCTTTAGCTATGTCTCTCCCTCTCCCATATCATTTCCCACCTCCCACTAGCCACACAGCCCTTCATTCATTTGTACACCTAAAAACTGTATTTCCACCTCAGGACTGCTGTGCCCCTCCTTTATGATACATCCATGTCTTACTTCCTACTTCATTTTGGCCTTTGTTCAAGTATGTGTTTTTCAGAGATGTTTTCTCTGACTATCCTTTATGGAATAGTATATTCTTCAATAATGTGGCTCCTTGCCTGTTTTATTTATCTTGATGCACTTATTTGTTCATTTTCTATTTTCCCCCAATTAAAACGTAAGCTCCATGAGTGCAGGGAATGTTTCATATGTAACTCTCTGTTCTGTTCTAAGAACAGTGCCCTACATATGGTATGGCCCACAGTAGATACTCTCTGAAGAAATGCACAAATGTCTTTCAGAGCCTTTACCCTGTTAATATGCATTACAGAAAATAAAAAAGATCATAAAGATCCAAGAGAAGGGTATGATACTTGCTGCTTCTCAACAATCTGGACATGGAGCAATCTTGCAGACTCTTACACATTTACCCATCTATTTAAGAACTATTTACCTATCGTGTCCCTACCAACTTAGCATGGAACATATCAAGGTTTGAACAACCTTTAGGAATTACTTTTATAACTGATACGGATGGAAGAGAACTATCCCTACCTTGGGACGTTCAATGAGTCAGGTCAAAAGGAAATGGAAGTAGTCTGTAGGTCTGTCTCAGTGAGAGTCTTGAACTGGGGTTGAGGTGACTCTGGATACTGTAATGTAGAGAAAGATAGAATAGAAAATGTGGTTAGCTCCAATGAACATACTCTCAGAAGACAGGTGATAACATTATGAAAGGAAACAATGGTTCAATTGCTCAAATGAAAGTTGTGATGGACAGACAGATGCATATACATCATGTTATTTATATCTGTATCCTTTAACTACCTACCTACCCACTTATTTCACTGGTTTTATTCCTCTGGAGAATCTAGTCTAATAGAGGAGCTAAGCAAAGAAGAATAGATAGTCAAAAGAAAACCAGATAATGAATTAGATTTACAATTTTAAGTAAACAAACCATCAAAAACAAAAAAAATTTAAGTCTATAACCAGTGAACAGGTAAAAATTCCCATAATAACTCTGGAACCCCAGCCATTTGGAAGTGACCTCTGAGGGCTGCAGTTTCAATAATGTGCTGTGGATTCCTGGTCAGGGGAGAAACACTTATGAGAGAGGGGAGGGCCCAAAGAGTAGGAAAAAAAGAAGAGAGGAGAGCAATGAAGGAGAAAATGGGCATGGTGGGAAGATCCAGCATGTGCCTTGGGGTTTTTGACTCACTTTTCTCTGGCAACTTCTGAGCTTATGTTTCAACAGGAACTGGCAATTCTCAAAATTCTGTCTTTTTTTTTTTTTTTTTCTTCCTCAGGAGACTCAAATAAAATTGCAGGGTTGGGAAGAAGGGGTTCTGTTGAGTTTCCATGGAAACATCTCTGATTCTATGGTGGCCTCTCAATCGTATCTTAATCAGCATGTTGTTAATAAGATAATTGGATGCTGAATTAAAAGTAGGAGGAATGAGAGAGAG
Source organism: Mustela nivalis (assembly GCF_964662115.1). Classification (NCBI taxonomy): domain Eukaryota; kingdom Metazoa; phylum Chordata; class Mammalia; order Carnivora; family Mustelidae; genus Mustela; species Mustela nivalis. The sequence goes on from NC_139037.1 coordinate 20,252,461, forward strand.
GCAAGACTTGGTGGTGGGAGATTTGTGGGGAAGTCACTCTGCCTCAGAGGAGAGCAGAGGCCAGATGGGCCTGGATGGATTACATCCCAGGCTCCTCACTGTCCTGCTGCTGTGTGGAGTGCCATGCCCAGAGCAGGGGCACTGAACCGCCACAAATCAGGGTTTAGATCTAGACTCTGCCAAATAGCCTTGTGACCTTGGGACATTCCTCACACTATCTGGGTCTCATACTTTATTTAAACTTTGAGATGAAGATAATCATGCTCACCGTTGACAATGCTCCATGACTCTTAAACAGAATAAGAACATGCGATGCCTGGCATGAGGATGGAGCATCTTTGGTATCAATAAGTGTTAATCCATCCTTCTTTTCCTGAGAGATTATTTTCTTTCACTTGTTCAATTATTAATTTATTCGACAAATATTGACTGACCAGGTCTAGGATGTGCTAAGCACTGAGCATGAAATGTTGAGGTAGAAAAAAAGGGGTAAGCAAAAATCTAGTCATTTATGATAGAAATATTTGTTATTACTATTACTATTATTATTATTTTTGCTATTATTAAAGTTGCCATTCGTATTTTTAGAGTTGTTGAGGTTACTATGCCTGGTGGTGAGAAGACAGTCATTTCACTCTGATGATGAGAAATAGCTCCTCACCTTCATGGTGCTTGTTTCATCTAGAATACTTTCTCCACCCTTGCTCTTCCTAAAAGTTCTCTGGAGTTATTTGGAGGCCTGTTATGTAGGTGTACCAGTGCTTGGCATTGAGATAACAGCATAGAACTAGAAAGGTATGATCTTTTTTTCCCCAGAGGCTAACAATCTATTGTTATAACCCTGGTCTGGCACCTACCACCTAACACAGACTCATCCACATCACTGTGCTTAGTTGGAAACCATTCTTTTTAGTTGCTCTATAATATTTCATTTTGTGAATGCATGATGATTTACTTACTCTATTCAACTCCTGGAATTTTGGATAGCTTCCAATCTTGGACTACTACCAACACTGCTACTATGAGAAATTTAATACAGCATATGTATTTTGGTGAGCATTTGTATGAATACACATGTTTTTATTATATATGTAGGTGGAGGCATATCTGTCATAGGTCTACATATGCATGTATTGAACTTTGGTAAGAAACTGCAACCAAGTGGTAATAGCAGTTTACTCTTCCATTAGCAAGGCAAGAGGGTTCTACCTGTTCCACATCCTAACAATATCTGGTATCATCAGTCTGAGGTCACTGGCTTGTATTGATATCAAAGCTTGTATTTGAACTTGCTTTGTTCAAATTTGTATTTCCATGAGAATACTTTGATTACCTATTTTCACAGCTTCTTTTATAAAGCACTTGTTCAAGTCTTTTGTTCCAAGTGAGTTGTCTTTTTTCGTTATTGATTTGTTGGATGTTCTTTATGTATTTAGCATTCACATATTATACATTTGGATATATACATTAAAAATATTTTTCCACTCTGTGGCTGGCCTTTTCACAATCTTAATGGTTTCTTTGAATTTAAATTAATTGTTGCTTACTCCAAGATCAGGACACATTTGACAATGAAAAGTCACGTTATGATATTATAGGACAAAAGACATAACTGAATAATGGAATCATCCTAGGCATGCCAAGACATGTGTTCATTCTAAGTATATCTTCTCCACTCTAAGTTAGACCAGACCAGTGAGTCTCAATCTTGGTGGCACATTAAATTACCTAAGAAGCTTTCAAATACTACTGCTTCTGTGGGTACCACCTCAGACCAGTAAAACAGGATTTCCAAGGGTGTAGCAAAGGGTGAATGATTTTGACTTTTTTTTTTTTTTTTTTTTTGTCATTGGGAGGTTACTGTAGAGCTTCCCAGGATTCTGTGACCTACTATGTTTGGAAAACTATCAGTCTGGCCTAATGCTTCTCAAACTATGAGCATATGAATCCTTTGGAGTCTTATCTAAATAAAGATTTTGATCCAGTCTTGGGAGCAAGATGGGACACTGAACTATTTAACTTTCAGATGATGGTGAGGCTTCTGGTCCACAGAACACAATCTGAGTAGAAGGGCTATAGATGAGCTTTTTCTACGTGGACACTACTGACCTTTTTGATTAGATACCTCTTTGTTGTGAGTGACTGTCCTATGCATTGTGAGTTGTTGACCAGCATTTCTGGCATTATCCCTTAGATAATAATTGTATCCCCTAATATTTGAAAATCAAAAATGTCCCATGCATTGATAAAACTCACTTGGGGAGAAGAAGATCAATATTGGCTAAGAATGACTTGTCTGAACCCTTTAGACACAGCTTCGAATGGCTGAGAAACCACAGAGAGGACCATGATGGATCCTAGGTTACATTAATAAATAGTTGACTGGACCTAATATTATAGAAATGTTGTAATGATATTTTATTGTTATGACTATATGACAATCCTGATTCAAAAAGTCAAATCAAGTGTGCCACATCTGGATTCACTGAGCTGCTTTGATATTAGCTTATTTCCTCTGAGTAAGATGACTAAACACGGCAGCTGACCTGACGGCATTACTCCATCTGGTCTCCGGGTATAACAGGTACCCCTGAGGTGTGGTGGAGTAAGAGAGGTAAAGGTGAAGATAACCAATCCTTCACAAAGGTTAGAACACAAGAATATACTCCTACCCCACCAAAATTCTCTTAATGTCCATTCCAAAATGCAAAATGCCTCTCTTATGGGCCTACCTACCCCAACACGTAAACACTTTATCAGAACATAAGATCCCAGACAGAAGTTTTTAGTGTATTTAGTAAAGTCCCATAGATTAAAAAAACAAAACCCAAATAAACCCCTGCTCTGATTTTGTGGGCTGGGGTAGACTTAACACATGCATTTTTTTTTTTTTTAAACCATTGAAATCCTTCATCTTGTGGATCTTATCAGGGCTGTTTCCACAGCCATTCTGCCTTCTCTACTTCCCTGTGACATCACAGCTGGCTCCTCATTCCTTCTACCCACTTTTGGAAAAAGGATGTTCTGGTGCACAGAGGAATAATAGCCTACCTTCCTTGCCTCCTTGTACTTTAATTTTCTGGGGATCAAAATTCAAGGGAGTTCCAACTGATATAGCACAATGGACATCTTAACGGCCACAATTATTATCATTAGACATCCACTATCTTTTTTTTCTTTACAAGAGCGCTTCTTGCTACATTTATTTTACCTTGTTTTTTTTTTTTAAAGAAAGAGCACGCCAGATAGAATAGAAGTAATCAGAATTCTGAATGCCAAATGGGATTCAAAATACCCATGAATAATCTCAGCTTAATATGCTCTTAGCTTTGGTTTAGATAAGAGATCCTGGCCATAAAATAGTAGAAGAAAATTGATGTAAAGAAATTGTTCAAAATGTAAAGACTGTATCTTTTGCATTTGCAAGCCTTCAATTACCCTACCCTGGTAGTTTCCAAAGATACAATCTATCTTTGAAAGATGGAGAAAAGGTCTAAAGAAAAGTCATTGAAATGAAAACAACTCTGAAGTTTCAAACACCAAATATACCAAGAACATCAATTGCTTTGTTTGAGTTTTCTCCATGCATTAGTTAATCTAAGTCAAGCAAAATTATCAAGCACTCATTATAAGCCATTCAACACACTGAAAATGCAAGAACATTAAGACTTTTACCTTTAAAAAAAATATATTACTTACTTGAGAGGCAGAGTGAGCATGAGTGGAAAGGGCAGAGGGAGAGGGAGAAGTAGACTCCCTCCTTAGCAGGGTGCCAGACTCGAGTTGATCCCAGGATTGGGATCCTGGGATGATGATTTGAGCCGAATGCAGAGGCTTAACCAACTTAGGCCCCCCAAGACCTTCACATTTTAAGGTTGAAAACAAGACATGAATTTAAACAACCATTATTACCATCAACATCACCATCACCACCATCATCGTTATCATCACCATGTAAATAATATGTATTAACAGGCTTTGTGCCATGAGAAATGAACAAATTCAAAACTTTAGCTTTTTGTTTTTTAATTTTAGCATTTTGTGGACTACAAAATTCAGGAAAAATCATTTGAAACATATGCTGTTTTAGGATGATGTTTGTGTATTACATAAGCGCAATAATGAAGAGAGGATATAGATACTTGAGCCCTTTGGGAATTGTAAACAAAACAAAACAGAACAATCCACAACAGTTTATTTGTGCAGGTGATGATGCATGGCAGGGAAGTAGTCAAGAAAACTAGGTAGAGGGCCCTGAGTGGCTCAGTGGGTTAACCTTCTGCCTTCGGCTCAGGTCATGATCTCAGGGTCCTGGGATCGAGCCCTGCATTGGGCTCTCTATTCAGCGGGGAGCCTGCTTCCTCCTCTCTCTCTGCCTGCCTCTCTGCCTACTTGTGATCTCTGTCTCTCTCTCCCTCTGTCAAATAAGTAAGTAAAATCTTTAAAAAGAAAGGGAGAAAGAAAAAGAAAGGAAGGAAGGAAGGAAGGAAGGAAGGAAGGAAGGAAGGAAAGTAGGTATGGCCAGGACACAACACTGTTCAAGGAACGAGGGGCTAGAAGTAGGGGAGGCACAAAAAGTGGCTAAAATGGCTTTAGGCACAGTTACTTAGGTCCCTGAATGTGAGGATACATGCAGACCTCAATATGATAATCCCCATGAATACTACACAACCTGATGTATACAGATGCTCTAGAACATGTGCAGAAAGTATCTAACTTGAAACGCTGTGGTTCTCTGAACTACATGGTCTCACCAGAGGGCCCCCTAATAAGGCCTTGTCAGAAAACTTCTCTTGCCTCTTCCCTGAGAGGCAGTGAATTAGACTCTCACATCTGACAGGAAAAGATTCTGGGGCATAGAAGGACACCAAGTAAGAGAGAACAGAAATTTGGCAGAAGCCAGGCTGCCCACCAGCATGTGCAAATCTCCGCAGAGCCCAGGTGATGTAATCAGGTGAGTCTAATTGAAAGACTGTTTCCCTTGGAGAAGGTCTTTGGTACAGTGGACGGAGGGTAGAACTGTCATCCTTTCTGCTCTCTCTCTCTCAATTTTGCTTTTCCTTTCCAAACAAGCAATTGAAGCCAGAGGCTATTTTCAGTCCCCTGGCGGAGGGTGAGTGATAGAGTACATTAGTGCATTGGTGGGGCTGGAGGTAAACTTAAAGTGGGAGCCTTGATGGTACAGCCCCACGGAGCTGGCTAGGGGCAGGAGATTGGCAGCAACATTATAACGACAAACAAGATCTGACCAAAATCCTCCAGGACCGTAATTTCAAGTGTTTCAGCTAGTAGACTCTATAGAAATTGAAGGGAAGGAACAGAGGGAGAAAACCAAGCTGTAGGGCTGATTCCTTTCTGGTTTGGATGCACAGTTTCAAGGGACAGCATGGACTTTGTCAATTTTAGAGGCACAAAGGATCCCAGGCAGTCTTGGAGAGGGCGGGCATTTGATGGGTTTGTACATAGTTTGTATATATCAGTCTCAAGAATTTTTAAAATTAGGTACATCTATCTACCTATCTATCATTTTCTTTTCTTTTTTTTTTTTTTTAACATCAGTTGATAGAGCTGCCTTAAATATAATGTTACATTACCCTCTGGCCCAAGGGAATCTTGTGTTTTCCTTTTCCATGGTGAAGAATAATGACAATAGCTATTCTTTTCATCAAATATTTATTGGGGATCAGACTCCACATATACACAATATAATTAATGTCATTTATTTGTATAGTGCATATATATATGAGTATATACGTATATGGCATAAGTATATGCTTATATATATATTTGTATATATGCTCATATATAGAATATATATGCTTGTATATACATATATTTGTATGTATGCTCATATATAGCATACATATATTCTCATATATATATATGATATTCTTCAATATTCAACAAAATTCTACAATGTAGACAATAACCCAAATTTGTGGATGAATAATATGAGACTCCCCAAAGCTATGAGACTTGCCTCAGTTCCTATTATCTGTAAGGAACTGAACTATAATTTGAACTCAGATCAGTTTGCCTATACAGCTCATGTGTTTGGTACTGCCCTGCCTGTGTGTTGTGTGTGACTGGGGTAGGCCAATACCATGGCTGTTGGTATATCAAAGTTCAGACACATGATATGAGAGGATGATACAGAGAGCCATGTTTTGGTAATGAAAACTGAAAACAGTTCTTTGAAAATGGTTTGCACAACAGCTGTTAAATGATAATCACTTCACATTTTTTTAAAAAATGCATCAACCCTGAATAAAAGTGGGTTATGGAAAATGAAAATTGCTGAAATTTGATCAATTAACTGTTGAGCCACTAACTAAACTAAGCTAACAGCATTCTGGGCATGAGCTCCAGAGGAGGCTACCGCATCCAGTAGGCCAGTAATGACAGAATAATAGGATTCCTCTAATTAGAGACCCAAATTGTTCTTAGGGAAATTTATCCAGGGGAGGAGAGACAGAGAAGGAGGAGCCAGAGCTTCCTGCTGTCCAAGGGAGGATTTTTCAGACACACAGACCTGAAACACTGCAAAGTGGTCCCTGATTGGCAATTAATTCTGTGAAGAGAAAACAGTCAAGAAAGTTAAGTGGGGTTGGGGTGAGTTCTTATGCTGCTGAAAGAAGCCAAACTCAGAAATGGGTTGTCAGTCAAAATCTCGGGAAGACGACCAGATGCCAATCAGTGTGGCAGAAGTGAAGCCCAAGGAGCAGGCAGTACCCATGATCAAGCTACACAGAGCCGTCTGGCTAAAACTAGAACAGGCAAGTGAAAAAAAAAAAAAAAAGCGGGGGGGGGGGGGGGCAGGCAAGAGTAGTTAACTGGCAGCCAGGGTTTTGGCATGATTAGAGAGAGTAATGTTTGGGGAAGGTAGTTGTGTGCAGACAGGTCCTGCTGAAAGCCCGAGGTTCTGCCCTGAGGGCAAACTTTCAAAAACCTTCTCTCACTTAACTTTGTTTTGTATCAATTCCCCCAACTGAAAAATAAATAGAAATTATATCTCCTGAATGCCCTCCCCGCTGCCTGCCCCACACACTACATGTATCTAAAGTACTTAAATTTTCTTCCTACAGATTGCAGCCAACACTATCTTGAAATATGGTACAGAACCATTATATGCAAATCAGCATTTGTGGAATGATGTATAAATGACTGAGGGGAAAAAAATGAATGGATCTGCTACTGTGTATGTGTATGTGAGTGCATCTGCACCTATCGAAGGAATGTCCTAGTGTCCTAAAACATACAGAAGCCAGAGGACTGACTTAGTACAAGCTCCTTTACTTGTGTGAATATCTGAAGACTGGGATAAACAAGCCTACATTTCTTAAAGAGAAAGTGAGAAAACATAAATTTTAAAGGAAATCCCCCAGCTTAAATTAATTCACAGTTATGATGAACCTTCCCTATTCTAGAAAGAGAAAATAATAATAATAATAATAATCATGATAATAATATTACCACCACCGACAATAAAAGCAGTGATAATCACAGCAGTTACTGAGTTCTCATTTTGTATCAAGTACAATGTGATACATTTAACAGTTTGGCAGTTAACACAACAGTACTACAAGGCAGGTACTATTATAATCCCTCTCTACTGATGATGAATTTCACATACAGTTAAGTGATTCAAATAATGTCATTTGAACTAAAGGCATGATGAAGCTGGATAATCATCCCCTTCAGTCTGACATTAGAGCCCAAATTAACTGGAGACACAATAAGGTAAATACGAAGCACAGTCTTCCAATTTCTCTATTCAGTGTGAGGACAGGATAGGCAGCATTTTTTAAGAAAAATTCTGCCTTTCAGGGGTCTATTCTTCATCTTCTTATCTATGAGGTACATCTACCCATGCTTGTTAAACCACACTGAGCCTGCATAAAGCACATCTGTATGTGAGTAAACTGTTGAATTAAGTAAACGCTTGTCACTTCAGGGCATTATCATGTCATTGGTGATCAGTATTCTTCCTCCCTCCTTGTTTTTCTGAGAGAGGTTTATATGCATAACCCAAGGTGAAATTTCCACAGGTTCCCCACTGGAAATGGAATTTGCCTCTGCTTGTCTAAGTGCCCTATAGGCTGTTGAGGGGTTTATAAATTGAGAATGAGATATTAGGATTAGACCCTCCATTCGTAGTCATGATGTGCTTTTCTGATCAAAGGAACTCTCAACAATGAATTTTGGAACACTGGTGGGGGGGAAGGAACCCTAGATGTGTGCAACTGAACAGGAATACACAATTTAAAAAACTGTACAGGGTTATCTATGTGACTCAGAGGGTTAACCATCTACTTTCAGCTCAGGTCCGGATCCCAGGGACACATCCTTCTCTCAGCTCAGTGGGGAGCCCGCTTCTCACTCTCCCTCTGCATTTCCCCCAACTGGTACTCTGTGGCTCTCTCTGTGTGTTAAATGAATGAATGAATGAATGAATGAATATCTTTAAAATAAAAGACTCTACAAGGTACAATTTATAAATAAATGTACAATTATGAATCCTGTAAAGAAGACTAGGAGATCTCTCTCCTTGCTGTCTTCATTCTGGCATTTTGCAACACTTTGAAGTATTAGTGGTTATGGAGAAGGATTTGAAACCAATGGGAATGAATTCTAAATTTAGGCTTAAGTGGTCACTTTTGAGCTCTTTTTAGAATAGAGGAGTTAATACCCCAGAAATTTCTGAGTATGTGTTCAAATTAAAGTCTGTCCTCTGGATGAATTTTAGTTTTAGAAATTTAGACTAATGCCTTCTTTGGCTGAATGGGAACGGTGACAAATGCTCCCCAGAAGCAGCCACAAAAAATTGCTCTATTTTGACCCTGAAAATTACAATGAATTGTTTTGTATTTTATCTTAATAAGAAAGAAAAATACCCTAAAGTTTATATTTTCCTCCATATCCACCCGCCGCAGGGACTCATAAATGCCTGCTAATGAAATTAAGGAGAACTATGTGCTCAGGCACTATTAGCCCCGAGCATGGAAAAATAATTAAATTAAATACTTAATGAGAGGCATTCTTTTTTTTTTTTTTTTTAACTTGGATCTGAAATGTTTATGTTATGGAAACTTTTTGACCTTACTGTATCTGCTTAACTGGGGCTGAAACTTTTTGCATTATATCTATTCAATAAATGTTTGATCATGATGAAAGCCAAATACTTTTGAATATTTTAACAGCAGCAACAACAAAACACTTGTGGTGCATAGTCCATTTTTTGGTCAATACCCTTGAACTATTATCTCACAAAATCAGCAACAGTGTTTCTCTTTGTCTATAGACAAAGGAAGCATTGTCTGCTTGGAAAATTTTGAAACCAGGAGTTTTGAAATAAGGAAAGTTTTGAAACCAGGGTCAAGGTTTAATTTAAATCACTTTTTACATAAGTTTACAATTTGCGTCAGTATTTTATTAACATCTCTGAAAACTTCAGAGGCTTTTTGAGGCTTTTCATATGAAGTCCTCCACAATCATATTTCAATCTTCAGTTTCAGTGCTCTTTCACTGTGTCCCACAGGCAATCACTATTCCCAAAATTTCATTCATAACAAGAGTGAGATATATGTAAAATAGCCCATAGTCTCAGAGTGATGAGTCAAAGTGATTTGTTTGACATTTTTGGTGTTTGAAAACTGGGATATTTTATTTAAAAAGCTAGAACTTCAACAACACTCTAAAAAAAAGTGGGGAAAACATGTAGGTTCATATTCCTACATGGCAATAATTAGGTAGAACTAAGTAATGTCTGAATTCTAGAGATGAAGAAGGAAGTCTCTTGTTTGTCACAGTTTCTACCCCTCCTTATTGTCTTACCTCTGGGCACTGAGTTCGTGTACAATATATACTTGACCATTATGTATATTTGAATTTGCTCATCATGTACCTTATATATTATTATCTTTATATAGTACCTCTTGGACACGTCTTTCTGTTCTTCTCTGTCTCCCTCTCTCTCTCTCTTTTTTCTCTCTGACAGATGCTTTCTCAGCCTTCTTCAAAGGTACCATTTTTATGGGGGGGTATCTTTTTCTGATACTTATACACTTTGCCCAGAATTAATTATACCCTCAGCTGTCTTCATGCATTCAACAAACACTCAGGGAGCATAGGCCATATGTTAGGCATTCTGCCAAGCATTGGAACTTAAGTGGTGGCTGACTGCAACTGACCCACATGTATCCAAGAGGTGTTCCCAGTGTCATTTGAACACATTGCTGTTAAGGTTCTGATGAGGCTTATAGATGTGAAAACTAATTGATGTGACATGAGAGCTAATGGAAAAGTCAGGGTGGTTCACCTAATAACTGCCATTTTCTAGCAGGCTTAGGGTAGTAGCATAGGTCCCTCCCTTACCACTGTTGGGCTGTGTCCATTCGATTTATTTTGGGAAATGAAATGTGAGAGGTACTGATGGGTATCACTTGTTTAGGGGAAAACATTAAAAAATGATGAATGATTTACCATACTCTCTCTTTCCCTCTGCCAAACTGACCAGCAACACTGGCCGCTCCTCCGATGACCTAAGTCCTAGAATAGGGTGAAGCAGAGCAGGGTCACCTGCTGACCACATGATGGATATGAGCTCTGAATGAGAAATAAAACTCATTCTTTTAAATTCAGTGTTTTTACTTTTACACAGTATATTCTAGTCCACCTCATTTAGTGCTTCTTGAGCTGGAGACCAAAAGATTCTAATATTATATATATTATATATATATTTATATTACATATATAAATATATTGTATTATATATATATTTTACATAATACATATATTTATATATATATAAATATCCACCCACACACACACAACTAAATATATATACAAACATATATACAACAAAATATATATACACTTACAACTAAAAATACATTTTACAATTTGGGATAGTAAAATTTCTCATTTGCTGTGATTATAGCAATTGAAAACATGTTTATGGGGCACCTGGGCGGCTCAGTGGGTTAAGCCGCTGCCTTCGGCTCAGGTCATGATCTCAGGGTCCTGGGATCGAGCCCCGCATCAGGCTCTCTGCTCAGCAGGGACCCTGCTTTCCCCTCTCTCTCTGCCTGCCTCTCTGCCTACTTGTGACCTCTCTCTGTCAAATAAATAAATAAATAATCTTAAAAAAAATAAAAGAAAACATGTTTATTATGCTAAGGTTTTATTTTCTTAAATCAAATATTATTCTCATCAGTTTCCCTGAACAAAGTGAGTCCTTAGACCTTTATTTAAACAGAAGTATTTTTCCTTTTGTAAAATGATCCATGTCCTATCTAAACTCAGGAAATAATCTTCTGGAGAAAAGTCCTCTTTAAAAAATTTTAATTCTATTTTTGAGGTGAATGTCAATGAAATATAAGATATATCCAGAAAATCACATAAATAAGGTTAATAAATTTTCATAAAATGAGCACAACTGAGTCATTATCTTTGAAAGCAACATGGCCCTCCCCTCAAAATCTCTTTTACCCCATTTCAGTCAATACCCTCCCTGATTATTGTTAGGGTTAACTGTTACAGGAACTTGCAACAGCACAGATTAGTTTTCCTTATTTTTAAAATTGATTTAAATGGGACCATACTGCATCTAGTCTTTGACATTGAATTGCTGCTTTACCTTAATCTTCATAAGATTCATTCATTTTGTGCTGTGCAATTGGAGTTCCTTTATCCTCAATCTTACATTGTAATCCATTGTGTAGATATGCCCTATTTTATTTATCTACTGTATTGCATGTGAACATTTAGATTGTTTTCAGCTTTTTACTACTAAAAATAGTGTTGCTACATTTTTAAAAAATGAACATTTTCTACATGTCTTTCAACAAACATGTGAATGTTCTCATGAACACATACTTTTACGCTCGGGGTCGAATTGCTGGATAATTCAACTTGAAAAAATACTGCCAAGCAGTTTTTCAAAGCGGTTATACCATATTACCTTTCTACCAGAAATCTACAAGATGTCTGATTACCCCAAATCCTTTTCAATACTTAGTATGTCTAGTCCTTCCCTCTTTCCTCTTCTCCTTCCTCCTACTTCCTCTCTCTTTCCTTCCTCCCTTCCTCCTCCATCTCTCTTTCCTATTGTTTTCAGCGTGTTGTGGTATTACACTTATTACACTGTTGTTCTGTCCTTCCCCGATTACTAGTAAATTTGTGCCTGTTCATGTGTTTTGCCATTTGAAAAATATCCTTTGCCTTTTTTCTTTTTGATTTGCTGGAGTCCTTTATATAAGAGCCCTTTATTTATTATAAATAAGAGATCTTTGTGAGACATGCTTTTCAAAGCACTGAAGAAAGAATCTTACTGATTATCTTTTACTCCGATTCCTCAAGTATTAATGTTTATTACTTCCAACGCTTCTTTTTTCTCTCCTCCTCTGTCATCTAGTCTGATAGTGTGGAAATAAATTTCTATGAATAAGATGGGGCCTCTCCTGCCTAGCCTGCCATGCCAGCAAACCAAAACTTAGATAATTTTAGCATTCCTGTAAATGTTCCACTGGACCAAAAACATAGTATATTTGACTCAGCATATGTAAACCAACTCTGGGCTTTTTCACCCCAAAGATGACTATATGACCACACACAATTAAATATTGTTATTTGTCTCTTCCTTATTCTTTTTTTTTAAAAAAAGGATTTACTTATTTATTTGAAAGAGAAAGAGAGAGAGATTGAGAGAGGGAGAGAGGGAATACTCAAGCTCAATCCTCAGATGACCTGCTGAGTGCAGAGCCAACCTGACCCCAAGACCCTGAGATCATGACCTGAGTCAAAATCAAGAGTTGGACATTCGGGACGCCTGGGTGGCTCAGTTGGTTAAGCAGCTGCCTTCGGCTCAGGTCATGATCCCAGCGTCCTGGGATCGAGTCCCGCATCGGGCTCCTTGCTCCGCAGGGAGCCTGCTTCTCCCTCTGACTCTGCCTTCCACTCTGTCTGCCTGTGCTCGCTCTCACTCTCTTACAAATAAATAAATAAAATCTTTAAAAAAAAAAAAAAAAAAAAAAAAAAAAAAGAGTTGGACATTCAACCCACTGAGCCACCCAGGTGCTCTTCTCCTCCTTATTCTTTATCCTAGAAAAGTTTCTTGCCTTTGCTCCATTTTGCAGTTCTCCAAAAGGTGGCTGTCAGCTTCATGAAGGGTTAAATGAAATTTGTTTGCATACACCTAAACTGTCTTCTTTAATCACTTTTTAAATGATAGGTAAAATTTTTATTTTTTTTTATGAATGTGCATTTTTAAATATTATTGTAGTCCAGTTTATCTTTTGTTGTCTATATGGTTAGAGCTTTTGGTGTGATTGTTAAGAAAACTTTGCCCTCAAAGCCGTGGATACATTGTACTCATCTTTCTTCTGCTTCAGTTTAAAGGAAGTGTATTGACATTATTGTTTATATTCCTGGACGTTTATTAGGTAACAATGGGGACATTAGGTAATTATATTCATAGACTTCATTATTCCCTTAAGGACTTAAGAGAGATGTTTATCTCTCTTTGATTCTATTCTTTGACTCTATGTTTTTGTTTTATTTTGTATATATATGTTGGTTCCTGTTATTTTGAATATTTTTATTTTATACTAGACTTACTAAAGTTCCAAGAAGCAAGTATGGGTTTAAGGAAAAGCACCATTTAAAATTTCAAACCATGGTAAAAGAATTCTCCGTATAACTCAGGCTCAGGCCACTAAGTTTAAGGAAGGCCAACTGAAGCCTTGTGTAAAGTAACACTCGGTCTGTCTTTGCCTTTTTTGTGTCTCTATCTTCCCTCACACAGTGAAGAGGAAATATGGACAGATGACTACAGTGTCTAGGTAAGTTTGATACAAAGTATGCAGTATCCCTTATTAGCCTCCCACCCTCAAGCCCGCACAGATATGTCTTATTGATCTAGTGAACTTTTTGACCAAAAAAAAAAAAAAAAAAAATCAGTAAGAAAAAGGAAAATTATGATTGGTTTAATTCACTGGGACTAAACTTTATGAAAGAACTCAATAGGATTGAATCAGGATGAGGAGGAGCAAGAACATTACCCTTTGGGCACAATTGTTTATTAATAAAACATATGGAAATTAAATGAGCTAGACTAAACAGTCTTCTCTTTATAACATATCCCGAGAACTGTATTATTTTACACTGGGATAAAACCTTCCTACAGTATGCCCAAATATTTACTTTCACATTATGAACATTTGAACTCTTTTGACATTTTCTACAAACCTCAGAGCATCCATTTAAACCCAACTGCTCACTTCTGCCTTTTAATTTCTTCATGCTGTAATTTAACACTAGAGTTACTTTTCTGATGTATTTGGTATGAATAAATTACATTCTACAAATGTTTCAAACGTTCAATAGACTCTAACCAGTCATCATTTATCTATGAGTACCCTTTAGAAAAGAACAAAATGATCTTCATTTTTTTGATTTGTACAATTTAAATCTAAAAACTGTGCAGTTATGTAAGTGCAAGATTAAGGACTTCTCTCATTGCAAATTTCTAATCCTCCTGCTGGGGGATTATAAACTCCCATGCTGTTATCAAGTTTCTCTGTACACAAGGGTCTTATAACTGACTGGATGATTGAAGGCTTTTTTTTTTTCCCAATTTAAATACGTTTGAATCACAGGAATCCATTAGAAATATATGGCTTCATTGGAATTAGAAGAAAATGTACCCTTTGTTCAACATTTAATATTGCATTTCCAATTCATATATAATTGTTTATATGGTTTTCAGTCTCCCACAACCCAAATAAAAAAGGTTTTATATTCTACAGCTGTAAATTTCAAAAGACAACGTCAAAACATTCAGTAGAACAGAACTTTCTTATCGCTCCCGGCAGACTCTCAGCTTCAGCATGGCATGGGGAGAAAAGGGCTTAATTATAGCAGTTTCCTATTACAGTAACCTACGTGGTTACCACATGTTGCAAAGCTAACAGACATGAAAAATGTGGATCCTGTTTCTGTTTATTTTTCCAAGACGTGTGGTAGAGAGAGCTGTGTCAGGGGAACAGAGTCATCGCCTTTGGGGTACCCCTTAGTGATCACTAAAATTACATTAAAATGAACCATTGTAAGATTTAAACAGTCCCCATCTTGTGTTTGCCTGCATTTAGTGGGTGATTCAGTAGAACTCAGATCTTATTCTGAATCAAGACTGTGTGTGTGTGTGTGTTGGGGGTGTTTTCCTGAGCCTGAGCTTGTATGTATGTGGTGGTGAAGATAAGAAGCATAGAGGAGTTGCCTCTTCTCTCTCCTTTGGACTTAGTGGATGAGGGAGGGATTTGAGGAGGATCCATGCAATACAGAATGAAGGCCAGTATATTTGGTCATGGAACAAGCCCAGCTACTTGGGCTTGCCAAAGTACCTATAATGCATTAGAGCAACAAAGAAAGTAAGAGAGAAATAATGAAAGGTATCTTCCTATAGTGGTACTTAAGATCGTGGTCATGGATACTTGGGTCTAGATGCAGCTCTGCCATAAGGGGTCATAATATGAAACCTTAGTCAAGTCGCTTCCCTACTCTGGGCCTTAGTTCAACTGTTATTAAGAAATGGGGAAGAGGAGAGGAGTCAAGATGGCAGAGAAGTAGCAGGCTGAGACTACTTCAGCTAGCAGGAGATCAGCTAGTTCACTTATCTAAAGATTGCAAACACCTACAAATCCAATGGCAGATCGAAGAGAAGAAGAACAGAAATTCTAGATACAGAAAATCAACCACTTTCTGAAAGGTAGGACTGGCGGAGAAGTGAATCCAAAGCAATGGGAAGATAGACCCCAGGGGGAGGGGCTGGCTCCTGGCAAGTGGCAGAGCAACAGAGCACAAAATCAGGATTTTTAAAAGTCTGTTCTGCTGAAGGACATCACTCCAGAGGCTAAACCGGGGCGAAGCCCATGTGGGGTCAGCATGGCCTCAGGTCTCGCAGGGCCACAGAAGGATCGGGGGTATCTGAGTGTCACAGAGCTTACAGGTATTAGAAAGGGGAAACCAGCTACAGAGACAGAGCAAAGGAGTGAGCTCTCAGCTCAGGGTTACCTTGAAACCGTAACAGGCTCGGTGAGCTCTGAGCATGGCCAGAGTCCAGGGAGACGGGAGTAATTGGGCGCTGTTCTCTAAGAGCGCACTGAGGAGTGACGCCCTGGGCTCTCAGCTCCTCCAGGCTGGAGACTGGGAGGCTGCCATATTCATTGCTGTCCTCCGGAACTCTACAGAAAATGCTCAGGGAACAAAAGCTCCCGAAAGCAAACCCAAGCATATTACTCAGCCCGGCCCCTGGTAAGGGCGGTGCAATTCTGCCTAGGGCAAAGACACTTGAGGATCACTACAACAGGCCCCTCCCCCAGAAGATCAACAAGAAATCCAGCCAGGACCAAGTTCACCTACCAAGGAGTGCAGGTTCAATACCAAGGAGAGCAGCAGAATTCCAGAGGAGGGGAAAGCAAAGCACAGAACTCATGGATTTCTCCCCATGATTCTTTAGTCTTGCAGTTAATTTAATTATTTTTTCTTTTTCAATTTTTTTTTCTCTTCTTCTGTTAAATTTTTTTTAACTTTTACCCTTTTCTTTTTTAACTTTTTAAATTAGTTGATCTAATATATATATATTTTCTTTTTTATACTCTTTCTTTATCTGTTTTCTTTTTTTAATTTTTTCTTTTCTTTTTTTTTCTTTATGAACCTCTTTTTTATCCCTTTTCTCCCCCCCCTCACGATTTGGGATCTCTTCTGATTTGATTAAAGCATATTTTCCTGGGGTTGTTGCCACCCTTTTAGTATTCTACTTGCTCCTTCATATACTCTTATCTGGACAAAATGACAAGGTGGAAAAATTCACCACAAAAAAAAGAACAAGAGGCAGTACCGAAGGCTAGGGACCTAATCAATATAGACATTGGTAATATATCAGATATAGAGTTCAGAATGATGATTCTCAAGGTTCTAGCCGGGCTCAAAAAAGGCATGGAAGACATTAGAGAAACACTCTCGGGAGATATAAAAGCCCTTTCTGGAGAAATAAAAGAACTAAAATCTACCCAAGTTGAAATAAAAAAAGCTATTAATGAGGTGCAATAAAAAACGGAGGCTCTCAATGCTAGGATAAATGAGGCAGAAGAAAGAATTAGTGATATAGAGGACCAAATGACAGAGAATAAAGAAACTGAGCAAAAGAGAGACAAACAGCTACTGGACCATGAGGGGAGAATTCGAGAGATAAGTAAAACCATAAGACAAAACAACATTAGAATAATTGGGATTCCAAAAGAAGAAGAAAGAGAGAGGGGATCAGAAAGTATAATGGAGAGAATTATTGGGGAGAATTTCCCCAATATGGCAAAGGTAACAAGCATCAAAATCCAGGAGGTAAAGAGAACCCCCCTCAACATCAATAAGAATAGGTCCACACCCCGTCACCTAATAGTAAAATTTACAAGTCTCAGTGACAAAGAGAAAATCCTGAAAGCAGCCTGGGAAAAGAAGTCTGTAACATACAATGGTAAAAATATTAGATTGGCAGGAGACTTATCCAAAGAAACCTGGCAGGCCAGAAAGAGCTGGCATGATATATTCAGAGCACTAAACGAGAAAAACATGCAGCCAAGAATACTATATCCAGCTAGGCTATCATTGAAAATAGAAGGAGAGATTAAAAGCTTCCAGGACAAACAAAAATTGAAAGAATTTGCAAACACCAAACCAGCTCTACAGGAAATATTGAAAGGGGTCCTCTAAGCAAAGAGAGAGCCTAAAAGTAGTGGATCAGAAAGGAACACAGACAATATACAGTAATAGTCACCTTACAGGCAATACAATGGCACTAAATTCATATCTCTCATTAGTTACCCTGAATGTTAATGGGCTAAATGCCCCAATCAAAAGACACAGTGTATCAGAATGGATAAAAAAGCAAAACCCATCTATATGTTGCCTCCAAGAAACTCATTTTAAGCCCAAAGACACCTCCAGATTTAAAGTGAGGGGGTGGAAAGAATTTACCATGCTAATGGACATCAGAAGAAAGTAGGAATGGCAATCCTTATGTCAGATCAATTAGATTTTAAGCCAAAGACTAAAATAAAAGATGAGGAAGGACACTATATCATGCTCAAAGGATCTGTCCAACAAGAAAATCTAACAATTTTAAATATCTATGTCCCCAACGTGGGAGCAGCCAACTATATAAACCAATTAATAACAAAATCAAAGAAACACATCAACAATGATACAATAATAGTAGGGGACTTTAACACTCCCCTCACTGAAATGGACAGATCATCCAAGCAAAAGATCAACAAAGAAATAAAGGCCTTAAATGACATACTGGACCAGATGGACATCACAGATATATTCAGAACATTTCATCCCAAAGCAACAGAATACACATTCTTCTCTAGTGCACATGGAACATTCTCCAGAATAGATCACATCCTCAGTCCTAAATCAGGTCTCAACCAGTATCAAAAGATTGGATTCATTCCCTGCATATTTTCAGACCACAATGCTTTGAAGCTAGAACTCAATCACAAGAGGAAATTCAGAAAGAACCCAAATACATGGAGACTAAACAGCATCCTTCTAAAGAATGAATGGGTCAACCAGGAAATTAAAGAAGAATTGAAAAAATTCATGGAAACAAATGATAATGAAAACACAACGGTTCAAAATCTGTGGGACACAACAAAGGCAGTCCTGAGAGGAAAATATATAGCTGTACAAACCTTTCTCAAGAAACAAGAAAGGTCTCAGGTACACAACCTAACCCTACACCTAAAGGAGCTGGAGAAAGAACAAGAAAGAAAGCCTAAACCCAGCAGGAGAAGAGAAATCATAAAGACCATAGCAGAAATCAATGAAATAGAAACAAACAAAAAAACAAAAACCAATAGAACAAATCAATGAAACTAGGAGCTGGTTCTTTGAAAGAATTAATAAGATTGATAAACCCCTGGCCAGACTTATCAAAAAGAAAAGAGAAAGGACCCAAATAAATAAAATCATGAATGAAAGAGGAGAGATCACAACTAACACCAAAGAAATACAAACTATTATAAGAACATACTATGAGCAACTCTACACCAACAAATTTGACAATCTGGAAGAAATGGATGCATTCCTAGAGACATATAAACTACCACAACTGAACCAGGAAGAAGTAGAAAGCCTGAACAGACCCATAACCAGTAAGGAGATTGAAACAGTCATTAAAAATCTCCAAAAAAACAAAAGCCCAGGGCCAGACGGCTTCCCGGGGGAATTCTACCAAGCATTTAATGAAGAACTAATTCCTATTCTTTTGAAACTGTCCCAAAAAATACAAATGGAAGGAACACTTCCAAACTCATTTTATGAGGCTAGCATCACCTTGATCCCAAAACCAGACAAGGATCCCATCAAAAAAGAGAACTCCAGACCAATATCCTTGATGAACACAGATGCAAAAATTCTCACCAAAATACTAGCCAATAGGATTCAACATTACATTAAAAGGATTAATCACTGCGACCAAGTGGGATTTATTCCAAGGTTGCAAGTTTGGTTCAACATCCACAAATCAACCAATGTGATACAACACATCAATAAAAGAAAGAACAAGAACCATATGATGCTCTCAATAGATGCTGAAAAAGCATTTGACAAAGTACAGGATCCCTTCCTGATCAAAACTCTTCAAAGTGTAGGGATAGAGGACACATACCTCAATATTATCAAAGCCATCTATGAAAAACCCACCACAAATATCATTCTCAATGGAGAAAAACTGAAAGCTTTTCCACTAAGGTCAGGAACACGGCAGGGATGTCCATTATCACCACTGCTATTCAACACAGTACTAGAAGTCCTAGCCTCAGCAATCAAACAACAAAAGGAAATTAAAGGCATCCAAATCAGCAAAGAAGAAGTCAAACTATCACTCTTCACAGGTGATATGATACTATATGTGGAAAACCCAAAAGACTCCACTCCAAAACTGCTAGAACTTGTACAGGAATTCAGTAAAGTGTCAGGATATAAAATCAATGCACAGAAATCAGTTGCATTTCTCTACACCAACAACAAAACAGAAGAAAGAGAAATTAAGGAGTCAATCCCATTTACAATTGCACCCAAAACCATAAGATACCTAGGAATAAACCTAACCAAAGAGGCACAGAATCTATACTCAGAAAACTATAAAGTACTCATGAAAGAAATTGAGGAAGACACAAAGAAATGGAAAAATGTTCCATGCACCTGGATTGGATGAATAAATATTGTGAAAATGTCTATGCTACCTAAAGCAGTCTACACATTTAATGCAATTCCTATCAAAGTACCATCCATCTTTTTCAAAGAAATGGAACAAATAATGCTAAAATTTATATGGAACCAGAAAAGACCTCGAATAGCCAAAGGGATATTGAAAAAGAAAGCCAACGTTGGTGGCATCACAATTCCGGACTTCAAGCTCTATTACAAAGCTGTCATCATCAAGACAGCATGGTACTGGCACAAAAACAGAAACATAGATCAATGGTACAGACTAGAGAGCGCAGAAATAGACCATCAACAATATGGTCAACTAATCTTCGAGAAGCAAGAAAGAATGTCCAATGGAAAAAGACAGCCTCTTCAATAAATGGTGTTGGGAAAATTGGACAGCCACATGCAGAAAAATGAAATTGGACCATTTCCTTACACCACACACAAAAATAGACTCAAAATGGATGAAAGACCTCAATGTGAAAAAGGAATCCATCAAAATCCTTGAGGAGAACACAGGCAGCAACCTCTTTGACCTCAACCACAGCAACATCTTCCTAGGAACATCGCCAAAGGCAAGGGAAGCAAGGGCAAAAATGAACTATTGGGATTTTATCAAGATCAAAAGCTTTTGCACAGTAAAGGAAACACCCAACAAAACCAAAAGACAACTCACAGAATGGGAGAAGGTATTTGCAAGTGACATATCAGATAAAGGGCTAGTGTCCAAATTCTATAAAGAACTTAGCAAACTCAACACCCAAAGAACAAATAATCCAATCAAGAAATGGGCAGAGTACATGAACAGACATTTCTGCAAAGTAGACATCCAGATGGCCAACAGACACATGAAAAAGTGCTCTGCATCACTCAGCATCAGGGAAATACAAATCAAAACCACAATGAGATATCACTTCATACCAGTCAGAATGGCTAAAATTAATAAGTCAGGAAATGACAGATGCTGGCGAGGATGCGGAGATAGGGGAACCCTCCTACACTGTTGGTGGGAATGCAAGCTGGTGCAACCACTCTGGAAAACAGCATGGAGGTTCCTCAAAATATTGAAAATAGAACTACCTTATGACCCAGCAATTGCACTACTAGGTATTTACCCTAAAGATACAAACATAGTGATCCGAAGGGGCACGTGTACCCGAATGTTTATAGCAGCAATGTCCACAAAAGCCAAACTATGGAAAGAACCTAGATGTCCATCAACAGATGAATGGATCAAGAAGATGTGGTATATATACACAATGGAATACTATGCAGTCATCAAAAGAAATGAAATCTTGCCATTTGTGACGATGTGGATGGAACTAGAGGGTATCATGCTTAGTGAAATAAGTAGAGAAAGACAACTATCATATGATCTCCCTGATATGAGGAAGTGGAGATGCAACATGGGGGGTTAAGGAGGTAGGAGAAGAATAAATGAAACAAGATGGGATTGGGAGAGAGACAAACCATAAGTGACTCTTAATCTCACAAAACAAACTGAGGGTTGCTGGGGGGAAGGGGGTTGGGAGAAGGGGGATGGGGTTATGGACATTGGGGAGGGTATGTGCTATGGTAAGTGCTGTGATGTGTGTAAACCTGACGATTCACATACCTGTACCCGGGGGATAAAAATATATAGTTTATAAAAAATAAAAAAGAAAAAAAAAGAAATGGGGAAGAAAGATGATGATTTTTGTCTCTAAGTTTCCTTACATTGGTGTCATGGGTACTGATACAAGGGTCTAGAAGAAGCTGGATCTCTGATAACCAAGGGTGATGGCTGAGCTAGGATGCCCATAAACAAGACCATGAGAAAATACTGGGTGTAAAAGGATGTCATGTCAGCAGGAATCCTTCCTAGAAGTAATTTAATTTCAATTGCCTGGAAAGACGTGCTTGGTTCAGAAACCAAAAATTAGAAAACTGACACCTGAACCTAGGGGAGGGTCAATATGACCCATGGCTAAAGCAGATATAGGGGCAAAAACTATTGTCTGTGAAAGATATTCATTCACACACTGGGTTCAGTGTTGCAGATCTGCTAACCTCGTGAAGGGGAATGACATCAAATGTTGGCAAGATAATCACCTTGGTCCCCCAGCTATGCTTTACGTGGGCTCTGCTAAATGAGTTCGTGACTGCAGTACCCAAGGTCAGCAACTCCACTACCTGTGTTTAATGGTGTTAGCAGTAGCATCAAGCCCAACAATAAGAAAACTTCCCCCAGAATTTCTGAAATGGAAGTCTGGCATCTAACCACATAATAATCTGAACTGCTATTTTTTTTTTTAATTGTATTTTTCAATGAAGTGAAAAATAGGAGAGAGAGGACAGAAGGAGTCAGGTGCAATAAAGGGAAAAGCTTGAGTTTGCTCCAGAAGGTTTGCCTCAAACCCCAGTGTCCTTTCTTTTTCCCACATCTCATTTTTTTCTTTTTAAAGATTTATTTATTTATTTAAGAGAGAGAGGGAGGGAGAGAGAAAGAGTGCACAGGGGGAGGGACAGAGAGAATCTCAAGCAGACTCCGTGTTGGGCATGGAGCCCTTTACAGATCTCGATCTCATGAGCCGAATACCATGAGGGGCCAAAACAAAGAGTCAGATGCTTGACCAGATGAGCCACCCAGCGGCCCCTTTCTCCCACAGTTCTGTCTCTTCCCTCCTTCCTTTCATTTCCTTCATTCACATGCTCCTGTTTATTCTATTCTTTATCTGCTACGTGGGCCAGGCACCCCCACAGGCAAAGTGAGGGCATTTCATAAACAAGAAAAACATGGGATCTCAGTCCATTGGACTTACTTCTGGTGGTGGAGACAGGAAATAAAGAGGCCATTAGAAAGGATCATGTGCTAACTAAGGTGATAGATGATCTGAGAAAGAACTGATAGCTCTCAGACAACCAGAGAACTATGTGGTCTGAGAAATCCATGTGCCACATGGACTAATCTCAAGGAGGTCAGGAAGGATTCTCTAAAGAAGCATCATTTAAAAGAAGAACAGCTATATAAGTCAAAGTACCAGGTTTCCAAGTTAATCAGGATCAGAGACAAAATTGAAACCACTACTGCCTTTTATTTATTTATTTATTTTCCATTCACCCATGTGTGTTTCTTTGTATAGCCAGCGCAGGTAGAACTGGGTATTATTCTAAATATATTTTAAATTCCTTGTTTTCTTTTCTCACAGGTGATGATCAAGGTTTTTACTTCTAAAAGAACTCTTAAATGCTCTGTCCTTCCTTAAATTCACAGGCAAAAGGAAGTGAATACCATTCTTACTCAACTAGAAATGTTCATTTGTGTAAAACATCAAAAGATCTACAATTGTCAATTTTTGAATCTCCGATGCTAGGCACTGTATTGAGCATTTTATATTTATTTTTATTTTTGTGCTTTTTAAAGATTCTATTTATTTATTTGACAGACAGAGATCACAAGTAGGCAGAGAGGCAGGCAGAGAGATGGGGGGGAAGCAGGCTTCCCGCTGAGCAGAGAGCTCCTGATGTGAGGTTTGAGCCCAGGACCATATCATGACCTGAACTGAAGGCAGAGGCTTTAACCCACTGAGCCACCCAGGCACCACTGTGTTGAGCATTTTAAATACATGATCTCCTTTGATGTTTGCATAGTTGGGTAAAATATTTCTTATCATTTTCCTCTTTAAAAAATTTTCCCATTTTACAGATGACGAAACTAAGTTACAGAGAGATAAAGCAGCTCATCCATGAACTAGTGATATACTAAACCTGGAAATGTGCAGCCAGAAAGTTCTGAAGCTCTCATCTGCATATTTAATTTCGTTCATTACATGCCTCTTCAGTTTAATCAGCTTTTGCTTTTCCTGCAGCTCAAAGAAGGCAAATAGACTTTCTTAATATGGCAGAACTTTGTGAGTATAGTGTCCTTATATCACCAGTAACCAGTATGGGGAAGGAAAAATATACATAGTTTATGATGCAAATTCTCTCTCTAGCCATTTCTTCTGGATGAAAAGATATAGAGATAATAGTTAGATATTTAGTTTGGAAGTAATTATGTTTATCATGTAGATAGATCTATATATAGATTTAATGATGTCTTACTGGTGGATATACATTTTTAATTTTACTACAGTACAGTTGATCCTTTTTTATCCCCTTTTATGGCTGGAGTTTTCGTTTCAGGATGGGAATCCAGAAAATCTGTGTCCTTTGGCACAGCATCTTAATGTCTCTACACTGCATCTTCCCACCTAACAGTGGAATTAATTACATCACCTTTCTATTATGTAGGTGGGTGATTGATGGAATGCACATTGGTAGCATCCTTGGTGGTCGTTGGACAGAAGTCATCAGAAGTGAGATATCATGTCATGGTGAACACAAAGGATGGTATGAAGGAAGAGATCATTTGAGGGCATACAGAGTAGATGTGTGGATGGACAGAGGTTGAGGAGAGAAGGTGTAACTTCATTCTTTCTGATTATAACCAGCTATCCTGTAGTTTTTCATGAATCTTCCTAAACTGGAGACAGTATATGAGCTCTAACAATGTGAAACCCCCAAATTATAAGCAACTTTCCTTCAAGATAAGTAGGCTGAAGATAACTGCTCACCTTTGAGATCTATCAGTTCCCTGACTCTCAATACAATTTATCTGCTCTTCTCTTCCAAAAGTTCTTTCGTCCAATCTTTGTAACTATGGCCTACTCTCTTATCAATAGAATGTGAGTCCCTTAAAGACAAGGTCAGTGTAATTGTTTTCACCCTCTGCACCAGGGTTTTACATGGAGGAGGTAACTCAGAAATGGTGGCTTACTGAATATGGAACAATTTCTTCTTTACCTACTTTTCTTTCTCTTCTCTGCTCATTGGCTTAAAGTCACCATCACAAACATTTTTTTCTGCTTTCCAGTTTTCTTTGCTTCCAGGTCATCATGACTTTTGTTTATATGTTATACCTTCAAGTTTTCAGGCATTCAGCTAACCATGATGTGAGATTTATAATAACCTGCCTTGTGGTTTAGACTTTGTTACAAACCTACCTGCATGGCCTTTGACAAACCACTGCCCTCTCTGAGCCACAACTTCCCCAACTGCAAAAGGAGGCAGCAGGCTTGCTGATATCTAGGAACCTTAATTATCAAAATTCTGTGACTTTTGGGAACCTACCCTCATTCCAGAAGTAAGTAAGCTCTGAAATAAATTTCAAATGGAAATTTCTTCTTCTTCTTCTTCCTTTTTTTTTTCTTTCTTTTTTTTTTTTTTTTTTGGCGAGGAAAGAAGGCTTGCAGATTCCTGTGAAGTTTATCTAATCAGGCATGAGGGTCAGGGTATCTTCCCAAATCTGTCCCTGTGTCTGGATCTTGCTCGCCTCTTGTGGTTTGTAGTCCTCTTTCTACAGATGACGACAGAACATCAGCTCAGTGCTCTTATGTGCCAAATCACCTCTTTTCTTTCTATCTAAAAAATGAAACAGCATTCTCAGATACATTTTAAGGTGTGAAATGCACATACTATGTAGGCACTTCACTTTCTTTGGAAAACAAAAGTTTGGAAAGACAAAACAATGCTTTTCAGACTATCCTTGTTTCATTTTTAACTTCATATGACATTCACTTCAACACAGAAAACAAAGGTTTAGCTAGAAGAAAAATAATCTCTGATCATGATGGCTCCAATTCCATCACCAATCCAATGTGATATTTTAAACACTTTGTTTAACATCCCTTGGCCATATCTGTCTTTATGTAAAATGGAGATCATCATACTTTGTTCCTGAGAACACTGTTGCAACAGATAGGAAGGACTGGACACAAAGTCCTGTCTTTAGCATTTACTGTCACTTACTTTATCAACATTTAGTGGTAACTCAGTTAACTTTTCTGAAGCTTTTTAAAGATAATTATATCTTCTTCATGGGACTGTTGTGAAAAGTACAGACAGCAGCTTAGTTTCTGGTACTGGGTAGGTGTTAAACACATGGTGGTAGCAGTAATTAATGCCTGAAATTATGTCTAGGCTAAAGGCTTAAATGCATTTCTTTTGCTAAGTTCTAGATGCAATCAGGACAACTATTGCTAAAAGGACACATGGTGGGCCCTGTTGTCCCTTCTTCTGAGGTCTGGAAGAAGATCTACAATACAGAGAAATACATTTGGCTAGGCCCTAAATGGCTTTGTTACCTTTTGAAAATCAGTTCTCATTCTTTCTCTTTTCTTGCCTATAATTTAAGGGGTTTCAATTAGGTAATTGCCAATGTTTTTTTCACGCTTTACAATGTTAGGGGTGAGAGACTGAGTTTTTCTCTTTTTCCTGGAAGCCGTCAGTAAGGATTTGATGGTTTCAAATTTCAGATAAATGGTAGCTGTGCCTGGAGGTATAACAGGGGGACTTCAGGTATGTTAAATCCATTGCACAGTGGGGAAACCTCTGTTTCAAGGATGCCAGCGGTGATGCTCTATTTGTAATTTTAGTACATCATGTATTTCTTGGCCAGTATATTCACCAAGTCTCAGAAATATTTATGCCATTCTTTGTTCTACTCAAAGACCAAAAGACTTAGCCTCTCAGAGCTATATGGCATTTTTTTTTTGTACGAAGGCTTGATAAACAACAGGGTATGCTAATAATAATCATTATGAGGATTTTTTTATGATAAAACTATATCTATGCCAAATTCTCTAGGCACCTAAGAACGCCAAACTGAATATATTGCCTAATAAAAGGGCAGCCCAGCTCTATAAATCTCAAGCATAGTGAAGAAAAATTCTCTATAACCGCCATCAACTGCATAATAAATAAAGCAACTATTCACCCATGTAAAACAAAGGAAAAAGGGAGCTTTAAAAAGCACCAGCACTTTGTATCCAAGGACTTTAAAGCAAAGATGAAAACCTAGAAAGGCATTATATGCTGAAAGGGTCTACTGGCTACTCAAAGTTAAATGACACCTCTTCTTAGGTACTGAGTAAGCCAACAAGCCATTGACAACTATATAGCACCTGAGTTAGTTAGAAGAGGATATGTGTGCTACTATTAATCCAAATTTTTTGTGAATTAATCCATCAGATTCAACTTCCTACTCATGTCAAGTCCTAGGCAAGTTCTAGGTTTGAGACTCTCTTCTCCACCAACTTAAAGATCCAAGCTGGTTCTTGGCTGCTTCCCTCTGGTGACTTTGACATCTTGGTGCCCTTCACGTCCATGCAAATAAGGAAAAGAGATAACTGGGCATAAAAGACTTACCCTTTCCTAACTACCTTGGACTGAGAATAACACAAGCCAATTCTTCCCCCCAGTCCATGATCCAGAACTAGCTATAGGGCCCTAACTTTGTTGTGAGAGAGACTAAAATAAAGGTGGCTTTCTTTTATCCACAGGAGTGGATCTTGTCTATGTCTCTTAGCTTGCTGAATGGCCTTATAAAGCTTGCTTGCCCACTTGGACTACGTGGATATTCTAGAGTGAACATATAAAACTGTGTTTTCAAATGATAGGATTATCTCAAAGATCAAGTAGCATAATGAGCACAAAAATATTGAGCTTGCCATAAGGTAGCAACCAAAGGGGAGCTTACAATATACCATGAAGAACATGGGTCCTGGTGATAAAACATTTTTGTTCAGATTCTGACACCAACACTTATTTAAGCTGCTTTTTAAAGTCAAGTTATTATTTTTTTTTAAAGTTTCAGTGTTCCCATTATTTAAATGGAATAGTGATATTTGCCCTAAAACCATCACAGGTGAAATACACATTTCTTTTTAGATGATGGGTTTCGAAGTGTGATAATAATCATTATATACTTAATAAGTGTAACATATTGATAGATGAACTGAGATGAGGGTTTTAGGTCCCTGGAGATCCTTTTGAAGTCAGACAGAATGCTTTCAACTACAAATAACAGATGACCTAACTTAAAACAGAATTAAACAATGGGGACACTCATTATCTTCCATAATGACCAGTCCAGAGGAAGGTTAATATAGCAGATCATTAATAACTCAAGTTTGTGTTGTGTCTCCACACTCAAATCCTTTATGCTAATGTTGTCCTCACACTATTAACAAAGAGACTGTGCCAGTTCCACTTGTCAATACCTGACAGAGTGGTTAAGAGTATAAAGAAGGATCATTATTCACTGTTTTTCTTTCTTCAGCCTGAAGAAACACATAAATTCCACTCTCCCTTCCCCTCCTTCCTAGCAGAAATTTCCCCCAAATTAGTCTTATGACTTTTATGTTTCATTTCCTCTCTGTAAAAGAGGATATTAAAAGCTGCCTCATGAGTCTTTTGAAATGACTGAATTAAATTATGCAACATTTCTGGCACATAGTAGGCACTCAGTCAGTTTTATTATTGGTAATAGTGTTAATCATCAGTATCACTGTAATGGATAATTAGAAGAAAAACTCTCTATAGTATCTTATTTCATATTCCTTTCCTCCTGGTCATGTTGGGCATATATTATCCTATTTCCATTCCAACAAAGCTTCCGTCAGTATCAACAGTTCTCATGTATTTATGCAAATACAGTTTGAAAAATATGTTTGTTCTCATTGTTCAAAAACAGGGGCATGGGTAAGTCAATTGGGGAAAGACCACATGATAGGAACTTAACCAGCCATTTAAATGGTATTTGTGTCACATTTTAATAAAATGGAGAAGAGTGTGTTACAATATTAAAAATATGTTTCCAAAGTATACATAATATGATCTCAACTATGTAAAAGAAAACTATGCAGAGAAGAAAAGCTTGGAGGGAAAAGCACCAAATTTAATAAACTTTGGCTCTTGTCAGAAATTCTGTGCAGTTTTTTGTTGTTGCTGTGTTCTTTAATTCCATTTTATCCAAATTTTCATTCTTGAACATTTATCATTTATATATTTAAATAAAACTGTGTTGAATATTGAATAAGAGTTCTCCATATAGACATACAGATAGCTGTAGACATGTAGCTATGACCAATTTTTGAGGTTATACCTGGCCTGTGTTAAACTCATTACATGGGTATTACCTCATAAATTTCTTGCTAGAACCCCAGGGAGGAGGTATACTTATTTCCATCATTATTTCCATATGATGAAATTGGATTTTAGATGAGGAAGTAAATGACCAAACTTACCTACTCTGAAGGAACTGGTATTGGAAATCCTAGGTATCAGCCCCAACACCCATGGTTTGGACCACTCCAAATATCTATGCCTTTATAAAGCAAGGGCATAGTGATGAATTGCTTGTTGGTAATATGATAGAGGTAATTTAAGCACAGAGCCAGGTAATCATTCAATGTAGTGATTCTTTGATTCCATGGAAGAGTAAAGTGGGATGCACGTTTTGAATTTGTGAGTGCCCAGCAGAAACTAATGTGTAAACTGGTAAGAAATACCTGGTTGTGGTAGAGATGAAAGGCCGGGAGAATAGTATGAAAGTCATGAGAAGTGGAAAGTGGCATTTTGGTCTTCCTCATTACTTTGCTGCATCATCACAGTAGATGCTGGCTAATTCTAATGGAGAGTGTTATATACCCTACTTCTCAGTTGATGGCTTCCTGTTTATACAAATATGGTCATGAATACACTTGCGTTTCAGACTGGAAACTAAGGGTGGAAGCTGCTGTTCCTTGGAATAGGAGACACAAGTGATTCATTTTAAAGTCAAATAATTAAAGATATAAATTAAGCTGAGACCGTAAACATGAGACTTACAACTCACCAGTGCTAGGTATGTTAAGATAAATTTGTGCTGGCATTTTTAGTACCCTGGTTACTCTAGTGAGGGAGCTATAGTGAGCTAGAGGAAAGTTGCCTAAATTAAATTTTTACAGCCAGAGTTAAATCTGATCTTGCACAATTCTGTGATTTTTTTTTTCCTAATGTGCACCAATATGATGATTTGACTGTATATATTTTCTGTTGGGAAAAGAACACTCCCACAACAAAACCCCTTGCAATTTCTGCTTGTTTTTGTCATGTTGAAGAATTACAAATGTAAAGACTACATTTGCGTGTAGTGGAGATACACTGATATAACATAAAATGGACAGAACTCAGTGAACATATTATTTTTAAACGTCAATCCCAAACCATGGATGCTGCCTGAACTGAAATGTGATGTAGCTGTGAAGCTGAAAATGACGTTGACACATTGAAATCTATCAGATAATGATAGGATGACAGCAGAAACTTGAGGACACTTGGGACTTAGTCCCTGGGGATATCTTTGGGAAGCACAGGGTTAATATCATAAAGAATACTTCTTTTTTCTACCTCCTCAGTATTTAACCTTTCCTCGTCCAGTAAGAACACTCAGATTCTGGAGACATTATTTTTAGTCTTTCTGGGTATAATAGGGCTGTTTTTTTAGTGCCAGGACATCAGCATATAACCAGTTTTGGCTAATTAGCATCTCGTATAATCGGGCTTTAAAGCTTGATTCAGAGATAGTGAGAGATAGCCTATACTGGGTTAATCTGAGTCAATATTTATATATATGTATATATATATATACATATATGTGTGTATATATATATATATGTATGGAGATAGACGAGTGGTATATTAGGAAGGGTTTTATACTATAGTTGAAAAATCCCATTGGTAAATGGCAAAATGGTGTAACTTGTACATTGCAAATAAACAAGAGAAACTCTCACTATTCCATTATCAAGTGGAATGGCTTGTTTTAGAATTAATAAAAGAAGCCAGGATCTCCTGTAACAGGTTATAGAAGAAACCAAGATTTGTCTCTTAAAAGAGGGTATTCAACCTGATGAGTCAAGAGCAGCTGATAAGTGCATTCACCTGTCAGTGTTGGTGGAGTCCATAAAAGGGAAAGTGATCACAGACCAAGGCTTGTGCTGTGAACCACTGCATTTAAAAGAAAAGACAACGATTTGTTCAAGCTTATCAGGGATTTCTGTTAGAAGCATAAAAACACTGCCACATGCGGCTTGATCTACACCAGTGATGCCCTGCTAAGCTTGGGTAAGTTCCAGAACTGTTCCCTAAGAAAGGAGTACCTCAAAGCTTCATTACAGATTATATGTTGCATAATCATGAAAAGGCTGCAAAACCCATTCATCATAATCAAAGGAAGCTTTGCTTACTGCAGTGAACATAGTCAACTTCAAGGGAAAATGTGCTCTCAATTATCATTGATTCTATTTCTTTTGTTAATAAATTGATAGAGAGCGCTGCTTTTCTTCTCCTTGAAGAAATGGGGTGAATTTCTTATAGCTAGATAATTACTTGTATATATTTTTTCAAATGTGCAAAATGAAAATGTGTTTCTTTACAAATGAAACAATAGTTTAGTTGACTTAGAAATAATTGTGTAGAGCAGATACACTCAAATACTTAAATATACTAAATACCCATGAGTCAAAACCAGGATAAACACAACAATGGCTGGAGTGAAGTTGCATCCTTTTATTACAGAAGTCTTTGTGGCTCAAAGGACTTGGATAGAATAATTACTTCACTACCTTTTTTTTTTTTTTTTTTAAAGAAAGAGTTGTTCTGGAAAAAGAAGGAATGACCTCCACATGGGAGGTAACTATGCATTTACAACATGCAAATTCTTTCCCTGGATCTTTTCACACTAGAGATGTTAGTGGGGAAAAACTACAGTGAACACTGGACCTTTTTTGGGATTGATGTGATGGAAGCAGCACATTAAGTGTTCACAGTGTTGTGTTCCAAGGGTTAGCATCTGGAATAGTGCCATGCACGTAGTGGGAGCTCAGCAGTATTTTGTGATAGAAAGGGCAAGTCAAGAGCCAGTTGTTGCAAATGAAGGGAATGATATTGAAGTTTAAGAATCTGATGTGCTTAGGTATCATCTTTTCACACGACTTGCAAAGACCGTTCTGTAGACCTGGGTGCCAGACAGAATTATCATCACTGTGCACATCCAAGCCAAGACCTGGAACAACTTAAATGTGAGTGATGATGTGTATGTGTCTATTTCAACAAGGTTCCTAATTTTTTCCAAAGTCATCGACAAAAGTTTCAACAGAAGAGTGACTGACCTAGCAAAAAAAAAGATAAATGGAAAAAATATAGAAGGCTAGTAAGTTTGACAATGTTTCATGTATTCTTGGGATTCTTTTGAAAATAAAATAAAATAAATACAAAATAAACCTTTGATTGCTTACATATGATAAAGCTAAAAATTTAATAACTGACCCCTCAAGTTCTTAATAAAACCCATAGTTTTTAATAAGAGATATGAGGAGATATTTAAGAACAAAAGGCAGGTATGTGGGGAAGGCTGCAGTGAGGTTAAGCACCACTGATGTAAACCAAGGGAGCACAGTAGTCTAAAATGCACAGAAACTGTCAGAAACTAGACAGATCATTCACAGGCTGTGTCGTGCAATCCTTTTGCACAACTTCTGATCTTATAGAGCTGTTGTGAAGGATGCAGGGGAGTCAACATGTAGCAGCCTTTGTTCTGATCTTTGCCCTCTAATTTTTGTACCAAGACCTCAGTTAACCCTGTATGCTCTCTCAGGATTCCTGTGGGCAAGTCATAGGGTTCCTAATCCACCTGCAGCCCACTATGGGCTGGCATCTGCATTTGAGAGGAAGGTTTTCAATGAGAGTAATAAGGCTTACATCAGGATGAAGGAAGCATGATCTTGCAGGGGGTGGGGGGAGGGGAATTCAGTTATTTATGTATTCTAACCTCATAGTCCTGTCTTAGCCCTAGAGATGGATGACTATAACCCTAGTGCTAGAGCTCACAAAAATAAAGATAAACAATCACTCTTAGAGTGACCTTGATTTAATCTCTACAACCAAGTGTAGCTGGAGTATAAACCCTATGGGTAGCTAAGCTATTTCTCCATCATTTTCATGAGCAACACAAATGCTATAAGCCTAACACACAGGGTATGACCTCAGTTTGCCCATGAAAACATCATGCTGGTGTATGGGGAAGGGTGCTTTACCTCCTTCTCTTTTTAGCTCCTTACCCAATGAGATTCCTTCTGTCTCAGTGCACTAGGGTTTAATTTAATCCTCTTTCCTAAGACTGCATGGCAAAAAACACACATCTTTCTGTTGTAATATTCATTTTACATGGCATTTCCCTTTTTACCTGCCAAATCTCTCTTTTTTAATTATTCTCTAAGAGTATAATTGAGAGTTAGCTCCTAAGTAGTTAGACAATAGCTTTGTGAATGGTGCTATGGGAAAAATGTGTGACATGAGAGAGAAGAGGTTTCTGCTCTGTGACAGTGACCACCCCACACCCCAAGTATTGGTTTTCATCC
This sequence comes from Mustela nivalis, assembly GCF_964662115.1. NCBI lineage: Eukaryota > Metazoa > Chordata > Mammalia > Carnivora > Mustelidae > Mustela > Mustela nivalis. The sequence goes on from NC_139037.1 coordinate 20,285,997, forward strand.
TGGGTACCAAACAAAATGAACTTTGACCAATGGATGCATGGTGATCAGAGGGAATTAGCAAGAGTGGAAAAGGAACTAAAATTATATCTTATGGGAAAACTGAGGAACGGGAACTCAGAGAAGAAAATGAATAGCAGAACATGTGGGTAGAACTGAGGTATATGAAGAAGCATCCTGTGAAAGTAGGACCTTTTACATTTTTTCAGTCATTCTAAATACACTGAAATATATTAAAAATATATTTATTTCAAGGGACACCTGGGTGGCTCAGTGGGTTAAAGCCTCTGCCTTCAGCTCAGGTCATGATCCTAGGGTCCTGGGATGGAGCCCCGCATCGGGTTCTTTGCTCCGTGGGGAGCCTGCTTCCTCTTTTCTCTGCCTTTCTCTCTACCTATTTGTGATCTCTGTCTGTTAAATAAATAAATAAAATCTTTAAAAAACTTTAAAAATAAAAATATATTTATTTCTATAAATTAAGACTGCCCTGTAAAGATTAGATTCATCTTCAAATGAAAGGAAAAAATAGGTATAGTGAGATCCCAGTCACTGGAGAATCCAAAGAGATCTTGGAAAAGCATTTGAATAGAATATTATAGAAGAGGGGTCAGCAAACTAAGCTATGGTCAGCCTGCTGGCCAGTTTTACTGGAGCTCACCTCATCCCTTCATTTACACATCTTGTCTATGCCTGCTTCAGCCCTACAAAGCAGAGCTGAGTAGTTGCAACAGAGACTCTATGACACAAACAACCTATATTTGTCATCTGTCTCTTTAAAGAAAAATGTGCTAATACCTGCTGAAGAAGAAACTCAAGTGTGCAAATTGAAACCCTGAGAGGTTAAATTTTCTGACTTAGTCTTGCTGACTTTTAAAAGAGAGAAATCTCCATTTGGAAGCAATGGGGAAGAAAATGATTTAATTTCCAAAAATATTTTTGTAGAAACACACCCTTATAAATAAGTACTATAAAGGGAATGATAGTTTGATGGAGGATTTATGGATTACCTCATTAAAGTAATCATGAGTGGGAGGCATTAATATTCTAAGTTTAACAGTTCATAATAGCTACTGCAGAGTCATTTTCATGATCATCAACAAAATATTATTACCTAGTTCTTTCTGAAATACATGGAAGAATTTCAGATTTCATCTCTGTAATGTATGCATACCAAGCATGTTGATGGAGGAAGCAAGTCACCGAAAGAATACAATTTTTAAGAATAAATGATAAATCTCTGTATAATAAAGCATACTCCATACAATTTTTATGGAGCTTTATTCATAGTCTTGGAATACGTTTGAAAGGTTCAGGCATGTTTTTACTGTACCTGAAGTGAAGTAAGTCTTTTAATTGCAAACATTATGTTCATTTCCATATGCTCATAACTTCGAAGATGGTGAATAGCAGACATTTTGCAAGATTTATTGGAGTGTTATTTCCTGTAGGCATTCGTTTGGTGAGTTTTTATGTGATGAATGCATTTCTAATTGGGATTATTTACATAGGCATCTGGGACCCTGTTAGGGATGGAAGAAGGGCACAGGGAGACTCAGGTCTAGTTGATTTTACATTTGATTTCTCGTTTTCTAGAGTGGAGCACGGTTCACGTTGTGTCATTTCTGCCACAGTTTTAGTGTGACACAGGTAGCTTTTATGGTTCCTTCCAGCTCTTAGTGTCTGTAGTTCCATACCCCAACAAAATTTATCTTGATAGCCCTCTGGATATATATGTTAAAGGGCAAAAGAGAAGATAAAGAGGCCACAAACCACTAGCTTAGACTGGAGATTTGTTGATTTTGTCAGTTGGGTTAGAATGGGAAGGAATGTACAAGTCTACTCTAAAGAAATGAAATTTTTTTTTCAAATGCTGGCTGGGTGCCCATCCTGGGGAGGCCTAGATATAGAATGAAGATTATTTTTAAAAGTTCATAAATAGATTTTTCTGGAAACTATTTTTGTACATTCATAATTTGGATAACCCCCATTTAAGACAGCTATTGAGACAAGTTATTTTTCAAAATCCAGGGTCATCGTGGATATCTATCTAGCCTAAAATAGTTCAGCATTTCAGGCTTAACAGCAAAATCAAGAATAACAATAACAAAATTGTGTTCTGTGTGTCTAAGTCCGCAAGGAGTGAATAGTTCTTACTTTGGGTTCTTTATTGGCAAATAGCTAATAGGAAAGTAACAGAAATGTCTGATAGGAGGGATGGGAGACTGGGTGGGAAGAGGCAAGGGGACAAGGGCACAGGGGCAGAGCCTGCAGCAGCTGGAGCTATCCACTCTGGTAAGTGTGTTCTTAGGAAGAGCTGTGGTTAAGACATGACATTGTTTAATTACCACAGAAAAGTAAGCACGTACCAAACGCTGTGTGTGTCAGCTCAGGGGAGGGAGGCATCTTGTCTCATGATTGTGCAATTTTTAACCCTGATGTCATCCACTTTTCCAATGTCCATGTATGGTCTAAACTGAAAAGCAGCAGAAAGGTACAAATGTAGGCTTGCCCATGGATTCTTTCTTGTTGTACGAGATCCTATGCATTTTACTTTTTGCTACCAAAGAACTCCAAAATATAGTGGCTTAAAAAACAACAATTCATTATTTCTTATGATGCTGAAGTTGAACAGAGTGGTTCTTCCCCATCAGCTCAGGTTACATGTGTGATTCATTCAGGTGGGAGCTTGTAGGGCTAGAACAGCTGGACATCTCCTCCTAGTTCTGGCCCCTTGGTTGTGGCTATTGGCTGGAGAGCTTTAGCTCTTCTTCATGAGGCTATTTTCCTAATCACTCTTTATTTAGTTATCTGGATCCAAGTTATTTTTTTTTCTTCTTTTTCTTTTTTCTTGGATCCAAGTTATTTTATGTGAAAGCAAAAGTTGGCACTATCCAGACATCTTAAGGGTTAGTTCTGGGTCTAGAACAATGCTCTAATTACTTAAATCCTCAGTAAATAAACTCAATCATTTCATGGGAGAAGCTACAGGATCCTACAGCCTCTGTAATGTCTGTAGTCTTCTTTGGAGATCATCTACCACGTCCTGATTAATGAAAGTGTTCAGAAAATACCAAATTACAATCATGGAAAACGATTTTCAATGTATGTGTCTTATTTAGGGAGTGGATAAAAAATGATTAGATGTATATGTAGAATATTAAAGTAGAAACTTGGTCGTGTGGGGTGTGAATAATGGCAGAAGGGAAATTACAAAAAAAACTCCCTACAGAGGGAGGAGTCAAGATGGCGGAGAAGTAGCAAGCTGAGACTGCTTCAGCTAGCCGGAGATCAGCTAGATAGCTTATCTAAAGATTGCAAACACCTGAAAATCCATCGGCAGATCGAAGAGAAGAAGAACAGCAATTCTGGAAACAGAAAAACAACCACTTTCTGAAAGGTAGGACCGGCGGAGAAGTGAATCCAAAGCAACGGGAAGATAGACCCCGGGGGGAGGGGCCGGCTCCCAGCAAGCGGCGGAGCAACCGCGCACAAAATCAGGACTTTTAAAAGTCTGTTCTGCTGAGGGACATCAGTCCAGAGGCTAAACCGGGGCGAAGCCCACGCGGGGTCAGCGTGGCCTCAGGTCCCGCAGGGTCACAGAAGGATCGGGGGTGTCTGAGTGTCGCAGAGCTTGCGGGTATTGGAACGGGAAAGCCGGCTACAGAAACAGAGCCGACAGTAAGCTCACAGCTCGGTGTTACCTTGAACCGATCGCAGGCTCGGTGAGCTCGGAGCGCGGCCGGAGGTCAGGCAGACGGGAGTAACTGGGCGCTGTTCTCTGAGGGCGCACTGAGGAGTGGGGCCCTGGGCTCTCGGCTCCTCCGGGCCGGAGACCAGGAGGCCGCCATTTGTGTTCCCGTCCTCCGGAACTCTACGGAAAGCGCTCAGGGAACAAAAGCTCCTGAAAGCAAACCCGAGCGGATTACTCACCCCGGCCCCGGGTAAGGGCGGTGTAATTCCGCCTGGGGCAAAGACACTTGAGAATCACTACAACAGGCCCCTCCCCCAGAAGATCAACAAGAAATCCAGCCGAGACCAAGTTCACCTACCAAGGAGTGCGGTTTCAATACCAAGGAGAGCAGCAGAATTCCAGAGGAGGAGAAAGCCAAGCACGGAACTCATGGCTTTTTTCCTGTGATTTTTTTTTTTTTTTTTGTCTTGCAGTTAATTTAATTTTTTCTTTTTCATTTTTTTTTTCTTTTTTTCTTTTTCTTCTCGCCTTCGGGTAAAATTTTTTTTTTTTTTAACTGTTACCTTTTTCTTTTTTAACGATTTTTTACTAGTTTATCTAATATATATATTTTTTCTTTTTTACATTTCTCTCAGGTGTTTTCTTTTTTTAAAAAAATTTTTTTTTCTTTTCTTTCTTCCTTTTTGAACGTCTTTTTATCCCCTTTCTCCCCACTCACGATTTTGGATCTCTTCTAATTTAGTTAAAGCATATTTTCCTGGGGTTGTTGCCACCCTTTTAGTATTTTACTTGCCCCTTCATTTACTCTTATCTGGCCAAAATGACAAGACGTAAAAATTCAACGCAAAAAAAAGAACAAGAGGCAGTACCAAAGGCTAGGGACCTAATCAATACAGACATCGGTAATATGTCAGATCTAGAGTTCAGAATGACAATTCTCAAGGTTCTAGCCGGGCTCGAAAAAGGCATGGAAGATATTAGAGAAACCCTCTCGAGAGATATAAAAGCCCTTTCTGGACAAATAAAAGAACTAAAATCTAACCAAGTTGAAATCAAAAAAGCTATTAATGAGGTGCAATCAAAAATGGAGGCTCTCACTGCTAGGATAAATGAGGCAGAAGAAAGAATTAGTGATATAGAAGACCAAATGACAGAGAATAAAGAAGCTGAGCAAAAGAGGGACAAACAGCTACTGGACCACGAGGGGAGAATTCGAGAATTAAGTGACACCATAAGACAAAACAACATTAGAATAATTGGGATTCCAGAAGAAGAAGAAAGAGAGAGGGGAGCAGAAGGTATACTGGAGAGAATTATTGGGGAGAATTTCCCCAATATGGCAAAGGGAACGAGCATCAAAATTCAGGAGGTTCAGAGAACGCCCCTCAAAATAAATAAGAATAGGCCCACACCCCGTCACCTAATAGTAAAATTTACAAGTCTCAGTGACAAAGAGAAAATCCTGAAAGCAGCCCGGGAAAAGAAGTCTGTAACATACAATGGTAAAAATATTAGATTGGCAGCTGACTTATCCACAGAGACCTGGCAGGCCAGAAAGAGCTGGCATGATATTTTCAGAGCACTAAACGAGAAAAACATGCAGCCCAGAATACTATATCCAGCTAGGCTATCATTGAAAATAGAAGGAGAGATTAAAAGCTTCCAGGACAAACAACAACTGAAAGAATTTGCAAATACCAAACCAGCTCTACAGGAAATCTTGAAAGGGGTCCTCTAAGCAAAGAGAGAGCCTACAAGTGGTAGATCAGAAAGGAACAGAGACCATATACAATAACAGTCACCTTACAGGCAATACAATGGCACTAAATTCATATCTCTCAATAGTTACCCTGAATGTGAATGGACTAAATGCCCCTGTCAAAAGACACAGGGTATCAGAATGGATAAAAAAACAAAACCCATCTATATGTTGCCTCCAAGAAACTCATTTTAAGCCCGAAGACACCTCCAGATTTAAAGTGAGGGGGTGGAAAAGAATTTACCATGCTAATGGACATCAGAAGAAAGCAGGAGTGGCAATCCTTATATCAGATCAATTAGATTTTAAGCCAAAGACTATAATAAGAGATGAGGAAGGACACTATATCATACTCAAAGGGTCTGTCCAACAAGAAGATTTAACAATTTTAAATATCTATGCCCCCAACGTGGGAGCAGCCAACTATATAAACCAATTAATAACAAAATCAAAGAAACACATCAACAACAATACAATAATAGTAGGGGACTTTAACACTCCCCTCACTGAAATGGACAGGTCATCCAAGCAAAAGATGAGCAAGGAAATAAAGGCCTTAAACGACACACTGGACCAGATGGACATCACAGATATATTCAGAACATTTCATCCCAAAGCAACAGAATACACATTCTTCTCTAGTGCACATGGAACATTCTCCAGAATAGATCACATCCTTGGTCCTAAATCAGGACTCAACCGGTATCAAAAGATTGGGATCATTCCCTGCATATTTTCAGACCACAATGCTCTAAAGCTAGAACTCAACCACAAAAGGAAGTTTGGAAAGAACCCAAATACATGGAGACTAAACAGTATCCTTCTAAAGAATGAATGGGTCAACCGGGAAATTAAAGAAGAATTGAAAAAAATCATGGAAACAAATGATAATGAAAATACAACGGTTCAAAATCTGTGGGACACAATAAAGGCAGTCCTGAGAGGAAAATATATAGCGGTACAAGCCTTTCTCAAGAAACAAGAAAGGTCTCAGGTACAAAACCTAACCCTACACCTAAAGGAGCTGGAGAAAGAACAAGAAAGAAACCCTAAGCCCAGCAGGAGAAGAGAAATCATAAAGATCAGAGCAGAAATCAATGAAATAGAAACCAAAAAAACAATAGAAAAAATCAACGAAAGTAGGAGCTGGTTCTTTGAAAGAATTAATAAAATTGATAAACCCCTGGCCCGACTTATCAAAAAGAAAAGAGAAAGGACCCAAATAAATAAAATCATGAATGAAAGAGGAGAGATCACAACTAACACCAAAGAAATACAAACTATTATAAGAACATACTATGAGCAACTCTACGGCAATAAATTTGACAATCTGGAAGAAATGGATGCATTCCTAGAAACATATAAACTACCACAACTGAACCAGGAAGAAATAGAAAGCCTGAACAGACCCATAACCAGTAAGGAGATTGAAACAGTCATTAAAAATCTCCAAACAAACAAAAGCCCAGGGCCAGATGGCTTCCCGGGGGAATTCTACCAAACATTTAAAGAAGAACTAATTCCTATTCTCCTGAAACTGTTCCAAAAAATAGAAATGGAAGGAAAACTTCCAAACTCATTTTATGAGGCCAGCATCACCTTGATCCCAAAACCAGACAAGGATCCCACCAAAAAAGAGAGCTATAGACCGATATCCTTGATGAACACAGATGCAAAAATACTCAACAAAATACTAGCCAATAGGATTCAACAGTACATTAAAAAGATTATTCACCACGACCAAGTGGGATTTATTCCAGGGCTGCAAGGTTGGTTCAACATCCGCAAATCAGTCAATGTGATACAACACATCAATAAAAGAAAGAACAAGAACCATATGATACTTTCAATAGATGCTGAAAAAGCATTTGACAAAGTACAGCATCCCTTCCTGATCAAAACTCTTCAAAGTGTAGGGATAGAGGGCACATACCTCAATATCATCAAAGCCATCTATGAAAAACCCACCGCAAATATCATTCTCAATGGAGAAAAACTGAAAGCTTTTCCACTAAGGTCAGGAACACGGCAGGGATGTCCATTATCACCACTGCTATTCAACATAGTACTAGAGGTCCTAGCCTCAGCAATCAGACAACAAAAGGAAATTAAAGGCATCCAAATTGGCAAAGAAGAAGTCAAATTATCACTCTTCGCAGATGATATGATACTATATGTGGAAAACCCAAAAGACTCCACTCCAAAACTGCTAGAACTTATACAGGAATTCAGTAAAGTGTCAGGATATAAAATCAATGCACAGAAATCAGTTGCATTTCTCTACACCAACAGCAAGACAGAAGAAAGAGATATTAAGGAGTCAATCCCATTTACAATTGCATCCAAAACCATAAGATACCTAGGAATAAACCTAACCAAAGAGACACAGAATCTATACTCAGAAAACTATAAAGTACTCATGAAAGAAATTGAGGAAGACACAAAGAAATGGAAAAATGTTCCATGCTCCTGGATTGGAAGAATAAATATTGTGAAAATGTCTATGCTACCTAAAGCAATCTACACATTTAATGCAATTCCTATCAAAGTACCATCCATCTTTTTCAAAGAAATGGAACAAATAATGCTAAAATTTATATGGAACCAGAAAAGACCTCGAATAGCCAAAGGGATATTGAAAAAGAAAGCCAACGTTGGTGGCATCACAATTCCGGACTTCAAGCTCTATTACAAAGCTGTCATCATCAAGACAGCATGGTACTGGCACAAAAACAGACACATAGATCAATGGAACAGAATAGAGAGCCCAGAAATAGACCCTCAAATCTATGGTCAACTCATCTTCGACAAAGCAGGAAAGAATGTCCAATGGAAAAAAGACAGCCTCTTCAATAAATGGTGCTGGGAAAATTGGACAGCCACATGCAGAAAAATGAAATTGGACCATTTCCTTACACCACACACAAAAATAGACTCAAAATGGATGAAGGACCTCAATGTGCGAAAGGAATCCATCAAAATCCTTGAGGAGAACACAGGCAGCAACCTCTTCGACCTCTGCCGCAGCAACATCTTCCTAGGAACAACGCAAAAGGCAAGGGAAGCAAGGGAAAAAATGAACTATTGGGATTTCATCAAGATCAAAAGCTTTTGCACAGCAAAGGAAACAGTTAACAAAATCAAAAGACAACTGACAGAATGGGAGAAGATATTTGCAAACGACATATCAGATAAAGGACTAGTGTCCAGAATCTATAAAGAACTTAGCAAACTCAACACCCAAAGAACAAATAATCCAATCAAGAAATGGGCAGAGGACATGAACAGACATTTCTGCAAAGAAGACATCCAGATGGCCAACAGACACATGAAAAAGTGCTCCATATCACTCGGCATCAGGGAAATACAAATCAAAACCACAATGAGATATCACCTCACACCAGTCAGAATGGCTAAAATCAACAAGTCAGGAAATGACAGATGCTGGCGAGGATGTGGAGAAAGGGGAACCCTCCTACACTGTTGGTGGGAATGCAAGCTGGTGCAGCCACTCTGGAAAACAGCATGGAGGTTCCTCAGAATGTTGAAAATAGAACTGCCCTATGACCCAGCAATTGCACTATTGGGTATTTACCCTAAAGATACAAATGTAGTGATCCAAAGGGGCACATGCACCCGAATGTTTATAGCAGCAATGTCCACAATAGCCAAACTATGGAAAGAACCTAGATGTCCATCAACAGATGAATGGATCAAGAAGATGTGGTATATATACACAATGGAATACTATGCAGCCATCAAAAGAAATGAAATCTTGCCATTTGCGACAACATGGATGGAACTAGAGCGTATCATGCTTAGCGAAATAAGTCAAGCAGAGAAAGACAACTATCATATGATCTCCCTGATATGAGGAAGTGGTGATGCAACATGGAGGCTTAAGTGGGTAGGAGAAGAATAAATGAAACAAGATGGGATTGGGAGGGAGACAAACCATAAGTGACTCTTAATCTCACAAAACAAACTGAGGGTTGCTGGGGGGAGGGGGTTTGGGAGAAGGGGGTGGGATTATGGACATTGGGGAGGGTATGTGCTTTGGTGAGTGCTGTGAAGTGTGTAAACCTGGTGATTCACAGACCTGTACCCCTGGGGATAAAAATATATGTTTATAAAAAAAAAAAAAAAAAAGAAAGGACAAATACCCAACTTTTGTAGCAACATGGATGGGACTGGAAGAGATTATTATGCTGAGTGAAATAAGTCAAGCAGAGAGAGTCAATTATCATATGGTTTCACTTATTTGTGGAGCATAACAAATAGCATGGAGGACATGGGGAGTTAGAGAGGAGAAGGGAGTTGGGGGAAATTGGAAGGGGAGGTGAACCATGAGAGACTATGGACTCTGAAAAACAATCTGAGGGTTTTGAAGGGGTGGGGGGTGGGAGGTTGGGGTACTAGGTGGTGGGTATTATAAAGGGCACGAATTGCATGGAGCACTGGGTGTGGTGAAAAATAATGAATACTGTTATGCTGAAAATAAAAAATAAATTAAAAAAAAAAAAGATAAAAAAAAAAAAAAAAAACTCCCTACAGTCATAAAAGTTCCAAGAATGATAGTGATAGTATGCAAGCAGCTTTCCTTACTTCTCAGACTTGCAGGATCTCTGCAGGACTTCTCAGAGCTTTTAGTAGGCTAATAGGCAGTGTTATCAAAATAATAAATATATTATGAAGCATTACTAAAAGGATTTGATTGGAGATCTCTTTTTTCTTTATGGAACACATTCTTCTTATTTTTAAAAATCTTTTGAGAGGAATTGGGGGTGGCAGAGGGAAGGAAGAGAGAGAATCTTAAGCAGGCTCCATGCCTGGTGTGGAGCCTGATAAGGGGCTCGATTTCACAACCCTGAGTTCATGAGCTGAGCCCAAATCAGGAGTCTGATGCTCAAGTGACTAAGCCACTTATTTAATAAGTAATGTCCTGTGGAAGACATTTTGGAAAATGCTGAAGCAATATGAGAGAGAACTAGATAAGTGTCCTCTGAAACCTTAGAGAGTTAAGGATAGTGAAAGAAAAGCCCACAGAGCGTAATGGAACATGAAGGAACATGCCCAGGATTTGATGTCAGAACACCTGACTCTCTTTCTAGCCTTTCCAGCTTGAGTAAGTGATTTCATCTCTCTAATCCTCAGATCTATAGGATAGAAATAATCAGGCTACTTAAACACAGAATGGTTCAAGGATTCAACAGGGATATGAATTATTTCAAGTTTTTCCTGGTCAATGTACTGGTTTTATTATTTTCATATCAACCTCATGATGTCAGTTTGCTTGGCGAACAATGGTCAAGGAAGGACAGAAGGGTAAATGTGGTGTACTGTAGTTAAATCTTTGTGCACATACTCGTTTGTTTAATTTTTATTAGTAACTACTAAGGAAAATTCCATCTTTGACCTCTGGTGGCAGCATTATCACAGGATTTTACTATGTGGGTTTGGAGGAGGGTTAATTAGATCTCCCACTGGCCATCTCTTGTATCTTAGTTTTGTGTTCTACAGTTGTCTTCATTCCTACCACTACTTTCTACAAAAGGGCTCAAAGAAGAAGAGGAGATAATAGTCACCACAAACTATAATGATCATGAGACATGCTTTAGAAATGGCATTGTAAAGAAAATGTTTTGGAACCATGAATGACTGGCACCCACACAATAATACTTGTAGCAGTAATTTCACCTTCCATAATTCCACCAGGAAACATGAATATCCTCCCCTTCAGTCCTTCCTTTCTTCCTTCCCTCCTTTTTTTCATTCCTTCCTTCCTTCCTGCCATCCATCCATCCATCCATCCATCCCCCCTTGTTAGTCTTAAAGTATATAATCATCCCATTCTTCTCTATAAGATTGAGGGCCTTAATGTCCTCAATTAACCTGCCTCAAGACTTTGAACAGTTATGTTAGCATCATCTGTTATAACAGAACCTATCAATTTGCAGTTATTGAACATTCCCTTCTGTTGTGAAATCTTAAAGTTAATGTCACATTTAAGCTGGATCCAGGTTATGAGATACTTGAAATCCAGCCTTGGCATGTAGTAGGGACTGGGTATATCTTGTGGAGTTTGTGGTTATCACAGTTGCTTACAGGATGATGTGGGGATCTACAGTTATTTGTCCTACAATGTGGCAGGAAAAGAGTCCCATGGTGTAATATATTTGGGAAACATTGCATTTTTTCTTGGAGAGTTCTATATTATCACCTTAAGGAATCTGACAAGTCCTAGAGCCAAGAAGCATTTGTATATCTTTCACTCAGAATTTTCCAATGTCTTTGAACATGGAATAAAAAAAAAAACCCAAAACCCGAAAGCCAAAACAACCTACCAATATCCAGGGGCAAGCGTGAAGGGCAAAACAGAAGGCTATCAAAATTCTTCAGTTTATCAAATCTATAATTATAAATTCACAAAGTCTTTTCATGAGCTTGTTTTGTTTAATATTTTCTGCAAATTCTATAACTGAGAATAATCCCTAGACTGTTTAGAACTGTTAATTGGGATATGAATTACAATTTCACATTAGGCAATTTCCAAGTTTTTCATTGTCAAAATACTATTATTTTTCTTTTTTTAAAAAATTATGTTATGTTAGTCACCATACAGTACATCATTAGTTTTTGATGCAGTGTTCCATGATTCATTTTTTTTGCATATAACACCCAATTCTCCATGCAATATATGCCCACCTTAATATCCATCACAGGCTAACCCAACATCCCACCACCCTCCTCTCTAAAAGCATCCATTTGTTTCCCAGAGTCCAGAGTCTCTCATGGTTTGTCTCCCACTCCAATTCCCCTCCTCTTTTTTTCCTTTCCTTCTCCTATTGTCCTCCACGCTATTCCTTATGTTCCACAAATAAGTGAAATCATATAATAATTGACTATCTCTGCTTGACTTATTTCACTCAGCATAATCTCCTCCAGTCCCATCCATGTTGATGCAAAAGTTGGGTATTTATCCTTTCTTATAGTTGAGTAATATTCCATTGTATATATGGATCACATCTTTTTTACCCATTTGGCTGTTGAAAGGTATCTTGGCTCTTTCCACATTTTGGCTATTTGTGGATATTGCTGCTATGAACATTGGAGTTCACATGGTCCTTCTTTTCACGACATCTGTATCTTTGGGGTAAATACTCAGTAGGGCAATTGCTAGGTCATAGGGTAGCTATATTTGTAATTTTTTGAGGCACCTTCACACTGTTTTCCAAAGTAGCTGCACCAACTTGCATTCCCACCAACATAATATAAGAAGGTTCCCCTTTCTCCACAACCTCTCCAACATTTGTTGTTTCTTGCCTTGTCAATTTTTGCCATTCTAACTGGTGTAAGGTAGTATCTCAATGTGGTTTTGCTTTGAATCTCCCTGATGGCTAATGATGAACATTTTTTCATGTGTCTGTCAGCTATTTGTATGTCTTCTTTTGAGAAGTGTCTATTCATGTCTTCTGTCCATTTTTTGATTTGATTATTTGTTTTTTGGGTGTTGAGTTTGAGAAGTTCCTTATAGATCTTGGATATCAGTCCTTTGTCTATAGTGTCATTGGAAATATCTTCACCATTCTGTGGGTTGCCTCTTTGTTTTGTTGATTGTTTCCCTTGCGGTACAGAAAATGTTTATCCTGATAGAATCCCAAAAGTTCATTTTAGCTTTTGTTTCCCTTGCCTTTGGAGAAGTGTCTTGAGAGAAGTTGCAGTGGCCAATGTTGAAGAGGTTACTGCCTATGTTCTCCTCTAGGATTTTGATGGATTCCCGTCCTCACACTGAGATCTTGCAGCCATTTAGAATTCATCTTTGTGTATGGTGTAAGAGAATGGTTGAGTTTCGTTCTTCTGTATATAGCTATCCATTTTTTCCAGTACCATTTATTGAAGAGACTGTCTTTTTTCCATTGAATATTTTTTCCTGTTTTGTTGAAGATTAGTTGAGAGATGAGGGTCCATATCTGGGGTCTCTATTCTGTTCCATTGGTCTGTGTGTCTGTTTTTGTGACAGTATCATGCTGTCTTGGTGATCACAGCTTTGTAATATCGCTTGAATTAGGCAACATGATGCCCGCAGCTTTGTTTTTCTTTTTCAACATCTCTTTGACAATTTGGGGTCTTTTCTAGTTCCATACAAATTTTAGGATTGTTTGTTCCAGCACTTTGAAAAATGCCAGTGTAATTTTGATAGGGATGGCATTGAAAGTATAGATTGCTCTGGGAAGTATAGACCTTTTAACAATGTTTATTCTTCTGATCCATGAGCATGGAATGCTTTTCCATCTTTTTGTTTCTTCTTCAATTTCTTTCATGAGTGTTATGTAGATCCTCAGGTACAGATCCTTTACCTCTTTGGTTAGGTTTATACCAAGATATCTTATGGATTTTGATGTTATTGTAAATGGAATCAATATCCTAATTTCTCTTTCTACAGTTACATTGTTAATGTATAAGAAAGTAACTCATTCCTGTGCATTGATTTTGTATCCTGCTACATTACTGAATTGCTGTATGAGTTCTAGTTATTTGGGGTTGGAGTCTTTTGGGTTTTGCACATGAAGTATCATGCCAACTGTGAAGAGAGAGCGTTTGACTTCTTTGCCAGTTTAAATACATTTTATTTCTTTTTGTTGTCTGATTGCTGTTGCTAGAACTTCTAGTACTATGTTGAACAATAGTGGTGAGAGTGGGCATCCCTGTCATGTTCCTGATCTTAAGGGAATGTCTCTCAGCCTTTCCCCATTGAGAATTCACTATGGGTTTCTCATAGATGGATTTTTATGAAATTGAAGAATGTTCCCTCTATTCCTATACTCTGAAGAGTTTTAATCAGAAAGGATGCTGTATTTTGCCAAATGCTTTTTCTGCATCAATTAAGAGGACTGACCATACATTTCTTCTCTCTCCTCTTATTAATATATTCTATCACATTGACTGATTTGTGAATGTTGACCCACCCTTGTATCCCAGGGATAAAGCTCACCTGGTCATGATGGATAATCCTTTTAATGTACTGTTGGATCCTATTAGCTAGAATCTTGTTGAGAATTTTGGCTTCCATATTCATCAGGATATTGGTCTGAAATTCTCCATTTTCTTGGTGTCTTTACCTGGTTTTGGTATCAAGGTAATGCTGGCCTCATAGAATGAGTCTGGAAGTTTTCCTTCCCATTTTATTTTTTGAAACATCTTCAGGAGAATAAGTATTATTTATTTTTTGAATATTTGGTAGAATTCTCCAGGGAATCCACCAGGTCCTAGTCTCTTGTTTTTTGGGAGGTTTTTGATCACTGCTTCAATCTTGTTACTGGTTATTGGTCTATTCAGGTTGTCAATTTCTTCCTGTTTCAGTCTTGGTAGTCTATAGGTTTCCAGGAATGCATCCATTTCTTCCAGGTTGCTTAATTTATTGTCATATAACTGTTGATAATAATTTCTTATAGTTATTTCTATTTCCTTGGTGTTAGTCACGATCTCTCTCCTTTCATTCATATCTTATTAATTTGGGTCATTCCTCTTTTCTTTTGGATAAGTCTGGCCAGTGGCTTATTGATTTTGTTAATTCTTTCAAAGAACCAGCTTATAGTTTCATTGATGTGTTCTACTATATTTCTGGTTTCTAATTCATTGATCTCTGCTCCAATCTTAATTATTACCATTCTCATGCATGGGTTAGGCTTAATTTGTTGTTGATTCTCCAGTTCCTTAAGGTGTGAAAATAGTTTGTGTATTCAGGATTTTTTCTATTTTTTTTGAATGAGGCTTGGATGGCTATGTATTTCCTCTTTAGGATAGTTTTTGCCACTCCCATAGATTTTGGATTGATGTGTTTTTGTTCTCTCTGGTTTCCATGAATTGTTCTTCCTTGATTTCCTGGTTGACCCAAACATTTTTGAGCAGGATGGTCTTTAGCTTCCAAGTGTTTGAATTTCTTCCAAAGGTTTTCTTGTGATTGAGTTTCAGTTTCAAAAAACTGTGGTAGGAGAATATGAGGGAATAACCTCAATCTGTTGGTAACCATTGAGACCTGATTTGTGACCCAGTATGGGATCTATTCTGGAGAATGTTCCAAGTGCACTTGAGAAGAATTAGTATTCTGTTGTTTTAGAGTGAAATGCTCTGTGTATATCTATGAGGTCCATCTGGTCTAGTGTGTCATTCAGTCTTGTGTCTTTGTTGATTTTCTGTTTAGATGATATATTTATTGTTGAGAGTGGAGTGTTAAGGTCTCCTATAATTAGTGTATTATTATCAATATGTTTCTTTATTTTTGTTAATAGTTGGCTTATGTAGTTAGCTGCTCCCATGTTGGGGGGAATAGATATTTACAATTGTTAGATCCTCTTGTTGGATAGACACTTTAAGAATGATATAGTGCCCTTCTGTATCTCTAACTATAGTCTTTAGCTTAAAATCTAATTGGCCTGATATAAGAATTACTACCCCAGCTTTCTTTTGAGATCCGTTGGCATGAAAGATGGTTCTCCATCCCTTCACTTTCAGTCTGGATTTATCTTTAGGTTCAAAATGAGTCTCCTGTAGACAGAATATGGATGGGTCCTGTCTTTTTATCCAGTCTGCAACCCTGTGTCATTTCATGGGAACTTTTAGGCCCTGCACGTTGAGAGTGATTATTGAAAGATATAATTTTATTTTCATCATGTTGCTTGTGAAGTCCTTGTTTCTATAGATTGTCTCTGTAAATTTATGTTCTAATATCATTCTTGGGGCCTTTCTCCTTTTATAGGATCCCTCTCCCCCTTAATATTTCTTGCAAGGCCGGCTTAGTTGTTACATATTCTTTCAGCTTCTGCCAGTCCTAGAAGCTCCTCATCTCTCCATCTCTTCTGAATGAAAGCCTTGCCAGATAAAGAATTCTTGGCTGCATGTTCTTCTCATTTAGTACCCTGAATATGTCTTGTCAGCCCTTTCTGGCTTGCCAGGTCTCTGTAGACAGGTATGACGTTATTTTGATGTTCTTCTCTCAGTAGTAAAGAACTTCTTCCCCCAACTGGCCTTAAGATGGTTTCCTTGGTTCTAAGATTTGCAAGTTTTACTTTACATGCCAGGGCATTGGTATGTTCTCCTCGGTCTTGAGAGGGGCCCTCTCTGCCTCTAGGACAGGAACGCTTGTTTCATTCCCCAGATTAAGGGAAGTTCTCGGTTATGATTTGCTCAAATATATCTTCTAGCCCCCCCCCCCACTCCCTCAGGGAATCCCAATAATTCTGACACTGGAATGTTTTGTGACATCATTTATTTCTCTAATTCTGTTTTTGTGGATTTAAAGATGTTTGTTCCAGGCCTCCTTCCCTTCCTTCCTTTTCTATCAGTTTGTCTTTGAGATCACGGATTTGTTCTTCTGCCTCATTTACCCTAGCTGTTAGAGTATCTAGGTTAGATTGAATCTCACTGATAGCATTTTTAAGTTCTGCCAGATCAGCTCTCATTTCTGTGAATCTATATTGCCATTAATGGTTTTCTCTATCCTAGCTATTGTCTTCATAGCTGTTACCCTGATGTCTATTTCCGACATTTTGCTCATATCCATATTCATTGGTTCTGTGGCAGAGGTCACAATCTCCGAGTCTTTCCTATTTTGTGGGTTCTTCCACTTAGTCATTCCTTTGAGGGGTGGTTGAGGGCATGTGTAGAGCCCAAATTATTGACCACAACCTAAGCAAGATGCACTTGATTTATATGGACCTTAGGGTTGTCAGCCTCGTATTCTTCCAGCTTGTCTTCTGGAGGATGGGCCTGTTTCACTGTTACTTGGGTAACCCTATTTCGGCAGAATTGTCCTGCCCTAGTATAGTGGGGGATGAGCTCATTGAAAACTGTTTTGAGGGGCTTTTGTTCTCTGTGCTTTCCCTGGCAGCTTTCCATGTCTTTTCCAAGAGTCAGAGCAGAAGTGAGTGTATCCAAACCTCTATCAGAACAGAAAGATCACAGTCTGTTCTTCAGTGAGTTCTTCAGGCCACACTGTCTCCATTTTTGTTGTGTTGCTAAAAACCACAGTATCCTGGGATAGGCGCCCCACAGCAGCACTCACAGCCCTCGCTTCCAGGTCCAGACACACCTTTGTGCTTATAAAACCACCAGATGCCCCCAGTTTGCATGCATACCCCCCACAGCTCCAGGTTTCAGTATGGGGGCTGCCCTAAAGTCTTTCCCCACCACCACCAGTCTGTGAGTCTGTGTCTTGTCCCTAGTGCAGGAGGCTTTTGAAAAGCTCTTGTGGTGCAGGATCCCAGAGGCTCCCTCCTTGTTCCATTTATCTTCCAATATCTGCCTTCAGAATCACAAGTCCCTGCTTTATACCTCAAGACCAACCACCTGAGATATTCTGTTCGTAGAGATCCAGATATATCTTCTTACATCATAGGTTAATTTCGTAGGTGTTCAGAATGCTCTGGTAAATATCCAGCTGAATTCAGGGGACCAGTTAAAATAGGGCCCATTACTCTTCTAACATCTTTGCAACTCCTATTATTTTATATCAACCTCATGACCTGAGTTTGCTTCCCCAAAAAAGTGCATTTATTCATAGCTCATTTTTTTATGGTTATTAGTCAGAGACATATCTTTCAGAGTGCCTTGCCAACATGAGCTAACCACAGTGATTTCATATACTTTTAAGCAAAACAAAACAAAACAAAAACCAGTAACCTGCTACTGTATTTAAATCAAGAGTAGTTTTTTGTTTTGTTTTAACATGAAAAGTTGCTCAGAAAAACCAGTTACTGCTGTTGAAATATCCAAGGATCTAGAACAGTGATTCTCAACTTCACACATTACAATAGAGTAGAGAGACTTAAAAAAGATAATGCCAATGGACAATCCTCATCTCACAGTATAGAAGTCTGAATTTCTGAGACAGACCTAAACTCATTATTATTATTTTTTTTTAATTAAAGCCCTCCAGACTACTCTCATTTGCAACAATGATTGAGATTCTTAACTCCTGTTTGACTAATTTGGTTAAATCATACATGTGAGACACAGATCATAAGAGATGGAGTTACCTTTTTCTCTCTTTTTTTTCCCCTAAATTTTATTAGGGAGAGAAAGAGAGCACGTGCACACACAGGGGGGAGGGGCAGAGGGAGAAGGAAAAAGAGATTATCAAGTAGACTTCCTGCTAAGCACAGAAGTCAACATGGGGCTAAATGTCATAAGCTTGAGTCAAAATTAAGAGTTAGATGCTTAACCCACTGAACCACCAGGTGCCCTGGGAGTTACCTGTTTTGAGACAGAAAGTGAAGGTACTGTCTGAATTAATTAGCTCATTCAGGGTCATTGGTTTCTTTAAAAGAAGGGTTCTTTGGTTTTATCTATTTCTTACCTTGTTGCATAATCTTTGTCACAAATTAAATCTTTCCAAAGTAATCACATGGGAAGTCAGTAGACGTTAGATGCGAGAATTTGAGTAAGAATTCAGAAACTAATTCCTCTTAACTACATTGCATATTTAATTATCTCTACTTTTCAGTTTACCCATTTTCATTCCAATGAAAATATCTGTGTTGCAGGTTTCTATATGAATTAAACAGTAAAATATGAGAAAGGAGCCAGCATAGTTTTAGGTATAGTCAATGCTCAATATACAGTAGTTGATTCTGAGTCATAAATTCTAATGCACCTCTCTTATTTTTAGGATCAGTGTCTATAATGAGGTTCAAGGGGCATCCGGGGGCTCGGTGGGTTAAGACTCTGCCTTGGCTCAGGTCATGATCTCAGGGTCCTGGGATCCAGTCACATTGGGCTCTTGGCTCAGCGGGGAGCCTGCTTACCCCTCTCTCTCTGCCTGCTGCTCTGCCTACTTCTGATCTCTCTGTCAAATAAATATATAAAATCTTTAAGAAAAAATGAG